>NC_138990.1:64496413-65096413 GCF_964341445.2 Mesoplodon mirus
AAGAGGCCAGAGAGTTGGTTTCATGCATCATCTCAGATGCCTGGCATATTTTGGTAACTCAGACAATACTCTGCCACCAGCAGCTTGTCTCCAGCCTGTGCTCTTTGAAATCCACTACTGCCCCTTACCGATCTAGCAGGCATGTATTGAGTTCCTGCTGTATGCTGGCACTGGGGAAGACATAGAGATGAACAAACCATAGCTTCATTTTAGCATCTGCCAGTTGGTGGTACAGAGCAGCATCCAGCTCAGTTGGTATCTCCTTGGAAAATGTATCATGTTAATGCACTAGAATCTGCGTTATGCAATTTTGCTTCTCAGTGTAGTTTCGTGTTATTGTTTGGCCTCTGGCTGCTTCAGAGAATGTCTGTGATGCTTTTCTGGGACATCTTGTGATGACTGTAACCAGCCAGTGTGGTTCTGATTCAGGTTCTCCAGTTACTTGTGCTTCAGGAACTTTAGCCTGGAGGTAGAGGGTGGAGTGTTGCTCCTCTTGAAGAATGCCTCCTTTAACCCTTTTGGCCTCTTGATATTCCATCAGGGCAATAGCCGACTCATGTAGAAAGCACATGTGTTAGTGGGAGTAGTAGGAGAAAGCCTGCTTTAGCACCTAACATTTGAAAAAAGTAGCAGTGATTATAGGGAAAGTTTTCAGACCTCAGAGCTGCAGAAGGCATTCGGTTCTGAATTGAGAAGGGTTATTGTGGGGTATAGCAAAGCTCATTGTCCCAAAGGTAATTGTATTGCAGCCACTTCAGAAGTGAGAGGAGTTTTAAGCCCTCTTAGAACTTTTTAATCTAGTCCTTAGAATATCTGTCATTAATAATACACTGAGTTAGAGATCCTTCTTCACTTTGTAGTTTCTGTTGTTAATCTTTCTTTGATCATCCTGTGGTTCCTATATTTTGCACACACCCCCCCCATTTATTAGTCATTTAAATTGCTATAGCATCACCTTATGACTGAGTTGACGTGGTCTCCATTGGATACCAAGTAAACGTCCTGAAACCATTTGTTTGCTATGACCTTGCTCTTAATGTTCATGTTCTGCAATCATTTCCTACTTAATGAAAAAAAAATTTATATAATAGTTAAATGTAGGAATTTGAACCTCTCCAGAAAGAAGAAAAGTTACATAAAAGTGGAAAGTCCAAATCTCCACATGTGAGGGAATTGGGAATAAGTTAAGACATCTTCTCTCTAACTTGTTCTCAACTGGTATCTGATCTTCCCCTTGACAGTAATCATTACCATTGGGGTGTTAGTTGGCACATGTTCAAAATTAGTACCTATTAAGACCCTTTAAAAGGTGTTTATTTCAACAGCAAAGGAATATGTTCAGGCTAAAAGTTTTTATCAGCTTTATGAAATCATAAACTACATTGTCTTTGGAACAAAATGAATATTTGAGGTTTGATAAATCCAAGATAGCTTTCTTTTCTTTCTTTATTGCCTGTCCTCAGACCCCAGGGGAATAAGGTTCATGGAGGAAGTGGGGAGAGTTAAAAGTAACAAACCGCTCTGTGATTCCTGTATAAAAGTTGGCGATGCAAGGTTATCAGCTGTTCTCCCTCTTGGAAACTAAAATTTTCCACAGTGAAATATGGCTTCCAGACAGCTTGGTGTCTAAACTGCGTGAATGATTTTTCTAGGGGTTGGTGTTCTTACTGTTGATATTTTTCTTTGCACAGGGGAATTCTAAAAAGAACAAGAGTCGATAGTTTACAGAGAGCTGGTTGGTGACTTCTTTGCAGAGCTGCTACTGCTGCGCGGAGCTGCGGGGCCGAGACTCCACGTCCAGGGCTGGCCGCCTTCAGGAAGCTGGAGTGTTGTTGGACCTAGTAAAGTAGTCAGTGTTGTAAATGGCCTTGAAGTATTTAAAATATATTTGTAACCAGTAAGGTAAATCCAGAATTTAATGTTGACAGTAAAACGGAAAACAGTACACATACCATGGATATTGTAGGTTTCCTTATGCTGTTTTTACTGTGCACTTTTTAAAATTAGGCTTTAATTTCAGTGTGTAAGAACAACAAATATTTTGTATATTTTCAAACTCAGTGATATGGTAATCAATTTGGTATCTGTGGAATAGGTATGTGTTTCTGGATAACATGCTTAAATTGTCAAACTGTCATTCTTGCTGTAATTGAAAGCAGTCTCCAATTCTTTTTGAAGACTTGTTCATTCTCTCTCTCTCTCCGTCCCTCTCTCCTGCGCGCTCTCTCTCTCTCTCTCTCTCTCTCTCTCTCTCTCTCTCTCTCTCTGTTCTGGAGGGAGTGGGCCTTGAAAACTTCAGATCTTGTGGGTTTATTATCATTGTCTTCAGCTCTTCAGTACCCTCTCTGTGTTGGAATAATAGCTTAAGGAAATTGATGTCAATAAATTCGTACTTATATCAAACTTTCAGTCTCTCTATGAAAATCTGATGAAGGAAACTAAAACTTATTAAAGTAAGCTTCACAAAATTACCAAATCCCAATTGATTTTGATATAATCTTTCTAATCCCCCAAATTGGAATAATCATACAGTTAATCCTTTATTAAGTCTTTGAGTACCTCCCAAGGTACTTGTAACCATGCTTCAAGCAAGGACCCTGAGCCCTTTCAGGCTCCTCTTGGTTTCTTTCATAAACATTGTGTCATTTCCATGTATATTTCAGGGGTGAAATTTCTCTCAGCACCTCCATCCCCAAGTCTCCAAATATATTGCTCCTTTCCTCTGAGTTTCCTGCACATGCCCATTTCACTCCAGGTCCAAGTCCCCAGACTAGGTCCGCAGACCTGAAACCCCTTCTTCCTCACCTCCCTGCCTGCAGCTCCATCTCCTTTGAGCCTCTTCTCTAGGCAGTTGCTAGTCACCCTCCAAAATGCTTTATTCTCTTTCACCTGAGAGCTCATCACCAGCTTCCCTCCGTGCTCAACATAAAGGCCAACTCCTTGGCCTCTGTGCCACTGTAGAGGCAGACTCTGGTGGTTGTGCCCAGTCCTCACAGTATGAAAGTGTTTGACTCCTGTCTCGGGGATCTCTGGGTCAGTCAACTCAGTCCCATTCTCCCGGCCCTTTGAGTCCCTAGCCCCTTTGCCCTTTCCGTTTTCTGTGACCTGCTTATTTTAATTCTCCATCAGCTGAACCAGCTGTTTTCACTGCAGCTGCATCTAAGCCCCCAAGCACCGTGCTGATTAGCTCCACCGTAAACCTAGAGTTTCCCGCCCCTGCTAGACCTTCAGTGTTCTGTGATGCTGCATTTGGAATTTCTGGTCCATTTCTATTCCTCCTTTGGAGAGTTTGGGATGAAGGAGTGACCTCATCTGGCTTATATTTTAGTGGAATTGTGGGCTGCTATGCTGAGAATAGATTGTAGGGGAGCAACGGCAGCAGCAGACAGACAAATTGGGAAGCTATTGCAGTAGCAGGAGGCTGTTGAGAGATGACGGTAGCCTGGACCGTGCTGGTGGCCGTGGAAGTTGTGTGAAGTCTATTTCTGGATTTATTTTGAAGAGAGTGGATAGGAATTGCTGAAATTGCAACTCTTTCCCCCGTACACTTCTATTACTCTTCTCTGCCTTGTTTTACTGCTAATATTGGTTTGGCCAAAAAGTTCATTTGGGTGTTTCCGTAACATCTTATGGAAAGACCCGAACTAACTTTTTGGCCAACCCAATACTTATCAGAATCTAACATACCATATGCTTTGCTTATTTATCTTATTTATTGCCTGTTTCCAGGTAATTTATTGCCTGTTTCTTCTACAAGATACAGCTCCACGAAGGCAGGTTTTTGGTCTAGTTTGTTCACTGCCGTCTTCCCCTGAACCTGGAACACTGCCTGGCACTCAGTGAGCGTTTATTTGTTGAATGAATGTTGACTGGGTGGAATGTGGAGTGTGAGAGAAAGAGGAGTCAAAGGTGAAGCCAAGGATTTTGACCTGAAGAAACCTGACTGAGAGGGAGGGTCGAGCTAGCTTCCACCTGGTTGTGACTTAGCTGAACACCTGGGAATCACCTTGGATTGCTCCTGGCCTGGCACATCTCATTTGCTTATCTTGTCCTACTGAATCTTCCTGCCTTTGCATATCTCTCCATTCTAATCTCTCCTTATTTGATACCTTAAATCAAGTCCTGGCTCCCTACCGTCTGGATGACTCGTCTTCCTGTTCTCCAGACCTCCCGTCCCTGTTACCAGACTCTTTCTGAAACATATCTCTGCAGAGCTGTTTCCCTGTTGGAAAGAAGGCCTTCACAGTGGCCCCTCATTGCCCACTGGGCGCGATCTGGCTGTAGCGTGTACAAATGAGACATGTACGCTGACTGTCGCTCGCTTTCTCCTCGTTCTCCTCCAAGCACCCAGTGTACTCTCCCTCTGCTTCCTCAGACCTCTGGGTCAGGAAGAGTTTCACTTCTCCTGGGACATGGGCCTGTTTTTCTAAGTTCACTTCTCCTGAGACGTGGGCCTGTCCTGTTTTCACATTTACAGAGAAAATGTGAATCTTGGGTTGCGTCCCTCTTGGCTTTGGTGGCTGGGACTTGTATCTCCCACCAGCCGTGAGCTGCCAGAGCTCCCAGACCAGGCACTCTTATTGCCCTGCTTGGTGGCTGGTCCCACAGACCTGCAGGCCGTACTTGTGGACTGCTCGGCCACTCTGTAAGGGTCAGTGCCTCTGGGAGGTTTCCTAGGGTTCCCTGAGGTACAGGGCAGGACTGTAGAGGGTGCAGTTGGTTTCCTGGCAAAATTGTCCCCTTTTAACGTAACTGCTAAGATCTTCACTCTCTTGGCAGAATCCCTTGCCAAGGCATATAGTGACCACCATTTGTTAGCCATTTACTTAAGTCAGGCATGGGTAAGACTTAACAGGACTTACTTCATTGGAACCTCCAATAATTGTATCTCATTGGTGCTATTACTGTCCCCATTGTATAGACAGAAAACTACGGCTTAGAGAGGCTCAGCAGTTTGCCCACAGTCACGCAGCTAGTACATTGTAGGGCCGGGACTCAGATCCAGGCTAGTCTCATTCCAGAGCATGGGTTATTCACTGCTGTGGTGTGAGCCTTTTACATCAGGGGCATTCAGTTCTATTCCTACAGGCACTGTTGGTATATATTTGGAGGATAAATATTAACGTTCTCAGTAACTCCTATACTTCATTCAACTTTCCCTTCTCATGTCTTCATTAAGTATCCCTACCCCTTCTTTCAGCATTTATTTAGCTTCTTGGGCTAATGGCCCAGGTACAAGGTTTGCTTTTGACATGATTTTTTTCTTCTCTGACACTTATTTTTTTATTTTCTTGAATTTTATTTTAGTTACTTTTTATACAGCAGGTTCTTACTAGTCATCCATTTTATACACATCAGTGTATACGTGTCAATCCCAATCTCCCAATTCATCCCACCACCACCCGCCCCCCGCCACTTTCCCCCCTTGGTGTCCATACGTTTGTTCTCTACATCTGTGTCTCTATTTCTACCCTGCAAACCGGTTCATCTGTACCATTTTTCTAGGTTCCACATATATGCATTAACATACGGTATTTGTTTTTCTCTTTCTGACTTACTCTGTATGACAGTCTCTAGATCCATCCACGTCTCAGCAAATGACCCAATTTTGTTCCTTTTTATGGCTGAGTAATATTCCATTGTGTATATGTACCACAGCTTCTTTATCCATTCGTCTGTCGATGGGCATCTAGGTTGCTTCCATGACCTGGCTATTGTAAATAGTGCTGCAGTGAACATTGGGGTGCATGCATCTTTTTGAATTACGGTTTTCTCTGTCTGACCCTTATTTTTATTTATGTATTCCCCGTTACACAAACCTTCCCAGCTACCAAATTCTGAATTTAATAAATTTATGCCATGATGCTGCCCCTTCCTTATAATCCTCTTTCTGTACAACCTTCATTGTTATTTCTCTTTTCTTAAGGGAATTTTCTATAACCTACACAGAACTAGAGACTAGTATGAACCCGTACGTCCCCATCACTTCTTATGAACATTTTGTTAATCTTGTTTCATTTTTTTCCCCACAAAAAATTCTTCTTTTCCTGGAGTATTTTAAAGCAGGTCCCAGACATTGGATGTTTCCCCTGTAAACACTTCGGTTATGTATACTTTAGTAAAGATGGTGAGCACTGACTTCTAAATCTGCCTTACCCATTTCATCATTCACTCAACAAGTATGTGTTGAGTGCCTGCTGAGTGCTCAGTGCTGATGAGACTGTGATAAGCAAAACAGACTCGCTGGCTGCCCTTGAGAGCTTATAGTCTGCTAGTGAGGCAACAAAGTGATCGTGAAAATGCATAATTACAAACAGCCATATGTCATCCATCCTGCCCTGGGCTTGTCTCAGACAAGGCAGCAAGTGAGAGATAATACATAGAGGCTGTAACATCTTTTATTAAATGTCTGTATTTTTACCAAAGTTACAAACTCAGTTTGAGTCAAGCTGTTCTAAAAATACTTATTACAAAGAAAAAACGAGGCAAAACAAAGGCTACTGCTCCTCCCCCTCATTTCATGCTCCCCAGAGAAAAGCACTTTCACTCACTGTTTTGGTATCTGTCTCCATATTTCCAAATGGCATGCTACTTTTGCTTTTCCGGTTAGGCATTATGAATTGACTTCGCAGTTGGAAGATGAGGATTTGTCTCTGTTTCATCTTCCTCCCTCTCCCTGCTACTCACATATGTGTACATGCTTTCTGTTTTCCTGTCTTCTCTTCAAACTAGTTACATCACCATTTTGATTAGGCCGATATTGCATATATACTTTAGTATGATTATTTAAATGCTGTTGGTAGCTGGGTCATGTAATGTACTCTGATGATTTTTCCTTTCTTGTACAGCTCTTTGTGTTCCCTGGAGTTAATAATTGTCTGCCTATCTGTTTGTCTGTCTCTCTATCTATCATCTGTCTATCTATGTCTTCCATGGTGCTTATCACTAATTTATTCCTAAATTCTCTCCCAGGTGTATAACTCTGGTCTCAGTGTGGTCAGATTCAATTGGGTGTTTAGCTAAATTTATCTTCTTCAAGAAGTCTCTCCTAGGGAGTTCTTGGTGGTCCAGTGGTTAGGACTCAGTACTCTCCATGCCGGGGCCCTGGGTTCTATCCCTGGTTGGGAAACTAAGATCCCACAAGCCGTGTGGCGTGGCCAAAGAAAAAAAAAACAGAAGTCTGTCCTAGAGTCCTTCGATCTGCTCCAGGCTATCCTGTTTGGTTTCTAGGCCAGCAGCACTGCTGCTGTCTGGGGATCTCCCTGCCTCATCATCCCAGGCGTCAAGTGTCTCCTGCTCTTAAAATAACTCTCTCTCACTCCAGGAGCCTTTCCAGTGGGTGTCCTTTGCTTCTACGTGCCATTGCAGTGCCCTCTCAAAGAATCGTCTATTCTGTCTAGGCCTCTTAAAGCATGGAAGGTGAGAAATGAGAGATAATTCTCAGTCTAGGCACAGAGTAGGAACTCAATTGGCTGAAGTCCACGTAGAAGCAAAAGAAAAAGAAGAAAGAAGAAAAAAGAAAAGGGCTTTTAATTAATCATTCATTGCTTCCTGGAGAAGAAAGAATTCTCAGAACTTACTGAAACGACATTTCCGACTTTTTCTTCATTACATACTGCATGCTTCTTGTTGAAAATTTGGAAAATGAGGAAAAGTGTCAAGAGCACACATCTCTTTTTGCAGAGATTCAGCTATTAATATTTTTGTTTATTCCTGTTCTTTTTCATGCGTATATATGTTTTTAATCAAAATTGGGATTATGTTATAAGAAATTCCAAATTTAAAAAAAGGGCTCTTTAAATGAGATGCGATGAGGTGGGGAGGTAGGTTTGCTGGCTGCACAACTCCAGGGGGCACTGTTCACGTTCTGTTCTGCAGCAGGCCTGGGTCAAGGGATAAGATGCTCCAGGCACAGCTTGAGAAACTATGATAAATAGCATGTGTCTTGTTATGTCATTTTTAAACACCAACCCCCATTATGCTGTTATAAGCAGAACTGCTCACTTCCAAATTGATAAAACTGGATTCTCCACTGCTTTTGGTAAGAAACTATATCAGTTATACTAACAGATACTTTTTAACAATGTGACAACTTTCCAAGTTCATTGTCCACTAAAAACAAAACAAAAACTTGGCTGCACTATTTCCAAACAAAAATGTGAGAAAAAAATAAGTAAAGTAAGGAACCAATTAGCTAAGAAAGCCACCAAAAATTTGGAGCAAAAAGCTCTCTCCAAATGACCATGAATTAAAGCTTTCTTCGTAATAAAAATCCTCAGAAAGAAAAATGTGCAGTTTTGTTCTATTCAGCATTGACCTTGGCAGTTGTTCCCAGCTCTTAAAAGGCTTCAAACTCCTCTATAACTTTCACATATGAAGACAGCACCTTGGTTGATGATGGTTAAGAAACCATCTGGCAGAGCCACACTGACAAGGAATGGTCTGTTCTGGGAAAGAAGAGGAAGCTCTGTTCTTGGCTAAGGGCCAGTCCTCAGATACCATGATGATAAATGGAAAGCTTGTCAGTAAGCTTTGCCCGTGCCTTACATTTTTAAGCTGTTTGGTAATTAGCTCCAAATTAGGAAATTAACTGGCAATCAGAGAATTAGAGCAGGAAAACCCATTACAGTTCTTCTAACTCTTTGAAAGAAAAGGTTATAGAGCAGGATTAGAATAACTGGTTTGGGAAAGGGAGGATCAGAAGAATTGAGTCCTGGGTGGAAACATGCTAGAGACTATTGTCTGGCTTGTGGGTGTAGGAGCCTTAAAAGGCACCTACCCCACTTAGAACCTTTGTGTTGTTTTTAATGATCTCTGCTCCCTAAATAGCCCCACTGCTCCCTAAACACCAGTGGGATAGCTCAGTGGTGACACCCCATAGGTCCAAGAATAGAAACAACACAGTTTAGTTAACTAAGAAAAAAAATGTCACTTACTATCTCGCTTAGATGCTGAAGAATATTCTGCCTTTCTCCAGCTTTCCTGTATTTCCTTAGGACATCTCTTCTGTTATGTTAACTTGTCAACATACCTCACGTCATTTTCACATATGCCATCTCCCTGAACAACTTCCAGGTGCTGTGTGGCAGGAACCATGCCCTTGTATTTACTCCCCTACAGCGCCTAGCAGAATGTCTTGTACATAGTAGGTGTTCACTTAATGCTAATTGGATACATTCAAGGAAGCAGGCCAAGGGACTGTACAACTGTAGCTCAAGCCACACCTAAGAGTGTCCCATCTCTAGGACAAAGGATAGCTAACCTGCTATTCCTTTTTTTTTTTTTTTTACTTGGAGTATAGTTGATTTACAATGTTGTGTTAGTTTCAGGTGTACAGCAAAGTAAATCAGTTATACATATATCCACTCTTTTTTTTTTTTTCGGTACGCGGGCCTCTCACTGTTGTGGCCTGTCCCGTTGAGCACAGGCTCCGGACGCACAGGCTCAGCGGCCATGGCTCATGGGCCCAGCCGCTCTGCGGCATGTGGGATCTTCCCGGACTGGGGCACGGACCCGTGTCCCCTGCATCGGCAGGCGGACTCTCAACCACTGCGCCACCAGGGAAGCCCCACTCTTTTTTTTTTTAAGATTCTTTTCCTATATAGGCCATCATAGAGTATTGAGTAGAGTTCCTGTGCTATACAGCAGGTTCTTATTAGTTATCTATTTTATATCTATGTAGTAGTGTGTATATGTCAGTCCCAGTCTCCCAATTTATGCCTCCCCCTGCCTATCACCTGGTAACCATAAGTTTGTTTTCTACATCCATGACTCTACTTCTGTTTTGTAAATAAGTTCATTTTGTACCACCCCTTTTTTTTAAGATTCCACATATAAGCAATATCATATTTGTCTTTCAGTGTCTTTCTTCACTTAGTATGACAATCTCTAGGTCCAACCATGTTGCTGCAAATGGCATTATTTTGTTCTTTTTATGTCTGAGTAATATTCCATTGTGCATATGTACAACATCTTTATCCATTCCTCTGTTGATGGACATTTAGGTTGCTTCCATGTCCTGGCTATTGTAAATAGTGCTGCAATGAACACTGGGGTGCATTTATCTTTTTGAATTATCGTTTTCTTCGGGTATATGCCTAGGAGTGGGATTGCTGGGTCATATGGTAATTCTATTTTTAGTTTTTTAAGGAACCTCCATACTGTTCTCCATAGTGGCTGTACCAGTTTACATTCCCACCAACAGTGTAGGAGGGTTCCTTTTCTCCACACCCTCTCCGGCATTTATTGTTTGTAGATTTTTTGATGATGCCTATTCTAAGCGGTGTGAGGTGACACCTCACTGTAGTTTTGATTTTCATTTCTCTAATAATTAGTGATGTTGAGCATCTTTTCATGTGCTTTTTGGAATCTCGGGCCATTCTGAAATAAGTGGTCATCCTCCTAAGTATCATTGATTTCAGCTGGCATTCTCAGTGAAGATGTAGGTGTTTTATTTATCTCTGGAAATTTCCTTTGAAAGAACATTCAAGTTTCCTCATGGATAAAGTTGTTTAAAAACATCAGGCCAGGGACTTCCCTGGCGGTCCAGTGGTTAAGATTCTGCCTTTCCAATGTAGGGAATGCGGGTTCGATCCCTGGAACTAAGATCCCACATGCCGTGCGGTAAGGCCAAAAAAGGAAAAAAAAAAAAAAAAAAAAAAATCAGGCCAGAATGCATCATGTACTTAAAATGGTGATTTTTTTTTCCTGTTTCATTTTCACTGTAGTTGAAGCCATCACTGATTAATGTTGTTTTGAATACGGTTTTCCACAAGTCTTTATTTTGAATGAATGTTGCAATATAAATAGAGACTTACTATTGTAAAGTTTTTAGAGAGGAATGTTCTTATCAAGCATTTAGGGCTAAGCTTATCCTAGATCTGAAATCCTCACTTTCCAACCAAGTCCCCTTTCAAATCGGGCATTTCTGAAAGCCGGTTTGAATTTATATTAATTGATCCTGACAGCTTCAGCTGACTTTGAGTTTTGAGGTTCCAAGTTAATCTACTAGATCATATTTACAGACAACTTGGGGACCCCTTGTTAAACAGTGTGGAAATTTTAAATGGTTTCTGTGAAAAGGCTGTCAAAAAAGGGAAACTTGTTAATGAAAAGGAGAATGATATAGTCTGAGGGTCTCCTTACTGTAGAGCAAGGAAAGGGACAGGAACTGGAATAAAATGAGGTCACAACTGGCCATGAACAGCTGTGGTGGCGTAGCTATTGAGGCCAGGCTGAGCTGTTTACCACCAGATTTTGATACAAAGGGACACTGCCAGAAAGTGTCCTTTGAAAGTATGTGGAAGAGTTACAAGAAATAAATCTGCATTCATGGAAGTGGCAACCTTTGGAGTCATGTTGAGTCACACAGAAGAGGAGGGACTCTCTCTTGCAAAAGATAAATGGTTTTCAACCAACTGTATTTGGTCTTTAGAAAATTATGAGCCTATTTGCTTTGCAGAAGTGTCAAAGTTTCCAAAAAAGCTTTCTTTTACTGGGTGGGCTACCTACTAATCAAGGCCATACTGCTTGGAATTTAAAAGATGATGAAATTTAAAAGTTGCACTCAGGACTCTATTTAAATGCAATGATAATTACTGGTTTGTCCAATGTGGTGGTGTTTCCTGTATGAGTCTTTTCTCCAGTTGTTACCTGTGGCATTTTCTGAGATGGGCTGGCCTCTTAGATAGCCCAGTGGCTGGACACAGGACACAGGAGTTTCAGTTTGGGGCTTCAGCCAGACTCCCTGGGGTCAGGGCATCTCTTTTCTTCCCTTTTTCTGCCTCCCTCTTCCTTTGTCCTTCTTCTGCACCTGGCTCAGCTCCTTACCAGAAGGCTGGCTCCAGCCCAGTACCTGACTGATTCCATAGAAGAGACTCTGAAAAGTTACCAGTCAGTTGACTTTCTATTCTCTAGACTCCCTCTTGCTCTCCCTCAACCCTTGATCATCACAGGGATGGCAGCTGGAGGAAAGGGAGAAGTGAGGAGGACCTGATACCATTTTCTAGTTGCTTAGGGTGTCTTAAGCTTAAACACAATTAGAAATTTTATCTGAAACTAAAAGTATCCTAAGTAGATCCCAGCTGTGTGACTTGAGGCACTCTTGTGCCCTTTCTGAATGTTTTCTTCCTTCCTCAAAGCCCTCAGCACAGGTTCCAACCACTGGGTAGCGGTTGGATAGGATACTGATTATCTTTTCCATTTCACCAAGGAACTCCAAGATCAAAAACAAGACTATACCTGAAAGAGCATTAAAAAGAAAATCACATTGCTATGCAAACACAAAGAAGTGTTTAATCAGAATTCCCTCGTTTCCTTTCTATCATCCAGGCATTGCACTTCAAGTTGAGATGCTCACTAGGGCCTCCTAACTCCTCTCCTTGGGCCCAAGCCTTCTCTTCCCAGGTAGTCCATCTTTCAGACCATTAAATCAATATTCCTCAATCACCATTTTGAGTCCACAGAGATTTACTGAGTGCCAACTGTATGCCAGGCTCTGGGAATACAAAAGTGGATAGGATACCACTTGCATCAAAATATTCTTTTGCTTAAAAACTTTCATGGATTTCCCATTTCCTGCTTTATGTCTAGTTCCACCTTCTCATCCAAACATTTCCCACCTCTCCTAAGCCTTCCAGTCTTGCCAGCCTCCAAAGCTCTGTGTGCCAGGGCCTGGAATACCCTCTTTTCTCTCCTCTGAGTCTGTTCAAACTCTACTCAAGCCTCCCATCCTGGGGTTGGGTATCACTCCAGTGAATCTTCTTCTTTCATTCTGACTCCCAGTGAGGCAGCCCTGCTTGAGGAAGAGGCTCAGATGTCAAGCGACTTGCCCAGAGTTACCTGCTAGCAAGTGATGGATTAGGGACTAGATGTCACCCTCTAACCTCTCCTCAGAGGACAGCCCCCCTTCTCTTGTACATTCTGCAGGTGGCCTCCTGGCCCATCCACACAGCCTGGCCCTTCACTAGGCTACCCCTGTCCTCCTCCTCTTGAGTACTGATGGGCCCTGGAAGGTGGGGTTCCATCTTTACCTTTCATTTTACCCTGTGACCAGGGCTGGTCTCACCTTAGGGCAAAAGAGGAGGCACTCAACAGAGGCTTCAAAAATAATTCTTAGCCAAGATATAGAAGCAACCCAAGTGTCCATCAACAGACGAATGGATAAAGGAGATATGGGGTGTGTGTGTGTGTGTGTGTGTGTGTATATACACACAATGGAACATTACTCATCCATAAAATAGAATGAAATTCTGCCATTTGCAGCAATGTGGATGGACCTACAGAATATTATGTTTAGTGAAATAAGGCAGAGAGAAAGACAAATACTGTATGATATCACTTATATGTGGAATCTAAAAAATAATGCAAACGAATGTATATAGCAAAATAGAAACAGACTCATGAAAACAAACTAGCGGTTACCAGAGGGGAGGGGAAAATTAAAGGTGTGGGATTAAGAGATACAAACTACTATGTAAAAAACAGATAAGCAACAAGATTATACTATATAGCACAGGGACTTATAGCCATTATCTTGTAATAACTTTTTTTTTTTTTTTTTTTTTTTTTTGCGGTACGCGGGCCTCTCACTGTTGTGGCCTCTCTCATTGCGGAGCACAGGCTCCGGACGCGCAGGCTCAGCGGCCATGGCTCACGGGCCCAGCCGCTCCACGGCATGTGGGATTTTCCTGGACCGGGGCACGAACCCGTGTCCCCTGCGTCGGCAGGCGGACTCTCAACCACTGCGCCACCAGGGACGCCCTTGTAATAACTTTTAATGGGGTATAATCTGTAAAAATACTGAATCACTATGCTGTACACCTGAAACTAATATAAGATTGTAAATCAGCTATACTGTACTTCAATTTTTTAAAAAGGCAAAAAAAAAAAAATTCTTTAGTTCTAATCACAAGAGAAAGCCAAGCCCAAAAGCTCAATGAAGCAACGTGGAAACACGACCCCAAGTCGCCTCAGCCTCCCGCCGCCCCCCCCCCCCACAGCGTCCCCCGCCCAATCACCCCACCACCCAGAAAAGACAAGGTCCTAGAGGGGGAGGGTGGTTTCAGACCTGCCAAAGGCCCCAGCCGTCTGCTTCCAGGGGCATCTAAACGTAACTCCCACACCTGCCCCCACCCCGCCCCACTTCTGCTGCAGGGAGCACCCTCTCCCCCTACTTGGGGGCTGGAGACTCCGAAGGAAGACGAGGAGAGAAGAGAATGGAGAATCAGACACCAGACAAACTTTGGGGGATCCAGGGCGGGGAGGAGTGCGGAGAGAAGCGGGGACGAAGCAGTGGGTGGGGTGGGGCAAGGGCGGGAGAGCCTCTGCGGAGTGGCCACGCCCTCCCCGCCCCTCCACTCGCGTCGCTCGGGGCCCTCCCTCTCCTCCCCCTCCTCCTCCGGCTTCTCCTCCCCGGGTGGACGGCGGCGGCCAGAGTCGGAGCCCCAGCCGCGCTGCCCGTGAGTGACCGCCCCCAGGGGACAGACGGGGAGGCATGGGGAGCCCCTTCTCCGGGGTGGGTTACCCCCGGTTTGCTGGGAAAGTTTGAGAAGGGGGGCCGCAGCCGACGTCGCGGGAGGCGGGCATCTCCCGGGCAGGCTGGGTGCCCCGCGCCGTGCCCCTTCTCCCCCTCGCCACCCTCGCAGCCCCCAGAGGGCAGCGTCCGCACGGGGTGAGCCCCACCTGGCTTCTCATCTACACCCCAGCTCTGGGGCTGTTGCTGTGACCTGGGTCCCGCTCTCAAGAGAAAGAAAACTCAAGCAGGAAAGAAAAGAATCTAGACTCAGCTCCAAGGGGCGGTGGGGGGCGGGGACTCGTTCCAACCCGTGTGGCCCTGGCCTCCCGGCCCAGGGTCACGAGCCCCGGTCCTCCATCCCTCCCCTGGGAGGCTCAGCATCCCCCCACCCCCAGGACTCTCACTTTCCTTGTGTTTTCCTGGCTCCTGTTACTCATGCTGCTACCTTCTCCACCGCCGTCCCCCACCCCCACCTTTCTCCGGGAGACTCCTGCCCCACTGGCTGATATCTCCAGCCTGGTGCCCCCTCCAGCCCTAGAAGACGATGACCCAGGCCAGGGAACCATAGCCACAGGGGTCTTCACACTTGTCCAAATATTTCCTGCAGGAAGGACTTTAACTAGGAGTTGATGTTCGATCCCCTGGCCGCACAAATCATGCCTTGTGTGTCCAAGGGGAAATGAAAATATATTCCTCCTTGGGATTTTACTATTTCTGTTGGACATCTATTTTTTTTTAACCTCTCTGACTGTGCTTTCTTCCAATAATAATGATACGTCATTTAATTAGCCTTTCTAATTCTGAAAGAAACAGGAAAAAATAATAAAGAAAAAATAGAGGAAAAGAGTACTTGCTAAAAATACTGTGCAGAACCTGATCTTTGGAAAGTAAAGACTTCATTCCATACTTAATTGTTTTAGTGGGAGATGAGAGTTCACTTTAGCTTATTTTCGGACTACCCCAAACAGATTATTACAGCCTCCCCCAGGCTAGAAGTTTTCATTTGCCTGACATAAACCGCAGTGTTTGTTGGCATTCCCCAGCCTGGCTACTCACCCTGCATTTCTCTTCCCTCCTACTAGCCCTCCTCTCCATCCTCCTCCCAATGCCCCGACTCCCACTTTCTCATAAACAGGAGTTGTGAAAACAAGGCAATGGAAGAGGCAAAGCTGAGCAGGATCGCAAAGAAAAAAACAGCCTCACTTATTTTAATCCTGAGGCTTTTGCTTCAACTTGACTCCATTTGGGTAGAGGAATGTTTAGTTCACTTGTGTGGTTTTTATGTCTGTTCTCATTAGGGTTGAATCAGTGTTTCCATGACAGGCTTAGTTCTCTGGGTGTTGAGAAGGAGCTTGTTAATTCTCAGATGGGTCTGGTCAAGCCTGGAATCTGGAGGTTTTTGGATTTTTTCTTTTAAGGGGTTGATATCTGGGTTGATATTACAAACTTCTGCCCACTCACTCAGACTGGAGCAGCCGGGGGCAGCCTGAACTGGGGTTTGCTTCCACGTGACCAAGGAAGAAAAAGCTTTCCTAAGGAGTGAGCTGTATGAACAGGATTGTGGGGGAGTGTTGAACTTTTATTGTTTTTAGGGAGAATGCCCTTCTCAAGAACTTAAGCCATTCCTATTTCTATATAAACAATAAATGTGGTTGTAACATGTGTCTTAGATCAGCTTCAGAACAACCCGTCAAAACAGGTCAAGGTGTTGAACTATTCAGAAATAAAGATTTTTTAAAAAATGAATTTCATTGGAAAGAAACTTCTTTATTTTAAAAAGGATGTAATTCATTTTCCTCTGCTGATTGAGTGTGGTAGTTCCCCATTAGTATGAATTAGTAAGGTTTTACTGTGGTTTCAAAATGTCATTGGTAAGAAAGTGTTGTGACTTCCATTGAAAAAGAAAGCCCTTAAAAATTTTGAACTTGTTTGGCCCTGCCTGGTGCTTAGAAAAACAATGCACTCAGATAAAAATCTTCAGTCTCTTCCTCTTCCTGAGAATTTTTAAGTGTATTTAATGTCCCAGAAGTCAGCCTCATACTATTTGCAAAGAAATTGCCTTTCTGCCATGTTCAGCTTTTGTACCACCTCATGGAATCTTGTTAAACTGGGTGGTTTGCCATCATGCACGAGGGTTTGCTGTGCAGCCCCAAATGGCTGCTCTGGATTCTGGGGATGTAATGAAGGCTGGCTGATGGAGCAGGTGGTCTGAATGGTGAGATGAAGGCTGCATCCCCAGTTAGCCAGTAGAAAGCAGCCAACTATCATCTGACGGGTCAGATGAGTTGGAAACAGACGAACAGTGGAACCTGCAGAGGAGAAAGGAGGGAAGGGGTTATTTTTACTTCTTACTTACTTTAAGAAGTAAAATAACCTAAAGGAATATGATGTGGCCTTTTAAAATCATGTTGTACAAGGATACCAAATTATATAGACATGCTTAGGGTATTTTGTTAAAATTTAAAAGCAGGTTATGAAATAGAAAGCATTGTATCTCACTCTTTGAAAATACACCCCCAAAATACTGGAATTGTATGCATGAAAATGGATGGTGGGATTACAGGTACTTTTGATTTTCTTTGTGCTTGCCTGTATTTCTCAACCTTTTTACAATAGTAATAGCTAACATTTATTGAGTATAAAGCACATACACATAGTATTTCATTTTAAAACTCTTTGAGGTAAGTACTAGTATTATTCTCATGATAGAAGATTCAGAAACTAGAATCAGAGGGTTGCATAGCCACTATGTGCTAGAATCAAATCTTGAAATCAGGTCAGTGGCCAAAGTCTATTCATATCAATCACTGCTGTCTGCCATCTCCATGCACATGTATTATTATTATTTTTTTAATAAATTTTATTTATTTATTTATTTATTTATGGCTGTGTTGGGTCTTGGTTGCTGTGCGCGGGCTTTCTCTAGTTGCGGCGAGCGGGGGCTACTCTTTGTTGTGGTGCGTGGGTTTCTCATTGCGGTGGCTTCTCTTGTTGGGAGCACGGGCTCTAGGTGCGTGGGCTTCAGTAGTTGTGGCATGTGGGCTCAGTAGTTGTGGCTCATGGGCTCTAGAGCATAGGCTCAATAGTTGTGGCACACGGGCTTAGTTGCTCCGCGGCATGTGCGATCTCCCCAGACCAGGGCTTGAACCCGTGGCCCCTGCATTCGCAGGCAGATTCTTAACCACTGTGCCACCATGGAAGTCCAACATGTATTATTATTGTTATTTTAATTATAAGAAAAAATAGAAAAGGAAGGGAAAGTAATTTGTGGTTCAGTAAGAACTGATATTTTGATTAATTGTAAAATACCTCTATCTCCCATCTCTTCCATCTCCCACTGTCACTTCTCTTTGGGAGTCCTTGGGAATTGCTCCAGACTTAGCCAGAGGTAGCTCACCTTCCCTTGGGAGCCAGCTATACCCATGAGAAATAATCCAGAATTCCTCAGACGCTTCCTGGACAGCCTGGAATTCCAGGAACCCCATGGGATTCTGGAACAGTCCTGGTAAAAGGCAGGATTTTTAAAGATCAGCAAATTATGTCTTCAGAGCCCTACCAGTACGGGTGTTCATTTTTCTTGGCATTGTCAGGGGACTGAGATGAGTAGGAAGGCCCAGGGAAAGCTGCCAGCCTCCTATTTATCTTATCTACATGTTATATGGAATGCCAGGTAGGTAGGTCAAGAATTTACCATAGAACAGGAAAGGAAGAGAAAAGTGTATTGCTTCTCGATGTTTATTACTGTGAAAACACAATAATAAACTATTTTTTGGAAGCCTGGCTATGTGGGTGATCCCACGCATTGGCAAGATGAACCAGAGAAGGAGATACTCTGGGGAAGAAGCCCACATCCTGTACCACCATGTGTCCTCACAGGCAACCAGGCCCCTAGAGGTCACCTTATCCATCCTCTTGCTGGAATATACCTAAAGATGGGCTTTTCTAAAACACTTGGTCATTCAAATAACACACCTTAAGTAGGAGGCTTTATCTCTTTTATTCTTCAAGGAAAAGTTTTCTGAAAGGCTGATGCTTCTAAATCACCTTCTTGTTGAAAAAAAATTGTAAGAGTCAAGGATCTCTTTCCCAAATTATCACACTTGGAACAAAATCCCAGATCTTGTATCTGTTTGACCATATGAGAAATGTCTTTGTGGTCTCAGTGCCAGGAATAGTTCTTGTGAACAACTTGTCTGTTTTGTCTTGTGGGTGCTGTGAATCCTTTAATTGATGTTTCCCATTTCCTATTTGGCCAAAAGGAAGACAGGGCCAGCTTAGTGGCCTAATTCTAGCATATGCATAGGACTTTATGGCCTGTACTTTGAGTTGAGTTTTTTTGTTTTTTTTTCGGGTACGCGGGCCTCTCACTGATGTGGCCTCTCCCATTGCGGAGCACAGGCTCCGGATGCGCAGGCTCAGCGGCCATGGCTCACGAGCCCAGCCGCTCCGCAGCATGTGGGATCTTCCCGGACCGGGGCACGAACCCGTGTCCTCTGCATCGGCAGGCGGACTCTTAACCACTGCACCACCAGGGAAGCCCTATGGCCTGTACTTTGAATAACTAATAACATTATTATATACCTTCTATTTCCTCTGTATACTTGGTTCCACCTTTCTCACCTACTTTACCTTGTTTTGTTGTATTTATCCAATGCATTGTGGAGGCTGCTACTTCTGATACCCCACTCCTTCCTTCTGAGTTCATGTCAATAGAAATTTAGAAGTTCTTTCATAGAAGGAAGGCCTTTGGTAAACTTTAAAAAATTTATATTGCTGAAAATGTCTTTATTTTGCTCTTACAAATGAGAGTTTGACTGAGTGTGGAATGCTGGACTCATAATTATTTTTCTTCAGTATTTGGAACATATTACATAATTGTCTTCTTTCGTCTATTGCTACTCCTAAGAATACCAAGTAACCTTGGGCAAGTTTCCTAATTTCTCTTAGTCTCCTTGTCTGTAAAATAGATAATAGTATCCACTTTAAGGATAATGTATGCAGAATGTTAGAATAGTGCCTGCCATATAAGGAAGCACACAATAATTGTTAGCTATTACAATTACTTTTATATTTTTTCAGAATTTCTTGGCTTTCTTGGATTTTACTAGTTCATATAAATGTTAGTTTGTCTAGTTACACACAGGCAAAAAATCATGTTTGTATTTTTATTGATTTCATTCAATTTATATTCTAGAGAGCTGACACTTTTACAATATCAGGTCTTCCCATCTTTTCCTTTTATTCAGGTGAAAGATGACTGGTGATTTCCCCCATAACTGTTTTACACAGCTCTTGCTATATTTTCTTGTATAGGTTTTGTTGATATTATAAATATCTTTTTTTCTTATTATAATTTCAAATTGGTTATTTACTGGCCCATAGAAACGTTCCTGATTTTTGAATTTTGATCTTGTATCAAGCACCCCAGTTGACTTCTCTTATTAGTTCTAAGAGTCTGTATGTAGATATTCTTGAATTCGCTAGGTAGACAATCACAAAATAATATTTGTCTTTTCTTTTTAATTCCTTATGACCATATCTTTTTCTTATCTTATTGCACTGGGTAGACCCTCAGTACAGTATTTAATAGTAACAGTGATGGCAAACATCCTTGTCTCTGTACTGTTTTTAACAAGTGCTCTTAAAATTTCTCCATTAATCGTGAAGTTTGCTTAAGGTTTCAGTAGATATTCTTTATTAAATTAAGGATGTTCCCTCTATTAATATTTTTTAATAACTTAAACATTTTATCATGACTGAGTATTGATGTAATGCCTTAATGTTTTTATGTAAATGATATGAGGTGATATAATTTTCTTTCTTAATATTATAAAGTGATAATATGAGTATATGTAATTACTTTGAGACATACTCACATATATATATGCACACATATACAGATATGTTCTTTTATTCTATGGAATATCATTTGCTAGTATTTTGTTTAGGATTTTTGCAAATGTTCATAAGTGAAACAATTGGTCTATAAGTTTCTTTTTTTAAAAAATATTGTTCTTATATTGTTTGGTATCAAGTTTATATTAGTTCCATGAAATAAGTTGGGAAACTTTTTCTCTTTCATATATATTTTTCTTAAGCAGTTTGTGAGAGATAAAGACTAAGTTTGGTAAAATTCATTGTAAAATCCTCTGTACTGCTTAGTCAGGGTATGTGTGTCAAGTTTTTGACAATTCAATTTCATAAATGATTATTGATAAATTTGATCTATTTCTTTTTGATCCAGTTTTAATAATTTGTTTGTTTAGATGATCCATTTCATGTGTTCTCAAATTTATTAGCATAAATTTATTCATAGTTTTCTTTTATGGTTTTTATAAATATTGACTATGTTTTAAGATATGTTCCCTTTTTAGTTCTTAATATTGTTTTTCTGTTGTTGTTTTAATTAATTTATTTTAGTTATTTTATTTTTGGCTGTGTTGGTTCTTCGTTGCTGTGCGCGGGCTTTCTCTAGTTGAGGTGAGTGGGGGCTACTCTTTGTTGCGGTGCGTGGGTTTCTCATTGCAGTGGCTTCTCTTGTTGCTGAGCATGGGCTGTAGGTGCACAACCTTCAGTAGTTGCAGCATGCGGGCTCAGTAGTGGTGGTGCACAGGCTTAGTTGCTCAGCGGCATGTGGGATCTTCCTGGACCAGGGCTCGAACCCGTGTCCCCTGCATTGGCAGGAGGATTCTTAACCATTGTGCCACCAGGGAAGCCCCTTAATATTGTTTATTTGTGCCATCTCTTTTTAAAAATTAATATAGAAGTCTACTTAATTAGTCTTTTGATAGAACCAGCTTCTTTCTTATCTATACTTTTTGCTCTTCATTTCTTTTTTTTCCTCTTATTTTATTATTTTTTCTTTCCATTTCTAGCTACTTGAGTTAACTTCTAGCTCATTTATTTTTTGTTTTTCAATAAATGCAGTTTAGAGAATTCACTGGCGGGCCAATGGTTAGCACTTGGCACTTTCACTGCCATGGCCTGGGTTCAATCCCTGGTCAGGGAACTAAGATCCCGCAAGATGTGTGGCACGGCCAAAAAAATAAATGCATTTCAAAGCTATAAAGTTAGCTCTACATATTGCTTTAGCCACATCATACAAGTTTTGATATGTGTACTTTCATAACCACTTGGCTCTAGACTTTTTTTCTCTATAATAACTTTTTTTTAAATTGGGGTATAGTTGTTTTGCAATGTTGTGTTAGTTTCTACTGTACAGTGAAGTGGAGTTCCCTGTGCTGTGCAGCAGGTTCTCATTAGTTATCTATTTTATACATATTAGCATATATGTCAATCCCATTTTCATATTTCTTTTATTTTCTTTTTAACCCATGGATTTAATTTTCCATTTTCAACTTAAAAAAAACCTTTTTCTTAACTTTGTTTAAATTATTGTTGATTTCTAATTTAGTTGCATTATGAAAAGACAGCATGGTTTGTATAATAGCAATCCTCTGTGTCCGATTACATAAACAATTTTTCCAAATATTTCATGTGTGGTTTAAAAGAAAAATATATTCCCTGCTTGGTGGCTGCAGCATTCTATATCAATCTAACAGGTGAAACTTATTAACTGTGTTTTTCAAGTTTCTCATGTTCTTCCTGATTTTCTTTTGCCTGCTTTCTGAGTTCTCTTCAGTTTCTTGAGAAAGGAATGTTAAAATCTTCCACTCTGTGAATTTGTCAATTTCTCCTTGTAATCCATCAATGTTTACGCAAGTTCATGATTGTTATTTCTCTGGGGTGAATTTATTATGTTATGTACTGTCCTCTGTTACTTCTGTTGATGCTTTTGGCATAAATTCTATTTTGCCTGATATTAATGTTGCTGTACCTGCTTCCTCTTGGTTATTATTTTTTGTATGTCTTTTTATATCCTTTTATATTAACTTCTCTCTATAATTTTGCCTTAATTGTTAATCTTAGGAACAGTTTTTATGTGTAGCTTCATTTTCATTTTTATTATAACCTGAAAATCTGTCTTTTTAATAATTGAGTTTAAACTTTTACATTCTTTGTAATTTATATGCATTTGACCTCTTTCTGCCATCTTAAGTTTTTGTTTTTCCTATTTAATATTTTTTGTTTGCTTCTTTTATACTTCTTTGCATAGTTTTCTTTGGATTGATCAAGTTTTACATATTCCTACTTCTGTCAACTGTTTTGAAAGACAAAATTCTATTTGTATTACCTTTTAGTATGCTTAAATTTTTTTTTTTTTTTTTTGCGGTACACGGCCCTCTCACTGTTGTGGCCTCTCCCATTGTGGAGCACAGGCTCCGGACGCACAGGCTCCGTGGCCATGGCTCACGGGCCCAGCTGCTCCGCAGCATGTGGGATCTTCCCAGACCGGGGCACGAACCCGTGTCCGCTGCACTGGCAGGCGGACTCTCAACCACTGCGCCACCAGGGAAGCCCCGAGTATTCTTAAATTGTTAACATGTGCATCCATTTAATCTAAAGTTAATTTCTCTTTCCTGTCAATAATACAGTGGCCTTAGATGGCTTTAAATCTAATCTGCCCCTCTTCCCATCTTCCTGGTTACTGTGGTCTAGTGGTTTAATCCCACATTGTGTATAGTCCTCTCCCCACCCCTGCAATTAGTCATCGTTGTTATTTCCACTTTTTTTTCTTTTTTACAGTCAAAATTTATTTAACTTTACCAATTTCTTATCTCAACATTGCCTCTTGCATACCATTCTATACTTCTGTGTTCATTTTCTTCGTACTGGTAATTTTTTTACTGAAGGTCTAGAGTTGTAATACTCCAATCTTGTGGGTAATTTTGTTTTTGTTTTGAAAGTGTCTTTATTCATGTCCCACTTGAGAGATAATTTATCAAGGTATAGAATTCTAAGTCGATATTTTCCCCTCAGTGTTTTGTAAATTATTACTTCACTGTCTTTTCATCTCAGTTGTTCCTTATGGGAAATCTCTTTTCGGTCTGCCATTCTTTTGCAGGTAATTTATTTTCTCTCTTGGAGACTTTCAGTCTGATCTTTTTGTCTTTCATGTTGTGCCTTTTCATTATAATGTGTCCAGGGATAGTCTGTTTTTATATATCCTACTTGGAATTCAGTGTTCTCGTTAATCTGAAGACTCATCTCTGTTTTCATATCTAAAGGTTTCTCAGTTGTTTTCTCCACAAATCTATTTTAAAGTAATTATTAAGCACTTATTGTGTATCTGGAATGCTTCCAGGTGCTAGAGACATAGAAATGAGCATAAGAGATAAAAGCCCCTACCCTGATATTGAGTCCCTCATACTCTGTGTTCTCTCCTTTTGAAATACCCATTAGGCAAATGTTGAACCTTCTCATTTTATCTTCTATGTCTTCTTCGTCTGAGATTTCTCTTTCATACTACAATTGACGCTTGAACAATGCGCGAGTTAGGAGTGATGACCCTCTGTGCAACTGAAAATCTGTGTATAACTTATAGTTGGCCCTTCATATATGCAGTTCTTTTGTATCTGCAGTTCCTCCAAGTCCGTGGTTCCACATCTCCCAGATTCAACCAACTGAGGACCGTGTAGTACTGTAGTATTTACTGTTGAAAAAAATCTGCGTATAAGTGGACCCTCATGGTTCAAACCCATATTGTTCAAGGGTCAACTATATATATCTCTTTATCTCTCAGCTATATTCTGAGTGATGTTTTTAGTTCTATTTTCCAGTTTATTAATTTTTTTCAACTGCATTTGGTCTACTGTTCAACCCATCCATTGTTGTTTTTTTTGTTTGTTTTTTTTTTTAGTACTTGGGCCTCTCACTGTTGTGGCCTCTCCCGTTGCGGAGCACAGGCTCTAGATGCACAGGCTCAGTGGCCATGGCTCACGGGCCCAGCTGCTCCGCGGCATGTGGGATCTTCCAGGACCGGGGCATGAACCCATGTCCCCTGCATTGGCAGGCGGCCTCTCAACCACTGTGCCACCAGGGAAGCCCAATTGTTTTTTTTTTTAATTTACTGTCTATGTATTTTTATTTCTAGAATTTCTGTTTGGTACTTGATATCTAACTGTTCTTTTTCTTTTTTTAATATTATCTTTGCCTTTTAATTTCTAGTCCTTTTTATGTCTCAGTATTTTAAACATATTGTAGTTTTAGATTATTTGTTATTTCTGCTTTTGAATTTTTTAATTACGATTCATTTTCTCTTGTGTCTTGTGTCTTCATTAGGAGTTGTGTTCCATAGAAATCCTATCTACCTCAGGTTTGCTAGCATAGCACTATAAAGTGATTTCACATTTGCTCCTGCTGATCCTCTCTGGGTTTTACCCATTCCAAATTAGCCTTTTTGTTAATGTCTTGGCATATAGGCCCTGTATAACCTGAAAGTATGCATTTAAACCTTGTTCCTGCATTGTAATGTAAGCCTGGATTTCGATTTTTTTTAGGTCACTCATTTTCTACTCTTTGCTCAAGCAGATGACAAGCTTTCTTACAGTTTCCTCAGATTGGCAAGTGATGTTCCTCTAGAACTCTTTCACTTATGAAGTAGGGCTTTATGACCTCCAGCTTTATGTAATTGCTTCACTGACAGCTCCTGGCATCAGGTGGCCATTACTGGACTCCCCTCACTGCATGCATGTCATTAAAGTCTCAGCCCCCAGCCATTTAGGCCTCTAACTGGTCTGGATGGTTCCATGAGGCCCTTAGCTTCAGCTTCCACTGACTGATCTGCTTTGACTTCCCTCCTTATTTCTGGTATCTGGAGATTTCTGTTTTAACTATGTTTTGTGTGGTAATATTTGTTGTTATAGTTTTGTTCAGTGTTTTGAAGTGTTTGGATTGGAAGGGGTAATTTCTTATGTCAACTCAACCTGTCATATTGACTGAAGTTTTTAACTACTGATTTTAAAGTTTCTACGTAAAGTAGAATACAAGTAAGTAAATGCATCTACATTAGCCCCTGGATGTGAAATCCGCTGCTACTGAATGAATACAGCGGAGAAGAGGCCCTAACAGTACAGTGTGCTAACGCCAGCATCACGGGGGACTCTGCACTGTGGTATGGTGTCTCGCTCAACATCTGGCCACATGTTCTTAGTCCAGAAGAGATCTGGATTTCCTAAACACCGTTCCAGTCCCCAAATGCTGTCCTTTGCATTCTTTATAGTAGATTAAAACCTTCTCACAATCAACCAGCATCCTAACTCATACCGATGTTGAGAAGAAAAGCCTTTATGGAGAGGTTCCTGTTCCCTTTGGTCATGGAGACGATGTTCTCTCTCCCCTGGCATGTGTGTTTACTTGTGTCTCTAACAGTGCAGAGAGGTTTACATTGAACAATTGATTCTTTACTTGTGGCTGATAGCATCTCTGGGAATGTTGATTGAGATCAGCAGAGCCTGTTTATAATGTTTAAAGAAATCTATATAGACATATCTTTCCCATACCCTCCCAACAAATTCTATTATTTTAAGGAAACCAAACCAGCAGTCATCTTTGGCCTTCTTCTCTGACCCTCACATCTATGTGATAATGGAAAAGAAATGGACTTAGGAGTCAAGCAGATCTGGGGTTGAATCCAAGCTTTGCCACTAACTTAGATGTGTGGCTCACTGTGTTCAGGCTGCTATAACAAAATACCGCAGACCAGGTGGCTTATTAACAATAGAGATTTATTTCTCACAGTTCTAGAGACTGGAAGTCCAAGATCAGGGTGCTGGCATGGTTCTGGTGAGAACCCTCTTCCAGGTTGCAGATCGCCAACTTCTGTCTGTGTGATTGCATGGTAGAAGGGGTGAGCTAGCTCTCTGAGGCTTCATTTATAAGAATCCCCATCATAAGGGCTCCACTTTCATGACCTAATCACCTCCCAAAGGCCCCACCTCCTAATACCATCACCTTGGAGGTTAGGATTTTGACACATGAATTTTGGGGAGACACAAACATTCAGACCATAGCAGTGGCTTTGGGCAAGTTACTTAACATCTCTGGGGCCAAGTTTCCTTTTCCATAAAACAATGATAATAAAACCTACCTCAGAAGGTTGTTCTGAAGATTAAGTGAGATAACAGGGAATAACATGGGCCACGTGCTTGGCATATGTTAATGCTCACAAATGTTAGTTTCCTCCCATCATCTCCCTTCCCCTGCATTGGTTCTTCTGAACCAGGATTGTGCTTCAGAAATTCTAATCAGAGAGACCTCTGGGGAGAGGCCATGGGTACGTCTCCCAATATATTATGTTTTCTCGGTAATCAGTTTAGATTTCTCTTGGATGAATTGCCACCATTTTAATTTTGCATCTGTACCACTTCTTCATAGCCCTCCCAGCCTACAGATCAACCTTTCTATAGAATAACTATGTTATTACTTAAGAATCATGCCTCTCTTAACCAGAAATCTCTTTGCTTTATTTGTTGGTGCTTCTGTTCTTTAAGGAGTTAAAAACCTTTCATTTCATTTTTGAATATAACCTTTTAAATGCAAAGACCTCAGAGAGCGTACGTAAATAACAGAACTACTTCTGGGACTAGGTTTTCCCAAGAGAGATCATGAAGGCCCTGAGTGATTGAGGGGTAGGTGGGGTTAGGGAATTGACAAAGAAGAGGCAGCCATAGTGGATAGAAGAACTGAAGGTATTTCTTAAGGATTTCACAAGACGTAAAATCTGCCTATTTTACAACAATCATTTATCCAGGCCTGTGGAATCTGTACTTGGCCCAGAGCTTTTTTATGTGCCTTATCAGAAATAATAATAATGATAGTTATGACTGTTCTTAAGTAGAGGAAAAGGACATGATGAAAACAGAACATAATTGGAATTATGGATATGCTTCCATATAAATGTCTGTGGCTCAGAGCACAAAAATAACTTTTCTTGCAGAGCTAAGCCAAGAGTTTCATGGAAGCGGCATTGAGAATCTAATTTAAAACAGCCGTGGCCCAGAAATTCAGAGTTGGGGCTGACACATTGGCCTCTGTTCATCCCTTTGAATGTTTTTTGGTTATTTTTCCCCCTAGCTCATGATAACTCATATTCAGACCAATTTGGAGGCCCTAGAAAATGGTAATTGATACCATCAACCTTGCTTTTGTTGGCCTCAGTTTACCATTAATACAAACATAGAGAAATGTTTTAATCTCAGATCTTTACAACTGAGAACCCCGCCCCACTCCTCCCCCTGTGCAGCTCCAGGCCTGTTGCTAGCTTGTGGCTTGAAGCAGAACCTTGTAAACTTTGTGAAAGTCCCTGGTGTCGCTGCTAGTCGTGGCTGCAGTGGAAGGTGCCTAGTTGAGGTCATTCTAGGTAGCACACGGGTGGTCAGGTGTTCCTGATTCTCAGAAAAATTATCGCGGGGGAGGGTGGGGAATAGCAGTCAGGCTTTCCTAGGAACTGGGTGATAATCTGAGAATCTTCCAATTCCAAGAAGGCTCAGACCTGCCTAGATGAACATTTTTCCCTCATAAGGAAGGAAATTATTTTAGGGTTTCCACCTCATCCTCCCTTCTTTCGTCTTTGCCTCTAAACTCCCAGTGAGAATGGCCCTATACCGCACCTGATAGGGTACCCGGCTTGAGACAGCCCCCTGCTTGTCGAGATGTGCCTCATCCCCACCCACACGTCCCCCTCTCCAGCCAGATGCTCCTACTTAGCCACTCACACGTGCCCATCCGCATGCACACATAGGCTCTCACCAGCTGAGAAAGGGGACGCCTTTCCCAGATCCTCACAAGGGCACTGTGTGGGCCCCACAACTGCATCGTGCCTACAGAGACCCGCAGAACCTCACCACCTGAGACAGGTGCTGGCTCTTTCATTGGTTCCTAGTCTGTCTGTGCTCTTCATCCTCTGTTCCTGTGGAGAACTGGTTCCTTTAATCCCATCCCTCCTGGAACTTTCCTGTTTGTCCTATTTCTGACTTGTTACCTTGCTCCGACCTGACTTATTCATGCTTCTGGGACCCGACCTTACTTTGTTTAGGGCTTGTCCATCCCCATCCCCTTTTGGTAGATGTGGCTCATGCAAGCAGCCATCACTTATGGAGCAGCTGCTCTCTTTGAGGCTCCTGCACCACGACTGGTGGTGATGCTAAGGCCAACATCACTTTTCTGGTGCCACCACGTCACTGAGGAGAATGATGAAGGTGATGTGGTTCTGCACAGTTTTGCGGAAATTGCCCCAGGCCACGAGAGATGTATGGGAAAACAATCTCTTCTCTCTTCTAATATTTCAGCCTTTAAAACTACATGTGTGTAGGCAGGTTGAACCACCAGGTTCCTGCCAGAGCTTCCTGTCTGGTTTCCCTGCCTCTGGCCTCACCCCTTCCACTCCATCCTCCGCCGTCAGAACTTTCTAAAATTCTTATCTGATCCTGTTTATTCTTTCTCTAAATTCTTTCACTGAATCCTATTGCCTTTAGGATAAAATCAAACTCCTCAGCATGCTACGGCAGGGCTTCTGCACCTTACTCACCTATCTGCCTCTTTTGCTGCGTCACCGGCACGAACTCCTGGCCGCAGCCACGCCCATCTACCTGCAGCAACAGCTTCTCTGCCGCCTCCCTGGGTTTACACACACACTCGCCTCTCTCCACTCCGTTCTGCCTGATCAACTTATATCATCCTTCAAGATTCATCTCAGAAGCCCACTCTTCCTGAGGCCTCTTCAAACCACCAGAACCAGCAGCTTTATTCCTATCAAAATTATGGACATTACCACCATCTCTGGCACCAATCTTAATGAAGCATCTGGCTTAATTAAGTACTGCAATACCCTGCATTGGGCTTAATTGCATTAACATAACGTTTGAGAATTGTCCCTGCTAGACAGAGACTGCCCTGGGGTAAAAGACTGACTTTTTCACTTGCACCAGTGCACAGCATAGTGTTAAGGGTGCTCAGTTATCATATTGTTGAGTGAATGTGAGCATGCATGAAAGAATTAACTAATTCACATACACACCACTGTGTGTGCACACACACAGCAGGATGTAGATCCGTATGGAAACTTACTTCAGCTCTTACTGGGATATTTACAAAGCACATAGTAGGTGCTCAGTGAATATCTGTTGAATCAAAGAAAGAATGAATGCACGTACACACAGACTACGGAAAATTTACTCCAAAATGTACCCTGAACTGCAGTGTAGCCTCGCTTCCTCTCAACTGCAGTAGAGAGAATGTGGGACTGGAAAACCAGAGATTAGAGTTCATGTTCATCTTCTTGACTACGTTAGCTGTGTGCATCACTTTACCTAGTTGGACCTCTGTTTCCTCATCTGTCAAATGAAATGTTAGAAAAGATATTTAATGCTTATTGAACATTCTAGATTCAGTATTTATCAGAAGGCTTAAAATCAAATGACCAGCTGCTTTCCATTAAGTGGCATGAATTTGGGACATATTTTTTGACCTCATCGTGGAGCACGTTCATGAGAAGCCCTGGGAACCGGGCAGAGCAGCAAAACCGAGACCACGAGATGGACGAGAGTTTGCCCAAACTATGGCAGAAGGCCAAGACCTAGTTATAAAGCAAACAGAGCTAGGGGTTGTGGCTGGGATGGGACGCCCTGAGCAAGGCAGGGGCAGCCGTCAGCGTCTGATGGCAGTCTGAGGTCAGAGCTGGCTGGAGATAACCAGGAAAGAAGCACTGACAGGGAATGGATAGCGTGCTTTCAGGGGTGTGCTGAAAATGTGCCCCTCACTGGAGAGTCAGGAAAACCCAGTATAAGTCAAGACCAGCTGTCTTAAGTTGTCTGAAGAATGAGTAGGTGAAAAAGTGTTTAGACTTAGTCTGTGTCCCTGCCAGAGCATGGATGGAAGCCAGGAGGAGGTTCATTTGGGGTTAATAGGAGGGAGAAAAGTTTAATTCTGTCCAAGTGGTAATGAGATGAACTCACTTATAAAGTAATAAACTCACTGCAAGAGTTTCCACAGCAGCTGCATAATTCCTCAGCCGAGATGTGGTATTAAAGATTCCCCGTTGGGCTTCCCTGGTGGCGCAGTGGTTGAAAGTCCGCCTGCCGATGCAGGGGACGCGGGTTCGTGCCCCGGTCTGGGAAGATCCCACATGCCGCGGAGCGGCTGGGCCCGTGAGCCATGGCCGCTGAGCCTGCGCGTCCGGAGCCTGTGCTCCGCAACGGGAGAGGCCACAACAGTGAGAGGCCCGCATACCGCACACACAAAAAAAGATTGCCTGTTTGTGAAGATTGGACTGGAGGATGTTTAAAGTTTTTCTTTTTCTGATTCTAAGAGAGGCTTTGCTTCTCATGTCTTCCCCAAATCTTGTTTAGGGAAACACTCTGGATTTCATAGCCCTTCCTTTTGTGATGTGATCTCAGCACGCCCCACTGTGATCAGCTTGTGACCAGCCTTTTCTGGGAACTCTTTGGTGTTTGAATGTCCCCTTTAAAGTGGAGCACCCTGGATGGGACCTCCTGGGTCAGGACGTGGCTTGGCCAGGGCCTCTCCAGGGACATTCCACAATTCTGACGGGTAGTGGACCTCTTAATTTCTCATCTACCTTCTCGCTCTGTGCTGAGCTGTAAGAGTGAACAGCAGTGAGCCTCGGCTTCTGGTGTGTCCTGCGCCACCTCAGGTGATGCACAGACTTCATTTCCTCCCACCTCAGAGGTGGATTTCAGATGTCTCTGTGGTAAATCTGCTCATCTGGACACTGACTCTTAGGCTTGGGGGAAACTTTCTGTACTGGGATCTTCCATGGCATTCCATTCCTACCTTCTCAAGAGCCTCACATTTCACCCCAAATGCTTTCTCTCTTTGGTGTTTGTTTCTTTTCCCCTTTCTTCTTTCTTCTTCATTTCTTCTTTCCCACAGAGTACTATGACATTTCTACTTGCGCAATGTTTTTCTTTCAAATTCTTTGCCTTCCTTGTATCCTGGTGAATAAGAATGTGGGTGGCTTGTCAGCTCCATTGTGCATATGAAGAAAAATGCCCAGACAAGTTAAGTGATGTGCTTAATTTACTGGCAGAGCCAAAGAGGCTGGAACCGGGTTTCCTGACTTCCGTCCCAGCAGTGTCCTGTCCCAGAGATCACACTGATTTGCTAATAGCACTGCAGTCACAAAGAGCATCAAGTATTTCTCTGTGTGTGTGCTCACTGTACCAAAAGAATTTACCCAGGGGCCAATCCCAGGCTTTAGAGACTCAGTCTGTGAGCTCCCTGAAATAAACTAACAAGAATGACAAGAGGTAAAGAACTTATGGAGTGCTTCATATTTTTCAAAGAAGCTTTCAGTTCTGTCACCTTAGGTGATGCTCCCCAAAGCCCCTTGAGGTGGAAGACCCCAGGTGAGCCTCATTTTGCAGGCCAAGGTCACAGGTAGAGTCCAGGCGTGAGCTGTGGGGAGGAGCCCCTGAGCAGACACCCTGGCTCCTGGTCCACAAATCTTCCATGTGTTTGTGCTTCTGGAAAATCAGGGAAAGGGGATGAGTTGTTTCCATCTGGCGCCAAAGGCAGTGGAGACCCTGGGGGCAACCTAGGGTTCTGGGTTTGGCAGTTGGCCCAAGAAATGGCCTCATGCTATGTTTGGAGGTGGGATCTGGGCCAGGGGGCTAGGGCAGGGGCAGGGGGTCAGGCCGTGGCCCTGGTGGTCAGGCCAACTCCATCCAAGTGGGTTGGGAGAATATAAGGCCAGGTGGGAGGAAGCGTGCAGGTTGGGGTGTCGGTAGTTAAGATGTGGAGAAAGGCGTGGCTTTCTAGGATCTGGTAGATATGCTAGCTGGGGGTGCCAGAGTGTGAAGAGCGACTCGCTTGCACCAAATGTGAGTCTTGTTGCAATCTTGTGTTATTCGGCCATTTATTCAGCAGTATCAGCAAGCACCTACTGAACATAAGTAAATCTCTTACATAGTTATGGCTTTTCTTATGAAGACCTCATATATGTGTGCGTTTGTATCTGTATCTGTATTTATAGCTATCTACATATCTCTCTAGATCTCACATATACTTATTCTTATTAATGCACATAAACAAACCATGGGGATACACAGTATTTTCCTCCATTCATGGATTAGGAAACTAAGGCCCAAACAGGGTAATTGGTTTGTCCAAATTCCTATAGTTACTTAGAAACTGAACCAAGTCCCAAATCCATGTTTTCTGAGTTCTTTTACTGGTACTTATAACTGCTTTCCACGTGGTAAGCAGTTCCTAACCTTCAAGGTGTAAGTATGCTTTGAAGAGAAATAGAGAAAAACACCTTCGTGGTTATTACCCGGGGTTTCACTTTATCTTTAGAGGCTGGAAAACCTAAATGCAGAGTTGAAATGCAATCTGAGCCCTTTTTATTAAACCCTCAAATGGGCATTTGTAGAGGTGGCATTCACTCTTTAAGTCAACCAGGTACAAGTCCTCTTTGATTTGGAGTTAATGTCTGTGCTCTGGCGCATCCTGACCTGTGTCGGGCTCCCTAGTTGAATGGCCAGATGGAGCAGTGCAGCAGGAAGAACGGACTGGTTTCCTTGGTGAAGTGGTTATGGGTGAGAGGGCTAGGGTCATCGTGCCACCAATCTGGGTCCTCCTGCAGTGAAGGAAGTTCCCTATCCCAAAGCTCCCAGGGCTGGAATATGCAACTCGGCTCACAGCTCAGGTCTCCTTCCCTACCCCCATGGCCTGCTCCATGACCATGGGCTGAGCCCCTCTAAGCCCTGCGCCTGCCCCTGTAAAGGGCACATGAAGTTCTACTGCCCTGAGCCCTGGGATTTGGGCCCAACAAGCTGAGCACAGCTGACTCCAGATGGTGAAGCCCCTGCTAAGGCTGCCTAGGTCAGGTGGGTGCTTCACTGGAGACTGAGCTTCCTGGGAGGCCTGGGCCTGGCCATGACTTTTCTTTCCCCTGTCAGAATGTTCTTCTGCCCCACCTCCCCACCCCTTTTCCTTTCCAGCCAGAAGCAGCTGTTCTCCTGTGCTTTCACTGGCACAGTTCTTGCCCTACAGGTAGCCTATAAGAAACTCTGGGATGAGTCAGAACCTGGCTTCAGCATCAGGTACATTCTTCACTCATTCACCGCACATTTATTGGACCTACCAGTCTGTGCCAGGGCAAGGCACCCAGCCCTGAATAAGACCTGCCAGTCTCTGCCCTGGGGTTGCTCCAGCCTAGAATGGAGACCCCAGGAGATACCCAGCCCGCTGTGACAAGTGCTATTGCGAAGTCCTGGCCAGTCACCTACTCTGGGAGGTTAGTGTCCTGGTGCTCTGTGTTTCTGTCACACTCTCCGGACCCTGACATCTACCTTGGGAGCCTTGCTCTGCTACTCTAGAGCCACCTTGTCCTTGCTCCAGTTGTCTATAGCTGCAGAAAATCACTTCAAAGCGTAGAGGTTTTCATCGATGGATGAATGGATAAACAGAATTTGGTATACACATGCAGTGGAATATTTTTCAGCCCGAAAAAGGAAGGAAGTTCTGGCACATGCTTCAACATGGATAAACCTTGAAGGCATAATGCTAAGTGAAATAAGCCTTTTGTGACAAGAGGACAAATGTATGATTCCACTTATATGAGGTACTTAGAGTCATCAGATCTATAGAAGCAGAAAGTAGAATGGTGGTTGCCAGGGGCTGGGGTGGGGGGCATGGGAAGTTAGTGTTTAATGGGTACAGAGTTTCAGTTTGGGAAGATGAAAACATTCTGGACGTGGATGGTGGTTGCACAACAATGTCAGTGTACTTAGTGTCACAGAACTGTACACTTAGAAGTGGTTAAAAGGGTAAATTTTATGTTTATGTATATTTTACCACAAAAAAATGTAGAGGCTTAAAACCACAATTTCGTATTCTCTCTCCTGGTTTGTGGGTTCCCTGGGCTCAGCTGGGTGGTTTTTGGTTAGGGTCTGTCATGTTGTTGTGGTCAGATGGTGATGGGGGCTGGAATCACTGAAAGCCCAGGGGGCTGGATGTCCAAGATGGCGCCTCAGTGTGGCTCCTCCATGGCCTGGGCTTCTTATGTGGTGGCTCAGGGCTCCAACAAGCAGGAAATGGCAGCTTCTGGGTCAGCTCAGGCCCAGAGTTGTCACAATGTCACTTCTGCCATGTTGTATTGGTTAGAGGAGCAAAAGGCCCACCCAGGTTCAAGGGGAGGGGAAAGAGAGCCCCCTCTCAGTGGGGGAGGGGCAAGGTGACCTTTCAGAAGGGCATTAGATGGGCGATATTGCTGTGGCCATCTTTGGAAAACTTGCAGCCTGGGCATGGTTGCAGGAGTCCTAAGGTATTTAGCTAGGAAGGGGTCTTCAGGGAGGCACATACTTCTCTGCAGACTCCTTTTTAGGAGAATTCATCTTCATAAATTGTTAGAGTTTGAAGGGCCCTTGAAACCACTTGCTAGCAGGGACTTGTTTTAAATTACAGAGCAGAGGGAAGCAAAGCTGGAACCAAACCTCCCAAACACTGGCCTCCTGGCTCCCAGGCTGGGCAAGCAGCTGTGGGGACTGTTAGCAGTAATACAAAGACCTGGTGGAGAGGTGGGTGTGGCGGGAGAGCAGAGCCCTGGGTGGTGTCCACTGGAGACCCAACGTCTTAGAGTCTGGGTGAGCCCCTTGCTGTGCTGGCTGGTTCTCGCAGGAGCACATGGGCCTCGCTGGGCAGGGCTGTGCAGATGGATCTGGGGCGCTTTGTGAGGACGCTGGAAGTTACTCATTTACATCAAGACTCTGAGTCAGGATGAAGGATGTCACGCTGCTATAGGCTCAAATGCCCAGGTTGAGACTTAGAGACCCTTAAGTTTAAATATAAGCCAACACCCGTGGCTGAGAGTGTCATATGGCAATTCCATTCATTCATATCCACTTACACATTTCTGATCAGACTTTGCTCTACGTGCAAAATGCTTTGTAAAGCCTTTAATGGCCTTCAAAATGTGATAAAGTTAACAAATATTTTGCACGCACTCCCTTTGGACTTAGAGACACAAGTATTAGTTTTGTGTGTGATATCTGCATTTGAAACTAAGAGCCCAAGTAAATGTTGATCTATACTTGGTTTGTAAATAGGACCTTACTAAATGATTTTTAAAAATCTTTCCCTATTCTTGGAATTGCTCAAGTTTTGCATATTTGTACACACGTACATTCATGGAATTCCCGACAGTGGTGAGAATGGAAACAAACATGCCGTGCCCTCTGTACGCCAGTGCTTCCTGCCTCTGTATTCCCACTGATGTGGACATTGCCAGGTGAGCTTGGTGGTCAGCAGTAGCCTCGGACTAGCCATGGGTAAACCAAAATGCATTTGATTTGGAGAACGCAAACAGCCCTGATCACCTCTGAGGTCATCTCCGTGGCTTGTGGCCCAGTTTGGGCAGCCAGAGAGGAGACCTGCCAAAGCGACGTGCAGGGTGTGTGTGACTGGATTTTGTATCTGCGTAGTGGAGTGAATGCAATCAGCCGGGAGAAATTCCCTTATGCTGGTGTCAACTGGCATATGATGCAAATGTACAGACACATGATCACTGTTGCCTGATCTGCTGCCCCTTGTCTCTGCCCAAGCAGATGCCCCCTCCCCAGGAAGCCTCTTGCCCTTGAGCCAGGACTTTCCTCTCCAAATGTCCCAGTGCACATTAGTGCAGGAGAGCGGGCACATTCTGCCTGTCATTTGTGGATTTCTCTGGTCTTTCCTTCCAGGTTTTAAGTACCTTAGTGTTGTTGAACACAAGTTCATGTGCCCAACACACAGTGAAGCCAAACAAACCAAAACATTGGAGTTTGGAGGGGAGAAAGGTTTATTGCAAGGGCCATACAAGGAGAACGGGGCGGCTCATGCTCAGAAGACCTGAACTCCCCGATGGGTTTCAGGGAAACTCTTTTTTTTTTTTTTTTTTTTTTTTTTTTTTTTTGCGGTACGCGGGCCTCTCACTGTTGTGGCCTCTCCCGTTACGGAGCACAGGCTCCGGACGCGCAGGCTCAGCGGCCATGGCTCATGGGCCCAGCTGCTCCGCGGCATATGGGATCTTCCCGGACCGGGGCACGAACCCGTGTCCCCTGCATCGGCAGGCGGACTCTCAACCACTGCGCCACCAGGGAAGCCCAGGGAAACATTTTTAAAGGCGAGGTGAGGGAAGGGAGTCACAGGGTGTGTGATCAGCTCCTGCACAGTTCTCTCTTTGGTTGTTGGTGAAGTAACAGGACAGTGTCATAGGGGTTAACATTATCAATCCTCAAGCTCTAGTAGGTCTGGGGACCATGTGCTCATGGTCATTAAGTAGTTAACTTCTTCCATTTGGTGGGGGTTTTAGCAACTGTAAAACAACTCAGGAAATGTGCATTAGATACAGTTATCTAGGTACTTCAGGGAGGAACTAGAGATTCTGTGACTGCCGTATGACTGACTTACTGTTTTAAATTGTTACCAGTTCTTCTGGCCCAACTGCTACTTTTGTCACTACCTGTTCACATCCTTTCAATCATTAATTCTTTTTTTTTTTTTTTTTTTTTTGCTGTATGCGGGCCTCTCACTGCTGTGGCCTCTCCCGTTGCGGAGCACAGGCTCCGGACACACAGGCTCCGCGGCCATGGCTCGCGGGCCCAGCCGCTCCGCGGCATGTGGGATCTTCCGGGATCGGGGCACGAACCCGTGTCCCCTGCATCGGCAGGCGGACTCTCAACCACTGCGCCACCAGGGAAGCCCCAATCATTAATTCTTGAACCAGGCTTCTGTGACCCTGAGGAGGCCTGGGAGACTACAGCTTTTCTACAAACAAGAGGCAGGCAGAGGACATGGCAGGAGGGGTCAGTTGCAGGAAGGCCCCATAGGTTACATTAGGAGCAGGAATCCATAGTAATAACAGCCTCTACTTATGATCTCCCCCACACACCTACCATTTTTTTTTTTTTTTTTTTTTTTTTTTTTGCGGTATGCGGGCCTCTTACTGTTGTGGCCTCTCCCGTTACGGAGCACAGGCTCCGGATGCGCAGGCTCAGCGGCCATGGCTCACGGGCCCAGCCGCTCCGCGGCATATGGGATCCTCCCGGACCGGGGCACGAACCCGTATCCCCTGCATCGGCAGGCAGACTCTCAACCACTGCGCCACCAGGGAGGCCCACACCTACCATTTTATAGATGCACATACTGAGTTTGTTCTGGCCGCCATAACAGGACACTACACTACACACTGGGTGGCTTCAACAACAGAAGTGTATTTCTTACAGTTCTGGAGGCTGGAAGTCCAAGATCAAGGTGTCGGCAGGTTGGGTTTCCTCTGAGGCCTTTCTCCTTGGCTTGTGGACAGCTGCCTTCTCTCTGTGTCCTCATATGGCTTTTTCTTTGTGTGTTCGAATCCCTGATGTCTGTGTGTCCTGATCACTTCCTGTAAGGACACCATTCAGATTGCCTCAGGGCTTACCCCAATGGCCTCACTTTAACTTAATTACCTCTGTAAAAACCGTGTCTCCAAATACAGTCACATTGGGAGGTACTGGGGGTTAGGAATGACTTTGCGGGGGGATATAGTTCAGCCCCGAACAAATCCTAAAAGTTAACTATTATCATCCCTGTTTCAAGCCTGGGGAAACTGAGGCTCAGGGAATTAAAGTAACGTGCCCCAGGTCACACCGGTAGTCAGTGGCAGGACTGGGATTCACAGTCTAAACCCTTCGTTCCCCCCCACCCAGGACCCAGCACTCAGAAGACAGAGTAACTTATTCACTGAATGAATGAGCAGGGTGTGTGGGACAAGAATTTGTACCAGAATGTTTGGCAGACATTCCCCAAAGTCCAGCATCCAAGGGTCGAGATCCTGCATCTCTTTTGGCATATGATGGTCCTTAACTTCTCATACGTGCTATTCCAATCTGAACGTGGTGTGATTAGTGTGTGGGGAGGAATCACGTTTTAAAGTGTTAAATAGCCTTTCTGGGCCATTTAGCTACTGCCTCCTCTCAAAACACTAAAAGCAATTACATGGTAATTAAGAAAAATTACTTGACCAATTTTCATAGCAAAGTGGTTGACTTTGGTTTTCCCCCCACTAAATACTGAAGTCCAGAGAGAGACTCTCTTTATAGTTCTTTAAACTACCAGGACTTTCTGCTTATCTTCAGGAGGTCCCGTGGGCCTGGGGGGTGGGGGGAGAGAAGAAGGAGGAGATTTGCATATTTAAGGTGTGTGATCTGAGCCAACCCCCCTGCAGCTACAGCTAACTATATCCCACGTCTTTTTCATGGTTTCCTTTGAGAACTCAGAATCCAAATCCAGGAGCTGCCCTCTAGTAACCACAGGGCCCCCCACCCAGCCCTGCCCTGGGGGCCCCTATGGAGATAATGCCCTCGCTCCTGAGCAGCCCACGGGATATATATACCAGAAGGCAGTCCTGAAAGCGGGCCTTATTTGCGCAGGCCCTTGCCTGCACGGCTGTCCCTGGCCCCGGGTGGGCTGGATTTTTCAGAGAGTGGGAGGCCCTGGGGCCCTTTTGTGCTCCAGTGACCGGAGGTAGGTAAGGTGTGAAGAGGCGGGCAGTTATAAGGCTGCCAGAAATCAGTCCACCCAGGAAACAACACAGCCCCAGAGCTGCAGAAACCCAGGAACTGGAGGGGCGGGGCAGGGGAGGTGGCCAAGATATAGCCCAGACTCTGCCCATGGACCCCCAGGACCCGTGCTCCCTTTGCTTCCAGACTGGCCTCACTCCCACCCCTGTCACCGTTGACCTAATCACCAAACCTGAAGGTCGTCTGTCTGTCTCTATTTTCCTGCCCCTTGCAGCTCTTCAAGGTCCCATGAGGACACGCTTTCTGCCTTTTGGGTCCCTGCACCTCCTACTTTTACCTTGGCCTCTTGAGCGTGTCTTCCTTTCTCCTTTTCTTTTCCTCCTCCTGTAAAGCCACCCAGTCCTCAGCTTTGGGCACCCTGTGGCCTCTCCCTTTCTCTCCTGCGTTCAACTCTCACTTACCCAAAAAAGACCCCCAATTCTACATGTACTGCCGCCTGTTTTCTTTCCACGTACCATCCCGTGTTTCAAGCTCCTTGCTGGGTGTTTCCACTTGGATGTACTTCAGAATTGACTGACGTGTGTAAACGCGGCTCCTCTTCCTGCCTCTCCTATGTATCTACTTTTCTAAGTGCCAGACTTCCCCTTTCCCGTGTTTTCTAGATCCCATTTGGTGTCCGAGTCCTGTCAAGTCTTCTTTTAAAATATTCCCTTATTGCCCTTTCTCCTATTCTTTTTTATTTATTTATTTTTGAGTTAGATCTATATTTATCAAACTGGAGGGATATCCATAATATATTATTAAGCAGATATTTTAAAAAGCAAGCATCTGCCCTGGTCCAGGAAGATCCCACATGCCGCGGAGCGGCTAGGCCCGTGAGCCATGGCCGCTGAACCTGCGCGTCTGGAGCCTGTGCTCCGCAACGGGAGAGGCCACAACAGTGAGAGGCCTGCATACCACAAAAAAAAAAAAAAAAAGGAGGCATCATGTATAGTATGATCCTAAAGCAAAACTTCCATATGTGTACATATATTTGTATTTATATGAACATGGAAACAGTGTGGGAAAATGCATACCGTGCTTTTAAAAGAATTACCGTAGTGGGATGAAAATAAACAGAAAAGGATTAACTTTTCTTTATGCATTTTTGGATTGTTTTATTTGTTGAAATGAAACAAATGTATAACTTCTATTTATATTTTTTCTTTTCCATTATAGTTTATTACAAGGTATTGAAAGTAGTTCCCTGTGCTATACAGTACAACCTTGTTGTTTATCTATTTTACAATAGTAGCTTGTATCTGCTAATCCCATACTCCGAATTTATCCCTTTCCCTCCCCCCTTTCCCCTTTGGTAAACGTAAGTTTGTTTGCTATGTCTGTACATCTGTTTCTGTTTTGTAAATAAGTTCATTTGTATCATTTTTTTAGATTCCACATATAAAGTGATAACATTGGATATTTGTCTGACTTACTTCACTTAATATGATAATCCCTAGGTCCATCCATGTTGCCGCAAATGGCATTATTTCACTCTTTTTTATGGCTGAGTAGTATTCCATTGTGTATGTATACCACATCTTCTTTATCCATTCATCTGTTGATGGACACTTAGGTTGCTTCCATGTCTTGGCTATTGTGAATCTCTCTCTCCTATTCTGATTCCTGCTCTGGTAGACCGTGTGATGTAGTGGAAAGAGCAGGAGATTTGCAGACCGACACAGGGTTCAATTCTGACCATTTTCTGGTTGTGCAACTTCAGGCAAATCGCCAAATTGAAGCTTCCTATTCACTGTCCACAAAGTAGACACATGCAGAGGGGTGGACACCCGCTCACCACACTCAGCTCACTGACGTCAATATAGGGCAGGATTTCTCAGCCTTGGCACTACGGATACGTTGGGCTGGATAATTCTTTGCTGTGGGGCCATCCTGTGCAATATAGGATCCGTTCAGCAGCATCTACTCACTAGATGACGGTAGCACCTGCCCACCGCTCGTTGTAATGACCAAAAATGTCTCCAGGCTCTGCCACACGTGCGCTGGGAAATTAAATCTCTTGAGACCAAGAGTGATGCTGAGTCTTGGGTTGTGGGTCCCAGGTTTTCAGGTTTTAAGCTTACAGCCACCAGCCACATGTAGGAAGGGAACCAGCAAGGATAATATTGGAAGGCACGGATAGGTTTTGCTGTGGTTTAATATTTTACCAATGGTATTTCCTGTCACAGAGCTGAACTAAATGCCACATGTGTTTGTGATGAAATATTATGGGCTGCAGAACGTATGTTTTAATAATACATGCAGTACACGCAGTGGACACCTCTCCTACGACTTAGGTTGAGAGTGTGCTCTGCAAGGGTTTTCCCTCCACTTAGGGTTTTGTGTTATCTGTTTCAAACTTTCAGTTTCCCCTTTAGAGGGAAAAATTCTAGAGGAATATTTTAAACACTTTCATAGCAAACCTTTAAGAAAATTCTTCATGGATGCATTTTGCACACTGGGCTATCCCTGACTTTGGCTTTGTTTCGGGGATATCTCAATATATCCCGGAATGCAAAGAGGGTATTACAGACTCCCAACCACACAAAATGAGAGGGGGGTTGTTTTTTTCAAATGCAGCTGCAGCCTGGTTCCACTATTGCAGTTGAGGAGTCAGGCATTGGGGAGAGTCAGAGAATTCCTTCTTTGGGGGGCAGTCAATGAAACCACACAGAAACTGACATGAAGACATTCTTTCTCTAGATTATGCAGCGTTGCTGTAGAGCAATAAAGTCACAGGCATAAAGGACTAAATTCAGCCCTCTTTAGAGGCGAGGGCGTTGCTCAGGGTCCAGATGTGTTCATGGAGCTTGAGTAGGAGTCAGCCCGACAGTGACAGTTTGGGCGGGGCTGAGAGCTAGAAGCTGCTGTTAGGTGTCGGTGGCGCTTCCCTGAGCTCTGCTGGATACCTCTTCAGCATCAGTCCTCCCCCAGCACCTGGCAGAGACAGAGAAGCAAGAGCCTAGAGATCATCCTAGAGGGTGGGGGCCTCCACAGGTGACTCACTGAAGTGGGGAAAGAGTCTACAGCTGCAGACCACCTGGAATGCTGATTTAACAACCAAATGCCTCTAATCTGATTTTGTTGGACGATCTACGGGGAAAGGTAGAACTTCATATCTACACTTTATTTGCATGGTTTCTCCAGAGAAGCAAAGGAAAACTGCCAAGAACAGCAGAAGTAGACCCTGGAGAATAGAGGCGGGAGGGGGATGGTATGGGAGGAAGGACGGATGCAGGGAGTTATGCACTTAGACAGTGTACAAAGATGGTCACCAGAAGAGAGGGTGGACCTAAATGTATGTGTTGGGCAGCAAGTCTGAATAATTGTTCATCACTAAGGGTGGGATGGCCAGTTGATGCAGTCGAAAAGGGATGGGAGGTAGGGCAGGCTGAGATGTGAAAGCTACTCTCAGAATTGACCCAAATTGCTCCTGAGTTGTTGTTCTTGAGAACAGCTGTCTCAGAGTTTGTCTTACCCACAGCCTGATGTCCCAAGGCAGACGCTTGGTCTGGGCTTTGTGGAGAAACAGGCTCTTCTCAGGTGAGAACAGCATCCTTCAGTTTAGAGAGTTCCTGGCTCCGGGAAGTGGTGGCTCCTGCCCTGGAGCTTTCCCCTTAGTGAAAGGTGGCATGGTGACACCGGCAGGTCCTGGGATCTGTCGGTACCTCTGGGGTGGTGGATGCTGTCAGTCATGGACTTTGGGATCAGACGGACCAGGTCATAGTCCAGGTCTGCCTCTTACTGGCTGGGTGACTTTAGGCAAGTAGATAAACCTCTCTGAGCCTTATTTTCCTTTTCTAAAAAAATGATAATAATATATAATTTTATATTATATCATATTATTATATCAACCCCACATAGGGTTGTAAGGATTAAAGGCGATTATGCACGTACAGTCCTCAGCAGACTGTGAGCACCTAGTGCTTGATAAATGTTTGTTGTTGTGTTAGGTTAACACAACAACAAACTCTAAATTCAATGATTCCTTGAACTGGGGAGGGCAGTATAGAGCTTTACTTTATGGAAAACTGAAAAGACCGTTTAAAATTATTCAATCAAAAATTTATTGAGGTGCATATTTATGTCAGACATTTGCAGGCAATGTGGAAAATGCCCTAACGGATGAGACATGACCCCTCCTTCTGACTCTCAAAGAATATATGAATATTTCCTACAATAACTTGAAAACTTGTATCCAAAAATTCTTTTTGATGAGGTCATATTTCCATACCAGTGCTCCTTATTCATAAGGCTTATTGTAAATAATTTGCAATATTATTAATAATATTTAAGGTCTTTCTATTGGTGAAAGGTTTACTTTTTAAAATAATTTGAATAAATTTATGACCATCTCCATAATACTTTTATAAGAATTCCAGTATGATTTATTTTTATTTTTTTAATTGAAGTGTAGTTGATTTACAATATTGTGGTAGTTTCAGGTGTATAGCAAAGTAATTCGTTTATACATATAAATGTATATATCTATATATATTTTGTCGATTCTTTCCCATTATGGTTTATTACAAAATATTGAATATAGTTCCCTGTGCTATTCAGCAAATCCGTGTTGTTTATCTATTTTATATGTGTTAGTGTCCATCTGTTAATCCCATACTCCCAATTTATCCTTCCCCCACCCCTCCCCTTTGGTAACCATAAGTTTGTTTTCTATGTCTGTGAGTCTGTTTCTGTTTTGCAAATAAGTTCATTTGTACTACTTTCTTAGATATGTGGTATCATATAATATTTGTCTTTCTCCTGGTATGATTTCTTCCGTGGAAGAAGGGGGTCAGGTGCAGGAATTGTGTGTAAGTACAGCCTTTCTCACGTTTGTCGTGACCTGGGGCCCTCCTTTGCTGACCCAACACTTAGAATGGTGGTGGTAATTAATTATTTTAGGGTTTCCCTAAATATTTTGAGAGGTTGTTAAATGCTTCTGAATGCCACTGTCACAGGTGTTGAGGTAAAAGGTTGAAAAACCACTGTCTGCCTACAACCTTGTTATTCCTAGTGTAAGCATGTGCACTGACTTTTAATTTGTTCTTAAGTTTACTGGACCCTGATGCCTCTTTGAAAATAGGCAGCTGAAAAGAATGTCTAACAGTCTTAAGGGAAAGCAAACATGCTCCCCTAGAAACCTTCAAACCTCAGAGATTGACTTCTAGAAATTTCCACCATAATACATTTTACTTTTCTCTCTGTGCCTCATTTGGAGTCTTGGTGTCTTGCCCTGTCTGTGAAGTTTGTCTGGAATTGTCTTCTAGGAGTTTCAGGATAATCCAGATTGACTGAAAACAGACCTCTGAAAGGATTAGGGTATGTAAGATAAGATAGAATCCACAGCTGAGGAGAAAGCCAGGGAGTAGAACCAGGGGAATCTTTGCTTCAGAGGAAGGCAGCTGGGGACATGGTCCCAGGAGTCCTGGGTTCCCAGCTCTCCACTAACCGGATCCTGACTTTGGAGATGGCATTCCATTGCTCTCGTCACCTCTGGATTGTTGTAAAGTTTAAATGACATGTTGCCTTGAAAGGGCTCTGGAATGGTAGAATTCAGGGCCCTCTGGGAGGCATAGATTGAAATCCTATTCCATTTGCAATGCAGAAAAAAAAAATACTGAGGTTAAATAGGTGTTATTTCTTGAATACTTTTGGATTCCAATGTCCTGAAGTAGATGGCGTGACGTTGCAGATGATTAAAAGAAGACACATTCTAGGGCCTCCCTGGTGGCGCAGTGGTTGAGAGTCCGCCTGCCGATGCAGGGGATACGGGTTCGTGCCCCGGTCTGGGAGGATCCCATATGCCGCGGAGCGGCTGGGCCCGTGAGCCATGGCCGCTGGGCCTGCGCATCTGGAGCCTGTGCTCCGCAACGGGGGAGGCCACAACAGTGAGAGGCCCGCATACCGCAAAAAAAAAAAAAAAAAAAAAAAGAAGACACATTCTAGATCCCTTGACTCTGAGCTTTCTCATCCCTCCCTGAGACCCAGTGGGCCTTGGACAGACCAATGCTCTGGAGAGGATGTGGCCCCCCCTTTCCCTGCTTGGGGTGGGTATGGGTCAGGAGGGAAGGAAAGTGCTGGTTGGAATTGATTCTAGTTGTTGACTTCGGGAGAACTGCTTGGGGTTGGGGGTGCTTTGAGACTAAAATAGAAAGATGAGGTCATATAGAGAGGGAAGGGGCAAAAGAGGTAAGAGAGAAATGGAAATACGTGTATAAAGGATTGATAAGGGCACAAGAGGGGTACAGAAGAGGAGAAAGAGGAGCACAGTGGGAAGCAAACCTGTCCCTGACCACAGAACGCTGGAGTCTTAGCCGCTCACCTCAGAGCAACATCTAAGTGCTGCCTTTTCAACAAGGACAAAGGTTTGGGTTCCTGTTGGGCACAATTCTGTTTGGTTGGATTAAACTTATGTTATATTTGCTGAGTGCCTCCCTGTGGAAGAGTCTTACACAGGGCAAAGGGTGTGCTTTGCATAGATTTTGCCTTCAAGGTAGATTTTTTTGCAAGGTGTGCTTTTAAAAGGTTCAAGGGTCACTTAAAAAGTAGTGAGATTGATTTCTTTATTTGGCTTATGGAAGTCACTTTTTTTCTCATAATAAGCAAAAACTCTGAAGAAACCAGTATCACTTCCAAATTTTGAAGCTCCCAATGGAAAATGGATGAAGTGAAATGTTTGGTGTAGATCAGAACAGAATTCAGTCTGAAGCTGAATTATTTCTTCTCTTGGTCTTCTCTTTTTCTTTCCTTTTTATAAACCCAACTAAAGCAAATATTTACACAATCTCTCACCCTATACGAAGAATTATTTTGGCTGAATTCCTTCTGAAGATGGTGGGATGGGATGGATCAAGAAATATTGTTGCTGATCTCCTGCCTCTGAGCCTCCTGGCTGTGTCCCATGGAAACACTGCTCTTCCTGCTTCAAAGGGAAAGTGCTTTATGGCAACTCTAAACCAAGGGCAGTGACAGTGAAATGCCCTCCAGAGAGAGCCAGCTGGCCTGGGCTGCTGCTCCACTGTGTGTTTTTGTGCCCTCAGGAATGTGTGGATTTAGCAAATGACAACACTGAGCGTGCCCAGTCCCCAGTGGAGCCCCAGGCCCTCTCTTTCTTTGTGTTGGCTCTTTTCCAAACTTGAATGACAGCACTGGTTGAGCCTTCATTATCCACAAGGGGAGGTGAGCAAGCGGGTCAGAGGGAGAAAAACATGCCTTTCTCATGGGCTTTATTCCAACAGATTTTGAATTTTCACATCAGTAGATCTTACGGAGTTTTACTTTCTGTCAGTTAGGTTAAAAATCCCAGTGGTAGGGGTTCCCTGGTGGCGCAGTGGTTGAGAATCCGCCTGCTGATGCAGGGGACACGGGTTCGTGCCCCGGTCCGGGAAGATCCCACATGCCGCGGAGCGGCTAGTCCCGTGAGCCATGGACGCTGCGCGTCCGGAGCCTGTGCTCAGCAACGGGAGAGGCCACAACAGTGAGAGGCCCGCGTACCGCAAAAAAAAAAAAAAAAAAAAAAAAAAAATCCCAGTGGTAACACAATTTCTGCTTTGGAAAAAAAAGTCAGTTGGATGTCAACCACAATAGAATTATTTTAGAGTTGGAAATGACCTCAGAGATTATTCTACTCTAATCAGTGAATGTCTGGAGGGGCTTAGCACACAGCTTGTAAGTGGCAGAACAGTGACCAGCATTCGGGTACCCAGCCCCTAGGTCAGTGCTGGGGCCTGTACAGCTCATTGCCTCTGATATCATTAGAATACTTCCAATAATATACGTTGTACTACATCAGGATGAAGTGACCTGTGTTCAAAATCTGGTTCTTTCCTAGCCTAGGTATATACCCAAGAGAAATGATCACACTGAGACTTCTGCACAAATGCTCATAGAAGGATTATTCATAATGGCCAAAAAATAGAAGCAAACCAAATGTCCCTCAACTGATGAGTGGGTAAACAAAATGTGAGATATTCTCACGATGAAATATTACTCAGCCACAAAGAGGAATGCAGTTCTGATACGTGCCTCAACATGGATGAACTTTGAAGACATCATGCTAAGTGAAGGAAGCCAGGCACAAAAGGCCATATGTTTTAGATTCTATTTAAATGAAATGCCCAGACTAAGCAAATTCATAGGAAAAGAAAGGAGATTGTCAGGGCCTGGGGGAGGAGGAAAATCGGAAGTGACTGCTAATAGGTACAAAGTTTATTTTTAAATTGTTAAGAATGTTCTGGAATTAGATAGTAGTGATGGTTGCACAACTCTGAATATCACTGAATGAAACATTGGTGAATTTTTCAATTTATTTATTTATTTATTTATTTATTTAGGCTGCACTGGGTCTTAGTTGCAGCACTGGGGATCTTCATTGTGGCATGCAGGATCTTTAGTTGCGGCATGTGAACTCTTAGTTGCGGCATGCATGCAGGATCTAGCTCCCTGACCAGGGATTGAACCCGAGCCCCCTGCATTGGGAGCGTGGAGTCTTACCCATTGGACCACCAGGGAAGTCCCTATATATGTGAATTGTATATCAATAAACCTATTATAAAAAAAAATCCTAGTTCTGCCTCTTACCAGTTGGGTGACTTTAGGTAATGACTCTAAATCCAAGTCATCTCAGCCATAAACTGGGAATAATGATATATACCTCCCAGGGTTGTTTTGATAAGTGAGATCATGAATTTGAAAATGCTTCTAAACTGTAAACCTTTGGGGCTGTCAATGGGTTATAAGTTCATTATAAATTGGGTTTTTATCTTCTCCTCCTGTATTTTCTATAGCACTAACAAGGTCTAACTACATAAAAGTCATTCAAATAAAGACTTTTTGAATTGATTCAAAAGCACTGCAATTAAAAAAAAATTTAAAAATTGGGGTATAGTTGTTTTACAATGTTGTGTTAGTTTCTACTGTACAGCGAAGTGGAGTTCCCTGTGCTGTACAGCGAAGTGGAGTTCCCTGTGCTATACAGCAGGCTTTCATTAGTTATCTATTTTATACATATTGGTGTATATATATCAATCCCAGTCTCCCAATTCATCCCACTGCTCCTTCCCTCCTTTGTGTCCCTACATTAGTCCTCTACATCTGTCTGTCTATTTCTGCCTTGCAAACCGGTTCATCTGTACCATTTTTCTAGATTCCACATATATGCGTTAATATACGATATTTGTTTTTCTCTTTCTGACTTGTTTCACTCTGTATGACAGTCTCTAGGTCCATCCACGTCTCTACAAATGACCCAATTTCGTTCTGTTTTATGTCTGAGTAATATTCCATTGTATATATGTACCACATCTTCTTTATCCATTCATCTGTTGATGGGCATTTAGGTTGCTTCCATGACCTGGCTATTGTGAACAGTGCTGCAATGAACATTGGGGTGCAAGTGTCTTTTTTGAATTATGGTTTTCTCTGGGTATATGCCCAGTAGTGGGGTTGCTGGGTCATATGGTAATTGTATTTTTAGATTTTTAAGGAACCTCCGTACTGTTCTCCATAGTGGCTGTATCAATTTACATTCCCACCAACAGTGCAAGAGGGTTCCCTTTTCTCCACACCCTCTCCAGCATTTGTTTTTTGTAGATTTTCTGATGATGCCCATTCTAACCAGTGTGAGGTGACACCTCATTGTAGTTTTGATTTGCATTTCTCTAATGATTAGTGATGTTGAGCAGCTTTTCATGTGCTTCTTGGCTGTCTGTATGTCTTCATTGGAGAAATGTCTATTTAGGTCTTCTGCCCATTTTTTGATTGCGTTGTTTTTGTAATATTGAGTTGCATGAGCTCTTTATATATTTTGTAGAGTAATCCTTTGTCCATTGATTCGTTTGCAAATATTTTCTCCCATTCTGAGGGTTGTCTTTTTGTCTTGTTTATAGTTTCCTTTGCTGTGCAAAAGCTTTGAAGTTTCATTAGGTCCCTTTTTTTTTTTCCCATTGCTCTAGGAGGTGGGTCAAAAAAGATCTTGCTGTGATTTATGTCAAAGAGTGTTCTTCCTATGTTTCCCTCTAAGAGTTTTATAGTGTCCGGTCTTACATTTAGGTCTCTAATCCATTTTGAGTTTTTTTTGTTTTTTTAAAAATTTTTTTGCGGTACGCGGGCTTCTCACTGTTGTGGCCTCTCCTGTTGCAGAGCACAGGCTCCGGACGCACAGGCTCAGCGGCCATGGCTCACGGGCCCAGCCGTTCCGCGGCATATGGGATCCTCCCAGACCGGGGCATGAACCCGTGTCCCCTGCCTCAGCAGGCGGACTCTCAACCACTGCGCCACCAGGGAAGCCCTGAGTTTATTTTTATATATGGTGTTCGGGAGTGTTCTAATTTCATTTTTTCTCATGTAGCTGTCCAGTTTTCCCAGCACCACTTATTGAAGAGACTGTCTTTTCTTCATTGTATATCCTTGCCTCCTTTGTGATAGATTAGTTGACCATAGGTGTGTGGATTCATCTCTGGGCTTTCTATCCTGTTCCATTGATCTATATTTCTGTTTTTGTGCCAGTACCATATTGTCTTGATTACTGTAGCTTTGTAGTATAGTGTGAAGTAAGGCAGTCTGATTCTTCCAGCTCCATTTTTTTCCCTCAAGATTGCTTTGGCTATTTGAGGTCTTTTGTGTTTCCATACAAATTGGGCAATTTTTTGTTCTAGTTCTTTAAAAAATGCAATTGGTAATTTGATAGGGATTGCATTGAATCTGTAGATTGCTTTGGGTAGTGTAGTCATTTTCACAATATTGATTCTTCCAATCCAAGAACATGGATTGTTGCTATCTCTCCATCTGTTGGTATCATCTTTAATTTCTTTCATCAGTGTCTTATAGTTTTCTGCATACAGGTCTTTTGTCTCTCTAGGTAGGTTTATTCCTAGGTATTTTATTCTTTTTGTTGCAATGGTAAATGAGAGTGTTTCCTTAATTTCTCTTTCAGATTTTTCATCATTAGTGTATAGGAATGCAAGGGCTTTCTGTGCATTAATTTTGTATCCTGCAACTTTACCAAATTCATTGATTAGCTCTAGTAGTTTTCTGGTAGCATCTTTAGGATTCTCTATGTATAGTATCATGTCATCTGCAAACAGTGACAGCTTTACTTCTTCTTTTCCGATTTGGATTCTTTTTATTTCTTTTTCTTCTCTGATTGCTGTGGCTAAAACTTCCAAATGGTTTCTGTTTTTCACCACTGAGAACGATGTTGGCTGTGGGTTTGTCATATATGGCCTTTATTATGTTGAGGTAAGTTCCCTTTAGGCCTACTTTCTGGAGGGTTTTTATCATAAATGGGTGTTGAACTTCGTCGAAAGCTTTTTCTGCATCTATTGAGATGATCATATGGTTTTTCTCCTTCAGTTTGTTAATATGGTGTATCACATTGATTGATTTGCATATATTGAAGAATCCTTGCATTCCTGGGATAAACCCCACTTGATCATGGTGTATGATCCTTTTAATGTGCTGTTGGATACTGTTTGCTAGTATTTTGTTGAGGATGTTTGCATCTATGTTCATCAGTGATATTGGCCTGTAGTTTTCTTTGTTTGTGACATCTTTGTCTGGTTTTGGTATCAGGGTGATGGTGGCCTTGTAGAATGGCTTTGGGAGTGTTCCTCCCTCTGCTATATTTTGGAAGACTTTGAGAAGGATAGGTGTTAGCTCTTCTCTAAATGTTTGGTAGAATTCGCCTGTGAAGCCATTTGGTCCTGGGCTTTTGTTTGTTGGCAGATTTTTAATCACAGTCTCAATTTCAGTTCTTGTGATTGGTCTGTTTATATTTTCTATTTCTTTCTCGTTCAGTCTTGGAAGATTGTGCTTTTCTAAGAATTTGCCCATTTCTTCCAGGTTATCCATTTTATTGACATATAGTTGCTTGTAGTAATCTCTCACGATCCTTTATATTTCTGCAGTGTAAGTTGTTACTTCTGTTTTCATTTCTAATTCTATTGATTTGGGTCTTCTCCCTTTCTTTCTTGATGAGTCTGGCTAAAGGTTTATCGATTTTATCTTCTCAAAGAACCAGCTTTTAGTTTTATTGATCTTTGCTATTGTTTCCTTCAATTCTTTTTCCTTTATTTCTGATCTTATCTTTATGATTTCTTTCCTTCTGCTAACTTTTGGATTGTTTTGTTCTTCTTTCTCTAATTGCTTTAGGTGTAAGGTTAGGTTGTTTATTTGAGTTGTTTTTTGTTTCTTGAGGTAGGATTGTATTGCTCTAAACTTCCCTCTTAGAACTGCTTTTTCCTCATCCCATAGGTTTTGGGTTGTCTTGTTTTCATTGCCATTTGTTTCTAGGTATTTTTTGATTTCCTCTTTGATTTCTTCAGTGATCTCTTGGTTATTTAGTAGTGTATTGTTTAGCCTCTATGTGTTTTTGTGTGTTTTTTTGTGGTATGCGGGCCTCTTACTGTTGGGGCCTCTCCTGTTGTGGAGCACAGGCTCTGGACACACAGGCTCAGCGGCCATGGCTCACGGGCCCAGCCGCTCCGCGGCACTTGGGATCTTCCCAGACTGGGGCACGAACCCGTGTCCCCTGGCAGGCGGACTCTCAACCACTGTGCCACCAGGGAAGCCCCATGTGTTTGTATTTTTAACAGATTTTTCTTGTAATTGATATCTAGTCTCATAGCATTGTGGTCGGAAAGGATACTTGATACGATTTCAGTTTTCTTAAATTTACCAGGGCTTGATTTGTGACCCAGGATATGATCTATCCTGAAGAATGTTCCATGAGCAGTTGAGAAGAAACTGTATTCTGTTGTTTTTGGATGGAAGGTCCTATTAATATCAATTAAGTCCATCTTGTATAATGTATCATTTAAAGCTTGTGTTTTCTTATTTATTTTCATTTTGGATGATCTGTCCATTGGTGAAAGTGGGGTGTTAAAGTCCCCTACTATGATTGTGTTACTGTCGATTTCCCCTTTTATGGCTGTTAGCATTTGCTTTATATATTGAGGTGCTCCTATGTTGGGTGCATAAATATTTACAATTGTTATATCTTCTTCTTGGATCGATCCCTTGATCATTATGTAGTGTCCTTCTTTGTCCCTTATAATAGTCTTTATTTTAAATTCAATTTTTTTGATATGAGAATTGCTACTCCATCTTTCTTTTGATTTCCATTTGCATGGACTATCTTTTTCCATCCCCTCACTTTCAGTCTGTATGTGTCCCTAGGCCTCAAGTGGGTCTCTTGTGGACAGCATATATACGGGTCTTGTTTTTGTATCCATTCAGCCAGTCTATATCTTTTGGTGGGAGCATTTAATCCATTTACATTTAAGGTAATTATTGATATGTATGTTCCTATTACCATTTTCTTAACTGTTTTGGGTTTGTTATTGTAAGTCTTTTGCTTCTCTTGTGTTTTCTGCCTAGAGAAGTTCCTTTAGCATTTGTTGTAAAGATGGCTTGGTGGTGCTGAATTCTCTTAGCTTTTGCTTGTCTCTAAAGGTTTTAATTTCTCCATCAAATCTGAATGAGATCCTTGCTGGGTAGAGTGATCTTGGTTGTAGCTTTTCCCCTTTCATCACTTTATGTCCTGCCACTCCTTTCTGGCTTGCAGAGTTTCTGCTGAAAGATCTGCTGTTAACCTTATGGAGATTTCCTTGTATGTTATTTGTTGCTTTTCCCTTGCTGCTTTTATTTTTTCTTTGTATTTAATTTTTCGTAGTTTGAGTAATATGTGTCTTGGCATGTTTCTCCATGGATTTATCCTGTATGGGACTCTCTGCGCTTCCTGGACTTGATTGACTATCTCCTTCCCCATATTAGGGAAGTTTTCAACTATAATCTCTTGAAATATTTTCTCAGTCCCTTTCTTTTTCTCTTCTTCTTCTGGGACCTCTATAATTGGCATGTTGTTGCATTTAATGTTGTTCCAGAGGTCACTGACCCTGTTCTCAATTCTTTTCTTTCTTTTTTCTTTATTCTGCTCTGTGGTAGTTATTTCCACTATATTATCTTCCCTGTCACTTATCCGTTCTTCTGCCTCAGTCATTCTGCTATTGATTCCTTCTAGAGAATTTTTAATTTCATTTATTGTGTTGTTCATCGTTGTTTGTTTGCTTTTTAATTCTTCTAGTTCCTTGTTAAACGTTTCTCGTATTTTCTCCATTCTATTTCCAAGATCTTGGATCATCTTTACTATCATTATTCTGAATTCTTTTTCAGGTAGACTGCCTATTTCCTCTTCATTTGTTTGGTCTGGTGGGTTTTTACCTTGCTCCTTCATCTGCTGTGTGTTTCTCTGTCTTCTCATTTTTCTTAACTTACTGTGTTTGGGGTCTCCTTTTTGCAGGCCGCCAGTTTGTAGTTCCCGTTGTTTTTGGTGTCTGCCCCCAGTGCCTAAGGTTTGGTTGAATGGGTTGTGGAGGCTTCCTGATGGGGGGGACTGGTACCTGTGTTCTGGGGGATGAGGCTGGATCTTGTCTTCCTGGTAGGCAGGACCACATCCGGTGGTGTGTTTTGGGGTGTCTGTGACCTTATTATGATTTTAGGCAGTCTCTCTTCTAATGGGTGGGATTGTGTTCCTGTCTTGCTAGTTGTTTGGCATAGGGTGTCCAGCATTGTAGCTTGCTGGTTGTTGAGTGGAGCTGGGTCTTAACGTTGAGATGGAGATCTCTGGGAGAGCTTTTGCTGTTTCATATTATGTGGAGCCGGGAGGTCTCTGGTGGACCAATGTCCTGAACTCGGCTCTCCTACCTCTGAGGCACAGTCCTCACACATGGCTGGAGCCCCAAGACCCTATCAGCCACACGGCTCAGAAGAAAAGAGAGAAAATAAGAAAGGAAGAGAGAAAAAAATAATAAATAAAATAAAGTTATTAAAATAAAAAATAAAAGAATTATTAAAAATTAAAAAATTAAAATATAATAAAAAGTAAAAAAGAAGAGAGCAGCCAAACCAAAAAACAAGTCCGCCAATGATAACAAGCACTAAAAACTATACAAAAAAAACAAAAACAAACAAAGAAAATGGACAGACAGAACCCTAGGACAAATGGTAAAAGCGAAGCTATACAGACAAAATCACACAAAGAAGCATACACATACACACTCACAAAAAAGAAAAAGGAAAAAAATATATCTATTTATAAAAAAAAGGGAGAGAGCAACCAAATCAATAAACGAATCTACCAATGATAATAACTCTAAATACTAAACTACAATAAACATAAAACCAGAAACAAATTAGATGCAGATAGCAAATTCCAAGTCTACAGTTGCTCCCGAAGTTCACTGCCTCAATTTTGGGATGATTCGTTGTCTATTCAGGTATTCCACAGATGCAGGGTACATCAAGTTGATTGTGGAGATTTAATCTGCTGCTCCTGCTGCTGCTGGGGAAAATTTCCCTTTCTCTTCTTTGTTCACACAGCTCCTGGGGTTCAGCTTTGGATTTGGCCCTGCCTCTGCATTTGGGTCGCCTGAGGGCATCTGTTCTTCCCTCAGACAGGATGGAGTTAAAATAGCAGCTGATTAGGGAGCTCTGGCTCACTCAGGCTGGGGGGAGGGAGGGGTAGAGAATGCGGAGCGAGCCTTTGGTGGCAGAAGCCTGCGTGACATTGCAATAGCCTGAGATGCGCTGTGTGTTCTCTTAGGGAAGTTGTCCCTGGATCACAGGCCCCTGGCAGTGGTGGGCTGCACAGGTTCCCGGGAGGGGAGGAGTGGATAGTGACCTGTGCTTGCACACAGGCTTCTTGGTGGCTGCAGCAGCAGCCTTAGCGTTTCATGCCCATCTCTGGTGTCCGCACTGGTAGCTGGCTTGCACCCATCTCTAAAGCTTGTTAAGGTGGTGCTCTGAATCCCCTCTCCTCGCACACCCCAAAAACAATGGTCTCTTGCCTCTTACGCAGTTCCATAGTTTTTCCCAGACTCCCTCCTGGCTAGCTGTGGCACACCAGCCCCCTTCAGGCTGTGTTCATGCAGCCAACCCCAGTTCTCTCCCTGGGATCTGACCTCCGAAGCCAGAGCCTCAGCTCCCAGCCCCCACCTGCCCCTGCAAGTGAGCAGACAAGCCTGTCAGACTGGTGAGTGCTGGTTGGCATGGATCCTCTGTGCAGGAATCTCTCTGCTTTGCCCTCTGCACCCCTGTTGCTGCGCTCTCCTCTGTGGCTCTGAAGCTTCCTCCCCCACCCCCCTGTCTCCACTAGTGAAAGAGCTTCCTAGTGTGTGGAAACTTTTCCTCCTTCACAGCTCCCTCCCAGAGGTGCAGGTCCTGTCCCTATTCTTTTGTCTCAGTTTTTCCTTTTTTCTTTTGCCCTACCCAGGTACGTGGGGAGTTTCTTGCCTTTTGGGAAGTCTGAGGTCTTCTGCCAGTGTTCAGTAGGTGTTCTATAGGAGTTCTTCCACATGTAGATGTATTTCTGATGTATTTGTGGGGAAGAAGGTGATCTCCACGTCTTACTCCTCCACCATCTTGAAGGCCTCCCGACAAAAGTTTTCTCTGCATCTACTGAGATGATCATATGGTTTTTATTCTTCAGTTTGTTAATATGGTGTATCACATTGATTGATTTGCATATATTGAAGAATCCTTGCATCCCTGGGATAAATCCCACTTGATCATGGTGTATGATCCTTTTAATGTGTTGTTGGGTTCTGTTTGCTAGTATTTTGTTGAGGATTTTTGCATCTATATTCATCAGTGACATTGGTCTGTAATTTTCTTTTTTTGTAGAATTGGTCTGTAATTTTCCTTTTTTTTGGTAGTATCTTTGGTTTTGGTTTCAGGGTGATGGTGACCCTTTTCTTTTTCTTTTTTTGTAGAATTGGTCTGTAATTTTCCTTTTTTTTGGTAGCATCTTTGGTTTTGGTTTCAGGGTGATGGTGACCTCATAGAATGAGTTTGGGAGTGTTCCTTCCTTTGCAATTTTTTGGAAGAGTTTGAGAAGGATGGGTGTTTGCTCTTCTCTAAATGTTTGATAAAATTCACCTGTGAAGCCATCCGGTCATGGACTTTTGTTTGTTGGAAGATTTTTAATCACAGTTTCAATTTCATTACTTGTGATTGGTCTGTTCATATTTTCTATTTCTTCCTGGTTCAGTCTTGGAAGGTTATACCTTTCTAAGAATTTGTCCATTTCTTCCAGGTTGCCCATTTGATTGGCATATAGTTGCTTGTAGTAGTCTCTAAGGCTGCTTTGTATTTCTGCGGTGTCTGTTGTAACTTCTCCTTTTTCATTTCTCATTTTATTGATTTGAGTCCTCTCCCTCTTTTTCTTGATGAGGCCGGCTAAAGGTTTATCAACTTTGTTTATCTACTCAAAGAACCTGCTTTTAGTTTTATTGATCTTTGCTACTGTTTTCTTTGTTTCTATTTCATTTATTTCTGCTCTGATCTTGATGATTTCTTTCCTTCTACTAACTTTGGGTTTTGTTCTTCTTTCTCTACTTCCTTTAGGTGTAAGTTGAGATTGTTTATTTGGGATTTTTCTTGTGTCTCAAGGTAGGATTTATTGCTATAAACTTCCCTCTTAGAACTGCTTTTGCTGCATCCCATAGGTTTTGGATCATTGTGTTTTCGTTGCCCTTTGTCTCTAGGTATTTTTTGATTTCCTCTTTGATTTCTTCAGTGATCTCTTGGTTATTTAGTAACGTATTGTTTAGCCTCCATGTGTTTGTGTTTTTTTACGTTTTTTTCCCTGTAATTGATTTCTAATCTCATAGCATTGTGGTTGGAAAAGATGCTTGATATGATTTCAATTTTCTTAAATTTACCGAGGCTTGATTTGTGACCCAAGATGTGATCTATCCTGAAGAATGTTCCTTGTGCACTTGAGAAGAAAGTGTAATCTACTGTTTTCAGATGGAATGTCCTATAAATATCAATTAAATCTATCTGGTTTATTGTATCTTTTTTTTTTTTTTTTTTTTTTTTTTTCCTTCCTTTTGCGGCACGCGGGCCTCTCACTGCTGTGGCCTCTCCCGTCGCGGAGCACAGGCTCCGGATGCGCAGGCCCAGCGGCCATGGCTCACGGGCCCAGCCGCTCCGCGGCATATGGGATCCTCCCAGACCGGGGCACGAACCCGTATCCCCTGCATCGGCAGGCGGACTCCCAACCACTGCGCCACCAGGGAGGCCCATGGTTTATTGTATCTTTTAAATCAATTAAGTATCAATTAAATCTGTCTAGTCTATTGTGTTTCCTTATTAATTTTCTGTCTGGATGGTCTGTCCATTGGTGTAAGTGAGGTGTTAAAGTCCCCCACTATTATTATAAAAGATTTCCTCTTTTATAGCTGTTAGCATTTGCCTCATGTATTGAGGTGCTCCTATGTTTGGTACACATATATTTATTTATTTATTTATTTATTTTATTTATTTTATTTTTTGCTGTACGTAGGCCTCTCACTGTTGTGGCCTCTCCTGTTGTGGAGCACAGGCTCTGGATGCGCAGGCCCAGCGGCCATGGCTCATGGGCCTAGCCGCTCCACGGCATGTGGGATCTTCCCAGACCGGGGCACGAACCTGTGTCCCCTGCATCGGCAGGCGGACTCTCAACCACTGCGCCACCAGGGAAGCCCCATGTACACATATATTTATAATTGTTATATCTTCTTCTTGGATTGATCCCTTGATCATTATGTAGTGTCCTTCCTTGTCTCTTGTAACATTCTTTATTTTAAAGTCTATTTCATCCGACATGAATATTGCTATTCCATCTTTCGATTTTCATTTGCATGGAAAATCTTTTTACATCCCCTCACTTTCAGTCTGTATGTGTCTCTAGGTTTGAAGTGAGCCTCTTGTAGACAGCATATATATGGGTCTTGTTTTTGTATCCCTTCAGCAAGGCTGTGTCTTTTGGTTGGAGCATTTAATCCATTCACATTTACAGTAATTATTGATATGTATGTTCCTATTACCATTGTCTTAATTGTTTTGGATTTGTTTTTGTAGGTCCTTTTCTTCTCTTGTGTTTCCCACTTAGAGAAGTTCCTTTAGCATTTGTTGTAAAATTGGTTTGGTGGTGCTGAATTCTCTTAGCTTTTGCTTGTCTGTAAAACTTTTGATTTCTCCATCAAGTCTGAATGAGATCATTTCTGGGTAGAGTAATCTTAGTTGTAAGTTCTTCCCTTTCATCACTTTAAATATATCGTGCCACTCCATTCTGGCTTGTAGAGTTTCTGCTGAGAAATCAGCTGTTAACCTTTTGGGAGTTACCTTTTATGTTATTTGTCATTTTTCCCATGTTGCTTTTAATAATTTTTCTTTGTCTTTAATTTTTGTCACTTTGATTACTATGTGTCTCAGCATGTTTCTCCTTGAGTTTATCCTGCCTGGGATTGTCTGCGCTTCCTGGACTTGGGTGACTATTTCCTTTCTCATGTTAGGGAAGTTTTTGACTCTAATCTCTTCAGATATTTTCTTGGGCCCTTTCTCTCTCTCTTCTCCTTCTGGGACCCCTATAATGTGAATGTTGGTGCATTTACTGTTGTCCCAGAGGTCTCTTAGGCTGTCTTTATTTCTTTTCATTGTTTTTTCTTTATTCTGTTCCATGTCAGTGAATTCCACCATTCTGTCTTCCAGGTCACTTATCCATTCTTCTGCCTCAGTTATTTTGCTACTGATTGCTTCTAGTGTATTTTTCATTTCAGTTATTGTATTGTTCATCTCTGTTTGTTTGTTCTTTAATTCTTCTAGGTGTTTGTTCTTTAATTCTTCTAGGTCTTTGTTAAACATTTCTTGCATCTTCTTGATCTTTGCCTCCATTCTTTTTCTGAGGTCCTGGATCATCTTCACTATCATTATTCTGAATTCTTTTTCTGGAGGGTTGCCTATCTCCACTTCATTTAATTGCTTTTCTCGGGTTTTATCTTGTTCCTTCATTTGGTACATAGCCCTCTGCCTTTTCATTTTGTCTGTCTTTCTGTGATTGTGGTTCTTGTTCCACAGGCTGCAGTATTCTGTTGTCTCCCCTCTCTGTCTTAAGATATTTTCTAATTTCCTTTTTGGTTTCTTCTTTGACCCATTGGTTGTTGAAGAGTGTAGTGCTTAATTTCCACATGCTTGTGAATTTTTCAGTTTTTTTCTGCTCTTGATTTTCAGTTTCATTCTATTGTGGTTGAAAAAGATACTTGATATGATTTCAGTCTTCTTAAATTTTTGAGCCTTTTTTTTTTTTGCGGTATGCAGGCCTCTCACTTTTGTGGCCTCTCCCGTTGCGGAGCACAGGCTCCGGACGCACAGGCTCAGTGACCATGGCTCACGGGCCCAGCTGCTCCGCAGCATGTGGGATGTTCCCGGACCAGGGCACGAACCCGTGTCCCCTGCATCGGCAGGCAGACTCTCAACCACTGTGCCACCAGGGAAGCCCTTGAGACTTTTTTTTGTAAACTAACATGCGATCTATCCTGAAGAATGTTATGCATGTGCTTGAGAAGAATGTATTCTGATGCTGTTGTGTGGAATATTTTGTATATGTCTGGTAGGTTCATTTGATCTATACTGTTGTTCAAGTCCTCTCTTTCCTTATTGATCTTCTATCTGGATGTCCTATCCATTATTGAAATTGGGGTGTTGAAATCTCCTACTACTATTGTGTTGGTATCTTTTTCTCCCTTCAGTTTTTTAATGTTTGCTTCATATATTTGGGTGCTCTGATACTCATAATTGTTATATCTTCCTGGTGAGTTGACCCTTTTTTCATTATATAATGCCCTTTTTTGTCTCTTGTGACAGTTTTTGACTTAAAGTCTATTTTGTCCTGTATTATCATAGCTACCCCTCCTCTCTTTTGGTTTCTATTTGTATAGAATATCTTTTTCCATCTTTTCACTTTCAGTCTATGTGTATCCTTAAGTCTAAAATGGGTCTCTTATAAACAGCGTACAGTTAGATCTTGTTTTTTTAAATCCATTCAGCCATCAAAAGTGTTACAGTTTTTAAGCATTTCTTTAAACTCAGTTAATTTATAAATCTGGATACTTTTAAATCCAAGTGTTTCTCAGAACAAATGACCTCTAGTAACTTGAATTTTTCCCCCTCATTTTATATTCTTATTTTCTCTTTCTCCTTTAACAGAGACAACATATCTGATTCATTGGCAAGACCACAATCTGATCCCAAAGATGTGCTCCACAAACCCAGGCAATTGGGTCACATTTGATGATGACCCTGCTTTTCAGTCTTCTCAAAAGTCAAAGAATTTCCCTCTGGAGAATCAAGGCATTTGTAGGCCAAATGGACTTAAACTGAACCTTTCTGGTACTAAGGAATTTCCCAGTGGATATTCCTCCACCAGCAGTACCCCTCTCTCCTCTCCCATCATAGACTTTTATTTCAGTCCAGGACCTCCAAGTAACTCTCCTCTTTCTACACCTACCAAAGACTTCCCAGGTTTTCCTGGCATCCCCAAAGCAGGGACTCATGTGCTTTATCCTATTCCAGAATCATCTTCAAACAGTCCATTTATACCTGGAGCAGGTTCTTCCTTATTGCCTACTAAACCAACCTGTTTATCCCATGCTTCCTTACTCAGTGACCACTCATGTATACATCCAGCTCCCAAAGTGGGTCTTCCAGATGAAATGAGCCCTCACCAGGCTGACAGCCTAGGGTTCCAAAGTGATACTCCCCAGTTTCAGTGTTTTCAGGAGGACTGTGCCTTTTCAAGTCCATTTTGGAAAGATGAAGGCAGTGCTTCCCAGCTCACCTTTGACCCTCCAGGAAGCAGGAAGATGGTCCCATCAAGAGACAAAGAGATGCCTATTGATCAAAAAGGCTTAAATCAATGTTCACTCAACTACATCTGTGAGAAACTTGAACATCTCCAATCAGCTGAGAACCAAGACTCATTTGGAAATTTGTCTACGCAATATCTGTATGCTGAAGGTGCTGCCTCTTCCTTTGTCCCCCACATGCTCTTCAGGAGTCAGCCAAAAGCCGGATGGTCTTTCATGTTGAGAATTCCTGAGAAGAAGAACATGATGTCTTCCCGTCAGTGGGGGCCAATTTTTCTAAAAGTCTTACCTGGAGGAATTTTGCAAATGTATTATGAGAAGGGGTTAGAAAAACCATTTAAAGAGTTACAGCTCAATCCATATTGCAGGCTTTCTGAACCCAAAGTTGAGAACTTTAGTGTGACAGGAAAAATCCATACTGTGAAGATTGAACATGTGTCTTACACAGAAAAAAGGAAATACCATTCTAAGACAGAAGTAGTTCACGAACCAGATATAGAACAAATGCTGAAGTTGGGATCCACAGAGTACCAGGACTTCCTTGACTTTCTGACCAGTGTGGAGGAGGAGCTGATAAAGCTGCCAGCTGTTTCAAAACCAAAGAAGAACTATGAGGAACAAGAAATTTTCCTTGAAATTGTGGACAACTTTTGGGGTAAAATCACTAAAGAAGAAGGCAAATTGGTTGAAAGTGCTGTGATAACTCAAATCTGTTGCCTCTGCTTTGTGAATGGGAACACAGAATGCTTTTTAACTTTGAATGACCTTGAGCTGCAGAAGCGAAATGAATGCTATTTTGAAAAAGACCCAGAAAAGAAGGGGATTGATATTCTTGACTATCATTTTCATAAGTGTGTGAAAGCACAAGAATTTGAGCAATCAAGAATCATTAAGTTTGTACCTCTGGATGCCTGCCGGTTTGAGCTGATGCGTTTCAAGACTTTGTATAGCGGGGAAGATCTTCCCTTTTCCCTGAAGTCTGTAGTGGTTGTCCAGGGGGCATATGTGGAGCTTCAGGCCTTTGTCAACATGGCCCCGTTGGTCCAGAGACCATCCTTGAGGTCCTGTGACAACATAATGATACACTTTCCTGTTCCATCGCAGTGGATCAAGGCCCTCTGGACCATGAACCTCCAGAGGCAGAAGTCCCTGAAAGCCAAAATGAACCGCCGGGCATGTCTGGGGAGTTTACATGAACCTGAATCTGAACCTGTCATACAGGTCACTGTGGGGTCAGCAAAATATGAGAGTGCCTACCGGGCCGTTGTATGGAAGATAGACCGGCTTCCTGATAAAAATTCAAGTAAATATTCAACACTCCAAGCTGATTTTCACGTGAAATCACTTAAATGTTTTCACCCTCCTCCTTGGGTTGAAACCAGGCTGAGGCAGATGGGGTAACGTCAGTCAGCTGAGGCCATGCTTACATCGCTGGGTGGGAGATGGAGCATTTAGTCAAACAGCTGGTTTATTTTGTCCCCTTATGCCTATTTCTACCAGATAAGTTTAGCCTAAAATTTTTTTAAGATATCATAAGAAATACCATCCGAGGCTAGGATTTTATTATGGATGGTGGTACCGAGGGAAAATTTCTAGTTGGACCTCTTGACATCAACCATCAGCCTCAGATATTAAAATTATTGTTCATATAGCTTAGATTCCCTAACTGACCTTTTAAGATCTGTCATCCTTGAATATACCTGAACTTTTTTGTATTCTCAGCCAGTACCACTTCCTCCTGAGGTTTTGTTCCCTGCTTCTTGAAATAAGACTACCTTTCATTTTTACCCAAGTTAATTTCTTTTGCTGAACTGACCAATTTGACCATCTTGACAAGTTGTTTTAATTTTAATTAAGCATTAAAATTCAGTTACTTTTTTTTTTATTTTGTAAAGCAAACAATGAATCTAGAAGCTTAGAACTTTGAAGAGACAGCCCTAGCACTGCATTTATTTTAAAGTAGTAAGTTAGTAGTGGGTGTAACATAATAAAGCAAAAAAGCAAAATTTGAAATTAGGGCTGCTGCCTGTTTTAGTTCAGTTATTTCTGGCAGAACACTGGGCTATGGAGCTAAGTTGGGGGCAGATTTGGGGCATCTGAGTTGATGCATTCATCATTTAGGCAAACCTTTATTGAGCACTTACTGTATTCCAAGTGCCACATCAGGTGCTGGGGCTAAAGAGAAGATTGATCCCTGTTTCCAAATAACTCACAGCTGGTCTAATCCTTCAGGGGAATTTAATTACATCCTAGGGCCCTCCACGCTGTGGACTGCAGAGGAAGCATTTTTGTTCAGGGTGGGCCTACAGCAGTGTTTCTCAAAACTGGCCATCAGAATAGCCTGAGAGCTTTTAAATAACCTTGATGGTTAAGCTCTCCTCTATGCCAATTAAATCAGAATCTCTGGGGGAGGGCCCCAGGCACCCATATGTTTTGAGAGCTCCCCAGGTGAACCTAATGTATGACCCAGGTTGAGGGAAACTGCTCTGCCGGTCTCGTGATGTTTTGGGGCCGGAAGAGCTAGCCCCAGACTACAGTGGACCTAAGGGGCAGCATGCCACCTTGTCTGTGCCCTGCAGTTTTCTGGCTTAACATCTGTCGACTGATTGTATCTTGAGCTACAGACAGGGCCCAGCAGGTGAGAGACACAGCTGGCAGCTGAGGAGCCCTAGGCCCCTGTGCTGAAGGGAAGCCCCCATTCAGTAGCCTTTCCTGACACTCCCTGCTTTTCTCCATTCGTGTCAAATTCCCCTCCACAGTGTCCTCCTGACTCACGGTAGTTGGTGGTTACCTTCTAGTTCCAAGGAACAGCCAGGAGAGCCCAGGCCCAGGGCAGGGAGAGGCAGTGATAGGATAGCGTGGTCACAGGTGTGGCCTCTAACGGCACCTCTTGGTCAACTCCAGCATGATGGGAATATCTTCCAGGATATCATCCACAGCGGTAATGCTTCCTGCCTTCTTTTTTTTTTTTTTTTTTAATTAATTAATTAATTAATTTATGGCTGTGTTGGGTCCCCGTTGCTGCACACGGGCTTTCCCTAGTTGTGGCTCACGGGCTCTAGAGCGCAGGCTCAGTAGTTGTGGCGCACGGGCTTAGTTGCTCCGCGGCATGTGGGATCCTCCTGGACCAGGGCCTGAACCCATCCGTGTCCCCTGCATTGGCAGGCGGATTCCCAACCACTGCACCACCAGGGAATTCCCAACTTCCTGCCTTCTTGATAACGTTGCTGGAGGAGCAAGTTCAAACCATTCTCAGATTATCTTCCCCCCAGGGAAACAGGTTTTGAGTGTGTGGTTCCAAGGGATCTATTCTCAAAGTTATTTGTGCTACTTTTAGGTGAGAGATGTTATAAAAATCAGAATATCATCGCCTTTTATTTTGCTGAACACAAAGGGAAAGGGAGAGGCAGGCTGGAACGTGAACTGTAACCTCCTTGGTCCACAGATGTCCTCTGAGGTTTGGGGGATAACCTGACTCCTGTTGTTCTCCTTTGGTCCTAGGGACGGTCACTGGGCCCAGAACAAAAGGTCAGGTGCACCTTTTGCATGGATTTGCAGCAAAGCTTATGCCTCTGAGAGAGGAGCACAGAGGGCTCAGCCTGCTGGCTTGTCCAGCTCGAGTCAGAGGGCCAGGGGGACAGGTTCGCAATGGGCCCGCTCCAGCTGCTCTGCCTTGGAGCAGGCACTCCAGCTAGACCCTCTGGGGCAACCACGCTTTTTTTTTTTCAAACTGAGAACCCGTACCAATCATTCTTTTCTAATTTTGGAAGGAGAACAACATACAAAGCTTCTTGTGAAAATGATCCTGTTCATAACAGTGCATTTTCTCAGAATTAATGGTAGAGTTAATTGATCCAGTCCACAAGAATTTAGTAAGAGGGCTCACTCATTCACACGTCCATTCCACAAACACCCACTGAATTTCCTCTAGGTACAGGCTCTGTGCTGGGTGCTTGGGGGATACAGATGCAAACATGATCCCTGCTGTCTGGAAACATAAGTCTAGCAGGCGAGGCAGATGCGGAAGCAACTATCCAAATGAGCTGTGGAAATCTGCTCTCTTCTCTTCTGGAACATGTACAGACGTTATCTAATAGGGATCCCAGAGAAAGGAGTCATCAACTGCAGGGGGCAGTGGGGAAGGCTCTGCTGGAGAGGCGATGCTTCAGCTTGGCCTGTGAGAACCAGTGGGACTCCATCAAGGATAGAAACAGCAGAAACACAGGCATGTCAATGGGGGATCTTACCTGATTTATGGGACCGAGGGGATAGCTGGAGAAGAAACCAGCCTGCCAAGAGGGTCGTGAGCCATGCTGTGGGGTGTGGAGTTTGTCAGCAGGGCCTCAGGAATGTTTTCAGGCATGACTGTGACAGAATCCTACCTTGTTTTAGAAAGTCAGGCGTATGTTGCAGAGGAAAGATTCAGGAGTAGATTATAGTACAGGGAGGCTGGTAGGAGGGGAGAGAGGCTGAGCAAGGTGGAGGGCCGTGGGAGCGCTGAGACAGGTGAGCGGTGGGTGAGCGAATTCAGAAGAGGTGACCCCGAGACAGTGACAGATGGTCTGTGGGCCTGGGGGAAAGGGAGCGGCTGGGAGGAGGTCCTGGTGGGCGATGGTGCCATTAGCTGAGATAGCCTCTCCTCTCTCCTTTTAAAATCTGTTTCCCAGCCCTGGCTGCATGTTAGAGTCCTTAAAATCATTAGAGCTTTAATATTTAAAATACCCATATTTAGGCCTCATCCCTACCAATCAGACTCCCAGGGTGAGGCCCAGCTATTGGTGCTTGTAAGAGGCTCTCCCATGCAGCTGGCCTCGTGCCTCTCCTGGGAGACCTGTCATGGCCTCCTAGGCATCAATCCTCCCTGCTTTGTGTACCCCTGTGTCTTCTAGAGCCCTTTTATTGCCCTCCCATCCATATTTACCACAGCTGAGCTCACTGAGAACAATTCGAAGAGTGTGAATTCCCAGAGAGGCTGGCTGGACTTGGCCTTGGCCTTTGGGAATTCTTGTGGAAGACTGTCATAGCACCAGGCTCACACAGACTGTGAGCATTCCAGACAATTACATGGTGAGAATTCACTGACCAAATTCTTTGGGATCAAAGCTGCTTTGTTCAAATCAGGTCTGTGCGGAGCCTGGGGGAGGGGGCAGGGGGCAGCTCTGAGCCAGGCTGGGGCCCAGACACTTCTGGGATCACGTGGCCCTGTCGCTGAAGCTTCTCCACGATAGGGCTGGGGGGAGGATAATGCAAAGAGTAAGAGGCTGCCTTGCATTTTGCTTCTTGAGAAGAAGCATAGAAAGAGTAAGGTTGGGGCAGAGAGGAAATCTTTATCCTAAGGCAGTGCTTCTCAAACTTCTGTGTGCATATGAATCACCTTGTTAAAATGTGGACTCTGAATCAGCAGGTGGGGCTCCCCCATACTGTGTCACCCACACGTGCTCCGGTGATGCCAGCACGGCTGGCCACGGACCTCACGTAGAGGAGCAAGGACTTAGAGTATCTCAATGTTTCTATATGATTTTAAAATCACTTGGGTATTTAGAGAACAGAGGATTTTAAAAGAGGGTCTTTAAAACGTTACCCTTTCAAGCTAGTTTCTGAAAAACCTGTTAGAAAAAATTTTTTTTAAAAGGAAATGAAAAAAATATATGAAGTATACGTACTAATTAAAAAAATTTTATGCCCCTTTCCTGGGGATTTTTGAGATCGGAATTGAATTTTCCTATTGGTGAAATAACTTATATGTGATTTCAGGGGAGGTGGGAAGGGATGCTGGCTCCTTAAATGTCTCTTCTACCAGCACATCAATGCTTAATATTCCTTTAACAGTGGGTGAGCCTTTCGTTTTACAACAAAGGTTGGCCCCAGATAGTTCATTCAGGCTAAGGTGTGAATGACAACAGAGGACAGTTTCTTGTGCACAGATTTTGCTGGGGGTGGGACAGAGGAGGAGGGTGGGGAGGAGGAGGAAGAGAAGGTGGTGGAAAAGGAGGGGGAGGGAGAGAGAGGAAAAGGGAGGAAGGAGAGGGAGAAGAGAATGAGGTCATTTGAAAACACCGATTAGCCATAGAGGGTACATATGGGAGCGTAGAATTAGAAAGAGAAGTGAGCATGGTGGAGGGTCAATTAACAAATGTATCTATCTCCACTTTCCCAGTTTTACCAATTTTTAAATATGACTCGCCTTTACTTTTTTCTTTGCTTTCTCTTCAGCACATTGGTTGTTCTCTCCTCCTCCACTACTTGTGTCATCCTTCTACCATTCATTCCCTCCAGCTCTCACCAATTCAGTTTCAGATGTGAAATATTTTGGTTCAAGAGGGACCTGGTATCTACTAGACCTAAATAGATTTCGTGATTTGCATTCCTGGTCCTTAGAAAGTGATGAGGGACTAATTACCGAAGCCCGAGAGTGCCCCCTGGTGGTCAGTACTGAGATAAAGAACATGATTTTCCTCTATCTTTTATTCATTCACTAGTAAATTCCACAAATATCGTTTGAGCCCCAAATGTGCCAGGCTTGTGCTAAGGACGGACATGATACTTCTCTTCATGGATATCAAAATCCAAAGGGAGTGTGAGTTATTAAACATTGTAGAGTATTTAGAGTTTTAAAAGCCAGGAAAAATATGCCAGAAAACTTGAAAGGAAAAACGTTCTCCTTTTACCAGTTTTTTAAAAAAGTGGGTAGAAAGGTTTTGTTTCTAAACCTATTTTTGGAGTACTAGGTCTTCAGCTTGGGTGATTTTTATTGCAAAAGTTCCAAAAGAGTTTTTCTTTAAAATATGAATATCAATATTCACATCTAATATCAATTAGATCATCTCCAATATAATTTTCAGCTCTAAAAGTGTAGAATTCATGGTGCTTTCATTAGCAAAATTATGGTAATTAAATAACAATACTGAATTTATAATAGAATAGCACTGTGCACTTCTATCTATACCACTATAGTATACCACGTCCCTAGAGCTCTTATGTGTGCCAACTAGCTTGTTTAATCCTCACAGCAATCCCATAAGGTTCGTGTTGTTATCTTTATCATCACCCCCATTTTCAAATGGGGAAACTGAGGCCCACAGAGATCAAATAACTTGCCAAGGGTCATCCACCTTTTTTTTTTTTTATGCGGTACGCGGGCCTCTCACTGTTGTGGCCTCTCCCGGTGCGGAGCACAGGCTCCAGACACGCAGGTTCAGCGGCCATGGCTCACGGGCCCAGCCGCTCCTCAGCATGGGGGATCTTCCCAGACAGGGGCACGAACCCGTGTCCCCTGCATTGGCAGGCAGACTCTCAACCACTGCGCCACCAGGGAAGCCTCATCCACTGTTTAAGTAGCAGAGCTGGGATCTGACCCTGGGCCATCTGAGTCCAGTGTTTATGTGCTTAACCACTATGCCATAAAGGACTGAAGACTGCCTGAATTAAGTTTAAATAAACATGTATTCTGCAGACAGAAGGCCAGAAAGGCTAATGGATTGTGGAATCTCCCCTGGCTTTGTGTGTGTGTGTGAATAAAGTTATCACTTGCCTGCAGTGATCTGGGTAGCTTAGAGCATCTCTGAGGTCGCTGTTGTCCTCCCCTACAAGTGAGAGGAAATGCTAATGAGCATCTGTTGGTTAATTGATGGATGACTTCTCAAGGCCTTTTACAGCCTTAGAATTCTATTAGTCTCTCTACAAGAAACAGGTTGTAAGGCATGAAAGGCAATTTATCTTTCTGTACTGTTCTAGGGTGTGATGGCTTAGGAATGAATATGATTTGAACCTAATACATTTTTAGAGCGTGTCAAATTCAGAACCAGGCAGATCCATCTCCTGACCCTAAACATGGTCCTAAAGTAAATGGCTTGAGGAAATTGGATCCCAAAGATTACAGGTGGGGAATTTTGAAGTGTGTCCATATTTCATTGGAGATCAAAGAAGCCCAACTAAAAGAATTGTGGGCTGACTCACATGATAACTTCTTTTTGAAAGGACTATTTTATCTTGAAGATTATGAGTTTGGAGGAACTAAGGTGATTGGCAGTGGAAAGAATCAGCACGTGTGAAATTCCTTAAAAATTTATTGACTTAAATAACTTTGTGTTACACATAATAATAAAAAAAAAACCCTTTACACTTTGTGCGAAAAAAAAAAGAATTAAGTGAAATCCTTTAAACTCTTGTTTTTGTGCCTAAAACTATATTCTGATGGAAATGTTCTTGTGCCATGTCAGTGGTATAGTAATTTAATCTGGCTTTTGAAATTATTGTCATCTCATACATTTAATTTAAGTAAAGATAGCTGCATGGGATATGTAGATGCTGTGGACTAAGGCAACAGAATCATGGAACATTTATAGAGTTACTATAGTGATTACACTGAAAATATTTTTTACTCCGTTGTAACACACACACAGTACCTGACCCCTCTTAAAGCTTTTGTGTATATCTGATATCCCTAGGTCTGGCACAGAGCCTGGCTTGGCATAGAGTAGATGCTCAATATATGGCAAAGTAAAGTGAAAACAGATATTGTATTGAAACACTGAAAGTCAGCATGCCCATATTTACACAGTACATTAGTTCCAGTCAAAGCTTTAAGGAGGGTGAGTGGGAATTAGTGTACTAAAAAATAATCCATTCTACTAAAAAAAGAATTCTTGGCCTAGAATATTTTCTGAAATGTAAAAAAATTCATTAAGTTTAACTTTAAAAAAATCATCTTTATAATGTGACCTAATTTAGGCTGAAATTTACCTTTGCATTATCTATCAATAAATAGAGTGGTAAGAAAATGAATAAATTAAGAATTACTATAAGATCTTATTCAGTCTACTTAAGAGAAAGTTTTCTTTCTTTACAGATCTTATGCACATTATAGCCAAATAATGATGCTTAACATAAATATTACTCACCTTTTAATTTAAAAAACTTAGCATACTTTTATTATTCTGAATTAGAATCACCCAATAGAAGGCACTCACATATGAACTTGATATAATTCTAAATTTTTCTGATCGCTCTATTGTTGGTCATTGTTTTATTTGAATAATTAAATGAAATATTAAACTTTCTTTTTAAAAAAAGAAGCAGCATACTTCTCATTGAAAACATTTTGGGAGTTAACATATATAACTATATAATGATAAAGTTGTACTTATTTTAAAGCTAGTACTTGAAAAATGCAGGTAGACTTCCCTCCAGTTAGTGCAAAATTGTGAATTTTGATAGTATGTCGTTTAATGAAATTCACACAACCATAGTGCTAATGGAAATGCTTATTAAAGAGAGGGATGCATGCCTCTTATGCTCAAGAGAAATGTTCAATGGCCATTGAAATACTTTGACTGACCATTTGATTTTTTTCTTCAAGGTCCTGATCATCCCCATTGTTTGTCATACAAACTAGAACTTGGATCAGACCAAGAAATTCCCTCTGATTGGTATCCGTTTGCTACTGTTCAGTTTGGGATTCTTGACACCTGTGCCTCAAGGACAGAGGTCAGGTCTCTGGGGGTGGAGAGTGATGTCCAGCCACAGAAACATGTTCATCAGCGAGCCTGCTACAACATCCAGGTACATCCTGAAGCCCTTGAGTTCAAGTTGGGGCTTCTGAAGCTTTGACCTGATTTGGCTTTAGATATTGGCTTTGCCCTCTTAAGTGACTGTGTGTGTGTATGTGTGTATTTGACCTAGAAAAGAGTGATGGTCACCAGTGAGCCGAGTTCTTGCCCTCAGTTCTAGAGAACACTGGGAGCCTGAGGACACAGTGCTGTGTACTTAACTCAGCTCTCAATGAAAAACAGGGCATTAAAAATAAGTTCACATTTCAGAAGCATATTTATAATAAAGATTTTGTCAGAACAGCATTTCCCAAGATGTGTTCTATGGAACATATGTCCCATATAATGATCCAAGAAAAAAATAAGTTGGGGAACGTTGTACACTAAATTAATGTCGAACAAAGGCTCTGAGAAGTTCTGCAGTAAAGAAACTTGTTAAACTTAACTCAGTTTCTCCCAACTCATCACTTATGGAATCTTGTCTCCTGTAAAACACCTATCAATATCTTCTGGAATAGTATTCTGTGGAGCACTCTTTGGGAAATACTGAGTTACTCTATCACCACAATTTTAAATGTTCACCATCAGCTCATCTGCATTCTTGTGCCAGGTGAATTAAAGAGTGACATACACTTGCACAAGTTTGTTCCTAAACTTGCTTTTCCTTCTCATCTTCAGACTTAGATATAGAGACAACCTCTGTCACACATTTCCAATAGTATCTTTTTTAAAAAAATTTATTTATTTTTGGCTGCGTTGGGTCTTCGGTGCTGTGTGCTGGCTTTCTCGAGTTGTGGCGAGCGGGGGCTACTCTTCGTTGCAGTGCACAGGCTTCTCACTGTGGTGGCTTCTCTTGTTGTGGAGCACGGCCTCTAGGCCCGCGGGCTCAGTAGTTGTGGCTCGTGGGCTCTAGAGCGCAGGCTCAGTAGTTGTGGTGCATGGGCTTAGTTGCTCCGTGGCATGTGGGATCTTCCCGGACCAGGGCTCAAACCCATGTCCCCTTCATGGGCAGGCAGATTCTTAACTACTGCGCCACAAGGGAAGTCTCCCTTAGTATCTTGAAATGGTGTGATTATATAACACATCATTAGCACCAACTGGTCGTTCTATAATATAGTAACCAAGTCTGGATTTTTCTTTATTTTGGACTATCTGTTCGGAAGCCTGTATGTTTGGGTCCAGTGATTTTTATTCTATTGGTAAAATGGAGGATGAATGGGTGCTGTTCTGTGCAGCCCCTTCAGGATTGAAGGACTTATTCCCTCGGCAGCTGGGAATTGCCCTGGATGAAGAAGGATGCCATGCTCCAGGTCACGCCCCCTTCCTGGGGAAGCCTGTGTCCAGTAACTGGTGGATCAGGGGTCTAAAGACCCTTTTACCTCAAGTTGGAATAACCCTGCGGGGCCTTCGTAGCTTCAGCCCTCCCTGGGGATCGGCTGAAGCCTTTACTGTGACTGCTTTGCGGCCCGACTTCTCCCTCTTCCTGTTCTGCTCCCTTCCCTCCCCTCCTCATCAGGTGTCCTCCCCAGTAAACGTTCTGCACATCAGTCTCCATCTCAGCATCTGCTTCTTGGGGAACCTGACCTGTAACACTAGGCATCTAAGTATTATGTGTGACTGAAATGTGTGTCAGGTGCTCATGGAGATGTCATTTATACCATTTGCTGTTCGTGGGATATGCCAGTTTCATCTAGTTGTAGAGGACCGCTCAAAATTATATACCAAAGTCTCTTTAGCTTTAATAGCATTGGTGGCAGTCAGTTTCAAAATGTTATCTTCCATTTAATAAGTATTTATTGAGCAATTTCAAAGTGCCAGCTGCTGCCGTAGATGCTGGGAACACAAAGGTGAACAAGAGACAACTCCCTGTCCTCATAAAGCCTACCTTCTAGTGGTGGAACAAAAAATAATTAGTAAACAAGCAAATAACATAATTTTAAGTAGTGACAAATTCTAAGAAGAGAGTAAAAGAGGGTCACAGGATAGAGAGGGATGGAGGGCTTCCTTATCTAGAGTGGTCCTGGAGGGCCTCTGTGTGGAGGTACTGTTTGAGGTGAGATGAAAAAGATGAGGGGCAGGCAGATGGTTTGGCCCAGCTGTTTACTGTTGTAAACTAGTTTTAGTTAGAGAGATGATTGGGGGGTGTGCTCTAAATCTCAGGTGGGCTAGAGGCTGGATATATGATACTCCAGGGGGATCTTTGATCACATGTCTAGCCAGATTTGTAAATGTCTTATCAGTATATGTAGTCTGTATACATTTTATAAAACTCATGTCTGACTTAGAAGAAAGTTTGTCCTCTTCAAGATTTGACCCTAGAAGGGAAGGATTTAGGAGACTCTGTTGTCCCAAAGGAGAGCAGTGTGCTTCACTTGGGAACGGGCGTGACAGGGTAGACGGGCTGTGTTTGTGTCCAAAGGATGAGGTGGCTAGAGTCCTTGCCTCATTTACAAACGAGGATTGAAGAGATGTTATGCTGTGTTGCATTTATTAATGCTGCCCCTGTTTTGCTTTTGCATGACAGGTTGAAATAGAAAAGAAGTGGATTAAAATCGCTGGAGAAGACCCAGATAAAGCTGGTGACTGCGTAACTCAGTAGGAGTAGCAAGAGTCAGTGATGACGACCCACTTTCCAAAAACGTAATTCACAGAAACCACACAAAGTTCTGCTACTGTAGAGTGGAAATGACAGGTCCAGTGGTTACGTTTAGACCTGCAACCGAACTGTCTGTACTTTATGCTTTTGATATGTTTGTGCCCTGGGGGTGTGATCTAAACTGTGTCCATAATTTTCATGATGTTTTTGTTTTCTAGTGAAACTCAAAGGCGCTATTATTGTGACCTGACAGCCACTTGGCCAAAGCATTTTTGATTTTTTTTTTTTTTTTCTTATCCGGTACGCGGGCCTCTCACTGTGTGGCCTCTCCCGTTGCGGAGCACAGGCTCCGGACGCGCAGGCTCAGCGGCCATGGCTCACGGGCCCAGCTGCTCCGCGGCATGTGGGATCTTCCCGGACCGGGGCACGAACCCGTGTCCCCTGCATCGGCAGGCGGACTCTCAACCACTGCGCCACCACGGAAGCCCATGTTTGATTTCTGATTACTTGGTGGCTGATTGTTTTGCCTTCTGGGTTACCTGGGGCCGTATTTATTATCCTCCAGCCCCTGCCTCTTCTTATTGAGCCAGCAGTAGTACTAGAGGACGAGGCAATCAAAGGAGACATAAACCAATGTACTTAGTTTTCCCTCTTGCTCTTCTCTGAAGCGTGGCTAGTTGTAGGATGATGTTGAAACCACAGGCTAACATGGAGATGCGGGACTATCTCTGACTCTGAATTATTTATCTTCCTGTCCTATTACCACACTGGTGAGTAACCATCAGCTGTATTTGGTACCTGTCTTTCACCCACGGTATCATTATTTTCAAAATACATTTGTATTCTGGTGTGTGCTGCAAAGAAGCTAGTTCTGTTGATATACATATTTTAGTACAAGTCACTAAGACATATTGCCCTTTGCTTGGAGAGATTCCTTTCAAAATGGAATCCCAGTATTGGACACTAGTTAAAATATTTATGTATGTTAAAAATGAACTTTTAAAGTTCATGAATATTGTTTCCCAGAAGTGCAGACTCTAAGAATGTGTTTTGATAAAGTTTTTTTTTTGTAATTAACACAAGCTTCTCTTGAGTAGAAGTCTAAATCATATTATGATTATTTTATGTTAATTCTGCTATCATGCTATTTATGCTAATTCTGCTTAATTTAGAGTAATTTTCTTTAAAAGATGAGCGAAGTGAAAGACACTAGATTGTTTTATCTACGTTTCTAAGAAGTGATATTTCTATTCTTCAAAGTCAGGTAAATGTTTGTTTTTTATGAAACGCCAACGGCATTAGCAGTTATAATTCTGTTTATAATTTCCTTTCAGTGTTTATAGTGAAAGGTCAGACTTTTAAATTTAGGAAATCTATATTCTAGGTATTTTTTTAGTCAGAAAAACATGTGGAAAAAACATGTGGTATTAATGTACCTTCAATTTATGTTGATCCTTAAATATGATTAGGGGGTATTTTTCTTTATTTACTAGATTTGTTTTGAGTCAAAACTGATATAATAGCGTTCTTCCAAACAACATCATTTGTTGGCCCACAGTTTGTGTCATACATTTTATTTAATGTTACATTACATTCATTTTAATCTGTTAAAAAATGCAGATTTTATAAAACAAACATGATCTGTATCAATCAGCAGATTTAATGCTTTTCATTATTTTACTGTAAAGGCAAAGAATGCAAAAGTTGACTGTTAAAATGAATTGGTATTGCTCTTTTTAACTTCAGCTGATGTATTGCTCATAATATCATATGCTTGAGACTCACTGTTGATGTATAGGAGGGCAAATCTATGTGCGTGTCATTTAAAAAAAAATTCCACCATCCTGCCTCATCATCTGGTGTGGCACATTCTGGAGTGACTTCAATCTGCTCAGAACAAATATGGAGGCGGGCGGAACCTGATGCTGCTCCATGATACCAGGGACGGTAGCTGGGTTAATTACTGCTGGTCCTTTCAGATCTGTTTTATGGCATCCTGCCCATAAAGAACTCAGAATCTGATTCAGATGAACTTGATGAATATTTACACCTCAAAGTAATTTCAGCACAGGGTTCAATTAATCACCCCCTAGGCTTCACAGGTTGCCAGTATGTGTGGGTACCTCACTGCTGGGGTCATTTATTCATCAGCCCTCCTGCCTTCAGGAACATCTCAAGATTCAGTGCTGGAAATGTAACAAAAGGCTGACTGAAGCCCAAGTGAGTTTCTGCAGCAATGCAAAGGTTGATGGCAGGAACAGCGGGGTGCTGCAGCATAATTGTTCATTTGCACATCTATTAGGATCCTTAAATATTCATTACTTAAAGTTAAATTAACATTCTGTGTCAGGTGGAGAGGCTTTTTAATACAATTCTTCTGACCTCAGAAATGGCAGAAGGTCAAACGTGATCCTGATGCTCTAAGTGAAAAATCATGTAGGGTCCACATAGACTTACAAATTAAGAAGTAGAATCTCCTTTGCCAGAAAGTAAATGATGATCTTCAAAACAACAACAATAAAAACTCCTGCTTTTAAGGTAGGGAATGGAGGAAGGAAGTGAATGAAGGAGGAATTACTCCTTTCTAGCATTTTAATTTAGGTAATTTAGATCAATGCTTTATGAGTTTGACCCCCTTGGGGGTCATTTGTTTAATTGACACAATGGCAGACTTCCAAGGAGTTGGCCAGTTTGGTATGAATTGTTCTGCTCTAATTGGTTTGGTCTGGTTGCCTTACCAGTCAACGGATCATATTAACTGCGTAAATGAATTCATGGCTTGATGGTTACCTGATCAATTTACAGATCTGAATTTAAGGACATTTCCTTTTTTTATGGGGATAGAAATAGTTTAAACATTAAAAAAAGTATGGGAAAAAAACCCTTCCTAGCATAAATAAAGGCTGGCATTTTTTGACCTGATTTATATATTAAACAGTTCTAGGGTTTTAGTTCCCTTCATTCTGGGTCTGTGCTTTCGATATAGCCCTTCTTCTCTTATAAATTAGGTCAGAAGGCCTTCCTTAATAATGACTAAGTATTATTATATCTTATTAAAAATATGATTTTATGTCATCAATACAAATATAAAACAGATTGAGCCTTAATAATCATGTAACAAAGTATTTTGTAGATTGCATATTGATTTTTTAAAATTAAAGATGTATTTCAAATGATTCTTGCTGTTCAGTGGACTTATATCTTCTTTTGCAAGGTCTGGGGCAATTTTTTTTTAAGGTTTGAAATCAATTTCAATAATGTTAAACAATTGACTCTGTCGGGCAAATGTATACCTGCTTCACTATTAAGGACTCAGTGTACATGGCGTCTTGGCACATCCTGGAAAAATAACACAATCAAACTACAATGATGTTAAAAGATGATTTTTAAAAGAGGATATAATCATTACTCTCATAAATGGTATGAGTATGTGCCCAAGATCTTACTTAACTCATTAACTAACGAGGGAACTGGTAAGATGTTACAAGTGGTTCTAAGAAGAATTCAAAGAGCAGAGACATGTACAGGAAATAAGGAATTCTGAAAAGAATTTACAATAGATGCAAAATGGATCTATCCATAGGCCAGTGTCAATAATCAATTTCCCCTAATTAATTTGCATTTGTATGGACAAAGATCATGTATGTTATTATCAGTTTTCTAAAATTTACAGAGTTGTAAAATAACTCAAAGACAATGGAGGTGTTGATAACCTGGATAAATGAACTAGTTAGTCTTTCACAATTCTTCCCAATGGGACGAAATTTATCACCAGGAGAATTCTAAGGAACTTTCAAACTTTGGCAACTAGAAATGATGTGCATGTAAAGAAATTTTTTTAAGTTTAGAAAATTATTTTTTTGCAATTTTACAGAATCTATTTCAGATGAAGGGTGTGTGTTTTGGGGGGGAGCATTAAAGATATGAAGATAAATGAGCTCTAATAAACCAACCTAACAACCGCTCCACCCGCCCTTTGCATGAGGAAGCTGCCATGTGTTGAAATTCAATTCTTATCTAGCTATATTAAAGTTAAATTTCAAAACTGCATCAGGAAATGAAACTTCATAGAGGCCAGATCATTTGGAACTGTTTTAGCCACTACTGAAATTAACAGGGCTTGATTCTCATTGGGCAGGAATAACAAAAAGATTAAGTAACATAAACCAATCCTATTTATAACAAAATTTCTCAAATTCCATCAATCATTTCTTTCCTGTTTTGTCTCAGCTGCACTTAGACTCACCGCCCCCCTTTGTGTAGACACAGGGTGATTTCACTACATTTTGCGTGGTCTCTTCCAGCCCCGCCCCATTCTCAGCAGCTACTCTTCTCCCAGGACCTTTTGTGCTCTTACCCAGGGTCCTAAGGGACAAGGCTGGGTGTATTTAATTGAACCATCTGAAATTGACAATATTTAACCATTCTTGATGGCAATTTCATGGCGCTCAACCTAATTGCCTGCAAATTTCCCCAGTTTATACTGAAACAAAAGATTTTTGCTATAATTGTTAACAAGATCCTGCTTAGACCTGGCATCTAAACACGAATTTGTCAATTTTTAAAGCAAGACAGAATTGCTAGCCAGAAAGCAAATAGTTGAGTTCCAAAAACTACCTTAGATAAAAGCTCCAGGTGATTTTATGCCTTTAAATCATGTCCTGTCTGTAAGGAGAACAGATTAGACGAGCTGCCCCATGTTTTAAAAGATTAAAGTTCATTTCTATGAGACTGCCTAGGGAAGAAATGCAAATCACCACTATACTTCGGGGACTGCAACATTTCCCTCATCTTCGCCTCATCTATCTGCTCCAGAAGAGCCGTACAAACCTCAGGTGGGAGGATAGCATATTTAAATAATATGATTGTGTGTGTTGACATTTTCCTGAAAAGCCCATTTTTGTACTATCCAGAATTGCTGTGAATTCCCTGTAATACAATTTGCGGTATTATCTTGAAACAGAAGAGGGCGCTCTCAGGCAAGCTGCTGCTGCCCAGAATGAGAAACAGCATTTGAATTTGATGGTGCTTGTATTATGATTAATAAAAGATCTTGGGGGCATTTTGTAAAGCATTTTCAAAGCATTGTGAATCCAGTGGAGTATAATTAAAATTAATGCAATAGACAAACACTTTAAAGTATTCCTAATGCCTTGTCTAAAAAGGCTGTTAAATACAATTTTACACATCCCGAAGATTTAAATACCATACTTATCTCTAAACATTTGTAAGTACTAAAGAGAGAGAAAAATAGTGCCTTTCTTCTCAACACATTTCAAACAAACTTTTTCTAATGAGAATTAATGAACTCTAAATCTGCTTACTTTGAAAGATGTATAACATATTCATACAATGAATCCATCACATTCAGCTTCTGAGCTTTCAGGTACATATATCAAGATCGATGTGGTCTCTAAAGAGCTCCAGCCCAGGATTGTACTTTCAGCTTCTGAGGTAAGAACAAGCAAATATATGCTTTCAGGAGAATATTCCATGCCACCTTGACTCAGGGATAAGACTTTACCCTGTTTAGTTCTCTGAAATCAATAATGAGCATTGTCTTTTCAAGATGGGCTCTATCTTTCTCTCAGAAATCTTTCTGGGTAGATGATGTCATTCCCTTATAAAGCCTGTTAGAACAATGTGTTTCCAAAAACCTTAGAGCATGAGTAAGTCTATGAATGTGGCTGAACATTTGAGGCATTCCTGAAGCTGTCTTCCACACTCTGAAGTACTGAAGGCTTGTTTAAGACATTGGGTGCCTTAAGTGGTGACTTTGAATCACCTCAAAATGTTATGTGACCATTGCTCCAATTAATTGTCTTGCTAATTCTAATGTTTACTGCGTGTCTACTAAGTACCTGCATTTTTCTAGGCACTGGGGATAAACAATCACAGAAGGAGTAAGTTCCTGTTCTTGTAAAGTATATGTAATAGTGGGGGAAGTGAGACAATAAACAGGAATCAGGCTGTGATCATTGCTATGTAGGAAAAAAAAAAGCAACAGAGTGGCAGAGAATGCCCTTTTAGATAGGTTGGTCAGGAAGGTCCTGTCTGATGAGATGACATTCTAGCAGAGACCTGAAAGAAATGAGAAGAGTGTGTCCAGCAGAGGGAACTCCTAGTGCAAAGGCACTGCAGTCAAGGTGTGCTTAGCCTGTCAGAGGAACACCAAGGAGGCAGGTGGCTATAAGGTGGCCAGGGCAGAGTGAGCAAGGAGGATGGTTGGGGGAGGAGTCAGAGAGGTTGTGGGTAGGTGAGGGAAGCAGATCCGTAGGCCTCAGTGGGCTGTGGGAAGGACTTCGTGTGAGACGCAAACCACTAGAAGGGTTTGTGCGGAGGAGTGACATAAACTGAATGACATGTTAAGATGGTTCCATGGACACAGAAGCGGGGCAATGAGAGAAGCAGAGAGAGCAGTTAGGAGGCTACTGCAATAAACCAGGTGAGAGGTGATGGCGACTAGGGTGGGAGATGAAAAATGGTTGGAGTCAGAACACGTTTGAAATAGAGCTAGTTGTGTGTGCTGATGGATTGGATTGGATTCCCGGAGTGAGGGAAAGAAGGGAACCAAAAATGACTCCCGGAGTTTTGGCTGAGCAGCTACAAAATGGAGCTGTCTTTTACGGAGAAGGGGAAGACTGTTAGGAGAAAGTTTGAGGAGAGAGATCAGAAATTCAGGTTTGGATGTGTTAACTCTGGGATGCCTATTAGATATCCAATTGGAGACAGTAAGTTACAACTGGCTATATAAGGAGGGACAGAGGTCTGGGCTAGGGTCGTGACTTTTAGAGATATCAGTACTTAAAGCTGTGAGACTGGATGAGATCACCTAGCAGTGAATATAAAGAGTAGAAGTGGTCTGAGAACTGACCCTTTGGATTCTCTAAAGTTCAGAGGTCAGGAAAGTGAGGATGATCCCATAAAAGAGACTTGGGAAGAGTAGCGCACTAGAGTAAGTGTAATCAGCTGCTTCAAATTCTGCTTATAGGATAAGATGAGGACTAAGAATTGACCACTGAATTTAGCAACATGGAGAACATCGGTGAACTTGACAGACAACTCAAGTGCATGTGGAGACCGTGAGTAGATGGCTTTTGGGGGGAGCTTTGCTGCAAATATGAACTTTGGGACAGTAGCTGGTGAGGATGAGATCTTTTTTAACATCCCTTCAACCCTTGAGACCTAAGTCTTGGCTTTGGTCTTTACTAGTGTCTCTCCATTATTATTACTTTTTAACCTTACTGATGTTGACTCTTGCTAAAAATGTCCTCCTCTTTCTCACTGTCAGCACTTATAGAAAATGATTCCTTGTCATCTTTCAATCCCATGTCATCTGAATCTTGTGTCATTTATATCTTCAGATGTGCCTATTTCTTCAGTTTTCATTAACTGTATGTGTGGTGTTGAAGGTATTATATACTTCAATATAAATTCAGCCATAGCTTCAATTGTCTCTTGTTTTGCTTTTAAATATTTTCTTGATTGAACTCTACTGGTCAATGTCATTTCATGTGGAGGTGGTGAACACCTGCAAATTCCTCCGAGTTCCTAGAGGACAAAATATACATAACTATTTTTTGTTTGTTTGTTTTTGGCTGCGTCAGGCCTTTGTTGCGGCATGTGGGTTCTTAGGTTGCGACGTGCTGACATCTCTCTAGTTGTGCTGCGTGGGCTCTGTAGTTTGTGGCATGCAGGCTCTCTAGTTGAGGAGCACGGACTCAGTAGTTGTGGCGCATGGGCTTAGTTGCCCCGTGGCATGTGGGATCTTAGTTCCCCGACGAGAGATCGAATCTGCGTCCCCTGCATTGGAAGGTGGTTTCTTTACCACTGGACCACCAGGAAAGTCCCATGCACAACTATTTATTTAGTAGTTTTTATATTTACCTAAGAGTTTATAATTTGATTCTTTGTTATAGTCTGGTATAATAATACTCTATGTCAATAGTTTTCTAGTAACTAACAAATGAACTTTAGTAAAATGAAAACATTTGGAAAAAGTACAATTTAAGTAGCTGCTGATGTAATGTTTTATTTTCTTGATTCCTTCTTTAGTTTTAAAACAATTAATGATTAAAATAGAAGAATAAATGTCAATTTTAAATATATTATTATTCAAATACAGTATTTCATGTGTAAAGTAACCAATCAAAACTATTACATCTTGCCATTCGTACTCTGCTATACTCTTTTAAAGACACAAATAGCAACTCCAAGTGGTCACATAGAATGACAAAACTGAAGTAACTCAAGTTCTATTTCTTCATATTTATGATCATTGTTTATTTTGAATCTATGGTTCAAACCCAGGAATACGTAGTACCAAAGGGGATGGAGACAAGAATTGTGCCTGAAGCAAGTTTGAACAATTCTGGGCCATTATGTATTCCCACAACAAATATGTGTATCTAAGTCCACATGTGTCCCGGTCCAACTGTGTAACTGGGAGTTTTCCAAATTAACTTCTATGTAGAACACAGTGTTTATTAAATGTTAAGTTTATTAAATGTGTTTATTAAATGTTAAGAAATTAAAATGTGCCAATGAAAAAAAAGTGCCAATTTGAAGCTTACGTATGCATTATTAAAACAACAGTAATTGTAGCAACTGTTTAGAACACTATGCCAATAAAAAAGTTGGGGAGGGGGGCATTTTAGCTCAGACGTTGCTTAGAACTGTCAGCACATGGTGATAATAGAAAGCAGATTTTTGTGGGAATTCCCTGGCAGTCCAGTGGTTAGGGCTCTGCACTTCCACTGCAGGGAGTATGGGTTCAATCCCTCATTGGGGAACTGAGATCCTGCAAGTGGCATGGTCAAAAAAAAAAAAAGAGAGAGACTTTTAGTCAATTTCCTTATGTATTTAAACTCTCTACAGACAGTGTGTACCATTACTGCCTGCACCCAGGACTGACTGCCCTCTCCCCCGTCCTTGGTATACCTCAGGTGGTGGATATCTCTGCAGGCTAGCAGTGATCAGTTGTGAAAGGAAAACTGATATTGCAGAAGACAGAGAGGGAGAAAATTGCTAGGGCCTTATCTCTGAGTAGATCAGAGGGGATGAGATCAGCCAGTGGAGGGCTGATTTAGATAAGGGCGTAAACAGTTCACACATTGCAGTTGGAGGCAAGGCAGAGTTTACAGGAATAGATGCAGGCAGGCCTATATATCCAAGGTATTATTTCTTAGTTTCTTTTACAGAAATGGAATTGGATTCAGAGACCTTCCACCCTCCCATAGAGGGTGGGTGTCTATGAATTTCCTTTAAGGACCCTTTATGACCAACTTTGATTTTATTTTCTTGAGTACTTTGGTCATGTCCTTCCATTTATTTGCTCTTTACTGGTATTAATGCTTGAATATCAACTATGCTGACCCAACGGGCACATTGTTGTGATTTTTGGAACTGAGACTATGAATTCCCTCTAACAGAGAATAAATGTTCTGATTGGGGAAACCCAATTGTGATCAGTGTAGAATTTAGTCTCTTTCTGCTTCTTCATCTCTGAGAAAGATGCTGCAGATCTGAGAGTGGCTGCATGGGGGTGGGAGACGGCACCCAGTTGCAGCGCTTGTCCTTTTCTGTAGGGTTTTGTTTTGATATTTTCACACTGCTCAGAGAGAATTCCACCCAAAGGTCCTCAAGTGCCATGAAAAGGACAAGGAAAGAGCATCTTTGAACCGTGGCATTGTTAAATGCCAAGAGCCTGCCTCTCCAGTGGATTATTTTGAGACATTGAAATACTTTTCAAAGGCTTTGCTAAGTACTCATTGTGGAAAAGGACAAATTCTATATTAAACTTACACTGGAACCAGAAGTGGCCTTGGGTAAAATTGTGAACTAGATGATGTTTGTCACCTTTTTATTACCTTTTCCCCCATCAGTGGATGCTCCATCCCCTTCCCCTAAAGGCTCTTGGAGTCTTCCCCCTCTCTTCCTCTTTGCCTTATATGATTGACTGCCAGAAAAGGCTATACGTTGGTAACTTAGATCTTGTTCTTCTCCGGGGAAATTGCTTCTGCTGCAGGCTTTTCAAACAGAGCTGCTCATTCTTCCTTACCCCACAGACTTCTAACTGCTTCTCTGCTTCCTGTGTGGTCATCCTCCAATCTACCTCCACGCTGTAGTTAGTGGAGAACATGCAATCTGGCCCTTATTTACCAGCCAGCCTTAGCTTTGCCAAGATTTCCCTGTTCTCTATCCTCTGGCCAAACCAAACTGCTGTCATTTCCTCAAACCCACTGCGTTCCCTAGAGGTGTAGACACCCCAAGCTTTGGCTTGTACAGTGTCATCTCCCTGGAACACCCTCCCTTGCCTCCTTCCTTTGTCCCTTACTCATTCCACAGATCGAAGTTTAGGCATCCTACTCCAGGAAGCCTTCCCTGACTACCCCCATTCAGGTTAGTTGCTCCTCATAAATAATTTTTAGTACTAATCCCATTATATTGTAGATGCTTGTGTATTTCTCTTCTCCCTCCTCCCCAACTAGGATTTCAATTGGGGTGGCTCTGTCCACAGTGATTTCCCATTTTGGGGGAAGAGGCCCAAATACAGGGGTGGTGGTAGGTGACGGTGGCATCAATGTCAATTAATCATAAGCTTAGCCAGAGCTTATGATCGATATGTTGGATAAAAAATTTTGAATGAATGAATGATAGGATGAATTTAGATCTATACACCACTTCTCCTAAACATAATTGCAATTTAGTCCCTAATTTTCCCCAACAAACAGGCTAGAAATTCCATTTTACAGTAGTTTAACAGTATATTCAAATCAATAACATTTTTTAACATCTTTATTGGAGTATAATTGCTTTACAGTGGTGTTAGTTTCTGCTTTATAACAAAGTGAGTCAGCTATACATATACATACATCCCCATATCCCCTCCCTCTTACCTCTCCCTCCCACCCTCCCTATCTCACTCCTCTAGGTGGTCACAAAGCACCGAGCTGATCTCCCTGTGCGATGCAGCTGCTTCCCACTAGCTATCTATTTTACATTTGGTAGTGTATATAAGTCCATGCCACTCTCTCCCTTCATCTCAGCTTTACCCTTCCAAATCAGTAACATTTAATGAATGCTTTCCATAGTGGAGGTACTATGCTAGGAACTCAGGGGGCATATAATGATGAATAATAGCCTCAGTCCTCAAGAAATTTAAAATCTATCACACTTATAATTACAAATACACTTTTTCTTAATAAACACACACATATATCTTCAAGGGGTTGAAAAGATTAAAATGTCTATTTTAAAATTTGGTTTAAATTTGTTTTGTGAAAGCTACTGAAAGTGAAGAAGAACCTTTAGGCTTTTAGCTCCTATGGTGTGCTAGGGATCGAGTTTTTTCATTTAATACTCAAAATCCAATAAAGTGTTATTTCTGGTTGTGGAATGAGAGTATCTGTCTTTTGTTAAAAGTATTTTGGAACCATTTTGTAACTGCAGAAGGTTTTTTCCTGCACTTGAAATGAGACCAGACACTTAATTTCCTTGACCTGTCCAGATAAGGATAAAATGTAACCTTAAATTAAAAAGGGGGAGTTATTGTTTTATGGGTACAGAGTTTCACTTTGGCAAGATGAAAACATTTATGGAGATGGATGGTGGTGATGGCTGCACAGCAATGTGAATGTACTTAATGCCACTGAACTGTACACCTAAAAATGTTAAGATGGCAAATTTTATGTTATGTGTATTTTACCACAATTAAAAAGAAATTAGTTCCAACCTAAAGAAGAGAGCCTCCCCTGATACCTTTCAACAACTTTGTTGAGGATTAATTTATATATCATAAAATTCACCTGTTTTAAGTGTACAATTTAATGTTTTTTGGTATAGTCACAGAATCGTACTGCCATCACCACAATCAATTTTAGAACATTTCCGTCTCCCCCAAAAGCTCCTGCAAGCCTATTTTCAGTCACTCCTTGTTCTCATCCCAGCCCCAGGAAACCAGTAATCTAATTTCTGTCTATGTATATTTGCCTTTTCTGGACATTTCATAAAAATAGAATTTTATAATATAGGCATTTTTATCTCTGGCTTCTTTCACTTAGTATGTTTTTGAGGTTCATCCATGTTGCTCATCCAGGTTCATGCATGTATCAATACTTCATTCCTTTTTATTGTCAAATAGTATTCCATTGTATGACTATATCACATTAAAAAATAAATTTATTTATTTATTTTTGACTGCTTTGGGTCTTCGTTGCTGCATGCGGGCTTTCTCTAGTTGTGGCGAGCGGGGGCTACTCTTCCTTGCGGTGCGTGGGCTTCTCATTGCGGTGGCTTCTCTTGTTGCGGAACACGGGCTCTAGGCGTGTGGGCTTCAGTAGCTGTGGCACATGGGCTCAGTTGCTCTGCGGCATGTGGGATCTTCCCAGACCAGGGCTCGAACCCGTGTCCCCTGCATTGGCAGGCAGATTCTTAACCACTGTGCCACCAGGGAAGTCCCTATACCTCATTTTATTTACCCATTCATCCCTTGGTGGACATTTAGGTTTTCCCCACTTTTTCACTATCATCAATAGCTCTGCTATAAACATTCATGTTCAGGTATTTGTGTCAACATATATTTTCATTTCTCTTGGGTTAAGAGTGGAATAGCTGGGTCATATGGTAAATTTATACTTAACTTTTCAAGAAACTGCCAAACTGTTTTCCAAAGTAGCTGCACCATTTTACTCTTTCTTCACATTCTTGCCAACACTGGTTTGTGCCTTTTTGATTTCTGTTTGTTCCCTCTGTTCTTTATTTCTCTTTTCTTTTTATTTTCTTCTGCCTTCCTGTTGGTTACTTATACATTTTTTTAGAATGCCATTTTGATTTATCTATAGTATTTTTGAGTATATTTCTTTGTGTAGCATTTTTTTAGTGGTTGCTCTAGGTATTACATTATACATGCATAACTTATCATAGTCAACATTTTTACCAGTTCCAGTGAATTGAAGAAACTGTGTTTTCCTTTATCCTCTCCCACTGATAATAGAATTTGAGAACCACATGAGGCAATATTACAATTTTTGCTTCAACTGTCATACACACTAGCAAACTCAAAAGAAGAAAATCTACTATATTTACATATATTTTTACTTTTCATTCTTCTTTCTTCCTGCTATTCCTCCTTTTTATTATTTCCTTTCTATTTCAAAACTTCCTTTAGCCATCCTTTTGGGGTAGTTTTGCTGGTGATAAGTTATCTTAGTTTTCTTTCATCTGAGAATGTTTTGATTTTCCCTTTATTTCCTGAATAATATTGCCACTGCATATGGTATTCTGAGTTGATGGTTCTTTTCTTTTTTTTTTTCCGTACGCGGGCCTCTCACTGTTGTGGCCTCTCCCGTTGCGGAGCACAGGCTCCGGATGCGCAGGCTCAGCGGCCATGGCTCACGGGCCCAGCCGCTCCGCGGCATATGGGATCCTCCCAGACCGGGGCACGAACCCGTATCCCCTGCATCGGCAGGCGGACTCTCAACCACTGCGCCACCAGGGAGGCCCAGATGGTTCTTTTCTTTTAGCACTTTTCTTTCAGGCCTCTTCCTTCTGGCCTCCATGGTTTCTGACAAGAAATCCACTTACATTTGAATTGACTGTTTTCTCTCTGTTGTTCAAATTGGGTTATTTCTATGGTTCTATCTTCAAGTTCACTGATTCTTTCCTTTCTCATTTTCATTCTACTGTTGAGCCCTGCACTAGTGTCCTAGGGCTGCCATAACAAACTACCATAAACTGGGTAGTTTAAAATAACAGAAATTTATTGTCCTAAGTTTGAAGTGTGGCTAGAAGTTTGAAATCAAGTTGTTGATAGAGCCATACTACCTCTGAAACTTGTAGGGGAGAATTTCTTCCTTGTCTCTTCTAGCTTCTGGTGTTTTCCAATAATCCTTGGTGTTCTTTGGCTTGTAGATGCATCAGTCCAGTCTCTGCCTCTGTTCTCACATGGCTGTCTTTCTATCTTTGTCCTTTGCTTATAAGTACATCAGTCATATTGGATTAGGGGCCCATCCTACTGTGGTATGATCTCATCTTAACTAATTATATCTGCAATGACTCTATTTCCAAATAAGGTCACATTCTGAAGTGCTGGGAGTTAGGACTTCAAAATACCTTTTTTAGGGGAGACATAATTCAATCCATAACAAGCCTATCCATTGAACTTTTTATTTTGGTTATTGTATTTTCAGTTATAAAATATCCATTTGGTTCTTCTTTATATCTTCTGTTTCTTTGCTGAGACTTTTTATTTTTTCATTTGTTTAAAGCGCCCATTAAATTGCTTGCTTAATTGCTCATTAAAGCAGTTTTATGAAGGCTAGATTCTTGTCAGATAATTCCAGATAATTCCAACCTCTTAGTCATCTCTGTGTTGGTGTCAATTGTCTTTTCTCATTCAAGTAGAGATTTTCCTGGTTCTTGGTATAACAAATGATTTTCAATTGCATCCTGGACATTTTGGTTATTATGAGACTCTGGATCTTGTTTAAATCTTCTATTTTAGTAGGTCTCCTCTGACACAGGGCCAGTAGGGGAAAGTGAAAGTACCCACTTGCTATTGCCAAGGTTTCCAGGCCTTATTTCTGGCTCAGCCTCTGTTGATAGCCCAGGAGAGGAGGGTCTCCTTGTGACAGTTGGGTAGGGTAGGGGTTCAGGCCCCCCACCTGGCTTCCACTGACATCGCGCTGGTTGACGCAGGGAAGGGGACCTTGTAACTCCTTCTCACATGGCCCCCACGGACACTGCAAGGGGAGGTCTCAATATCACCCAGCAGGGATGAAGGTCTTGGTCTTCTCTGAACAACCCTAGTGGCTGGTGGGGATGCCTCATCATAGCTGGGTTGGGGGGACGAGTCCAGGCATCCCAGGTGGCCTCCAGTGACATTGTGGGGATGGCTGCACCTCGTTAGAGCTGGGCAAGAGTGGAAGTTTAAACTCCCTACTCTGCCTTTGCTGACGGCTCTGGGGTGGGGCTGCTTTTTTTCTGTGGCGTTTGAAGTAGAGCAGATATTGTCTAAAAGTTTTCTGTCTTGCTGCCCCTTTTCTGGTCCTTAGCTTGAGAAAAAAGGCTTTTGTTCTTTTTGGTCTGTGACCTTTGATGTTTCCGGGTTGCAAGCTTCACCTGTACCCAGGCTGGTATAGGCGAGGCAAAAAGAAAACAAGGGGATTTACTGCTGTGTCATTCTTTGAGTTGTGAGGTCCCTAACTGTCTATGCTCTTCTCTCCACCTTTCAGAGTCTTCTTATCTTTGTTTTATGTATAATATCCAGAGTTTTTTTTAGCTGTGCTTAGCAGAAGGAATAGGAAGGAGTGTGTCTTCTCCATGTTGTCCCTGCCTCTCCTGATATTTGAAGCACCTAGAATAATATAGAATATTCAAGATGCTACCTTTACACCTTACAAAATGAGACCAATTAGGAAAGAAGATAAGACAGTTACTGTGGGAAAAAAGCTGATTGGTTCTTTCCAGGTCATAGCCTTAAGTTCAATTTATTGGTCTTTACCTCCATCTTCTCTAAGTTGAAATTTGGGTTGGAAAATTCACTGGAGACAACAGACATTATTCTTGCTAATATTTCATGTTCACATTTGATTATACACATTGTGATTAAAGAAATGAAAATGGAATAATTTGTTAGCTTGGAAATTACTGAATCCTTATCAAGACCCTGTTGAGAATGTTGAAAAGTAGCCATAGGGAAAACTGTGTTTGAAGTCATCCTTCACACTTTCCTTGAGTTAATTATAGTCACTCATTTTCATATGCACACAATGCATACATCTCTTTAATATTAAAACATTTAAAAATAGGTAGTAATGTGAACATTAACAGTGTTCCACTGTGTGATAAGGTCACCAGTTGGCCATCGCACTGTGTCACATGGTCATTTTAACTGAAATCCTGTTGGGGTAGGGGGGAGGGATTCATCGTGGTGGAATTGTATCTGATGTTCAAATAATATAAGTTGATTTTAGAGTTGTATTAGAAAATGGAAAATGTTATAAAAGTGCAGAGTATAAACAAGTCAGAACTACTAACATTGCAGCCATTTCAAACTTACAAGGTGAGGCAGAGATTATGTGGATTTTCATTTCCTGAATGATGTGAAGGATGAAACAGAGGCAGAGAAACACAATACTGCTGGGTTTAGTGCATTGGGTGAAAAATGTTCAGAAACGAATTGTGAATATTTGCTGCCTTAAGGCATATGCTCATAGCCTAACTTGTATTTTTCATTACTGATAAATATATTATTTAGAGTCTAGAGTTACTGAAATGCCCTGCATTTGACTGTAAAATTTAATATGTAAATGGGCTGTCTCTAAATAACATTTTAAAAAACATTCTTATTCAGAGAAAGGACTTCAAAGATACGGCCTTTTCTCACAATAAACAAGGAGAAGTTTTTTCTTTACTTTTATAATATCACTGAAACCTCTAGGCAAAAGTAATATGAACTTACAGAATACAGAGAAATTAATCTGATTATTAAGATTTGCTTAAATGTTACAAAACTAGTGTTGATTACAAATGATATGTTAAATAGATATTATAGCCTCTAAACAAAAAAGGAGAAAATGAAAATCTGATGCTCTGAACTGTGGTGGGCAGTTGGGGAAGAGCTTTATATTTTGCCACAGGTGTAATTTCAAAAACTATATACTCAAAGACAGACCAAAGCTCAGCATTCCTTTTTTATTCTCTAATTACTAACATAAAAAAAAAAGTTACTGTAAAATTGCCTCACTGAGGCTTTGGGATCTTGAAATTTCAATTTAGCATCAAAAGTCTTTTGTGTATGCAACACACTTCCCCTCTGAGTTTGAAAAATTGACAAAAGAAATGTGACCATTACATGACTACAACAGTCTGCTTGTTTGATGATAACCTGGGGTCAACACTATCAAATATCAGCCTATAAAGATTCCTTTACATACTTTTCAAATGCTCTTGTGACTGATGAAGGCACTCAAGAAAGTTTAAATGCTGAGATTACAATGAGGAAAAACCAAGCCTTCACTAGGCACAGTCCAATCAGAGAATGGGTCCTGTATTAGTTACCCCATTTTGTGTAACAAGTTATCCCCAAACTTAACTGTTTAAAATGACAAATATTTATTATCTCACACAGTTTCCGGTTCAAAGTCTCTCAAAGGGATGCAGACAAGTCAGGGCTGCAATCATCTGACAGCCCAGATGGGGAGGCATCAATTTCCAACAGGGATCCCTGTTGGCTATGGGCTGGAGTCTTCGTTCCTTGCCGCATGGGCCTCTCCATAGGCGGAGTGCTTGACTGTCCTCACAACATGCATAGCTGTCTTCTCCCAAGTGAGTGATCTGAAGGAATCCCAAGGAAGGAAGCCACAGTCATTTATAACCTAATCTTAGAAGTGATACATCATTACTTCTCCTTTTCTGTTGGTCACCCAGACAAACCATGCTAAAATGTGGGAGGGGCGAACACAAGGTCACGAATACCAGGAGGTAAGGATCTTTGGGGGCCATCTTGGAAGCTGGCTATCTCAGGTCCAGAGCAGATTTGTAACTTGGATTCACCTGGAATGTAGGTTAAAGTATACCTCCTCTAAAAGCCATTGTCTATTACTGGGAAGAAACTACATCTTAGTCTACTAGTGACCATGCAGACAGACCACCAAGGACAAATGGAAAGTTACTGACATTTCTCTTCCAGTTACATAACCTCTTGGCAACCTGAGTCTACTAAGTATACTAAGAAACAACAGTTCAACTTAGTCACACTTTTTATGGGTACCAAGGTCCAAATTTAATTTCAAAAGTATGTATGATCTATAGTATAGCCCTGAGAAGGGTAAAATATATAATGAAGTAATATAAAACAGTATGCTATCACAAAAAGTTAGGTGATTACTAATCCTATGCATTTAGGAATAAAGTTTTAAAACTTGACTATGAAAAAGATGAAAAATGAGATTTTTTGGCAATAAGCTGAATAATTGAATAATTTAATTGAATTTTTATGATATCAGTAGGACTCAATGACTGCTTTTTGTTTTGGGTGTAAGTTAAGTCACTTTGAATACTTCTGGTAGTAAATTGCCAGGTAAAGATACAATCATTAAAAATTACTATGTAACATTCTTGGCTTTTTGTAAAAGAAATTTCAGATAGTTTTCAATTTAGGAAAGTCTTCTAAAGGGCTTCATATAAATTAGCTTCTTGAAACTCACAAACTATAAGGTACCTGACCCAGGCAAAGCAAATACAGATTGGTTGGACATAAATAGCTCTACTGAACTTACATGCACAAATAAATAAATAAACAGCCAATTTTAAACCTGATAGGATTTTTAATCATTCAGTAACTTAGCTATCTGGTTAGGTCAGGATCTATCTGCAGGCTAGAAAGGCTGTTTTAAAAGGCAGAGTAGTGGCAATAAATGACTTGTTCCCTTATTTAACCCTCCAGGTTATCTGTGCTTACATCTACCCTCAGCCCTAGGCAAGGTATGCCCCTAGATGCTCTAACTTTCAGGGTCAAGGGTGTGATTTCTGCCTGAGGAGGAAAAGGAGCCTGGGCGGTATTGGGGTGCTGACTTTATTTTAGCAGTGGTTCTCCAACTTGGCTGCATAATATAATCAGATTCTCTGGGGTGAGACTCAGGTGCCAAACCTTTATTAAGCTCCCCAGGTGATTTCAGTGTGCAGCCAAAGCTGAAAATCTTTGCTTTGGGACAAAGAGTCTCATTTAAGTGCCCATCAGAATCACCTGGAGAGCATGTTAAAGTTACAGAAGGCTAGGTCCCAGCCTCAGAGTTTCTGATTCAGTAGGTCTGGGGAGGGACCCAATAATTTGCATTTTTAACAGGTTTTCAGATGAAGCTGATGTTGCTGTCTTACACTTTGAGAACCAATCTTAGAAGAGTTTGACTCTTATTATATACTGGAGTTCAGCTGTGACTGGGGCGTAAGGGGAGGAATGAAAATTGGCAAAAGGAGAGGACGGATACCACTAGCTCCCCTCTTCTCAAAGGTAAAGTGAACTGGGATCTACCGCTGCATTGCTCATCCCCTATTTTCTTAGCCTTTATTTTATAGATTGAGAAAATAAAGGCTCTTCAAGGGTCATGTGAACGGCCCAAAGTTGGTTACACCTGACTTCACCACCCCGTTTTATCTGGTCTCTTTGCACGTGCAGGTCAACCTCTTAACTGGCTCTGCAGCGCGACTCCACTTAACCCTCTCATAAACCTTTCTCTCCTCCCCTGCCCCACCCGCAGCGTCCTGACGTAGTTGCCCGGACAACGTGCACCTGCGTTCAAAGCACGCAAGGAGCGGTCCTCGGAGGCGCACTGCGTGCTGCGCAGGCACAAAGAGTGAGGTCCCCGGAGCCTCGGGCATGGACCGCGTCAACCCGGTGGTAGGTACCCCCGGCCTGGCCTCTCGGCCTGCGCTCCGTGCAGAGGGAGCGCGGTCCTGGGCTCATGGCAGCGGAGCTCCGCACACCCTTTTTTTTCCCATCCTGGCTCTTTACAGACTTTCAGGAGCCCTCTCCCGTAGGGGCTCCTCTGTTCTCCTCCGGGTTGGAGGAAGCGGAAGTTGGACCTGGCCCCCTGCCAGAAGAACAAGTGCCCCTCTTCTTCTCCTTCTTACTCCTCATCGAACTGAGGTCCTCTAGAGTGAGGATTTGAGAAGGTGGTTAGAGATGGAACGCACCTTAAGCCTCCCAGTTTAGTGTGTTTAGAATTACTGAGTTCAGTTGTACTCTAATTGTAGTTCTTAATTTTGGTATGACCACTGTTGAGTCTAAGCTATATTATTTACCCGAAATAACAGGTAATGTGATACTTTAGGTTACCCCACCACATATTTTTAAAGTTCTCCCCCACCCCTCCATTTCCCCATCCTTAAGCATCTTAATGTTTAAGTGTACAGTTGGAATTGATAAACCCAGACGTTGCTTTGTTACTGTTAAGGAGTACGTAAACCGAGAACTGACAGGCTAAATGGTCTTGTGAGACCCTCTATCAATCTTAAAAATTGATTTAAAGAAAAAAAGTCAAGAAATCACGTTTATTTTCAGTTCATTTCAAAAGACTTTACATTTGGTGAAAGGCAATGTGCTTGTCCAGATCTGTGTTGTTTTATGGGTTCCATCTATACATACGAGGGATAAAATGGTTCATTTCTGAAGACAAGTTATTATTTTAATGTGTATCCTTTTTCTGATAATGTGTTTTAATATATGTGAAATAATTATGCTTGAATAGAAGCTTACCGTGTATACCATTTTATTTGATGGTGAAACTCCAAGGAGTGTGTGTGTGTTTTCTTTTAAATAGGGAAGAGGTTAAGATGGATTTCCTGGGCTATGCATAGTGGACTGTACATATACCAATGAAGATAACAGGGAAAGAATATAAAGTCTAACTGTAGTCCTAGAAGAGAAAGTATGTTCAATTCCTACTTTGCTTTTGAAAAATTGTGTTCTAATGGGTTATTTTTTGATGGCTGCTGTTACATTCTGAGGGTAGATCTTAAAAGATGTTTTTATCCCTAGGAGTTTTTACCTCTAGCTTTAAGTGTGATCACAGTAGCTGGGCCTAACACTGAAACATCAATTAAGCACGGCTTTATCAGGGTAGGATGTTTTAGAAGAAGGAACTAATCTAGGGCACTTAATCTTATTGACTATGCTTGTGAATAACGTATTATTTAAATATTACTGATTGGCTTTTTCATAGGCTCACTCTGGGTCTTTAGAAGGAATAAGTTTAATACCTAACTACTCTTCACATGAATAGGAGTACTTAGAATATTTACTGAGTAGTATGAAAAAGCAGTCCTAGAATGACAGGATTTTCAATTTGGCCTGATTAAGCAATTTGAAATAAGAGCAATTCAACTAAATTCCTATTTTGTTATTGTCAGTAGAACTTCCACTAGGTCAGTATTGTCAGTACACTTAGCATTGCCATTCTTTTTCTGCATTTTTTAATTTTTAATTTTATTTATTTATTTATTTATTTATTTATTTTGCGGTTCGCGGGCCTCTCACTGTTGTGGCCTCTCCCGTTGCGGAGCACAGGCTCCGGACGCGCAGGCTCAGCGGCCATGGCTCACGGGCCCAGCCGCTCCGCTGCACGTGGGATCCTCCCGGACCGGGGCACGAACCCGCGTCCCCTGCATCGGCAGGCGGACTCCCAACCACTGCGCCACCAGGGAGGCCCATAATTTTATTTATTTTTATTTGGTCTTTTTTGGCAGTGCCGCGTGGCTTGCGGGTTCTTAGTCCCCACACCAGGGATTGAACCCAGGCAGTGAAAGCGCCGAGTCCTAACCACTGGACTGCCAGGGAATTTCCCAGCATTGCCATTTTGGACTAGGGTGGGAGTGGAGCACAGTTTACATAGATTTGAAGGACTGAGTTTATTTCACAGGGCTATTTTTCTATTGATATTGACCAGTTTTTAATCTGGTAAAGATCTGCTTTTAGGATGTTACTTAGTCTCTGCAGTATGCAGATTGTGGAAGGGTAAGGTTTGTTTATGTCCTCCTTAGTTTCTCTTAGGAAATCCTTTTTGGTGCAGTTGTACTTTTACTTGACCATGGTTCAGAATATCTTTTTGGACTCTATATGTTGGAAGTGGGATGGGACAGACTTTGGTGACTCTATTGTAGATACTTGCCCCAAATTTATGGCTTGGAATTTATTTACATTTATGGAAGTGATATAGTAAACTCTAAAAAAGCTCTCTGGGTCCCTCTGAGAAAAAGGTAAATTGAAAACAAAAGGTTCATTTCCACCTGTCTTAAATTAATTTCCTTTTTAAAAAGGAGTGTGGAGGTTAAATACTGACCCAAAAGCCAAGGATCCTAAAAGTAACCATACATCTTGATGAGATTATTATCTCATATTTTCTTGTAGTATTGTGATTCAGCCTTATAGATAAGCTGAGACTATGGGTCTGAAGTTAACCAATTTATGGAAAGCTAAGACTATTGGGAATAGGATGCACAGAGTGAAAATCCTTGTGGTGGCTTTTCTTCAAATATAAGATTAGAAAGTGTATACTGCATGTTTTTTAAGGCTGGATACACTCAAACTTGAGAATGTAAAACTTTAACAATTGCTTTTACGTAGCCTAAACTCTACAGATCTGTAATTGAAGATGTAATTGAAGGAGTGCGGGATCTGTTTGCTGAAGAAGGTATAGAGGAACAAGTCTTAAAAGTCTTGAAGCAGGTTTGTAGACAGAAGTTTCTCTCCTGTTTTTTTAGCTTAAAAAATGGATAAATTAAAGTCAACCCCCTTAATTATAGTTTAATACTTACCCATTTATTGTGCCTTCAGCTGATAATTTAATTTAAAAGTAAAAAATATAGGAGTAAATATCCTAATTTTTTTTTTTTTAGAGCAAACATTTTGTTTTTCTCTGCAGCTCTGGGAAACAAAGGTTTTGCAGTCTAAAGCAACAGAAGACTTCTTCAGAAATCGTGTCCAATCGCCTCTGTTTACCCTTCAGTTGCCACACAGCTTGCATCAAACACTGGAATCATCAACAGGTTGGATATAGTTAGTAAATTAGTACTATATGCAGAACAAATTCTCATTTGGTGGTGGTTTGGAATTAGGGTAATGTTCTTAGGGGAGAGGGCTTGGACTTCAAAATCATTGCTATTAAAAGAACACAAGATAAGTCATCACTGCCATGTAATTATTGACAAAAAAATTAGGTTATTTAAACTAGTTTTAAAACTATTATGGTCCACAAAGGTGACAAAACCTTACTTCATGGGAACAAATTATATAGTTTGTGGGCTATTGGAAATACCCTTTGTTTATCTCAGAGGATTTGATTGGCTCTAGTAAAGGAGTAATCCAGCCACTTGGTGAAGAAGCAGAGGGAAAGATGGGTGCTTGCAAGCTTGTGCATTCTTTCTCTTCCTCTTGCTATGTGTATGTATTGTAAATCTGGAATTGAAATGGAAGCAAAATGGAGTATAAACAGGAGTATGGAGGTTATTCAGGCTACTTCACAGTTTTGGATGTAAAATGATGGCTAGGGATGGACCATATGCGTATTGTCTTTAATCTTGGACTTAAATCTAGACCTCTGCTTTTAAGGGAAATATTTGTCCATATTATGTCTATCCATTTAAACTGGAAAAGACTAACTGCTAAAAGATAAAACAATACTATTATATCTTTCTAGCCTTTATTTCTTTTTTTCTCCTCTGATTCTTATAATCCTTATGCTATCCTGATGTGCGTATGTATATACATCTACATGTTGATGCACAGAGACGCAGGCACATAGGGATGCACTGACAGACACAGAGGCACACACCAACAGACATATCCAGACTCAGGGAGACACACCCAGATACAGTCATGCGCAGACACAGACAGACACACACAAGTAGGTTTTATTGGATTTAGCTGAAATTCAATAGATGAATGTCTGCAAGAGGTAAGGGTAGATTTTGGATTAGATTGTCAGTAAAAACTAGATTGTTCATGGCATACTTGGGAAAATTCACATGAAAATCTTGTGGGTCAAGGTGAGGGGAAAAGAGGCTAGTACCTCCTCTATTACAAAATGAGAGAATTTAAGTGTGGCAGCAATTATAACGTATAAAAATGAAATTAACAATGAGTGTTGAGGTAACCAAACACAACTTTTATCTAATGCTGTGCTTAAAATGTGTAACATTGCTCTTTAAGAGTTAGCCATGGCTGTTTTAATTATTAAGTTGACACATTGAATTACATCAATTGTTCGGTTTTTGGCTATGCTTTCATTTTTAACTTTACTGTTTTATTAGGGCATCCCTTTTATTTCTCTATTTAAATAACATTCTTTTAATTTTTTTCTTCATTAAAGAACTTTAAAGATTTTTTCCTTAGGAGTGGCTTGGAGGGTGGTGAATGTGGAGTAGTAAAATACTTGATTGTCTTTTATGAAAAGCATGGTTCTTAAGAAAAGACTAGCTGGAACACTTCTCAGGTTCTTTGTCATTCAAAATTGTAATACTTGATTTTGCCTCAAGATGGTAATATTACCAGTGATTTAAATCACAAAATAGTCTTGCAACTAATATATCTAGCTGACTTTCACTCAGCACTTCTTTCTTTCTAATTCTGTCTTAGAGGTAGAATAATAGGAATAATTACATTTAAACAAGACAATTTTTCTTCTTCTTCTTTTCTACATCATTCGTGATGAAGTGAAGAGGAAGCACATGTATCCTGTAAAACTGCATTATAGGCCTTTTTCCTATCCCTCTTCATTTCTAGGTACTCTGCAATAAGATTCTTGAAGTAAACAGCCTCATAAAATTGAAGTACTTTTAAATTATATCATCTCGTTGTATGCTTCTAAAAGCCTGATTAAGATAGCCTAAACATACTCTACAACCTTTTTATCTCTTGATAACAAGTTCACATTAAATCTACAATGGAATAAGTCCTTTGCCTTTGTCTTTTCCACTGTTAAAATTTGTTTGCCCTGTTGTATTTTCTTTGACTCTATTATCCATTTGTTTACTCATTTGCTATATCTTCAGTTGTCAACTTTTTTTTTTTTGGTCTCAAGACCCCTTTACACTTAAAAGTTGAGAACCTCAAAGTGCTTCCTTTTATGTGAGTTGTTAGTATCTATTTACCATATTAGAAATTAAAGCCGAGAATTTTTTTAAATGTTGATTTATTAATTTAAAAAATGATTGTATGTTAATATGTATTTGTTAAAAATAACTCTTCTAGAACAAAAAAATACTTAGTGAGAAGACTAGTATTGTTTTACTTTTCTGCAATTCTTGTTAATGTCTGGCTCAATACAAGATAGCTGGATTCTCATATCTATTTCTAAATTTAATCTGTTGTGATATGTAGTTTTGGCAGAAGAAAATCTTCCACAGATAGATAATTGGAAAAGGAAGAGTGTTTTAATAGCTTTTTCAGGTAATTTGGTACTATGCTAAAACTCAACACGTGGTAGTTTCTGAGAGGTTAGCTGCAAAGTGGAATCTGAAGCCATATCGATGGACTTTTTTTTTTTTTTTTTTTTTCTTTTTGCGGTATGCGGGCCTCTCACTGTTGTGGCCTCTCCCGTTGCGGAGCACAGGCTCCGGATGCGCAGGCCCAGCGGCCATGGCTCACGGGCCCAGCCGCTCCGCGGCATATGGGATCCTCCCAGACTGGGGCACGAACCCGTATCCCCTGCATCGGCAGGCGGACTCTCAACCACTGCGCCACCAGGGAGGCCCTCGATGGACTTTTTGTGATGTTAAAGTTCATTGGTATATCTTGCATTTTGAGTGACTGTCTAACCCCTGTGTAATTTTGTAACATACACGGGTGACGTGGAAGATATTGGTTCACTGAGTTATACATTTGACACATTGTTCATTGTACAGGATAAAAAATCATATTAATATCTCCACATATCTCACAGAAAAGTGTTTAAGTATTGGAAAGCGATGAAGCTTACTGTAGTGGATATAGTTTTCAAAATTCTAACTTTTGCTTGCAAGCTTGAATTTTAATCATTGCCAAACCAATACTGTCAGTTTGTTTTCCTTGAGGTGATAGGCACACTTAGTTCATTTTCAAAAAATTGCCAAATACCCAAGTCTGAGGAACCATAGTTTCTGTCAGTTTTTCTTTCAGGTAAAATAGTGTTTCTTGAAAAAAGAAATTAGCTGGGTCAGCTCCCAACTTAAACAATAGCACCATTGGATTTCCTCATACTTCCTTGTACTTCTGTATGCTACAGAGATGCTTTATATGTTCTTCCTGTTTCCTCACACAGAATACTAAAAGCAAGTATACTTGAGGGTTGAAATTTAGTAAAAATAATTCTTTATGGTTACATTAAGGAATTTCTTAAGTGAACCAGTTTTGTTGTTGCTGGTTTTATTTGCTTATTTTTAAACTGTGAGTAAATAGCAATGGAGAATAAACACAGTGAGCACTAGTAGGGTTTGGTGCTTACAGGCTTAATTCACGCGAAGGTGCCTTCAGAGTGATTATCACGGCTTTGTGCTACCGGTGCAGATGTCAGCACCACCCCCCGCCTTAAAACATTTAGCGAGAAATTAAAAAGGCATATATTGTTTTGATATTATAAAAATAATGTTGACCTTATGAACACCCTGAAAGTATCTTAGGGACCCCCAGGGGTTTGTACACTACACTTTGAGAACTGCTGTCCTATTCTTATATTCTATTATATATAATTTATAATCCACTTTAAAAAAATACTTAATTTTTTAGAACATCTTTAGGTTCACAGCAAATTTGAGAGCGGGTACAGAGATTTCCCATATACTCCTTGCTCCCACGCATGCATCGCCTCTCCAGTTATCAACATACCCCACCAGAGTGGTACATTTGTTACAGTCGATGAACCTGCGTTGACACATCGTAGACACCCAAAGTCCATAGTTTACGTTGTCACTTTTGGTGTTGTACATTCTGTGGGGTTGGGCAAGTTTATAATGACTTGAATCCACTGTACTAGTTTCATACAGAGTATTTCCATTGCCCAAGATATCTTCTGTGCTCCTCTGCATCCGTTCCCCTCACACCAGTCTCTGGCAACCACTGATCTTTTTACTGTCTCCATAGTTTTGCCTTTTCTAGAATGTCATGTAGTTGTAACACTATAGTATACAGCCTTCTCAGATTGGCTTCTTTCAGTTAGTAATATGATTTTTTAAAAATTTTATTTATTTTTTTATATTTGGCTGCATTGGGTCTTCGTTGCTGCACCCGGGTTTTCTCTAGTTGCGGTGAGTGGGGGCTGCTCTTCGTTGCGGTGCACAGGCTTCTCATTGCGGTGGCTTCTCCCGCTTCAGAGCACAGGCTCTAGGCACACAGGCTTCAGCAGTTGTGGCATGTGGGCTCAGCAGTTGTGGCTTGTGGGCTCCAGAGCGCAGACTCAGTAGTTGTGGCGCACGGGACCAGTTGCTGTGCGGCATGTGGGAACCTCCCGGACCAGGGCTTGAGCTCGTGTCCCCTGCATTGGCAGACGGATTCTTAACCATTGCGCCACCAGGGAAGTTCAGTAATACGATTTTAAGGTTCCTCCATGTCTTTTCATGGCTTGATAGCTCCTTTCTTTTCAGCACTGAATAATATTCCATTGTCCGGAGGTACCACAGTTTATATACCCATTCACCTACTGAAGGATGACATCTTGGTTGCTGCCAGGTTTTGGCAATTATAAATAAAAATGCCGTTAACATTTGTGTGCAGGTTTTTGTGAAGAAATAAGTTTTCAACTCCTTTGGGCAAATGCCAAGAAGTGTGATTTCTGGATCATATGGTAAGAGTATGTTTAGCTTGGTAAGAAACTGTCAACCTATCTTCCAAAGCGGCCGAACCATTTTACATTCCCCAGCAATGAATGAGAGTTTGTTGCTCCGCATACTTGCCAGCATATTGCTGTTATCAGTGTTCTGAATTTTGTCCATTCCAATAGGGGTGTAGTGGTATTTCGTTGTTTTAATTTACATTTCCCCAATGACATATGATATGGAGCATCTTTTATATTTTTCATATGCTTATTTGCCATTTATATATCTTCTTTGGTGAAGTGTCTATTTAGGTCTTTGGCCCATTTCTAATTGGTTTGTTTGCTTTCTTATTGTTAAGTTTTTTTTTTTATTAGTTTCTGCTTTATAACAAAGTGAATCAGTCATACATATACATCTGTTCCCACATCCCTTCCCTCATGCATCTCCCTCCCTCCCACCCTCCCCACCCCTCCAGGCAGTCACAAAGCACCGAGCTGATCTCCCTGTGCTCTGCGGCTGCTTCCCACTATCTATCTACCTTATGTTTGGTAGTGTATATATGTCCATGCCTCTCTTTCGCTTTGCCACAGCTTAGCCTTTCCCCTCCCCATATCCTCAAGTCCATTCTCAAGTAGGTCTGTGTCTTTATTCCCGTTTTACCCCTAAGTTTTTCATGACATTTTTTTTAAATTCCATATATATGTGTTAGCATACGGTATTTGTCTTTCTCTTTCTGACTTACTTAACTCTGTATGACAGACTCTAGGTCTATCCACCTCATTACAAATAGCTCAGTTTCGTTTCTTTTTATGGCTGAGTAATATTCCATTGTATATATGTGCCACATCTTCTTTATCCATTCATCCGATGATGGACACTTAGGTTGTTTCCAGCTCCGGGCTATTGTGAATAGAGCTGCAATGAACATTTTGGTACATGTCTCTTTTTGAATTATGGTTTTCTCAGGGTATATGCCTAGTAGTGGGATTGCTGGGTCATATGGTAGTTCTATTTTTAGTTTTTTAAGGAACCTCCATACTGTTCTCCATAGTGGCTGTACCAAGTTTTGAGAGTTCTTTGTGTATTTTTTTTTTTTTTAGTAAATTTGCCTTTTATTTATCTTTTTTTTTTTTTTTTACTATTTTTTTAACATCTTTATTGGAGTATAATTGCTTTACAATGGTGTGTTAGTCTCTGCTGTAGAACAAAGTGAATCAGCTATACGTACACATATATCCCCATATACCCTCCCTCTTGAGTCTCCCTCGCACCCTCCCTATCCCACCCCTCTAGGTGGACACAAAGCACCGAGCTGATCCCCCTGTGCTATGCGGCTGCTTCCCACTAGCTAGCTATTTTACGTTTGGTAAATAGTGTATATATGTCCATGCCACTCTCTCACTTCGTCCCAGCTTACCATTCCCCCTCCCCATGTCCTCAAGTCCATTCTTTGCATCTGCGTCTTTATTCCTGTCCTGCCCCTAGGTTCTTCAGAGCCATTGTTTTTTAGATTCCATATATATGTGTTAGCATATGGTACTTGTTCTTCTCTTTCTGACTTACTTCACTCTGTATGACAGACTCTATGTCCATCCACCTCACTACAAATAAGTGTTTCATTTCTTTTGATGGCTGAATAATATTCCATTGTATATATGTGCCACATCTTCTTTGTCCATTCATCTGTCGATGGACACGTAGGTTGCTTCCATGTGCTGGATATTGTAAATAGTGCTGCAGTGAACATTGTGGTACATGACTCTTTTTGAATTATGGTTTTCTCAGGGTATATGCACAGTAGCGGGATTGCTGGGTCATATGGTAGTTCTATTTTTAGTTTTTTAAGGAACCTCCATACTGTTCTCCATAGTGGCTGTACCAATTCACATTCCCACCAACAGTGCAAGAGTGTCCCCTTTTCTCCACATCCTCTCCAGCATTTCTTGTTTGTACACTTTTTTATGATGGCCATTTGGACTAGTGTGAGGTGATACCTCATTGTAGTTTTGATTTGTATTTCTCTAATGATTAGTGATGTTGAGCATCCTTTCATGTGTTTGTTGGCAATCTGTATGTCTTTGTTGGAGAAATGTCTATTTAGGTCTTCTGCCCATTTTTGGATTGGGTTGATTTTGATATTGAGCTGCATGAGCTGCTTGTATATTTTGGAGATTAATCCTTTGTCAGTTGCTTTGTTTGCAAATATTTTCTCCCATTCTGAGGGTTGTCTTTTCATCTTGTTTATGGTTTCCTTTGCTGTGCAAAAGCTTTTAAGTTTCATTAGGTCCCATTGTTTATTTTTGTTTTTATTTCCATTTCTCTAGCAGGTAGGTCAAAAAGGATCTTGCTGTGATTTATGTCATAGGGTGTTCTGCCTGTTTTTCTTTAAGAGTTTTATAGTGTCTGGCTGTACATTTAGGTCTTTAATCCATTTTGAGTTTATTTTTGTGTATGGTGTTAGGAAGTGTTCTAATTTCATTCTTTTACATGTAGCTGTCCAGTTTTCCCAGCACCACTTACTGAAGAGGCTGTCTTTTCTCCATTTTACATTCTTGCCTCCTTTATCAAAGATAAGGTGGCCATATGTATGTGGGTTTATCTCTGGGCTTTCTATCCTGTTCCATTGATCTATATTTCTGTTTTTGTACCAGCACCATACTGTCTTGATTACTGTAGCTTTGTAATATAGTCTGAAGTCAGGGAGCCTGATTCCTTCAGCTCCATTTCTCTTTCTCATGATTGCTTTGGCTATTCGGGGTCTTTTGTGTTTCCATACAAATTGTAAAATTTTTTGTTCTAGTTCTGTGAAAAATGCCATTCGTAATTTGATAGGGATTGCATTGAATCTGCAGATTGCTTTGAGTAGTATAGTCATTTTCACAATGTTGATTCTTCCAATTTAGGAGCGTGGTATATGTCTCCATCTGCTTGTGTCATCTTTAATTTCTTTCATCAGTGTCTTATAGTTTTCTGCATACAGGTCTTTTGTCTTCTTAGGTAGGTTTATTCCTAGGTATTTTACTTTTTTGTTGCAATGGTAAATGGGAGTGTTTCCTTAATTTCCCTTTCTGATTTTTCATCATTAGTGTATAGGAATGCAAGAGATTTCTGTGCATTAATTTTGTATCCTGCTGCTTTACCAAATTCATTGATTAGCTCTAATAGTTTTCTCATAGCATCTTCAGGATTCTCTATGTATAGTATCATGTCATCGGCAAACAGTGACAGTTTAACTTCTTTTCTATTTGGATTCCTTTTATTTCCTTTTCTCCTCTGATTGCTGTGGCTAAAACTTCCAAAATTATGTTGAATAAGAGTGTTGAGAGTGGGCAACCTTGTCTTGTTCCTTATTTTAGTGGAAATGGTTTCAGTTTTTCACCATTGAGAATGATGTTGGCTGCGGGTTTGTCATATATGGCCTTTATTATGTTGAGGTAAGTTCCCTCTATGCCTACTTTCTGGAGAGGTTTTATCATAAATCGGTGTTGAATTTTGTAAAAAGTTTTTTCTCCATCTGTTGAGGTGATCATATGGGTTTTCTCCTTCAGTTTGTTAATATGGTGTATCACATTGATTGATTTATGTATATTGAAGAATCCTTGCATTCCTGGGATAAACCCCACTTAATCATCGTGTATGATCCATTTAAAGTGCTGTTGGATACTGTTTGCTAGTGTTTTGTTGAGGATTTTTGCATCTGTGTTCATCAGTGTTACTGGCCTGTAGTTTTCTTTGTGACAGCTTTGTCTGGTTTTGGTGTCACGGTGATGGTGGCCTTGTAGAATGAGTTTGGGAGTATTCCTCCCTCTCCTATATTTTGGAAGAGTTTGAGAAGGATAGGTGTTAGCCCCTCTCTAAATGTTTGATAGCATTTGCCTGTGAAGCCATGTGGTCCTGGGCTTTTGTTTGTTGGAAGATTTTTAATCACAGTTTCAATTTCAGTGCTTGTGATTGGTCTGTTTATATTTTCTGTTTCTTCCTGGTTCTGTCTCGGAAGGTTTTGCTTTTCTAAGAATTTGTCCATTTCTTCCAGGCTGTCCATTTTATTGGCATAGAGTTGCTTGTAGTAACCTCTCATGATCCTTTATATTTCTGCAGTGTCTGTTTAACTTCTCCTTGTTCATTTCTGATTTTATTGATTTGAGTCTTCTCCCTCTTTTTCTTGATGAGTCTGGCTAATGGTTTATCAATTTTGTTTATCTTCTCAGAGAACCAGCTTTTAGTTTTATTGATCTTTGCTATTGTTTCCTTCATTTCTTTTTCATTTATTATCTGATCTGATCTTTATGGTATCTTTCCTTCTGCTAACTTTGGGGGTTTTTTTTGGTTCCTCTTTCTCTAGTTGCTTTAGGTGTAAGGTTAGGTTGTTTATTTGATATTTTTCTTGTTTCTTTAGGTAAGAATATATTGCTATAAACTTCTGTCTTAGAACTGGATTTGCAGCATCCCATAGGCTTTGGGTCCTCGTGGTTTCATTGTCATTTGTTTCTAGACATTTTTTGATTTCCTCTTTGATTTTTCAGTGATCTCTTGGTTATTTAGTAGTGTATTGTTTAGCCTCCATGTGTTTGTACATTTTACAGATTTTTCCCTGTAATTGATATCTAGTCTCATAGTGTTGTGGTTGGAAAAGATACTTGATATGATTTCAGTTTTCTTAAATTTACCAAGGCTTGATTTGTGACCCAAGATATGATCTATCCTGGAGAATGTTCCATGAGCACTTGAGAAGAAAGTGTGTTCTGTTGTTTTTGGATGGAATGTCCTATAATTATCAATTAAGCCCATCTTGTTTAATATGTCATTTAAAGCTTCTGTTTCCTTATTTATTTTCATTTTGGATGATCTGTCCATTGATGTAAGTGAGGTGTTAAAGTCTCCCTCTATTATTGTGTTACTGTCGATTTCCTCTTTTAGAGCTGTTAGCAATTACCTTATGTATTGAGGTGCTCCTATGTTTGATGCATATATATTTATAATTGTTATATCTTCTTCTTGGATTGATCCCTTGATCATTATGTAGTGTCCTTCCTTGTCTCTTGTAACATTCTTTATTTTAAAGTCTATTTTATCTGAGTATGCTTCTCTAGCTTTCTTCTGATTTTCATTTGCATGGAATATCTTTTTCCATCCCCTCACTTTCAGTCTGTATGTGTCCCTAGCTCTGAAGTGGGTCTCTTGTAGACAGCATATATACCAGTCTTGTTTTTGTATCCATTCAGATGGTCTGTGTCTTTTGGTTGGAGCATTTAATCCATTTACATTTAAGGTATCTATCGATATGTATGTTCCTATGACCATTTTCTTAATTGTTTTGGGTTTGTTATTTTAAGTGTTTTCCTCTTCTTGTGTCTCCTGCCTAGAGAAGTTCCTTTAGCATTTGTTGTAAAGGTGGCTTGGTGGTGCTGAATTCTCTTAGCTTTTGCTTGTCTCTAAAGGTTGTAATTTCTCCATCGAACCTGAATGAGATCCTTGGTTTTAGGTTTTTCCCTTTCATCACTTAAGTATGTCCTGCCACTCCCTTCTGGCTTGCAGAGTTTCTGCTGAAAGATCAGCTGTTAACCTTATGGGGATTCCCTTGTATGTTATTTGTTGCTCTTCCCTTGCTGCTTTTAATATTTTTCTTTGTATTTAACTTTTGATAGTTCGATTAATATGTGTCTTGGTGTGTTTCTCCTTGGATTTATCCTGCTTGGGACTCTGTGCTTCATGAACTTGATTGACTGTTTCCTTTCCCATATTAGGGAAGTTTTCAACTGTATTCTCTTGAAATATTTTCTCAGTCCCTTTCTTTTTCTCTTCTCCTTCTGGAACCCCTGTAATTTAAATGTTGGTGTGTTTAATGTTGTCCCAGGGGTCTCTGAGACTGTCTTTTCGTTCCTTTTTCTTTATTCTACTCTGAGGTAATTATTTCCACTATTTTATCTTCCAGGTCACTTGTCCATTCTTCTGCCTCAGTTATTCTGCTATTGATTCCTTCTAGAGAATTTTAATTTCATTTTTTGTATTGTTCATCATTGTTTGTTTGCTCTTTAGTTCTTCTATTTCCTTGTTCAGTGTTTCTTATATTTTCTCCATTCTATTTCCAAGATTTTGGATCGTCTTTACTATCATTACTCTGAATTCTTTTTCAGGTAGACTGCCTATTTCCTCTTCATTTGTTTGGTCTGGTGGGTTTTTACCTTGCTTCTTCATCTGCTGTATATTTCTCTGTCTTCCCGTTTTGCTTAACTTAGTGTATTTGGGGTCTCCAGGCTGCAGGTTCGTAGTTCCCATTGTTGTTTTTTTTTTTTTTTTTTTGCAATTCGCGGGCCTCTCACTGCTGTGGCCCCTCCCGCCGCGGAGCACAGGCTCCAGACGCATAGGCCCAGCGGCCATGGCTCACGGGCCCAGCCGCTCCGCGGCATGTGGGATCCTCCTGGACCGGGGCACAAACCCGTGTCCCCTGCATCGGCAGGCAGACTCTCAACCACTGCGCCACCAGGGAAGCCCAATTCCCATTGTTTTTGGTGTCTGCCCCCAGTGGGTAAGGTTGGTTCAGTGGGTTGTGTCGGCTTCTTGGTGGAGGGGACTGGTGCCTGTGTTCTGGTGGGTGAAGCTGGATCTTGTCTTTCTGTTGGTCAAGACCATGTCTGGTGTGTGTTTTGGGGATGTCTGTGAACTCAATATGATTTTAGGCAGCCTCTATTCTAATGGTTGGGGTTGTGTTCCTATTTGTTTGGCATGGGATGTCTAGTACTGGAGCTTGCTGGTCGTTGAGTGGAGCTGGGTGTAAGCATTGAGACAGAGGTCTCTGGGAGAGCTCTTGCCAATTGATATTATGTGGGGCTGGGATGTCTCTGGTGGTCCAGTGTCCTGAACTTGGCTCTCTCACTTCAGAGACTCAAGCCTGACCCCTGGCACCAAGACCCTGTGAGCCACATGGCTCTTTTGGGAAGTCTGAGGTCTTCTGCCAGCATTCAGTAGGTATTCTGTAGAAGTTGTTCCACATGTAGATGTATTTTTCCGAGATCAAACGAGATCAGGCGCATTCAGGATGGTATGGCCGTAGACTGTAGATGTATTTTTGATGTATTTGTGGGGAGGAAAGTGATCTCCATGTCTTACTACTCCACCACCTGAAGGTCCTCTGTCTCTTTTTTTATTTTGGATAACAGTCCCTTATTAGGTATGTTTTTTGCAAATATTTTCTCCCAAACTGTGGCTTGTCTCCTCATTCTCCTGACATTGTCTTTCGCAAAGCAGTTTTTAATTTTAATGAAGTTCAGCTTATCAGTTATGTCTTTCATGGATTGTTCCTTCAGTGTTGTATCAAAAAAGTCATTGCTATACTCAAGTCATGTAGATTTTCTCATATGTTATTTTCCAGGAGTTTTATAGTTTTGCATTTTACATTTAGCTCTGTGATCCATTTTGAATTAACTTTTGTGAAGCGTGTAAGGTCTGTATCTAGGTTCATTTTTTTTTGCATTTGATGTTCAGTTGTTCCAGCACTATTTGTTGAAGAGGCTATCTTTGCTCCATTGTATTGTTTATGCTCCTTTGTCAAAGATCAATTGATTATATTTATGGGGATCTATTTCTGGGCTGTCTGTTCTGTTCCACTGATCTATTTGTATATTTTTTTGCCATCTATTTGTCTACACTGTCTTGGTTACTGTAGCTTTACAGTAAGTCTTGAAGTTGGGTAATGTTAGTAGTCATCATTTTTCCTTGAATATCATATTGGCTGTTCTGGGTCTTTTGCTTATAATCCACTTTTTTCTTTTCTTTTTTCTTTTTTTTTGTGGTACGCAGGCTTCTTACCGCTGTGGCCCCTCCCGCTGCAGAGCACAGGCTCCAGACGCGCAGGCCCAGTGGCCATGGCCCACGGGCCCAGCCGGCCCACGGGCCCAGCCGCCCCGCGGCATGTGGTATCCTCCCAGACCGAGGCACGGACCCACGTCCCCTGCATCAGCAGGTGGACTCCCAACCACTGCGCCACCAGGGAAACCCTATAATCCACTTTTGAGAGAGAAACGGGACTCTGTTAATAATAACCTCAGGATTTCCCTGGTGGTACAGTGGTTAAGAATCTGTCTGCCAATGCATGGGACATGGGTTTGATCCCTGGTCTGGGAAGATCCCACGTGCAGTGGAGCAACTAAGCCCATGCACCGCAACTACTGAGCCTGCACTCTAGAGCCCACATGCCACAACTACCGAAGCCCATGTGCCTAGAGCCCGAGCTCCGCAGCAAGAGAAGCCACTGCAGTGAGAAGCCCGCACACTGCAACGAAGAGTAGCCCCCACTTGCCGCAAGTAGAGGAAGCCCGCGCGCAACAACAAAGACCCAATGCAGTCATAAATAAATAAATAGTAATAATAATAACCTCAGAATAACAGGAGTAAACTAGGACTGTCCTGAGCACACTGGGACATGTAGTCACTGTGTCTATAATTGCCTTATTTCTAGGGCAATTCAAATCATCTTCTGCTATTTGGTTTTCATGTCACATAGTCTTTTTGATGAAACCATCAATCATTGTGGGAGGAAGACAGGGCAGAACCAGGAACATTGAGAGGTTTGTTAGCTTTCATCTTTGAGCATTAAAACTCCTAAACTTCAGGTACAAACTGTATGTCCTGTTGTTTTTGAATTTGGATCTGTTAAAAATTTCAGCAATGTTGTTGTTTCTTGAGGTGATTTGAGTTAGAATATTCAGTTTGGTCATCAGGAGACAGCCATATACTAAAGAGTAGTCACAAAAAAGAAATTTACCAGTTTTTGCACCTCTTGAATAATGTGACTTGGATATTAAAATTTGGTATGGTTCAAAGTGGGACCAAATATTGTTAAATGATTAACTGCCTTAATGTGTCAAAGACTTTTTGGTATGTAGGGAAAAGTACAGTTATAAATGTGAATGTTGTTGTGCTATATTATTTTTTTGCAAAACTCCTTAAACTATATTTGTCAGATTAAATTTTTCCTTTATTCTAAAGCTTATTGTTTGTGAAATTTACTATTTCTAGAATATATACATGAAGACCAAAATTCTGACACTTTAAGTAAAAACATGTATTCAATTAAAACTTAATTGGTTATTGACACTATCTTGAGTATTTTAAAAAGTATGTTTCAGGCACATATAATGGTGTACATAATTAGTGAATGTATATGAATGATGAATATAACTTGTGAATTTAGTATCAAAATTAAGTAGAAGCTACATGAATCTTTACTCTAAAATTTTGTTAGTTCAATTTTTTGATGGCTCTAAAGAAACTCTTAAAACTCTCTTTTAGCTCTGTTTGATTTGTATGAGTAGAGAGAATTATCCTTTGGGATTTATTGCAGAGTATTTAACAGGGGAGAATTGTTGCTATTTTTCCTCAAGAAATTCATTTAATTGCTTCAGACAGTATGTTAACAGATTTTTGTTTCCTCTCAGGCTATGGCTTATGCTGTACCAGCCTAAGCTTTTCTCACTTCAGCTAATTAAGACTAATACCATTGTGTTCCTGCCACTCCAGTTCTAATTTAGCCTTTCCAAAAAGAATGCTGGTTAAGAAGCAAAGCTATAGATGACAGAGGATAAAAATAATTTGGTACTTCATTAACCGTCAATCTTTGTAGCTTCACTTCTGTTGTCTTAATGTGAGAAGAATCAGTAGTTAAAAAAATTTTGCTCTTCTGAGCTGTTTGTTGTATATGATGGAGCCATTCTAGTGTCAGAAATGGATCTTTAGGACAGTTTTCCTTAATACAGTATGTGAAAAAATACCATTAAAAAACATTACATTCAGTATATACGTGCTGCATAAACATGCTAAAATGTTTTTGTTTTTATTAAGAAAAGGCAAAATGGTCTTCTAACAGTCAGGTTCAAGTAGATAAAATGAACCTTGAGGTAAGGTTTAAGGTTACATTGGTCAACTGAGATCCTTCTAGTAACTCTTTGTTCTTTAGACTTATTTTTAAAAAAATTTTTATTGGAGTATAGTTGATTTAAAATACTGTGTTAGTTTTAGCTGTACAGCAAAGTGAATCAGTTATACATATACATCTATCCACTCTTTTTTAGAATCTTTTCCCATTTAGGTCATTACAGGGTACTGAGAAGAGTTCCCTGTGCTATGCAGTAGGTCCCTATTAGTTACCTATTTTATATATAGTAGTGTGTATATATCAATCCCAATCTCCCAATTTATCCCTCCTCCTTTCCCCACCTGGTAACCATAAGTTTATTTTGTACATCTGTGACTCTCTTTCTGTTTTATAAATAAGTTCATTTGTACCATTTTTCTTGGATTCCACATATAAGTGTTATCATATGATGTTTGTCTTTCTCTGTCTGACTTACTTCACTCAGTATGACAATCTCTAGGTTCATCCATGTTGCTGCAAATGACATTATTTTGTTCTTTTTATGGCTGAGTAGTATTAAGACTTATTTTTAAATGATTACATTTACAACCATTTGGCCAACCTTTTATTTTTTTGAATGTCTGAATTTTATTTATTTTCTTATACAGCAGGTTCTTATTAGTCATCAATTTTATAAACATCAGTGTATACATGTCAATCCCAATCGCCCAATTCAGCACATCACCATCCCCATCCCCCTGCGGCTTTCCCCCCTTGGTGTCCATATGTTTGTTCTCTACATCTGTGTCTCAACTTCTGACCTGCATACCGGTTCATCTGTACCATTTTTCTAGGTTCCACGTACATGCGTTCATATATGATATTTGTTTTTCTCTTTCTGGCTTACTTCAGTCTGTATGACAGTCTCTAGATCCATCCACGTCTCAACAAATGACCCAATTTTGTTCCTTTTTATGGCTGAGTAATATTCCATTGTTATATGTACCACAACTTCTTTATCCATGCGTCTTGTCAATGGGCATTTAGGTTGCTTCCATAATCTGGCAATTGTAAATAGTGCTGCAGTGAACATTGGGGTGCATGTGTCTTTTTGAATTATAGTTTTCTCTGGGTATATGCCCAGTAGTGGAATTGCGGGATCATATGGTAATTCTATTTTTAGTTTTTTAAGGAACCTCCATACTGTTCTCCATAGTGGCTGTATCAGTTTACATTCCCACCAACAGTGCAAGAGTGTTCCCTTTTCTCTATACCCTCTCCAGCATTTGTTGTTTGTAGGTTTTCTGATGATGCCCATTCTAACTGGTGTGAGGTGATACCTCATTGTAGTTTTGATTTGCATTTCTCTAATCATTAGTGATGTTGAGCAGCTTTTCATGTTCTTCTTGGCCATCTGTGTGTCTTCTTTGGAGAAATGTCGATTTAGGTCTTCTGCCCATTTTTGGATTGGATTGTTTGTTTCTTTAATATTGAGCTGCATGAGCTGTTTATATATTTTGCAGATTAATCCTTTGTCTGTGGATTAGTTTGCAAATATTTTCTCCCATTCTGAGGGTTGTCTTTTCATCTTGTTTATGGTTTCCTTTGCTGTGCAAAAGCTTTGAAGTTTCATTAGGTCCCCTTTGTTTATTTTTGTTTTTATTTCCATTGCTCTAGGAGGTGGATCAAAAAATATCTTGCTGAGATTTATGTCAAAGAGTGTTCTTCCTAAGTTTTCCTCTAAGAGATTTATAGTGTCCGGTCTTACATTTAGGTCTCGAATCCATTTTTAGTTTATTTTTGTGTATGGTGTTAGGGAGTGTTCTAATTTCATTCTTTTACATGTAGCTGTCCAGTTTTCCCAGCACCACTTACTGAAGAGACTGTCTGTTCTCCATTGTATATCCTTGCCTCCTTTGTCATAGATTAGTTGACCATAGGTGCATGGGTTTATCTCTGAGCTTTCTATCTCGTTCCATTGATCTTTGTGTTTTTATGCCAGTACCATATTGTCTGGATTACTGTAGCTTTGTAGTGTAGTCTGAAGTCAGGGAGTCTGATTCCTCCAGCTCCATTTTTTTCCCTCAAGACTGCTTTTGCTATTCGGGGTCTTTTGTGTCTCCATACAAAATTTAAGATTATTTGTTTTAATTATGGAAAAAATGCTGTTGGTAATTTGATAGAGATTGCATTGAATCTGTAGATTGCTTTGGGTAGTATAGTCATTTTCACAATATTGACTCTTCCAATCCAAGAACATGGTATATCTCTCCATCTGTTGGTATCATCTTTACTTTCTTTCATCAGTGTCTTATAGTTTTCTGCATATAGGTCGTTTGTTTCCCTAGGTAGATTTATTGGTAGGTATTTTATTCTTTTTGTTCCTATGGTAAATGGGAGTGTTCCCTTAATTTCTCTTTCAGATTTTTCATCATTAGTGTATAGGAATGCAAGAGATTTCTGTGCATTAATTTTGTATCCTGCTACTTTACCAAATTCATTGATTATCTCTACTAGTTTTCTGGTGGCATTTTTAGGATTCTCTATGTATAGTATCATGTCATCTGCAAACAGTGACAGTTTAACTTCTTCTTTTCCAATTTCTATTCCTTTTATTTCTTTTTCTTCTCTGATTGCCATGGCTAGGACTTCCAAAACTATGTTGAATAATAGTGGTGAGAGTGGACATCCTTCTCTTGTTCCTGATCTTAGAGGAAATGCTTTCAGTTTTTCACCATTGAGAATGAGGTTTGCTGTGCGTTTGTCTTTTATGGCCTTTATTATGTCCACTTTCTGGAGAGTGTTTATCTTAAATGGGTGTTGAATTTTGTCAAAAGCGTTTTCTGCATCTATTGAGATGATCATATGGTTTTTCTTCTTCAATTTGTTAATATGGTGTATCACATTCATTGATTTGCCTATATTGAAGAATCCTTGCCTCCCTGGGATAAATCCTACTTGATCATGGTGTATGATCCTTTTAATGTGTTGTTGGAGTCTGTTGGCTAGTATTTTGTTGAGGATTTTTTGCATCTATATTCATCAGTGATATTGGTCTGTAATTTTCTTTTTTTGTAGTATCTTTGTCTGGTTTTGGTATCAGGGTGATGGTAGCTTCATAGAATGAGTTTGGGAGTGTTCCTCCCTCTGCAATTTTTTGGAAGAGTTTGAGGAGGATGGATGTTAGCTCTTCTTTAAATGTTTGATAGAATTCACCTGTGAAACCATCTGGTTCTGGACTTTTGTTTTTTGGAAGATTTTTACTCACAGTTTCAACTTCATTACTTGTGATTGGTCTGTTCATATTTTCTATTTCTTCCTGGTTCAGTCTTGGAAGGTTATACCTTTGTAAGAATTTGTTCATTTCTTCCAGGTTGTCCATTTTATTTGCATAGAGTTGCTTGTAGTAGTCTCTTAGGATGCTTTGTATTTTTGTGGTTTCTGTTGTATCTTCTCCTTGTTCATTTCTAATTTTAGTGATTTGAGCCCTCTCCCTCTTTTTCTTGATGAGTCTGGCTAATGGTTTATCATTTTTGTTTATCTTCTCAATGAACCAGCTTTTAGTTTTATTGATCTTTGCTCTTGTTTTCTTTGTTTCTATTTTATTTATTTCTGCTCTGATACTGATGATTTCTTTCCTTCTGCTAACTTTGGGTTTTGTTTGTTCTGCTTTCTCTAGTTCCCTTAGGTTTAACGTTAGATTGTTTGAGATTTTTCTTGTTTCTTGAGGTACCCTTGTATTTCTATAAACTTCCCTCTTAGAACTGCTTTTGCTGCATCCCATAGGTTTTGGATTGTCGTGTTTTCATTGTCATTTGTCTCTAGGTATTTTTTTATTTCCTCTTTGATTTCTTCAGTGATCTCTTGGTTATTTAGTAGCATATTGTTTAGGCTCCATGTGTTTGTGTTTTTATGTTTTCTTTCCCTGTAATTGATTTCTAATCTAATAGTGTGGTCAGAAAAGATACGTGATATGATTTCAATTATCTTAAATTTACTGAGGCTTGATTTGTGACCCAAGATGTGATCTATCCTGGAGAATGTTCTGTCTGCACTTGAGACGAAAGTGTAATCTGCTGTTTTTGGATGGAATGTCCTATAAATATCAATTAAATCTATCTGGTCTATTGTGTCTTTTAAAGCTTGTGTTTCCTTATTAATTTTGTGTTTGGATGATCTGTCCATTGGTGTAAGTGAGGTGTTAAAGTCCCCCACTATTATTGTGTTACTGTCGATTTTCTCTTTTATAGCTGTTAGCAGTGGCCTTATGTGTTGAGGTGCTTCTATGTCGGGTGCATATATATTTATAATTGTCATATCTTCTTTTTGGATTGATCCCTTGATCATTATGTAATGTCCTTCCTTGTCTCTTGTAACATTCTTTGTTTTAAAGTCTATTTTATCTGATATGAGTATAGCTACTCCAGCTTTCTTTTGATTTCCATTTGCACGGAATATCTTTTTCCATCCCCTCACTTTCAGTCTGTATGTGTCCCTAGGTCTGAAGTGGGTCTCTTGTAGACAGCATATATATGGGTCTCTTTTTGTATCCATTCAGCAAGCCTGTGTCTTTTGGTTGGAGCATTTAATCCATTCACGTTTAAGGTAATTATTGATATGTATGTTCCTATGACCATTTTCTTAATTGTTTTGGGTTTGTTTTTGTAGGTCCTTTTCTTCTCTTGTGTTTCCCACTTAGAGAAGTTCCTTAGCATTTGTTGTAGAGCTGGTTTGGTGGTGTTGAATTCTCTTAGCTTTTGCTTGTCTGTAAAGCTTTTGATTTCTCCATTGAATCTGAATGAGATCCTTGCCAGGCAGAGTAATCTTGTCTGTAGGTTCTTCTCTTTCATCACTTTAAGTATATCATGCCACTCCCTTCTGGCTTGTAGAGTTTCTGCTGAGAAATCAGCTGTTAACCTTATGGGAGTTCACTTGTATGTTTTTTTGTTGTTTTTCCCTTGCTGCTTTCAGTAATTTTTATTTCTTTAATTTTTGCCAATTTGATTACTGTGTGTCTTGGCGTGTTTCTCCTTGCATTTATCCTGTATGGGACTCTCTGCATTTACTGGACCTGGGTGGCTATTTCCTTTCCCATGTTAGGGAAGTTTTCAACTGTAATCTCTTCACATATTTTCTCTGGTCCTTTCTCTCTCTCTTCTCCTTCTGGGATCCCTGTAATGCGAATGTTGTTGTGTTTAATGTTGTCCCAGAGGTCTCTTAGGCTGTCTTCATTTCTTTTCAATCTTTTTTCTTTATTCTGTTCCGAGGCAGTGAATTCCACCATTCTGTCTTCCAGGTCACTTACCCGTTCTTCTGCCTCAGTTATTCTGCTATTGATTCCTTCCTGTGTAGTTTTCATTTCAGTTATTGTATTGTTCATCTCTGTGTGTTTGTTCTTTAATTCTTCTAGGTCTTTGTTAAACATTTCTTGCATCTTCTGAATCTTTGCCTCCATTCTTTTTCCGAGGTCCTGGATCATCTTCACTATCATTATTCTGAATTCTTTTTCTGGACGGTTGCTTGTCTCTACTTCCTTTAGTTGTTTTTCTGGGGTTTTATCTTGTTCCTTCATCTGGTACATAGCCCTCTGCCTTTTTGTCTTGTCTATCTTTCTGTGAATGTGGTTTTTGTTCTATAGGCTGTAGGATTACAGTTCTTCTTGCTTCAGTTGTCTGCCCTCTGATGGATGAGGCTGTCTAAGAGGCTTTTGTAAGTTTCCTGATGGGAGAGACTGGTGGTGGGGTAGAGCTGACTGTTGCTCTGGTGGGCAGAGCTCAGTAAAAGTTTAATCTGCTTGACTGTTGGTGAGTGGGGCTGGGTTCCCTCCCTGTTGGCTGTTTGGCCTGAAGCAACCCAACACTGGAGCCTACCTGGGCTCTTTGGTGGGGCTAATGACAGACTCTTGGAGGGCTCACGCCAAGGAGTACGTCCCAGAACTTCTGCTACCAGTGTCCTTGTCCCCTCGGTGAGCCACAGCCGCCCCCCTCCTCTGCAGGAGACCCTCCAACATTAGCAGGTAGGTCTGGTTCAGTATCCCCTGGGGTCACTGCTCCTTCCTCTGGGTCCCAATGTGCACACTGCTTTGTGTGTGCCCTGCTAGAGTGGGGTCTCTGTTTCCCCTGGTCCTGTCCAAGTCCTGCAATCAATTCCCACTAGGCTTCAAAGTCTGATTCTCTAGGAATCCACCTCCCGTTGCCAGACCCCCAGGTTGGGAAGCCTGACGTGGGGCTCAGAACCTTCACTCCAGTGGGTGGACTTCTGTGCTATAAGCGTTCTCCAGTTTGTGAGTCACCCGCCCAGCAGTTATGGGATTTGATTTTATTGTGATTGCGCCCCTCCTACTGTCTCATGGTGGCTTCTCCTTAATCTGTGGATGTGGGGTATCTTTTTTGGTGAGTTCCAGTCTCTTCTTGTCGATGATTGTCCAGTAGCTAGTTGTGATTCTGGTGTTCTCGCAAGAGGGAGTGAGAGCACGTCCTTCTACTCTGCCATCTTGGTTCCTCTCAGGTCAATCTTTTAGATGTATGATAAGTGAAGGGATAGTTAGCATAGAAAATTGGTGATAATAAAGGAAAGATAAATGAAATTGTAGGTTTAATGCAGGTTGAATTGGTGTTCTCCTAAGAATTTATTCTCTTAGGTTTTTCTCTGCAGTTTACTGAAGTCCTGCAAAGACTTCAGGAGGCATGTTCTTATTCATTTATTCCTAAAACTGTGTAGCTGTGCTTGCTTACTTTGTCAAAGTAGTATAAATAACTTTTCATGAAATGAATGAATTGAAATTTCTTTTGAACCTATATGATTTAGAATGGTTTATGTTGTGTTACATTTTTTTGCTCAAAGTATAGTTGGTTGGAAGCATGCCACTTTAACAAATACTACTTTTTCTCCTGTATAAAAAGTTGTAATGGAGGTTTAGTGCTACATTGGCTTCCTAAAGACAACCTTTTAGGTATTTTGTTATGGATTTCTATAATACAGTATACTTGATTACAATGAAATTTCCTTTTGGAAATCTGTATTATAATCTGTAACCTCTACGTAAAGACTTACAACAAACCTATACTTTATCTAAAATTGTTGGGGAAAGATGTAATTAAATACTTTTACCTCATGTGGAATCAGAAAGTTTAGAATTCGTCATGGTTGAATATGTTAGTGATGGAAAACATGTTTAAAAAATAAGGTATACTTAGCAATTTTATTCAGTTGGTAAATTCTAACAAATGTATAATGTTTGTTTTGTTTTCTATACAGCATCATTACTTATTCCTGCTGGTAAAACTCTTCCCACTTTTACCACAGCAGAACTGGTATGTATCTTATTTAAGATATATATATATATATATTTAAAAAATTTTTCTTTTCAACTTTAAAACAGTTTGTCATTCTACAATGCAAAGACTGAATAAGGACAAAATATAATCAGAGAGTATATAGTATTAAATAGCATTTTCAGTATGGTATGGCATTAATTGTGTTGCATCATTTCTGTTCCTACCAACTTTGTGATATTATGTGCATTTTAAAATCTATTCTTTTTTTTAAATTTAATTTTATTTATTTTTTTATACAGCACGTTCTTATTAGTCATCCATTTTATGCACATCAGTGTATACATGTCAATCCCAATCTCCCAATTCATCACACACCCCCCACCCCCCACTGCTTTCCCCCTTGGTGTTCATATGTTTGTTCTCTACATCTGTGTGTCAATTTCTGCCCTGCAAACCAGTTCATCTGTACCATTTTTCTAGGTTACACATATATGCGTTAATATACGATATTTGTTTTTCTCTTTCTGACTTACTTCACACTGTCTCACAGTTTCTAGATTCATCAACGTCTCTATAAATGACCCAATTTCGTTCCTTTTTATGGCTGAGTAATATTCCATTGTATATATGTACCACATCTTCTTTATCCACTCGTCTGTCGATGGGCATTTAGGTTGCTTCCATGACCTGGCTATTGTAAATAGTACTGCAATGAATATTGGGGTGCATGTGTCTTTTTGAATTATGGTTTTCTCTGGGCATATGCCCAGTAGTGGGATTGTTGGGTCATATGGTAATACTATTTTTATTTTTTAAGGAACCTCCATACTGTTCTCCATAGTGGCTGTATCAATTTACATTCCCACCAATGGAGCAAGAGGGTTCCCTTTTCTCCACACCCTCTCCAGCATTTGTTGTTTGTAGGTTTTCTTTTTATTTATTTAATTTTTTGCGGTACGCGGGCCTCTCACTGCTGTGGCCTCTCCCATTGTGGAGCACAGGCTTCGGACGCACAGGCTCAGTGGCCATGGCTCACGGACCCAGCCACTCCGTGGCACGCAGGATCCTCCCGGACCGGGGCACGAACCCGCGTCCCCTGCATTGGCAGGCAGACTCTCAACCACTGTGCCACCAGGGAAGCCCGTTTGTAGGTTTTCTGATGATGCCCATTCTAACTGGTGTGAGGTGTAGTTTTGATTTGCATTTCTCTAATAATTAGTGATGTTAAGCAGCTTTTCATGTGCTTTGTGGCCATCTGTATGTCCTCTTTGGAGAAATGTCTGTTTAGGTCTTCTGCCCATTTTTTTTTTTTTTTTTTTTTGCGGTACACAGGCCTCTCACTGTTGTGGCCTCCCCCGTTGCGGAGCACAGGCTCCGGATGCGCAGGCCCAGCGGCCATGGCTCACGGGCCCAGCTGCTCCGCGGCATATGGGATCCTCCCAGACTGGGGCACGAACCCGTATCCCCTGCATCGGCAGGCGGACTCTCAACCACTGCGCCACCAGGGAGGCCCTTCTGCCCATTTTTTGATTGGGTTGTTTGTTTTTTTAATATTGAGCTGCATGGGCTGTTTATATATTTTGGAGATTAATCCTTTGTCCATTGATTCATTTGCAAATATTTTTTCCCATTCTGAGTGTTGTCTTTTTGTCTTGTTTGTAGTTTGCTTTGAAAAACCTTTTAAGTTTCATTAGGTCCCATTTGTTTTTATTTCCTTTACTCTAGGAGGTGGATCAAAAAAGATCTTGCTTTGATTTTTGTCAAAGAGTGTTCTTCCTATGTTCTACTCTAAGAGTTTTATAGTGTCTGGTCTTACATTTAGGTCTCGAATCCATTTTGAGTTTATGTTTGTGTATGGTGTTAGGGAGTGTTCTAATTTCATTCTTTTACATGTAGCTGTCCAGTTTTCCCAGCACCACTTATTGAAGAGACTGTTTTTTCTCCATTGTATATCCTTGCCTCCTTTGTCATAGATTAGTTGACCATAGGTGCGTGGGTTTATCTCTTGGCTTTCTGTCCTGTTCCCTTGATCTGTATTTCTGTTTTTGGGCCAGTACCATATTGTCTTCATTACTGTAGCTTTGTAGTATAGTCTGAAGTCAGGGAGTCTGATTTCTCCAGCTCCGTTTTTTTCCCTCAAGACTGCTTTGGCTATTCGGGGTCTTTCGTGTCTCCATACAAATTTTAAGATTTTTTGTTCTAGTTCTGTAAAAAAAATGCCATTGGTAATTTGATAGGGATTTCATTGATCTGTAGATTGCTTTGGGTAGTATACTCATTTTCACAATGTTGATTCTTCCAATCCAAGAACATGGTATATCTCTCCATCTGTTTGTTTCATCTTTAATTTCTTTCATAACTGTCTTATAGTATTCTGCATACAGGTCTTTTGTCTCCTTAGGTAGATTTATTGGTAGGTATTTTATTCTTTTTGTTGCTATGGTAAATGAGAGTGTTCCCTTAATTTCTCTTTCAGATTTTTCATCATTAGTGTATAGGAATGCAAGAGATTTCTGTGCATTAATCTTGTATCCTGCTACTTTACCAAATTCATTGATTATCTCTGGTCGTTTTCTGGTAGCATCCTTAGGATTCTTTATGTCTATCATGTCATCTGCAAACAGTGACAGCTTTACTTCTTCTTTTCTGATTTGGATTCCTTTTATTTCTTTTTCTTCCCTGATTGCTGTGGCTAAAAATTCCAAAACTATGTTGAATAATAGTGGTGAGAGTGGATAGCCTTGTCTTGTTCCTGATCTTAGAGGAAATGGTTTCACTTTTTCACCATTGAGAACAATGTTGGCTGTGGGTTTGTCATATATGGCCTTTATTATGTTCAGGTAGGTTCCCTCTATGCCTACTTTCTGGATGGTTTTTATCATAAATGGGTGTTGAATTTTGTCAAAAGCTTTTTGTGCATCTGTTGAGATGATCATATGGTTTTTATTCTTTAATTTGTTAATATGGTGTATCGCATTCATTGATTTGCGTATATTGAAGTATCCTTGCTTCCCTGGTATAAATTCCACTTGATCATGGTGTATGATCCTTTTAAAGTGTTGTTGGATTCTGTTGGCTAGTATTTTGTTGAGGATTTTTGCATCTATATTCATCAGTGATATTGGTCTGTAGTTTTCTTTTATTGTAGTATCTTTGTCTGGTTTTGGTATCAGGGTGATGGTGGCCTCGTAGAATGAGTTTGGGAGTGTTCCTTCCTCTGCAATTTTTTGGAAGAGTTTGAGGAGGATGGATGTTAGCTCTCCTCTAAATGTTTGATAGAATTCACCTGTGAAACCATCTGGTTCTGGACTTTTGTTTTTTGGAAGATTTTTACTCACAGTTTCAACTTCATTACTTGTGATTGGTCTGTTCATATTTTCTATTTCTTCCTGGTTCAGTCTTTGAAGGTTATACTTTTCTAAGAATTTGTCCATTTTTTCCAGGTTGTTCATTTTATTGGCATAGAGTTGCTTGTAGTAGTCTCTTAGGATGCTCTGTATTTCTGCAGTGTCTGTTGTATCTTCTCCTTGTTCATTTCTAATTTTAGTGATATGAGTCCTCTCCCTCTTTTTCTTGATCGAGTCTGGCTAATGGTTTATCAATTTTGTTTATCTTCTCAAAGAAACAGGTTTTCATTTTATTGCTTTGCTATTGTTTTCTTTGTTTCTATTTCATTTATTTCTGTTCTGCTCTTGATGATTTCTTTCCTTCTGCTAACTTTGGGTTTTGTTTGTTCTGCTTTCTCTAGTTCCTTTAGCTGTAAGGTTAGATTGTTTATTTGAGATTTTTCTTTTTCTTGAGGTAGGCTTGTATAGCATAAACTTCCCTCTTAGAACTGCTTTTGCTGCATTCCATAGGTTTTAGATCGTCGTGTTTTCATTATCATTTGTCTCTAGTTATTTTTTTATTTCCTCTTTGATTTCTTCAGTGATCTCTTGGTTATTTAGTAATGTATTGTGTAGCCTCCATGTGTTTGTGTTTTTATGTTTGTTTTCCTTGTAATTGATTTCTAATCTCATAGCATTGTGGTCAGAAAAGATACATGATATGATTTCAATTTTCTTAAATTTACTGAGGCTTGATTTGTGACCCAAGATGTGATCTATCCTGGAGAATGTTCCTTCCACACTTGAGAGGAAAGTGTAATCTGCTGTTTTTGGATGGAATGTACTATAAATATCAATTAAATCTATCAGGTCTATTGTGTCATTTAAAGCTTGTGTTTCCTTATTAATTTTGTGTTTGGATGATCTGTCCATTGGCGTAACTGAAATGTTGAAGTCCCCCACTATTATTGTGTTACTGTTGATTTCCTCTTTTATAGCTGTTAGCCGTTGCTTTATGTATTGAGGTGCTCCTATGTTGGGTGTATATATATTTACAATTGTTATATCTTCTTTTTGGATTGATCCCTTGATCATTATGTAGCGTCCTTCCTTGTCTCTTGTAACATTCTTTATTTTAAAGTCTATTTTATCTGCTGTGAGTATAGCCACTCCAGCTTTCTTTTTATTTCCATTTGTGTGGAATATTTTTCCATCCCCTCACTTTCAGTCTGTATGTGTCCCTAGGTCTGAAGTGGGTCTCTTGTAGACAGCATATATATGGGTCTCGGTTTTATATCCATTCAGCAAGCCTGTGTCTTTTGGGTGGAGTATTTAATCCATTCACATTTAATTATCGATATGTATGTTCCTATGACCATTTTCTTAATTGTTTTGGGTTTGTTTTTGTAGGTCTTTTACTTCTTTTGTGTTTCCCACTTAGAAAATTTCCTTTAGCATTTGTTTTAGAGCTGGTTTGGTGGTGCTGAATTCTCTTAGCTTTTTCTTGTCTGTAAAGCTTTTGATTTCTCCATCGAATCTGAATGAGACTCTTGCCAGGGAGAGTAATCTTGGTTGTAGGTTTTCTCTTTCATCACTTTAAGTATATCATGCCACTCCCTTCTGGCTTGTAGAGTTTCTGCTGAGAAATCAGCTGTTAACCTTATGGGAGTTCACTTGTATGTTATTTGTTGTTTTTCCCTTGCTGCTTTCAATAATTTTTATTTGTCTTTAATTTTTGCCAATTTGATTACTGTGTGTCTTGGCATGTTTCTCCTTGCATTTTTGCTGTATGGGACTCTCTGCATTTACTGGACCTGGGTGGCTATTTCCTTTCCCATGTTAGGGAAGTTTTCGACTATAATCTCTTCAAATATTTTCTCAGGTCCTTTCTCTCTCTCTTCTCCTTCTGTGACCCCTGTAATGCGAATGTTGTTGTGTTTAATGTTGTCCCAGAGGTCTCTTAGGCTGTCTTCATTTGTTTTCATTCTTTTTTCTTTATTCTGTTCTGAGGCAGTGAATTCCACCATTCAGTCTTCCAGGTCACTTACCCGTTCTTCTGACTCAGTTTTTCTGCTATTGATTCCTTCTAGTGTATTTTCCATTTAGTTATTGTGTTTTTCATCTCTGTTTGTTTGTTTATTCTTTAATTCTTCTAGATCTTTGTTAGATTTCTTGCATCTTTTCAATCTTTGCCTCCATTCTTTTTCCGAGGTCCTGGATCATCTTCACTATCATTATTCTGAATTCTTTTTCTGGAGGGTTGCCTGTCTCCACTTCCTTTAGTTGTTTTTCTGGGGTTTTATCTTGTTCCTTCATCTGGTACATAGCCCTCTGCCTTTTTGTCTTGTCTATCTTTCTGTGAATGTGGTTTTTGTTCTATAGGCTGTAGGATTACAGTTCTTCTTGCTTCAGTTGTCTGCCCTCTGGTGGATGAGGCTATCTAAGAGGCTTGTGCATGCTTCCTGATGGGAGGGACTGGTGGTGGGTAGAGCTTGGTGTTGCTCTGGTGTGCAGAGCTCAGTAAAACTTTAGTCTGCTTGTCTCCTGATGGGTGGGGCTGTGTTCCCTCCCTCTTGGTTGTTTGGCCTGAGGCAACCCAACACTGGAGCCTACCTGGGCTCTTTGATGGGGCTAATGGCGGACTCTGGGAGGGTTCACGCCAAGGAATACTTCCCAAAACTTCTGCTGCCAGTGTCCTTGTCCCCATGGTGAGCCACAGCCACCACCTGTCTGTGCAGGAGACCCTCCAACACTAACAGGTAGGTCTGGTTCAGTCTCCTATGGGGTGACTGCTCCTTCCCCTGGCTCCCAACACGCACACTACTTTGTGTGTGCCCTCCAAGAGTGGGGTCTCTGTTTCCCCCAGTCCTGTCGAAGTCCTGCAATCAATTCCCACTAGACTTCAAAGTGTGATTCTCTAGGAATTCCTCCTCCCTTTGCCGGACCCCCAGGTTGGGAAGCCTGACGTGGGGCTCAGAACCTTCACTCCAGTGGGTGGACTTCTGTGGTATAAGTGTTCTCCAGTCTGTGAGTCACCCACCCAGCAGTTATGGGATTTGATTTTATTGTGATTGCGCCCCTCCTACTGTCTCATGGTGGCTTCTCCTTTGTCTTTGGATGTGGGGTATCTTTTTTGGTGAGTTCCAGTGTCTTCCTGTCGATGATTGTTCAGCAGTTAGTTGTGTTTCTGGTGTTCTTGCAAGAGGGACTGAGAGCATGTCCTTCTACTCCGCCATCTTGAACCAATATCTAAGATATATTTTAACAGAGATGCCCCAGTTTTAGTGAATGGTGCCAGAAGGCTGTGCAGAGATGTAATTTGTAATCCTCCAGTTGAATGAGAAAAGATGTGGTAAGGGATGAGGAGATAGAAATAGCTTCTATAACATAGGTGTTGCAAAAATTCAGGAGTTCCAGAATTAATATTTTCTTACCAACTTTTCCTATCTTCCAGAGCAGTTGTTAGCATCTGCCAAGACTGTACCTACAAAGTTAGGAAATTTCTTAACTTACATTGTATGGAGTTTTAATACAATGTCATATACTTGGTGGATCCTAAATAGATGATTTTGATACGAATGTTTTTCTGATTTTTTTCCCCCTAGGGTTGAGGCACATCATAATTCTTCCTTTTATTTAAGTGGAATATTTTGGTTATTTTTTTACCATTGTATAATAGAGGTTAGATTCCGCCCCCCCCCCCAGGATTTGGGGGCAGAAGATAAAATTAAAACTTATATATAGAAAATTGAGTAGTTTTCAGGTGGGGCAAAATAGAACTTTTTCTCTGTTACCTTTCTTTGAAGATAAAACATGATTATATAACTTTATTATATAAAGTTTTTCATTTTCTTTCAGCCCATGAGCTTCCTTTCTAGGGTACAGGATTTTAGTAGGCCATATATTTCTATTTCTTCATTAAGAACAAACAAAAAGCATAGCCCTTATCAGGATTTTTGGGAAGAATGGTGCTGGTTTTGATATGAAACCAATGAAGAAATATCTCTGCCTTTGAAATTCTTGGAAATACCTTTTCTCCTCATTAAAGAAATAATATACTTCTAAAGAGTAAAACCAAACAAATTTATAAAGTAAAAAGTGATAGAGCCCTGTAGGATTATAACCCAAAGATAAACTGTTTTATCTGTATGATGTATATCCATTTAGACTTCTTTCATTAAAGAAAGTTACATTAATTTTCAGGGTAAAAGCAGAATCATTCTCTGTACTGTTTCTGTAATTTTTTTTTTAACTTAGTAATATAGATGGACTGTTTTCAATGCTAGTTAAATATTGATTAGCCTTAGTGGATGTATCAAGTTTAATTAACCAGCCTTTTGTTTATGGACATTTAAATTCTTGCTAGTGTTTTTCTAATATAGCATTCCAGTGATTACACTTGTAGATATGTCTTTGTATTTGTGTGATAATCAGGTAATCAGGATAAATTCCTAGAAGTAGAATTTCTGGGTCAAAGATTATGCATGTTTTCAATTTTGGTATATGTTACAAAATTGGGCTCTGAAAGGATTATACCATATACACTCATAAGCAGTGGTCTGAGAGAACTGATTTTTATCATATCCTTACCAGCATTGGCTATTATTAATCAATCTTTTAAATTTTTGCAGGTCTAGTAAAAAACTAAAAAACTTTTTTTGTTTTTTCATTTAGTATTAAAAATGTAAAACCCTAAGGTTTAATTATTCCAAAATAAAAATTACACACTATTGTGTTATCTGCTTTAAAATAACATTATTAGTCATCAACTTACAGACTAGAGGACTCCTATAAACAACTGTGGTTCTTATATTTGATATCTGGGTATCAGTGGCCCACACAAAGCTGTGTTGTGGGCGAGTTTTATGAGTCAATGTTCATGTTATTTATGAAGCCTTACTGACTTCATTGCTAATAGCCATAGAACAGAATTTCTTTTATTTTTAATGAGATGATCTAAATCGAATATTAAAAAGTTGTTTTATTCAGAGAACTCAGCCCTAATGTTAAGTGCTACTATTGTCCTGTTGACCTTAATCAGATTTTTTTTATCCTCCGTAAGATCAGGAAAAAAAGGTTCAAGTAAAGCCTTTTTCTAACTTTCTAATATGAAATTTTCATATCTAGGGCACCTCAAACTCCAGTGTAAACTTTACTTTTCCTGGTTATCCTGTTTATGTACCAGCAGGTGTGACATTACGGACGGCATCTGGTAAGAGTATAGTTTAAAAATATTTTGTTTTTAGCTTTGGTACTAACTTCTGGGTATTAACTTTCATGATTTTAAATAAACTGTATACCACAAGTTATTGAAGTTATAGGAACCTTTAATAAAACTTATTTAAAAGTAGTAATAAATGGTAGTTTTTATTGTTATGGAAGCAATCTACCACGAAATACACTAAGGCTGTCTACTAAGGCAGGTACTAAGCTTGTCCTATATTTTGCTTCCAATTCTCATCCCAACATTGTGTAAGATGCTTTATATAGGTTTTCTCTAATTCAAGTCAGTTACCTGAATTTTGACACACATGTGTCCCAGCTAGCTTTAATCAAGAAAAACTAAAGATTAGATTTATCAACCTTTGCCTCTTTTCTTATTGGAGATTGTATAAGAATATTTGAAAAATTTGGAGATTAACCTCTGCTTTTCAAAGAACTGTTTCTTGATTTGAAAGAGAATCATACCTATTTTTTGGGTTGTTACAGAGTTTAAGCAAGCACCTGACTCAATGCTCAAAAAATAAATTTCTTCTTTCTTCTTGTTAGTATTATTTTAAAGGAAAGAGGGGGGGAAATTTGATAACTTTTGAACTTATTAAACCCTTTTTGGATATCCTTGTCTTATAGTTGTTATATGGTATCTTACATCTTAACTATATGAAATACATTCTCCATGATTAGGTTTCTTAAAATCCCAATTTGGGTTGTTAACACTGTAATTTATTAAACAATGAGAGAGGTTCATGGAATAAATATTGGTGGCCTATATGTGTCTCAAAATGTGCCATATAAGCAATAGTGGGAAAAGGCTAGAGTTAAAGCAGGATATATTTAATTTTTAAAAATAAGAGTAATGCATATTTATTATAGGAAACACAAAAAATCTGAAAAATAGAAGAAAAACTCCTAGAGGTAACCACTGTTAACATATTGATGTATTTCCTCCCAGCCTCCTGTGCATGAGATTTTTTTTTTAGGAAATTTAAAGGAAATTAGGATTCTGTTATACTTACAGTTTTCTTCTTTTTAAGGTCACCTTTATAAAGTTAATGTGCCAATTATGGTGACACAGACTTCTGGAAGAGCAAGTATTCTTCAGCATCCATTTCAGCAAGTATTTCAGCAGCTTGGGCAGCCTTCAATAATACAGACCAGTATTCCACAATTAAACCCATGCTGTCTTCAAGCAACTACTAAAAAATCACAGACAGTGGAAAATGTGCTCCAACAACCTGTGGTTCTTCATTCTGGGACAGTGGATAGGAAACATTTAGAATATACTACTGGTGATACTCTAATACATCCTGGAAATGAGCATAAAATCATGTCTGAAGCTTTATTGAGTCAGCCAGAAAACTCTCAGTATATCAGCCTTTCAGGTGTTGTATTTCCTCCACAGGTCTCTCAAATGGATTCTAAGGTGGAGTCAGTGCTCAATGTTTCAGCTAGCGTGACTCAAAATCTGCATGGTGGGCCCCTGTCCACAGGCCCTCAGGGGGCTCAGCACCAGCACATGCCTGATGTTCAGCTTCGTGTTCTTAAAAATAGGATGTGTGGATGTGATTCTGTAAAGCAGCCAAGAAATACAGAGGAGCCCAGCAGCCTACCTGTCTCAGAGAAGGTAGTTCTATGTTCAATTTTAATGGAATTAGGAGATAAACAGTAGCTAGTGATTAGATGTCCTGAGTGTTTTTTTTTAAACTGTAAGGTTACTCAAAAGCATGTTTTGTTTTTTCCTTTAGAAGATTGTTTCTTTATTATTTTTAGTATAACTATCAGTTTTTAAAAGTATTCATGCTCAGCATTTCTAAACTTTTAGTTTCAATTAATGAATTAGAATATTTCTTTATAGAAAATGCATTTGTTTTAAGGTAATCCATTTACCTCTCCCTTACATAGTGAGAATTGTTTTTTGTCTGCAGATAAAATTTAAGATTCAGAAATGCATCCTAGTAATTAAATGAGTGTTTTGAGGTAATTCATTGTCATACTTAATATACAAAAGAGGTTCAAAGTATTTTTTTTCTTGCTCTACCTTATTTTCCTAAACTCCCATATTAAAGTTTTCTCTACATGAGGAATTACCTTGCTAGTAGATACTTTGTTTCTCCGTTTGCTAAAATACTAGTTAACTTAATTTCTTTTGGAATTCAAACTACTAAAAAATAGCTCCTAATTAGCCTTCCATATTAAAAATAGGTTTACATTATTAATTTCCAAGGAATTCATAGTGATGGCAGAAAGATTCATGGAGAATTTCACATGGTAAAATTTAAAAATCTTGCATTATCTTTTTACAAATGTAAAATTATGTCTTACAGCTAACTCCATTTATACAATTTAGTGACATATGACAAATAAAGGTTTGTGTCTCCAGCCAATGGTTTAGTGGTCCTTTAGAACCACTGTACAAATCGGCAGCAATGTAGTAGTTAAGTGTCACCTTCACATTGTTCTAGATAGAAGGGGAAGGTATAGGGTACAGTGAAGGATAATGAACAAATAATATGTCTATCAGAAACCATTTGACTTGTTTTAGAATATTTCAGATGTTTGATGAAGCCTGTTCAAAATCTTTTAACAAGTCCGTTTTTGGTTTAGTTTGGTATAATGTATTAAGATTAAAATGTTTTTTGAGTGTTTTTTCATTATATTTTTCACATAATGTATAAAATTAAGAAATGGAGGATAAACTCATAATTATGAAACATTTGGTTTTGAGGGAAAATAACTGTAAAATAAGCATTTGTTTTTATCACTTGTAATATAACTTTTAGAGGCGTTTTTCTCCTGGACTCTATATGAACTTTGAAGATTTCTGGTGTGATGATTCAAGGACTTATTCTACTGTTACTTATTAGGTGTCACATTGTACTTTGTTCTGATATGGGGAATTAGATTAGTTAAGGGAGATTAAGGATTGTTTAGGGGGTAGTGGTTAAGAGTTTAAGCTTTAAAGCCACAGTAGGTTCCAATTCTAGATTTACCACTTACAAGCAAGCTAGGTAATGTTGCTCTCTGAAATTCAGTCATAAGTCTGTAAACTGGGCATAAAACCAAGCTCATAATTTTTAGAATTATCAGAGATGTATATAGAGTTTTTAATAGCTTCTGTCACCATAATAAGCTTTAGATTAGTGCTATTATGCTTTATGGGGATGTGATATATTGGATAACTTTTCATATAACTTGTTGCTTGGTTTGTTTTTTTTTTTTTTTGCGGTACGTGGGCCTCTCACTGTTGTGGCCTCTCCCATTGTGGAGCACAGGCTCCGGTCGTGCAGGCTCAGCGGCCATGGCTCACAGGCCTAGCCGCTCCACAGCATGTGGGATCTTCCCGGACCGGGGCACGAACCCATGTCCCCTGCATCAGCAGGTGGACTCTCAACCACTGTGCCACCAGGGAAGCCCTTTTGCTTGGTTTTAAAATCTATATTTAAAACACAAACATCCAAACATTCAAAAGAATTTAATTTATAATATTTTTAAAAACTTACTGTAGGTTATCTTAAAATAGTAATCTGGTAAAGTTTATGCTGATTTAATTTTCAGAAAATTTTATAAATAGCTCTTTATAAATAGCTTTTCAGAAATTCTTATTGCTTAAAGCAAGTTACAATTAGCCCTACTTATTCACTTTTCCTGTGTAGACTGCCAGAGATCTTAAGTTTTTATGTAGGTTTAGCATTATTACTGTTTCATAAAATATATTCCTGACAAGTTTTGATGTGTTCCTATTTTAAAGTGCATATTACTATGTTAAGTTTTTCCTCAGTGTAGGAATTTTGTTTGCTAATCTTATAATGCTGTAGAAAATTAGAAACTCAGGTCTTCATTGGGACTCCAAAAAGAAGGAGTAGAAAGAGAGAAATGGGTATGGTGGTGTATCTTCTCCAGCTCCTTTTTTTTTTTTTTTTTTTTTTTTTTTTTTGCGGTACGTGGGCCTCTCACTGTCGTGGCCTCTCCCGTTGTGGAGCACAGGCTCCGGACGCGCAGGCTCAGCGGCCATGGCGCACGGACCCAGCCGCTCCGCGGTATGTGGGATCTTCCCAGACCGGAGAACGAACCCGTGTCCCCTGCATCGGCAGGCGGACTCTCAACCACTGCGCCACCAGGGAAGCCCTCCAGCTCCTTTTTATTTCTTGCCGGCTCTCCCCACCATCTTCATTGCCCTCTCTCCCAAATATTATCATTTTTGCTACCTTCTCTTTTAATTATTTACCTTTCTGACTGCTTCCTCTTACCTCCTTTGTGAGCGAGCTCCTCTTTATCTGCCCTTGCTGTTTCCTAAGGTTCTATTCTCAGCCCATTTCTCTTCACTTCATGTTTTCCCTGGGCAATCTCATGCATTATCATGGTTTTTAACTATGACCTGCTTGTTGATGACTGCATTTTCAGCCCAGTTATTCCCTTAAGCTTCATTCTCATGTCTGTTTCCTTTCTAGACAGCTCTCCCTGAATGTTATAATAAGTTGTTTCCTCATCAGAAATACTGCATAGTACCACTGCCCACCTGGTCTCCCAAGCCAAGGACTACAGTGACTTTTTGGCCCCCTCTCCCCCTCATCCTCCTTATATCATGTGGTTTTTAGAATTATTTTTATTTATTTATTTTAGGCCATGCCATGTGGCATGTGGGATCCCAGTTCCCTAACCAGGGATCGAACCTGTGCCTCCTACACTGGGAGTGCAGAGTCTTAACCACTGGACTGCCAGGGAAGTCCTTTAAAAATTATTTTTAAAATTGTAAAAAAAAAAAATTTTTGTGAAGTATATACTGTGGACCCTTGAGCAGTGCAAGGGTTAGGGACACTGAGCTCTGTGCCATCAAAAATCTGTATCTAACTTTATGGTTAACCCTCTGTATCCGTGATTCCGCATCCACGGATTCAACCAGTCACAGACCTTGTAGTATGTATTTATTGAAAACAATCCACGTATAAGTGGACCTGCGCATTTCGAAAACCCATGTTCAAGGGTCCTCGGTATAACATAAAATTTACCATTTTAATCATTTTTAGGTGTACAGTTCAGTGGCATTAAGCATGTTCACATTATTGTGCAACCACCTCTAGAACTTTCTAATCATCCCAAACTGAAATTCTGTACCCATTAAACAATAACTCCCCATTACCCCTCCATTCAGCTCCTGGTAACTTCTACTTTCTGTTTCTATGAATTTGACTACTACTAGGTACCACATGAGTGGTATCATACAATATTTGTACTTTTGTGACTGGCTTATTTTGCTTAGCACATTTTCAAGGGTCATACATGTAGCATATATGGGAATTTCATTCCTTTTAAAGGCTGAATCATGTAATTTTTGACAACGTTTAAAACCAAATATTTCTGGAATCTTTTCCCTCTTCTCCATCCCTACTGCCATTGCCCTAATTGTCTCTCAATTGGGATAATGTAGTTTCTAACTAATTTATTAGCCTGTAGTCTCTGCTGGTTCTTACTCCACTCCTTCCAATCCATACATCCTAGAGGTTAAAGGCTTCAGGGGTCAGAAATGTTTTGAATTCCTTCTCTATCCCTTAATAACTACGTGACTTGGGCAAGCTACTATTTCCTCATTTGTAAAATAAAGATAATAGTAGCAACCATGGAATTGTGGTGGTGGGAGGATTATGTGAGATAATCAGTGTGAAGGGCTCAGCAGCATACTGCCTAGCATATGGTAAGAGCTCAGTGAGTATTAGCTATGACCTCTGCTCCTCATGGCTACCATAGATTTACTCAGCATGCAGCCTGTTTAACATGTCACTGACTGCCCATCAGCTACAGGATAAAATTTAAGCTCCTTGTAAAAAAAAATTAATAAACAGAAATCTCAATTAAGTAGAGTGGGGAGACCTGAGGGGGGCGCTCTCACGCCCTGTGACAATAGCAGAGCCCAACTAGAAGACCCCGCTTCTATCCTGACAACAACTTAGTCAATGAAGAGCTGTGGACTCTGTTTACTGTAGCCCTCCCAACCTCCTTTTCTTCTCTATATAAGCCTTCTTCCTTCGAGGGGACTTGCATGTGGCTCGCCATGGTTGCACACCCCAAATTTCTGCTGATCCTGAATAAACCTATCTTTGCCTGAGAAATATCTGGCAGTCTGGGTTTTTTTAGGTCAACATTCTTAATGTGGCATACGAGGACCTCCATGTTCTTTTTCAGCCAGAGTTTCTTACTTACTCTTTTTTTTTTTTTTTTTTTTTTTTTTTTTTTTTTTTTTTTTTTTTATTTTTAATTTATTTTATTTTTTTGCTTTATAACAAATTTAATCAGTTATACATATACATATGTTTCCATATCCCCTCCCTTTTGCGTCTCCCTCCCACCCTCCCTATCCCACCCCTCCAGGCAGTCACAAAGTACCGAGCTGATCTCCCTGTGCTATGCGGCTGCTTCCCACTAGCTATCTACCTCACGTTTGGTAGTGTATATATGTCCATGCCGCTCTTTCACTTTGTCACAGCTTACCCTTCCCCCTCCCCATATCCTCAAGTCCATTCTCTAGTAGGTCTGTGTCTTTATTCCTGTCTTACCCCTATGTTCTTCATGACATTTTTTTTTCTTAAATTCCATATATATGTGTTAGCATACAGTATTTGTCTTTCTCTTTCTGACTTACTTCACTCTGTATGACAGACTCTAGGTCTATCCACCTCATTACAAATTCTTACTTACTCTTTATTTCATGCCTACTACTATACTGGTAACAACAAACTGTGAGCAATGATCTGCGTTAACCGGAAGAAAGGATGGCAGCAGAAAAGCCAGGCACAAAGCAGAGGGGATAACAAAAGCAGAGAAAGGCAGGAAACAGCAGAGTTAATTCCTGCTTGCTCATTTATTACTTCCTCCAGAAATCTTACTTAATACCTTTCTATCTACCCTCTCCCCTTTCATTATTAGGTTGGATGTATCTCTTTTGTGTTATCATAGCACCTTACGTATGTATCTATCATAATGTAGTTAAGAGATGCATTAAAATGTCCTGTGTGCATTGAGAGGTACATTTTATTAATCCTTGTATACTCAACACCTAAGAATACACACACACACACACACACACACATTCATGTGTACTAGAATATAAGCTTTAAAAGAAGAGGATCTATGACTAGTTTACTTGGCTCAATAGTTCTCAACTCTGGCTAAATATTAGAATTATTGGGGCATTAAAAAAATGTTCAAGTCTGCCCCAAGGGATATGGATCTAATTGGTCTGGAGTGGGGTCCCCTTACTATTGTTGGAGTTTTCTAATGTGATTATAATACATAGTTAAGATGAAGAACCACTGATGTAGCTCAATATCAATTTATGAATGAAAAATGGATGGAGTGTGGGGATTAGAGAATATATAACTTTAAGAGCTTTTATTTTTCTTCCAATCCATTCTGATACTCCTCTAAAAGATAAAATATCATACCAATAGTTATTTGAATTCATGATTCAGTTAATTGAGCACATATTTTTTTGAGTCACTATATGCTACTTCTAAATGAATATCTCTAAATCAGATTTTTAAACCAGGTATGTGACATTTTTATTTCTTTAGAGGAAAAAAGCCGATTTAACAAGATACGTGACATTTTTATTTCTTTAGAGGAAAAAAGCCAATTTAACAAGATACTTTTTTTTTGTATTTGTCAAAATATGTTGAGGTATATTTCATCCAAAATAAGAGTAGAGTGACATGGGATGCTACTGTACATGGTTAGGTAATATATAATCATTATTGCCATTATGTTGTGGGAGATAGCTGGATTAAATTTCTGTTAAGAATTAAAGATGTACCCTTCCATTATGATTATAGGCAACTGAATTTCACATAGTTTAGTTTGAAAATGTGAAGAGAAAGTATGTTATAGCTTAGGCTTCTCCTGTTTTATCTTTATTCCCACATATGTGTATGAGGTTCTATCGGTCCTTACCAACCATTAGAAAAATATGGTCCTTTCATTAGGGGAAAGCTTAAGTCGAAAAGGTTGGAAGCTGTATTTGGCAAATAAAGCTTTATCTTGAAGCGTCCTATGCATTTGCTCATTGTACTGCCCAGCCACAGAAGCTGTATGCAATTGAAAAGACCTTGGTGAAGCTGAGAATCTTGGAAAGAAATCATTGAGCTGGTTTGTTTAGAGCAGAGAAAGAAAACTAAAGCAGTGCTTCTGTCGGATGACGTCATCTGCACTAGAACTGTTGACATTTCTTCACGTTCAGCCAGAACTCATAGAAGAATCAGCAGTGACTTTTCTTTAACATTCAGCAGGATAAAAATACTAGTACTTCACAGGGCAGCCGATATCTGATTTTAATCATATTTGCACATTGGCACAGTAAAAAATTCCTATGTTGTGAGACCTTTTTTTGAAACTGGAAACTGACATCTTTGTAATAATGAAGTTTTTATAGATTATCAGAATTTGGTACTCTCTGTACTGATGGAGCCCCTGAGATGCTTGGCAACACATGCTTTTGCTGCTTCAGTGGAGAGAGCATTTCAATGTCTGTTTCAGCACATGGCATACCTTAGTGTTGAGACCCAGCCAATAATTCTAAAAGAAGTTTTGTTGGCTGCCGTGACACTCAAATGCATTAGAATTTAATTGAATTATTAAATTTTCCAATTTAATGATTTAAATTGATTTAATGATTTCCAATTTAATTTCCAATCATTATCTTTTCCAAGACATTTGTCAGAAAGTGTGGGGAAAATGTTATATTCTTCTTTATGCAAATTTTTTATGGCTTTTCAAAGGACAGTACTTGAAGCCCTTGATTGATCCTTGGGGAGACATAAACTATTTTTGAGAGACGGTGGAAACCTTCTAATAACAATTTGACTTGGGGAGTTCATTGATCTATGTAGTGGATGTTTGCCATACGAAAGGCTTAAATCTTTCTATTCATGGGCCTGCAGTATCAATTATGGATGTTGCTGCAAAACTGCCTGCTATTTTGGTTAAACTACCACCTTGGAAAAGGAGATTGGAGTCAGATAATCATATGAACTTTCTTATGCTTGGTGGACGTGCTTCTGAAGAAAGAAGTTGAGAATGACGAAACTCTTTTGCAGTTATTGATATTGAATTTGGATTTGTAATCTTACTCCTTTCCCAGAATAAAGAGGACCTCACTGATACAGGTAAAATAAGATGATGCTACGTGAATTCAATTACAAGAGTCCTGGAATCTTTAATATTCCTTAATAAGCTTATACTAATCTGGTAAAGTGCCATGGGAGCGCTGATTCATTTTGTAACAGAAGATCTTGTGGTTTAAGGTTTTCAGTACTATAACGTGAAAAGCCAATTCCAACACGTGATTTAGGCCCAGGACTAGCCTTACCATAATTTGCTTTTCACACAGTCAGATTTATTGGGGTAGTATCTACATACAATAAAGTTCACCTTTATCTAGGTATACAGTGTTTAGATGTACATATGAATTTTGACAAAACACTTGGAGTTATATAACCAGTATCACAGTTGAGATACAGAACATTTCCATCACCCCAAAGAGGTCCCTTAGGCTCCTGTGTAGCCAATACCCTCCCTCCACATCTGGTCCCTGGCACTCACTGATGTGTTTTCTTTTGGTATAGGCTTGCCTTTTTCAGAATGTCAAACAAATGGAATCATGCAATATGTAACTTTAATATGATATATTCACAATTCATTCATGTTTTTGCATATATTAGTATATTCCATTGTGCCACAATTTGTTTATCCATTCACCATTTGGACATTTGGATGTTTCCAGTTTGGGCATTTGTGAATGAATCCCCTAAAAACATTCATGTGTGGGTTTGTGGGTCTCCTCCCTTCCTTTCTCTCTCCCTCCCTCCCTTCCTTCCTTTTTGGTGTGGACTTAGGTTTTCTTTACTTTTGAGTAAATACCTAGGAGTGGGATTTCTAGGTCATATGATACCTGTATGCTTATAAGAAACTGCCAAACTCATTTCCAAAGTGGCTGTATTCCCACCAGCAATGTATGGTGGAATGCAAATTTCTGCTACCAATGGGTAAGAGTTGTAGTTGCTTCATGTCCTTGCTATTTAACGCTCTCTTTAGGAGAGGAGAAGTTTGTGATTTTGATGAAGTCTAATTTATTCTTTTTTCCTTTTGATTTCTGCTAATGTGTCTTATCTAACCAAAGGTTGTGAAGATCATCGAATGCTTCTAAAAACTTTATGGATTTTATGTTTAGGACTGTGATCCGTTTTTGAGTTAATTTTTGTGTATAGTGCAAGGTTAGGGTTTAGGGTTTTTTTTTTTTAATATATGGATGTTCAGTTGTTTTAGCATTATTTGTTTAAAAGACTACCCTGTCTCCATTGAGTTGCCTAAATCACATTGAGTGTTTAAAGCACGTTCACCTTTAATGGAAATCAGTTATCATATGTGTATTGGTTTATTTCTGGACTTCCACTCTGTTTCATTAATTCATGTGTCTACTTCTCACTAGCACCACACTGTCTTGATTATGTCAGCTTTGTAGTAAGTCTGGACATCAGAGAGTATGAGTTTCTTAACTATTCTTTTTCAAAGTTATTTTGGTTATTCTCATTCTTTGCTTTTCCATATAAATGTTAGAATGAGCTTGTCATTTTTTACAAAAAAAGCTGCTGGGATTCTGATATGGGTTTTGTTGTATCTATAGATCAACAAGGGGAGAATTGACATCTTCACAATGAGTGTTCCAATTTATTGATACATTTTTTATTTAGGTCTTTGACTTTTATTAAAATTTTATAGTTCTCAACATACATATATTGCACATATTCTGTTTTTATCTAAGTGTTTCATGGTTTTGGGTGCTGTCATAAATAATAATACACACCATAAAGCACAACATTATTTATATTTTAAGCTTCATTTGCATTAATTTTAAAAATATTATTTTCAAAGATAAGATTATTGAGGAAAAAAGCTAAAAATTTCCGTGGTTCTTCAAGTACATTGCCACAATAGTTTCAAGAGGTTGTGCAATTTTTCCTGCCACCAGCACTCTGTATCAGTTTTACCACATACTTGACAGTTTACTAGCACCATTGATTTTGTCTATTGTAAAAATTTACCTTTTAACCATTTTTTACTGTACAGTTCAGTGGCATTAGGTGCAGTCACATTCTTGTGCAACTGTCCTCACCATCCATCTCTGGAACACTTTTTATTTTCCCAAATTGAAATTCTATACCCATTGAACAATAACTCCCCATTTGTATCTTCCCCCAGCCCCTGGCAGCTACCATTCTACTTTCTGTCTCTATGAATTTGACTATAGGTATCTCAAAGCAAGAGGTCAAATAGTATTTGTCCTTTTGTGTCCCTTTTCACTTAGCATAATGTCTCATGTTCATCCATGTTGTAGCATATATTAGAATTTTTTTCCTTTTTATGCGTAAATAACATTCCATTGTGTATATATACCATATTTTGTTAATTCATTCATCCATCCGTGAACACTTGGATTGCTTATACCTTTTGACAGTTGTGTCTAATGCTACTATAAACTTGGGTATACAAATGTCTCCTTGAGTCCCTGCTTTCAATTATATAGCCAGATATGGTGCTGGGTCATATGACAATTCTGTTTATAATTTTTTTAAGGAACTACTGTAGTGTTCCATAGCAGCTGCACCATTTTACATTCCCACCAGCAGTGCACAATTTCTCCACATTCTCACCAACACTTATTTTCTGTTTTTTTTCTTTGATAATAGCCACCCTAATGGGTATGAGGTGGTATCTTATTGTGGTTTGGATTTGCATTTCCCTAATGATTAGTGATACTGAACATCTTTTCATGTGCTTATTGCCATTTGTATATTTTCTTTGGAGAAATGTCTAAGTTCTTTGCACATTTTTAAATCAAGTTTTTCGTTTTGTTGTTGAGTGTAGGCATTTAAAAATATATTCTGGATATTAACTCATCAGATATATGATATGCAAATATTTTCTCCCATTTTGTGGGTTACCTTTTCACTTTGTTGATAGTGTCCTTTGATGCACAAAGGTTTTAATTTTGATGAAGTCCATTTTATCTTTCTTTTTTTTGCCTATGCTTTTGGTATCATATCTAAGAAATTATTCCCAAATTCAGTGTCATGAAGATTCTCCTCTATGATATTTTTCCTAAGAGTTTTGTAGTTTTAGCTCTTACATTTAACTTTTTAATCCATTTTGAGTTAATTTTTGTATATGGTGTAAGGTAGGGGACCAACTTCGTTCTTTTGCATGTGGATATCTAGTTTTCTTAGCATTTGTTGAAAAGATTGTCTTTTCCCTGTAGACTGGTCTTGTCACTTTTGTAGAAGATCATGAGACCATATATGTGAGAGTTTATTTCTGGTCTCTCTGTTCCATTGGTCTTTTGTCTGTCTTTATGCAAATACGCTGTTTTGACTACTCTAGTTTTGTAGCAAGCCTTGAAATCAGGATGAATGGGACCTCCAACTTGTATTTTCTTTTTCAAGATTGTTTTGGTTATTCAGGGTCCCTTTGGATTCCATATGAATTTCAAGATGCTTTACTATTCCATTCGCACCAAAAATGTCATTTGGATTTTGAAAGGGATTGCACTGAATCTTAGTTGTCTTTGGGTAGTATCAACATTTTAATAATATTAACTCTTCTAATCCATAAACATGGAATGTCTTCCCATTTATTTGTATCATTTTTAACTCCTTTTGGCAATGTTTTGTAGTTTTTAGTGAACAAGTCTTTTTCCTCCTTGGTTACGTTTACTCCTAAGTATTCTATTTGGTGGTTTTGTAAATGGAATTGCTTTCTTTCTTTTTTTTTTTTTTTGCGGTACGCGGGCCTCTCACTGTTGTGGCCTCTCCTGTTGCGGAGCACAGGCTCCGGACGCACAGGCTCAGCGACCATGGCTCACGGGCCTAGCCGCTCCGCAGCATGTGGGATCCTCCCGGACCAGGGCACAAACTCGTGTCCCCTGCATAGGCAGGCGGACTCTGAACCACTGTGCCACCAGGGAGGCCTGGAATTGCTTTCTTAACTTTGTTTTCAGGTTGTTAATTGTTAGGGTATAGAAATGCAACTGATTTTTGAATGTTGTTTTGTATTTTGTACATTTTGCTGAATTCATTAGTTCTAACATTTTTGTGTGTGTGTGGAATTTTGGGGGTTTTGTGCGTAGAACATTATGTCATCTGCAAACAGAGCCAGTTTTACTTCTTCCTTTTTAATTCGATGCCTTTTATTTCTTTATCTTGCTTAATTGCCCTAGCTAGGACATCTAGTACTATGTTGAGTAGAAGTGACAAGAGTGGGCATCCATGCCTTGTTCCCGATTTTAGAGGAAAAGCTTTCAGTTTTCACCATTGAATATGCTGTTAGCTGAGAGTTTCTTATAGGTCAATTTTATTATGTTGAGGCAATTTCTTTCTATTCCTAGTTTGAGTGTTTGTTTTTATTTTTATTTTTAAATCATGAAAGGGTGTTGAATTTTGTCAAATGCTTTTTTTCCATTAGTTTAGGTGATTGTGTCATTTTTTCCCCCTCTTCAGTATGTTAATGTGTTGTATTACGTTGATTATTCATATGTTGACCCACGTTTGCATTTCAGGAATAAATCTCATTTGGTCATGGTGTATGATCCTTTTAATGTGCTGTTGAATTCTGTTAGCATTTTGTTGAGGATTTTTTTTTTTTTTTGGCCATGTTGTGTGGCTTGTGGGATCTTAGTTCCCTGACCAGGAACTGAACCTGGGCCCTCGCAGTGAGAGTGCAAAGTCCTAGCCACTGGACTGCCAGAGAATTTCCTTGTTGAGGATTTTTGAGGATTGGTGTTAATTCTTCTTTGAATGTTTGGTAGAATTCTTTAGTGAAGCCATCTGGTCCTGGGCATTTCTTTGTTGAGAGGTTTTTGATGACTAATTGAATCTCATTACTGGTTATAAGTCTGTTAATATTTTCTCTTTCTTCATGGTTCAGTCTTGGTAGGTTTTGTGTTTTTAGGAATTAGTTCATTTCATCTAGGTTATCCAATTTGTTGGCATACAGTTAGTCTTATAATTCTTTTTATTCCTGTAAAATCACTAGTAAAGTTTCTTTATTTCTGATTTTAGTTATTTGAGTCTTCTCTCTTCTTTTCTTCATCAATCTAGCCAAAGGTTTATAAATTTTATTGATCTTTTTGAAGAATCAATTCTTGGTTTTGTTTAGTTTCTCTGTTGTTTTTCTATTCTTTACTTTATCTCTGCCCTAATTGCTATTATTTCCTTCCTTCTACTAGCTTTGGCTTTATTTGTTCTTCTTCTAGTTCCTTAAGGTTGTTAATTTGAGATCTTTCTCCTTTTTTAATATGAGCATTTACAGCTATAAATTTCTCTCTTAGCACTTCTTTTGCAGAATCCCATATGTTTTGGCATGCTGTGTTTTCCTTTTCATTTGTCTCGAGATATTTTTTTACCTTTTGACAAAAGATTTTGGTTTTTTAAATTTCTTCTTTGACCCATTCCATTGTGATCAGAAAAGATACTTTGTATGATTTCAGTCCTTTTAAATACTAAGATTTGTTTTGTGGCCTAATTTATGGCCTCTCCTGGAGAATGTTCTGTGAGTACTTGAGAAAAACATGTATCCTGCTATTTTGCATGTTTTGTATATGTTTGTTAGGTACAGTTAGTCTGTCATGCTCAAGTTCTTTATTTCCTTATTGATATTGTGTCTGATGGTTTATTCATTATTGAAAGTGGAGTATTAAAGTTTCTTACTATTACTGCAGAGCTGTTTCTCCCTTTTTGTTGCATATATTTAGGAGCTCTGATGTTTGGTGCATATATGTTTGTAATTGTTATATCTTCTTGGTGAATTAATTCTTTTATCATTATGTAATGTTTTATTGTTTCTTGTAACAGTGTTTGAATTAAAGTCTATTTTGTCTGTTATTAGCATAGTTTCCCCAACTCTTGTGGTTACTATTTGCATGGAATATCTTTTTCCATCATTTTACTTTCAACCTTGTGTGTCCTTAGACCTAAGGTGAGTCTCTGGTAGACAGCATGTAACTGGATACTGTTTATCCATTTTGCCAATCTGTCTCTTTTGGTTGGGGAGTTTAATCCATTTACATTGAAAGTAATTACTAATAGGGGAGAGGTTACTCTTGCTATTTTGTTTTCTGTGTGTCTTTTAGCTTTTTTCTCCCTTATTTCCTTCCTTATTACACCTTATTTCCTCCCTTATTACATTCTTTTGTGTGTAGTTTTTTTGTAATGACACATTTTGATTGTTTTCTCATTTCCTTTTGTGTGTTCTCTATAGGTATTTTCTTTGTGGTTATCATGGAGATTACTTATAGCATCTTAAAGTTGTAACAATCTATTTTGAACTGATACCAACTCACCTTTTTTTTTTTTTTTTTTTTTTTGCGTTATGTGGGCCTCTCACTGTTGTGGCCTCTCCCGTTGCGGAGCACAGGCTCCGGACGCACAGGCCCAGCGGCCATGGCTCACGGGCCCAGCCGCTCCGCGGCACATGGGATCCTCCCAGACCGGGGCACGAACCCGCGTCCCCTGCATCAGCAGGCGGACTCTCAACCACTACACCACCAGGGAAGCCCCCAACTCACCTTTAATTTTATATAAAAACTCTGCTTCTTTTCAGCTCTACCCTCCCCCACTTTATATTACTGATGTCCCAAATTATGTCTTTATATATTATGTACTTCTTGATATAGATTTATATTTATAGTTTTTTAATGCTCTTATCTCTTAAATCTCATAGAGGAATAAAAAGTAGAGTTAACAAACCAAAATTATGATAATACTGGTTTTTATATTTGTCATTGTATTTATCTTTACCAGAGAACTTTATATTTTTGTGTGGCTTCAGATTACTGTCTAGCTTCCTTTCATGCCGACTTAAAGGACTCCCTTTAGTATTTATTGTAGGGTAGACCTAGTAGTAATAAACTCCTTCAGCTTTTATCTGGAAATGCTTTATTTGCAGGACAGTTTCCCAGATATAGAATTCCTAGTTCAGTCTTTTCTTTCAGCACTTTATTATTTTTAATTTTGGCCACACCACACGGCATGTGAGATCCTAGTTCCCTGACCAGGGATCGAACCCATGCCCCCTGCATTGGAAGCATGGAATCTTAACCACTGGACCACCAGGGAAGCCCCTCAGCACTTTAAATATATGTCATACCACTGCCTTTTTGTTTTCAAAGTTTCTGGTGAGAAATCTGCTTGTTATCTTACAGAGGATCCCTTGTATGTGATGAGTTGCTTTTCTCTTGCTGCTTTAAATAGTGCTGTTATTAAATTTCAGTTTCCAATTGTTTATTGCTACTATACAGCCATACAATTTTTGTAAATTGCCTTACATCAGTCTGAATGTTTATATAACCCCCAAATTAATATGTTGAAATCCTAACCCCCAAAAGGTGATGGTAATTAGGAGGTGGGGCCTTTGGGAGGCGATTTGGTCATAAGGATGGAGTCTTCAATTAATGGGATTAGTTACCTTATAAGAGACCCCACAGGGCTCCCTAGCCCCTCTGCCATATGAGGACACAGTGAGAAGCCATCATCTGTGAACCAGAAAGTGGGCTCTACCAGATATCAAATCTGCTGGTGCCTTGATCTCGTGCTTCTCAGCCTCCAGGATTGTGAAAAATAAATTTCCATTGTTAATAAGCTACCTAGTTTATGGTATTTTGTTATAGCAGCCCAAATGATCTAAAACAGTTTCCTTATCCTTTTAATGTTTTTGGGATCTATGGTGACACCCTATCCTTAATTAGTAATATCATTTACTTGTTTCCTTTCTCTTTTTGTCAGTCTGGCTATGTTTTTTAATTTTTATTCATCTTTTCAAGGAATGGACTTTTGGTCTAATTGACTTTTTCTGTTCTCAGTTTCATGTATTTTTCTTTTTATCTTTATTATTTCCTTATTTGCTATGAGCTTAATTTGGTCTTCTCTTTTTTAGTTTCTTAAGGTGGAATTTTAGGCCATTGATTGAGACTTGCTTCTTTTCTTATATAGTCATGTAATGCTATAAATTCCCTCTAGGCACTGTTTTAGCTACATCTCAGGTTTTGAAATGTAATGTTTTTGTTTGCATTCAATTAAAATTATGTTTTAATTTCCCTTGTGATTTCTTCTTTGACCCATGCATATTTAAAAATATGTTGTTTAATTTGTAAATATTTGAGGATTTTCCAGATTTTTGTGTTACTGATTTCTGGTTTAATTCCTTTGTGCTAAGAGAACATACTTTGTATGTGTTAAATTTGCCAAGATTTGTTTTATGATCCAGAATATGGTCCATCTTGGTGAACATTCTGTGTGCTCTTGAAAAGAATGTGCATTTGGCTATTTGGGGGTGGAGTATTCTATAAATGCCAATTAGGTTATGTTGGTTGATTGTGTTGTTCAGTTCTTCTACATTCTTACTGAATTTCAGTCTGCTTTTTTTTTATTAATTAGTAAGAAGAAGAATGTTGAATTCTCCAACTATGTTTGTGGATTTGTCTGTTAATCTTTTTAGTTCTGTCAGTTTTGATTTATATTTGTCCTTTTGTATTTGGCTTATTCTAGTTAGTACAGTCCTTTATATTTTTTATTTATCCATTGAGCATGATGTCACTTGTCCCTTCTACTTCATTGAATTATTGTTTAAAATAAAATAGTTAAAACCTAAAAGGTATATAAATTTAAGATAGTATGTATAAAAACTGGTAAATATTATCTGAAAACAGTCAACTGATTTGCTGTCTATATATGACCATAAGTGGGTTTACTTTATTTACAATTTAAAAGTTATTCCCATCTTATATAGAATTACTAGGGGTGTTCTAAAATTCAAACTTAGGGAATATCATCTGACAGGGAAGAAATATGTTTTCAGAGGCCACTTGTGAACTGTTTAAGTAATTTTATATTTTGTGTGATCCAATGTTTTATACACCTTGTTTGACAGGAAAAATCTTTATTGCATTTATTTCTCTTTTTAGGATTCTAATTCTCAGACGGATTTAAGCCTTCAGGTAACTGATGATGATATTGATGAGATAATTCAAATAGATGGAACTGGAGATACATCTTCCAGTGATGAAATAGGAAGTACAAGAGATGTAGATGAGAACAAATTTCTAGGGATTACTGATGCAGGAGACCTGAAGGTACTTGAAGAAGCCAGCAGTATATCAAATGAAGATTCAACGGCCAACAGTAGTGATAATGAAGACCCTCAAGCAGACCTTGTGGAAGAGGTAAGGATTATTTTTGAGCTGAAACTTTTAAAAATTTATAGCATTTGTACTTTAATATACTTTGGAACCAAGAGGAATAACAGTTAAGGTTAATCCTGTCTTTTGTCTTTAAAATGAGACTTATTTGTATCTAGTATTTAAACTTTTAGTCTTAAACTGTAATTTAACTCAGTATTAAGTATTACGGAATCAGCTACTATATTTGTTGGTCTTAACTAGGGGTAGTGAGAGGTTTAAGGGATGGGAGTGGAGGTAAAGAAGGCAGCCAGGGTAGAAGCATATCATATCTGCTCTAATCCTAATAAATGCCGTGAAATCTTTGTGGAATGTGATAATTAAGAAGCATGTAAGTGGTATTAACTATCCTTTATGGTGCCGTACATATGTGCCAGGTACCATACTAAATCTTACTGCCTTTTGTTATTTAACATTACCGCTGCCTTATGGGTTTTATGGGTCTTACTACTGTCCTCATTTTGCAAATGAGAAAACTGAGATACAAGGAATTTTAGTAACTTGCCAAAGGTCAGTCTTGTGGTTATTGAGTAACTAAGTTGGGATTCAAACTCAGGCTGTTTGACTTTTAAATACAGTACTATTCTGTGTCCTTGGAGGGAGAGAATATGTCCCTCTGTCTTTAAAAAATTCAAAGCATCATGAAATTCATTAATGTGAGTATCTTTCATCTTTAGGACCCTTTAAATTCTGAGGATGATGTTAGTGAGCAGGATGTGCCGGACCTGTTTGACACAGATAATGTAATTGTCTGTCAGTATGAAAAGGTACTGTATTCACCTTTTAGATTTTGGGTTTATTAATTGCATTTATAGTAGAAAATAAGCAAAATAATGGGAAATATGATGATCAGTTACTGTTCAGTTAAATTAATCTCAAAATAGCTAATTAATTCTATGAATTTGGGAGGGTATTTTGGGTCTAACACTGTGCTGTGTGGTCTTGGTGATACCAAAAAAGTGATAGGCCTTGTCTTATGGAGGTGACAGTCTTATTGAAGCAAGGTGTTTCTGTATGGAATAATAGAATGGCATACAGTAAGATAGTAGGTAAATCAAAAGCTAAAATACATGACAGGTGAATCAAATACTAAAATACATGGCATATAAATCAAATGCTAAGATGAGTGGCATGTAAATCAAATGCTATGATAAGTGGCACAGACAGTAAGTCCTAAAAGGGGCTAGGAAATGCAAGGAATCGTTTGTAGTTGGAGTTCTCCACAAATCCTTCATGGGTGATGTGGGGCTTTGAAATAGGTCTTGAATGATTTGTAGGATATAGATAAGTGTGGAGAGTAGGCATTCAGAGTAGAGTAGCCTGATAAAAGGCAGAGAAATGAATGCATGTAGAATTTATAAGGTACGGTGAAGAGACAGCTCTGCCTTGAATGAGGTGTTTTCCTTTTGAATGTGTTAGGAAATGAGGCTGGGTGATGGACAGAGGTGGGAGCAGATTGGAAAATCCAGAATCCTGGTAGGGGAAGTTCAAACTTGATTTGATGGGCATTAACCTTATGAGGATGATATTGAGAAAATTGTAATTGGGTTTAAAAACTGGCATTGTTTGCTAATTTGGAAGAGGCAAATAGTAAGAAGAACAGGGATAGTACATAAAGTAACAGAGCCCAGACTAAGGATGGCAGCATAGAACATGGAAGAGTTTAGAGATTATGGTGGAAGAATCATTGGACTTCAATACTATGTTGTAGAGAAGTGGTGAGAGTGGGCATTCTTGTCTTGTTCCAGATTTTAGTGGGAAGGCTTTTAGCTTTTCACCTTTGAATATTATATTGGCTGTGTGTTTGTCATAAATTGCTTTTATTATGTTGAGATATGTTCCCTCTATACCACTTTCCTAAGGGTTTTTATCATGAATGGGTGTTGAATTTTACCAGATGCTTTTTCTGCATCTATTGAGGTAATCATGTGGTTTTTGTCCTTTTTTTTGTTGATGGGGTGTATCACATTGATTGATTTGTGAATGTTGAACCATTCTTGTGACCCTGGCATGAATCCAGCTTGGTCATGACCTTTTTTATGTGTTGTTGGATTCAGTTTGCTAATATTTTGTTGAGAATTTTTGCATCTATATTCATCAAAGATATTGGCCTGTAATTTTCTTCTTTGGTAGTTGTCTTTGTCTGGTTTTGGTATCAGGGTGGTGGTGGCTTCATGAAATGTTTTTGGGAGAGTTCCTTCCTCTTTAATCTTTTGGAAGAGTTTGAGAAGGATTGGTATAAGTTCTTCTTTGTATGTTTGGTAGAATATACACTGAGGAAAAGACAGCCTCTTCAGCAGGTGGCATTGGGAAAGTTGGAGAGCCACATGTAAGTCAATGAAGTTAGAACACACCCTCACACCATACACAAAAATAAACTCAGAATGGCTCAAAGGCCTAAATATAAGACAAGACACCATAAAACTCCTAGAAGAGAACATAGGCAAAACAGTCTCTGACATAAATTGTACCAATGTTTTCTTAGGTCAGTCTCCCAAGGCAATAGAAATAAAAGCAAAAATAAACACGTGAGGGCTTCCCTGGTGGCGCAGTGGTTGAGAGTCCGCCTGCCGATGCAGGGGACACGGGTTCGTGCCCCGATCCCGGAAGATCCCACATGCCGCGGAGCGGCTGGGCCCGCGAGCCATGGCCGCGGAGCCTGTGTGTCCGGAGCCTGTGCTCCGCAACGGGAGAGGCCACAGCAGTGAGAGGCCCGCGTACAGCAAAAAAAAAAAAATAAAAAAAAATAAACACGTGGGACCTAATCAAACTTACAAGCTTTTGCACAGCGAAGGAAACCATAAATAAAATGAAAAGGTAAACAAAAAGGTCCTACTGTATAGCACAGGGAACTATATTCAATATCCTGTGATAAACCATAATGGAAAAGAATGAAAAAAAAAGAATGTCTATATGTGTATAACTGAGTCACTTTGCTGTACAGCAGAGACTGGCACAACATTGTAAGTCAACTATACGTCAATTGAAAAAAATAAAATTAAGTAAAAAAAAAATAAATGGAAAGACAACCTACAGACTGGGAGAAGATATTTGCAAATGATGTGACTGATGAGGGCTTAATTTCCAAAATATACAAACAGTTCATACAACTCAACAACAAAAAAACAAGCCAATCCAAAAGTGGGCAGAAGACCTAAATAGACACTTCTCCAAAGAAGATATGCAGGTGGCCAATAGACATGTGAAAAGATGCTCAACGTTGCTAATTATTAGAGAAATGCAAATCAAAACTACAGTGAGGTACCACCTCACACCAATCAGAATAGCCATCATTAAAAAGTCTACAAATAACAAATGCTGGAGAAGGTGGGGAGAAAAGGGAACGCTCCTACACTGTTGGTGGGAATGTAAATTGGGTACAGCCACTATGGAAAACAGTATGGAAGTTCCTCAAAAAACTACAAATAAAGTTGCCATATGATCCAGCAATCCCACTACTGGGCATATACCCAAACAAAACTATAATTCAAAAAGATAAATGCACCCCCCTATGTTCATAGCAGCACTATTTACCATTGCCAAGACATGGAAACAACCTAAATGTCCATCAACAGATGAATGGATAAAGAAGATGTGGTATATATATATATATATACAGTGGAATATTACTAGGCCATAAAAAAGAATGAAATAATGCCATTTGCAGCAACATGGATGGACCTAGAGATTATCATACTAAGTGAAGTAAGTCAGAAAGAGAAAGAAATACCATATGATATCACTTATATGTGGAATCTAAAATATGACACAAATCAATATATCTATGAAACGAAAATAGACTCACAGTTACAGAGAACAGACTTGTGGTTGACAAGGGGGAGGGGGAGTAGGGGAGGGAAGGATTGGGAGTTTGCCGTTACACATATAATGTAATATATATATTATAATAATATTATACAACAAGATCCTACTGTATAGCACAGGGAACCATATTCAATATCCTGTGACAAACCATAATGGAAAAGAATATGAAAAAGAATATATATGTGTGTGTGTGTGTGTGTATAACTGAGTCACTTTGCTGTACAGAAGAAATGAACACAACATTGTAAATCAACTATACTTCAGTAAAATTAAAAAAGTTTCATTGGTACTTGGTGATTAGTTGTTCATGAGAAGAATGACAAGGGAGAGTTAAAGGTGTCTATCATGTTTCAAGCCTAAAAATTAGGTTAGTAGCAATTGAACTTTAGCAACTAAAATATAATACAGCTTAAATTTGTTTTCAAACACTATAACTGTGATTATGTAGTAGAATGGTCAGCTTTGCGTTCTTAACTTATGCATATTCACATTTTTTAGCAGCTTTGAGATATAATTCACATACTATACACTTCACCTATTTAAAGTGTACAATTCAGTGGTTTTAGTATATTTATGGATATGTGTAACCATTAACACAGTCAATTTTAGAAAATTTTTATCACCTCAGAAAGAAAGCCCATACCCTTTAGTTCTTACTCCCATATTGCCCCCTTTCTCCCATCCCCAGTAGTAAGGAACTACTAATTACATTAGTAGTTCCATCATTGTAGATTTCCGTATTCTGGAGTTTCATATGAAAGGAATCACATAATATGTGGTCTTTTATGACTGGTTTCATTTATTTCACACAGTGTTTCAAGATTCATCCATATTATAGCTTGTAACAGTTCTTCACTCCTTTTTATTGATGAATACTAGTCCGTTGAATGGATATACCACATTTTGTTTATCCATTCATCTGTTGAGTGATATTTGAGTTGTTTCCACCTTTTGGCTATTATGAAGAATTCTGCTATAAGTATTCATGTACAAGTTTTTTTGTGAATATATATTTCATTTCTCTTGGTAAATACCTAGGAGTGGAATTCCTGGGTCATATGGTAATAATTTGAGGCACTACCAGACGGTTTTCCAAGGTGGCTGTACCATTTTTCATTCCCATCAGCAGTGTATGATGGTTTAGATTGCTTTACATTCTCACTAACACTTGTTATCTGACTTTTTGATTCTAGCCATCCTAGTGGGTGTGAAGTGGTATCTCGTGGTTTTGATTCGCATTTCCCTGATGATTAATGCATATTTATATCTTTGACTTGTTTTCAGTAACAATTTCAATATACTCAGGGGAGATGGAGGATGGTACTTTGAATTGCTGTAAAAAATGAATTCTTTTCTCTAAAAATAAAATAATTTTCTCTCCTATAACATTTTGTGTAGATAGAAAATGGCAATTTAGATGCTGGTAAACATAAGCATAAGAAGGAATAGGTAATAGAAAAGGGACTGGTCTTGGTTTGAAAGTTCTTTTTTTTTATTTTTTATTTATTTTTTGCTTTATAACAAATTTAATCAGTTATACATATGCATATGTTCCCATATCCCCTCCCTTTTGCGTCTCCCTCCCACCCTCCCTATCCCACCCCTCCAGGCGGTCACAAAGCACCGAGCTGATCTCCCTGTGCTATGCGGCTGCTTCCCACTAGCTATCTACCTCACGTTTGGTAGTGTATATATGTCCATGCCGCTCTCTCGCTTTGTCACAGCTTACCCTTCCCCCTCCCCATATCCTCAAGTCCATTCTCTAGTAGGTCTGTGTCTTTTTTTTTTTTTTTTTTTTTTAATTGTGGTGGATATCTAACTTTATTTTTTTTTTTTTTATTTTTTTTTTTTATTTTTTATTTTTTATTTTTTATTTTTTTTTTTACACAATTTTTTTTATTAGTTTCTGCTTTATAACAAAGTGAATCAGTCATACACATACATCTGTTCCCACATCCCTTCCCTCATGCATCTCCCTCCCTCCCACCCTCCCCATCCCACCCCTCCAGGCGGTCACAAAGCACCGAGCTGATCTCCCTGTGCCATGCGGCCGCTTCCCACCATCTATCTACCCCACGTTTGGTAGTGTATATATGTCCATGCCTCTCTTTCGCTTTGTCACAGCTTACCCTTCCCCCTCCCCATATCCTCAAGTCCATTCTCAAGTAGGTCTGTGTCTTTATTCCTGTCTTACCCCTATGTTCTTCATGACATTTTTTTTTCTTAAATTCCATATATATGTGTCAGCATACAGTATTTGTCTTTCTCTTTCTGACTTACTTCACTCTGTATGACAGACTCTAGGTCCATCCACCTCATTACAAATAGCTCAATTTCATTTCTTTTTATGGCTGAGTAATATTCCATTGTATATATGTGCCACATCTTCTTTACCCATTCATCCGATGATGGACACTTAGGTTGTTTCCATCTCCGGGCTATTGTAAATAGGGCTGCTATGAACATTTTGGTACTGAAAGTTCTTTTAGATTCTTATAAACAGTGTATTGTGTTCTATAAACAGTGTATTGCACTGTATAGACACTAGATTATATATACATTTCATAGAGTCACAAATAATTTTCTAGACTATTATGGATATAGTATTCTTTGTGGTACTGCATTGTGGGAAGTAGCTTGTAATTAATTAACATTGAATTAATAGAATTTAGTATTTTAGTGATGTTAAGGAGGAGTAGGTTGCAGTTTTGGATGTGTTGTCCAGGGGAGGCCTTACTGAGAATGTGATTGGGTAAAGATCAAAAGGAGGTAAGAGAGGGGACTTTCTTGGTGGTGCAGTGGTTAAGACTCCGTGCTCCCAGTGCAGGGGGCCTGGGTTTGATCCCTGGTCAGGGAACTAGATCCCACGTGCATGCTGCAACTAAGAGTTCATGTGCCACAACTAAGGAGCTGGCAAGCTGCAACTAATGAGCCCGCCTGCCACAACTAAGACCTGGTGCAACCAAATAAATAAATTTTAAAAATCTTTTTTAAAACAGGAGGTAAGAGAATGAACCATGAGGATATTTGAATGTAATCATTTCAGACAGAGGGAACAGTAAATAATACATAAGTCCTGAGGTAGAAGAATACCTGTGTGTTCAGGGAACAATGAGGAGAGCAGAGCAGTAAGTGAGGGGAAGAGCAGGATCTTATAGTCCATTTTAAGGACTTTATTTTTTGGATGAGAAGTCATTGGAGAGTTTTGAGCATAGAAATGATATCTGGTTTATGTTTTTAGTAGGGCCATAGTACAAGTAGACTGGCTACCATGTTTAGAGTAGACTAACAGGGAGACAAGGGTGAAAATAGGGAAACTAGTCATGAGACATATTAATCCAGGTGAGAGAGGATGGTGGCTTAGACAAGAGTAATAGTAGTGGAGGTGGTAGAAATGGTTGGAATATGCTTTGTAGGTAGAACTAACATTTACTGATGGATCTGGATATGAGGTGTGAGTAGGAGGTGTAAGGATTGTGTCCAAGATTTCTGGCCTGAATGAAAAGAATGAGTGGCCATTCATCACTGAGATGGGGAAGACTGTGAGGTTTGGGGGAGAGTATATTAGCGTCCTTGTTTTAAACTTGCTTGAGATGTTTATTGGATATTTATGAAGAGGTGCTGAAGCAGTTGAATGAGAATCTGGGGTTTAAGGGAGAGGTGTGAGCTAGAGATATAATTTTGGAGAGTCATTAGCATATAGATGATGTTTAAAGCCATGAGATTAGATAAGATCACCAAGAGAGTGAATATAAACAGAAAGAAGAGTCCTGGTACACTCTAAAATTGAGAGGTAAGAGAGAGAGAAGGAGGAATCAAAGGAGTGGCCGAAGAGTCATGTGGAAAGCCAGGAATGTTCTAGAAGCCAAGTAAGGAAAATATTTCAAAGAGGATATATTGAATGGTGCCAGTAGATCAAGTATTTAAAAATTTTTTTCCTTATTATGTTATCTCTTTTGTTGCTGTGGTAAACGGGCTCTTCTTTTATATCTTCTAACTGTTGCTTATATATCAGTATTTGAAGGCAATGAATTTCTGTTTATTAATTTTGTATCAATACTGAATTCTTATTTAGTCATTTTAAATTGATTATCTTAGGTTTTCAGACATCCAGTCATTGCATCTGCAAATTTATTTCATCTCTTCCAATTTTTCTCTCTCTAGTTCTTTCTTCTTGTCTAATTGTATTGGCTAGTACCTCTAGAGTGAAAAGTTGGTTAAGAGTGGGTATTATTGTCTATGTCCTGACTTGAGTGGGAGTACTTTTAGGGTTTCCGCACTAAGCACTAAGTCACGGCTTTTGGGTTGAGGTAGGGGTGTGTGTGTGTGTGTATGTTTGTAGGACATAGTCTTTCTTATTTTAGTTTAAAAAAAAATCTATAATGCATGAGTTTTATCAAAAGCTTTTTCAACATCATTGAAGATGATTATATTATTTGTCTCCTTAGGTCTAGTAATATAGTTTTTATACTAGTAAATTCCTAATTTTGAACCATTGTTGCATTTCTAGAATAATGTAGTCACTAGATAAAGCTACTGGGAAGAGTTGTTGCCGCTGTTCTACTGTTGTTCTTTTCCTAATTCTGGCCAGATTTTATCATCTTTGTTAAGGATTCTGTTGTCACTGTTGTGTTCCCCGAGACTTAAGATAAGTGCAAGTGAAAATTTGGAAGTCAAACTCAGAAAAGAAATTTTCCGTCGCCGGGCCATTTCCCCCACACACAAATAGAGGGTTTATCCTTTGTATTTTCTTATGCTTCACAAAATGCATCCAAATACTAGTCACAGGCTTTTCTTCCTTGATTTAACTATTTGCAATCAACAACTAGGTTTAATTTTTACCCTTGATTTCAGATCATATATTTCTAAGTTTTTAAAATAGTCACTTGTGGTTCACCCAGAAGTAACAATGATTGTATGATTTCTTACCTCTTAAGGTAGTAGGATTTTCTGGTTTTAATTTTGTATCAGGCTGACTTACTGAATCCAAAGAATAGCTAATAGAATCTGATAGATTGTAAGTTGTATTTTCAGACCTTGCTCAGTGCATTATTGTGACTTTCTTCTTCGAAATGAAACACCACTATTTTTTCATTCCGGATAATATTAACTACATCCTCTCTTGTCTATTCCTTTGCAGACATAGTGAACTTTTTGCTGTTCTTGAGCAATCCAGGCATGCCCCTCCTCAGGATTTCTGTTCCCTTTGTCTGGAATGCTCTCTAGTCAATATCTTCTTTTTAAGTCTTTGCTCAAATGTTACTTCACAAGTCCGGCCCACCCTGACTCTTCGATTTAAAATTGTAACCCCACCTCTGTGTTTGTGATATTCCTTTTCCAGATCTATTTTTCATAACACTTACCACCTTTTAATATTCTGTATAATTTACGTGTTTATTAGGTTTGTTTCTCCCATCCTTACTAAAATGTAACCTCTTCAAAGATAGGAATTTTTTTCCTGTTCTAAAAAATTATATCTATATTTTCCTTTTTAAAAAGCTAATAGATCTCCAGTGCCTAAAACAATACCTGACACATAGGAACTCAACAAATATTTGCTGAATGAATGAATAAACTATCTTGAGGAGGGTCTTATTTATAAAGAACTCCCATTTAGGGTCAGAAAAATCCCATGGGATATGCAAAGAAATGTAAATGATCCTTTAACTTCTAAATTTAATTAATTTAGGCTGTTTTTCTCCCTCCAGATTCATCGAAGCAAGAACAAATGGAAATTCTATTTGAAAGATGGTGTTATGTGTTTTGGAGGGAGAGACTATGTATTTGCAAAAGCCATTGGTGATGCAGAGTGGTAAAACTGATGAGCTCAGTACATCATTAAGATCAGTGGGACTATATCACATGTTGTTCACTGCATGGAATTTAATAAAATTATAATTCAGATGCAAATACAAATATACAGTTTTACATTTCTTTCATTTTACATTTCAAACTGTTTTAATAGGTTTTTATTTTTTAACCCCCATTGTCTATACCATTACAAAGCATAGATGTATCAGGTGTGATGTAGCATGAAAAAATGTCATATTTCTTTACTTTTGAAGTAAAATTTAAATCAGACTCCACTTCCCCTTCATGGTGAAGTCAGTATCAATTATTAGATTGGGGCTGGTGTTCTTCCCACCTCTCACCAAACCATGTTACAAAAGACCCTGGAGACTAACACAATATTGTAAAGCAGCTATACTCTAATTAAAAAAAAATCATATTTGAAAAAAAAAAAGGATCCTGGAGAGTCTTATAAGTAGCAGGATATTTAAGTAGGCTTCTCTGGATCTTCAGTCTACGTTTATCACCAGCAGTATGCTGATTGTGCAAGCTCAGATGGTTCCTCGGAGGCAGATGCCTCAGTTGAGCCCATACTATACTCAACATGAAAATCGTTGCTGAGGCCAGGATCCCTAGAGCCAAGGATCAGCCTTTCTGGGTTTATCATGTGGCCAGGCCATTCTTCTTTGTACCTGCTTATTTCCCTGGGGAACTGTAGGGAGTGGGTTAGGTTCCCATTCTAATTCTTGTTACTTCATACTTCTGTCCTCTTCCCTCTTTCCCTATTTTTTTTTCTTCTATTTTTCTTACCGTGGAAGACCGCTTTGCAGAGTTTTTACCCCTCAAAGATACTGTCTCTCTTCTTTTTTCCTAACAGGGAATTCCCTCATTGAGTTTAGGTTTTCTAACACAAAAGTCAAGAAGAGATGTTCTGTTTAGGAACCTTCTGCTTTGGTGAGACAATCTCATTTGAAGAGAGAAGACCTGGATAACTCTTAAAACCAGGGAGAGAAAACAAAATGTAAAACGCAAATAGCACCGTTTTCCTACACCAATGAAAATAAAGCATATTAATATATCAGTAACCTATTCTGTAATATTTTCTTCCTTAGTAGACTCAAATTCCTCAAAGGAACGTTTTCCCCATCATTCTGCTTCTTTTAGTGGGTGGAGTACACATGGTATCCAAGTCTAGGATCCCTGTTTTGGCCCTGAATGGTGTTCGCCAGGGTAGTAATTCTCTCACAAAAAGCAGTTCTGGGATTGAGTGGGTTATGGTCTGTGAAAGCTCCTTGAGGATTAGGTACCTGGATCTGGCTGGTCACAGGGTGAATTCCCCATTTCTTTTTCAGAGGCAACCCCACTTGGTTTAACTTATTCCAACACTTGTTTTGTTCTACCCAAGAGACTCAGCTACTGTTAGGTCTTCTCAAAATCTGGATGAATCTTATCTGGGTCATGGACAATATGAGTGGGACACTGTCTTTGGCCTAAAGTTGGCAACTGCATGAGGATTCAGTGAGTACTAGTGAGTGAGCTGGTCTCCTCTCCAGATTCTCCAGCTATGCCTTCTTCATCCTCAGAGTGATTGTCCACCACCACCACTGCTATTCCAAATCCTTTTCTGGCTCTTGAGAACTTCCAGGAACTATGGGTTCCCTTCATGGATGTTGCCTACCATGAAATGTTCATCTTTTCTACATGGGAGGCAAAAGAGGGCACTTATTCTTTGTGTCATTCCTGAAATGTACCCCCTCCAGTGTTGAGGAGGGGGTACACTTTCTATTCTTCTTCCTGCTTTTTTTTTTCCCAGGCTCACCCGGTCACCCTGTATTAACTGCTGAATTTGTCGACAAGGTGCATTCACTTGGAAATTGGGGTTTAATGTGTTGGTTTAAGTGTTTGGGAGAGGCAATAATAGTTGTAAAATTCCTTTCCTCTTCTCCACTGTGAATTTTAAATTCTCACTTTGCTTCAGTGATTTAAAAAAAATTATATCACAAATACTACTATATTGCCCTCTTTATTTATGTGGTACATTTTATCAGAGAAAAAAAGTCACTGTCCCATTTGTGTGTCCCTCCTATATTTGATTCTATTCTGTTACATTACAGAAAACTTTTTGATGGTATTGGCCCACTAAGTTCACTAACTACTGATGGGTCATGACTCACAGGTAAAAATATTTTTAGCCCATGTGCCGAAGATAAAGTGAGACAAATCTTAATCCATTTTAAGAGTAAATTGTACTTCAAGTCCTGCAAGTTGGTGGAGTTTACCTGAGACTTGGCTTTAATATGGTATTACTTTTACTTTCAGGAACCTCTTTATCATGTCCAAGCTTAACATTTCTTGTTGCATATTTTAACAAAATATCATAAAGTAAGTTACATGTTCTTATAAATACAATAACTTGGCAAATGTCATCCTACACCCTATTATAGGTGGTGAATGTCTCTGTGAAAGAAGTTACAGTTTGTTGTGTTAAATGAAATTTATGTAAGTATCGTGTATAGTGATTCCTAACGCGAACTATTTCTCATGCGTGCATCCTGCAGTGCTTTTTTTTTTTAACATACTTTCCACCTCTGCCTGTAGGCTAAGAAGATCTTGAGTTTGCACAGTCTCTTAGGGACTGACCAACTGACCTTGCCTGGATTACCTTCTTTACCTGTTTTATTCAGTGTGCTATAATATGTGTAAAAAATCATCTGTTACAGCTCAGACTTCATAGGACAATGAGACTCCAGTTCTGCCTGAGGCACTCAGTTGAAGTCATTTAAGTTGTGTAGCAAAACTAATAGCTTTAGAATGAATAGCAAAGGTTAATTGGGTGGTGAGCAGGGGAATTTAGTGGGGGAATTTCTTTTGACTCTTGTTAGTAGGTTAATGCTGTGCTGTTTTTCATGTAAATATACTCTGAGCTAGGTGGAAATTTTACTATTTGTAACTAGAAAGCTAAATTATAAATAGGTAGCTCATGGTAATAACTCTTAGGAAGTGACTTCATATTAATAAAAATATTGCACATTTTGAAGAAAAGATTCTTTCCAATTGTGAACACATTTATTGAAATCTTAGTGACATAAAGATTCTTAATTTACACGTGGGCTTAATACATTTTTGAGGCCCTTTATAGCAAATGTTATAACATTTGGACAAAATGGCTTTTAAAAATATTTTGTAAGTTTAGATGAGCTATTCCAAATTAACTCTTTTTGTCATTTTGCAACCTACAAGTGATAACATCAAATGTGGTAAAAAAAAATACATGATAGAAATATAAATTTCTTGAGCATTTGATGTTTTTATGATTTATGTATGAGATTATACAGATTTAGGAACATACACCCTTTCTATGAGACCATCTCATAAGGAAAATGCTTCTTAACAAGGATTGTTTTATATTTCAGTTATAAAAGTGAATCAGCTAAAAATATTAATCACCTCATGTGCAAGAGTAGGATGGGTATAGTGGGAGAAATGAAGAAGTAGGAGATGAGTATATCACTAAAGGAATTTATAAGGTAGGTGAAATAAGAGATGCACATGTAAAGATAATAATACCAGCAGTGTAGAACAAAAAATACGTGATACAGATGATAGGTACTAAAGAAGTCTATAAAGAGATAAACCATTGTGGGTTACATATTTATTATTTATGCCCTGCTTTATTTGAAGTAAAGGCAGTGTCTTGACTAGTGGATTAGGGAGGGAGTGGATTAAGAAGAATTTGATAAGATAAACCTATAGCTGGGGTCTTAAAGAATGCAGGAGGAGGACAGGTAGGGAAGAAGGTGCGCCATATGGTAAGAGTGGCACAGGCACCAGCATGGAGATGCATAGCTAGGGAAAAGTAATTGGAACAACTTGTTTCATGTAGAAAAACAGGAGATAAAGTGAGCAAACTTGAGGGTGGATTCTGGAGCTCTTTGAATGTTAGGCTAGGAGCTAAAATTTATAGGTAATGATGAGCTGCTCAGAATTTTTGGCAGGTGTGTAATGAGATAGGACTTTAGGATGATTAATCAGTGGTGGTGGGTATGAGAGTGTGGACATGGGAAAGGTTGGATGTGAATAAAAATGAAGGAGGTATAGTAATACTCCAGAGGTAAGAGGAAATGGCCTGAGATGTGCACATGGTGATAGGGAAGCAAAATAAAGAACTGATGTGGAAGACAATTGAAAGGAATAATTAGTGAATGAAAGGATGTGAGAATGAGGAAGACAGTACACTATGACTCTATATGTTAAAACTTAAATTATAATGTAGAAAATAAAGATCAGTATTTGTGGAAAAGGCTGTAAAAGTTGTTTTCAGAGTATGGGTACAAGTACCTTAGGCTCAAACAATAATTAAGAGTTCATAATTTAAAGTTTCTCCACAAGGTTATATTTTATTTTTTCTTTTGTTTTACGTTCTGTTTTCCTTGCTTAGTTGTTTTGGTTCTGTGATTGTGAATCAAAAAGTTTATTGTGTGTGTATACAGCAACATGACTAATTAGCATTCTCTCATATCATTGAGAAAAATTCTAGAACGCTTGCTTACAAGAGAGAGGACTGCATCTGAGTAAAGACAAGTAACTAGTTGTGGAGTAGAAAAGTCAGAAATATAAAAAACACATTACAGAGAAGAGATATTTTATAAAGTTTATAGTTTTTTATAATCTATTTTGAATTATTTTGCAAAATGGCATAATGATTGAAAGCATGACTACACGTTTATTTCATAAATGCCAAAGAAGAGCTAAAAACTGGAAATAGGCCAGATATCGATTGGTAAGGAAATGGAAAACAGTGTTACATTCATACAGTGGGATACTATTCATCCATGAAAAAGGAATGAACTACTAATTCAAGCAGCAGCAGTGATGAATAGCAAAAACATTGTATTGAGTCAAAGAGCCTTACACAAAAGAGTATAAACTGTATGATTCTATTTATATGAAGTTCTAGAGCAGACAAGAATTAATCTATGGGGAAAAAAATCATAACCTTTATTACCCCTATAGGGCAGGGGTGAGGGGTTATTGAGAGGCATGAGGAAACTTTCTGGGGTGAGTGTTCTATATCCTGGTGGAGGTTTTGAGTGTCTGCATTTCTCAAAATGCATTAAATGGTATGCTTAGGATTTGTCCATTACACCGTATGTAAATTTTACCTTAAAAATGTAGACAAATACTAAACCTTGGTTAATGATAAGCATGCTGAAGCATGTAAGGGCTGACAATTACTGAGGTCTGCAACTTAAAATGCATCAGGAATGATGGATGGATAAATACTGGTAGATAATTATATACGTATGTTATGAAACCAATATAGTAAAATGTTGAATGTAAGTGTACGGGTGTGCACACACAATTATTTCAACTTTTCATATGTTTGAAAATGTTGGGGGAAAGTGAAAGAACTTTGAACACATATTAAACCTTTGGATGACTATGATTTACCAGTATGGGAGGCAGTGGAACACAGTGGTTAAGAGGCCAGGGTCCTGGATCAGAACTTTGAGTTTGAATCCCATTAGTTGAGTCTTTTATTAGTTTTGAGAACTTGGGAAAATTGTAATAGGTTTTCCTCTATTATAAAATGTGAATAATGTCTTCATCATAGAGTTTTATGAAGATTAAATGGGTTAAATTATATAAAATACTTATCAACGTGTTTGGCATATAATAAACTTTCAGTAACTTTAAAGTGTCAAAGGAACTTACAAAAAACACTGCAATTAAAACCATAATTTCATTGCCCTATAAGAGTCAATTCTGATAAATAAAAATACCTCTAGCAAATATTGGATATATTTTTCTATACCCTCAAAGATAGAAATGATGAAAGTTAAGCATTTTAAAATATTTAAATATTTTCTTTTACTTCCATAAAAGGACCCTAGAAAGAAGAAAAAAAATTTTTTCTTTATTGATTTCATAACTTCAGTGTAATTCAGCACATTTGTTGGATACTATTGCTGAGATCCTGAGCTAGGAGACAGGGAAACAAAATTGAGACAGGGTTCCTACCTACAGGGAGTTTACAGTATACTGTTTAATGCTTCATTTCTCTTTATAGAGACTAAACACCAAACCAACAGGCTAAAATGTGCCTTTAGGTGCTTACTTTACTTTAAATAGTAGAACCTAGATGGGATGGATAAACGTCTTTAGGACAGCACTATCCAATAGAACTTTCTGTGATGATGAAACTGTTCTGTGTATGTGCTGTCTGATAGGGTAACCACTGATCATGTGTGGCTATTGAGCATTTGACATGTGGCTAGTGCAACTGAGAAACTACATTTTTAATTTCATTTTAATTTAGCTACGTGTGTCTGGTGGGTACCAGATTGAACAGTGCATCTCTAGAGTGTATTTCTCAAGCTATCTGATGAAAAGGACAAGTTATTTTAAACTTCAAATGTTATGGACTAACGTTTTTATAAAATGCAATAAAAATTATTGCAAGGACAAAATGAGAAAAAATTAAAGACATGCAAAAATACCACCTCATTTTTAAAATATTAGATTCAACAGACATAAAATTACTCTGCCAAAATTGCTGTAAAAGTTTCTGAACACTCTCAACTTCTGTATCATTATCATGTGCCAGTGACACATAGTTTTTAGACTGGCAATGGTCATAGACCACACTTTGAGCTAGGAAGAGGTCTTTTTTTGCCTAATGTGCCTAACACATAATTTCCTGAAATCAGCTCTTTGTTAAAATTACTGGTACAGATAATTTTTTTACATATTTAAGTATAATTCAGTAATATGGTTACTGATATAACAGTTAACACTCCTTACAGCAAGTCTTGTCCAGGACAGCTGAATATTGACATTGTAATGTGGTCACCTTCAAGGTAGACCGGGAAGGCTTATTTGATCCATTGAAGCCATTTTTGCAGTTGGAGGTATAAGCTGAAAAATCCTTCCTCCTATAAAGTTCAGCTCGATATTTACAGCAGCCAAATTTGCTCAGCAACAGAAAGAAATCCCTTCGGAATGCCTTTGTGAAAATTGCATACAGAAACGGATTGGCACACGAATTGACAGGATAAAAAAGAACCAGTAAAACCTTAGAGTTGGTTACTGTAATAAGGGGCACTTTGAAGGCAGCTGAGATGGCAAAGAAAGAGATTGGTGCCATGCAGGTGAAATCGGTGAAGATGAGGACTGCCATTTTCTTAGCAATCTTTGTATCTTTGTTAGTAGCCATCAGCTCTGGATTTTGAACTGCAAAATAAATTTTAATGTAGCAAGCACAAATGATGATGAAGGCCACCACATTGAGCATCAGGATGGTTAATATGTAGACCTGTGAGAGAGTGGTTTCCACATCCATGGGGAGGCAAATGCTGACCTTCATGTAATTGCTGACACCCACAAGAGGCAACATGGCGATTAGAGTAGAAAAGAGCCATCCTCCAAGCATAATCGGAATGGCATGTTTTAATCGCAGCTTTTGGTCCAGCTGAATAGCATAGGTGATGGTGTGCCATCTTTCTAGTGTGATGACTGTGAGGGTGTAGACAGAAAGTTCACTTGAAAATACAGTGAAGAAGCCAGCAGCGCTACATCCACTCCCTGTCTGCCAATCTATGGCATGGTTATAATACTGGCCTTTGGTTTGGGCATCAACTGAGGCAATGAGTAGCAGGTAGAGCCCCATGCAGAAGTCTGCAAAGGAGAGGTTGCACATGAGAAAGCGGGGCACTGTCAGTTTATAACGACTGGTCAGGAGAACAAAGAGGACAGTCACATTTCCCGTGATGGCGAAAATATTAATCAGCCAAATCAGTACTCTAAGGAAGTCATAGCCCATAATATCTTCACAGGGATTAAAAGCATCTGGTTCAGGAGCACATTGGAGTGTCTTGGGTAAGCAGAAACCATAGTCATAATCCCAGCTACTCAGTTCACTCTCAGCAAAGATGGCAGAATAACTGTAAGAAGAATAGTTTGGCTCAATGTAAACTTAGAATTTTTTATGATTCTGGGTATTGAAAATATTCAGAAATCATCCGTAGTGTTTTTTTTTTAAGGAAAACAAACAAAAAGGAAACAAAGTCACAACAGCCTTAGTCTTAGATTTATTTATCTGAGAACTCTGAATTGATGGAGGATTTCCTTAAGAAGGGAATGAAAAGCCATTTAGGCTTTTTTTTTTAATATGTAGATTTTACACGATGCAAAGACTTAATGAAGCTGTTTACAAAGGATGATTTTCTTTGGAAAACAAATTTAGAGACATAATCTTGCTTGCTCAATGTAAAAGAACCCTTTCTTGACATTTCCTTAACTATTTATCTCCTTTAGTTGTCAACCAAACTGTTATCAAGCTGTCTGTCTGTAGTAGAACGCGAATGGGATTGGAAGGCTCACATTGTTAAAGATCATCAGCTACTGAAGGACATGCTTGCATTTGAGTCCCTGGCTAATCAGATAGCTCAGCTGAGAAATAGAAACCAAAGATAGGTTACTCGATAGAAATTTAGGAGCAGAGGAAGAATAGAGTCATGAACAATAGGAAGAAATAGTTTTAAATAGATATTACTTACAGTATGAGTCAAATTCAGAGAGTGGATTGAAGAGGGGCTCTGTCCCTAGAGAAGGAATGGTCCCACCTCCACCACTCCCTTACTCCCAACCACACTGCTACTGCTTGAGTTCAGATTTTCATTTTCTCTTAAGGGACAATTACATTAGTTTTCTTCCTGGCATCCTTCCTCTAGTTTTAGCCCTCTTCTAGTCCATCTGTATATTCCTTCTGTATGGCCTTTCTTACGCACAAATATATTAATTCAAACATTTCCTAGTTTCTCACTGGCTAGGGGATAAACTCCAGACTCCTTGTGATGACCTCTAAGTCTCTCCTTGATCTTCGTTCTGTCTCCTTCTCCAGTCTCATCTCTAAGAAGCAGTTGTGCTGCACGGTGCAGGACATGGGCTCTAAAGCAAGATTGCCTGGGTTCCAGCTTTTACTGGCTGTGTAAACCTGGGAGAGTTATTTTAACATCTCTGTACCTCAGATTCTTCATTTGCCAAATAGGGATAATAATCATACCTCCCTCATTAGGGTTGTGCTAAGGATTAAATGTATTAACACATGTAGATTGTTCAGGATAATGCCTGACACCTATTAAGTGCTCAGTGACTGTTAGAGATTCTCATAATTATCTCTTGCAAATCCCCTGTGCAACCAGCCCTTTGGTCACATGAAATGACATGTGGCTCTCAGAATAAGTTCTACGGTTTCATCCCTTTGTATTTGAATGTGCTGTTTCTTCTTCCCTTTCTTTTCTCATTTCTCTGGAGAATTCCTCCTGATCTTTAAAGATAAGCATCTCTATGAAGCCTTTCCTGATTCTGCACCTCTAAGGAGTTTATCATCCCTTCTCTCAGCCATGGCTGCACTTAAGTACTATTGTAGTTCTCAAACTAGATTGCCATTATATGATGATGCATGTCTTCTTTCATAGTCTGTGAGGCTATTCTTTAATAGCCTTGAAGTCAGGGGATTAGGTCTTATTTATGTCTAAAATCTCAGCGCCTCACATAGTTTTAGCTCAGAGTATCCATTCGATAAATGTTTGTGGAATGAATAAGCCAGGGTGATGCTGGCTTAGAAAGGAATTGAGAGGATACAGAGACAATGAATGATACAGTATGATGCATGTAGTCTTAACAAATTTTCTCTTTGCCCACAGTCAGCTAATACAATCTTGGGAGGTGAAGAAAGGGGCATAATTTTTCTGTCAGGGCCATTACAAATGTGTATTTCACCTTAGAGTTTCTCACACATTAAAAGAGCATTTTTCTCTAGTCTTAAAACTTAGCTTCTCATTTTCTGTAGAAGGAAGTGTGTACCTAATACAGTGAGTGGATAAAATGATATATTTGAGTAATACAATTACCCAAGGGAAGAAACACAGATTTTTTAAAAAAAAAATGGAAAAGAAATCTATGACCGGGGACTCCAGAAACGTGCTAGCGTATCATAGAAACCACACTGGGACTGGAGAAGTACTGCGGCCACACACAGGAGACTGCATAGGAACCTCACTTGTTTTGTTATTAAATACAAGTAGCACATTTGTTTGTCCTCATGCACATCAGTATAATTACCTAATTTTTAAATCTTTAAAGAGATATGGTGGTTATAAGGATGATGAGAGAAAATAGGTTTTTTCTTACCATTGGCAAGGTCCTTAAAGACCAGCTCATTGAACCCTTCATTTTATTGGTAAGGAGAGCAAGATTAAAGGAGGTACGTGACTTGCCTCAGGTCCCTCAGCACTAGGGACTAGTGGCAATGCTAGGTCTTCATATGCGTAGTCCAGGGGCCTTTCTTCTCTACTTCACTATCTCTCAGTATTTTTCAAGGTGTGGTCCTTGGACCACTTGCATCACAATCACCAGAGTCTTTGTTACAGTGAAGATTCCTGGCTTTACTTCAGACCCTGAATCTAACTCTCTAGGGACAGAGCCCAGGAATCTGCATTTTAAGCAAGTTCCCTGGATGATTACTACAAAATAATAGCCTCTATTTAATCAGATGAAAACTTTCCAACTATTGCCGCTTTAGTTTCCCTTACTACTTTCCCCTTATTAAAACTACTTCAGCTGCTATTGGAAGCACTAGTTCAAAGCCACTAAAAATTCTGCCATGAATTCTGAATAAACTTATATCACTGAGAGGTCAAACATGTTCCCTTGGATTTCCCTGGTGGCGCAGTGGTTAAGAATCCGCCTGCCAATGCAGGGGACACGGGTTTGAGCCCCGGTCCGGGAAGATCCCACATGCTTCAGAGCAACTAAGCCTGTGGGCCACAACTACCGAGCTTGCACTCTAGAGCCTGTGAGCCACAACTACTGAGCCCGCATGCCACAACTACTGACGTCTGCGTGCCTAGAGCCCGTGCTCCGTGACAAGAGAAGCCACCACAATGAGAAGCCCGCACACTGCAATGAAGAGTAGCCCCCGCTCGCTGCAACTAGAGAAAACCTGTGTATAGCAACGAAGACCCAACACAGCCAAAAATAGATTAAAAAAAAAAAGTTCCCTTTCCCATTCCCCTGGTCCCTTGGTCTTTCTTTTTTTTGCCCTACTGGGCACATGTCTAGCAGTTCTTCTCCTTGGTGATTTGTCTTCAGACCAAAAACGTACCTGCTGCTACTTACATGTGTCCTGGGATGGCTCCTGAGGGCAGGAACATGACTGTTGACAAAACCCAGCATGGAGCTGTCTTTAGTACTGAAGGCTGTGCAGGGAGTGTGAATGGGCTTGGGTGGGCTTAGCAATATTGAGTCAGAGGAAGGAGAAGCAGTAGCACCATTGCTCCAGTTACAATCAACAGGCAGGAGAAAAGACAGGGATTTTAGGAGGACAGTGGGGCCAACCATAGCAGTAAGGGCACCATAATATCTTGGGGAGAGCAGATAAGACTTAGTGGCTGGCTCTAGAATTTCTAAACTCCAGGGACTTGGGAATAGCAATCTGGTGGGAAGGGAAGGAAGGGGACTTATCACGCAAGATGCTTTCACAGGGAACACACTCTTTTTACTTAGATTATGTGTTAATTTCAGGTAGTTTTGGGGATGCTGAAGATAAGAGGACTTGTTTTAAAAAACAGTGTTAGCATAGACTCAAGATTGGATGCTCATTTTGAAAGGTGTGCAGTGGTAGGGGCTGATGGTTACTGAGACTGAAGTAAGTCTCCCCTTCCCCCATAACACCCCTTGATGGTACCATTGACTCTACCCAGAAGTGGTTTCCCATTAATGAGAAAAAAAAAAGCCATATGGTTGCAGAAGAGTTATGTGGAAGGTGATGATAGAGTATTGAGAGAGAAGAGTGGGAATGGTGAGGAAAAGGAACGGTGGAGGATAGTTGGTGTCAGACCTAAATGAAGGAAAAAAGAAAAGAAGAATACAGGCTATAATATAAGGTACCCTCGATGCTGTCACAATCTGTAAAAACTCCCTTCACTCTCTTGGTTCTGAAAGCCAAATGATATTTCTGCTGCCCCTTACAGTTAAAGAAAAAAGTCTCAAAAAAGATAAGTACTGCCCAGGGATACCTAGTGTTATAGGAACATTAATGCCAAGAATTCATATCCATGGGACTTCCCTGGTGGTCCAATGGTTAAGACTTTGCTTTCCAATGCAGGGGGTATGGGGTTGATCCCTGGTCGAGGAGCTAAGATCCCACATGCCTCGTGGCCAAAAACCAAAACATAAAACGGAAGCGATATTGTAACAAATTCAATAAAGACTTTAAAAATGGTCCACATCAAAAAAAAAAATCTTAAAAAAAAATTCATATCCAACTCTGAGGAGCTCCAAAGCCCAGGATCTTTCTATCATATTACCCTGCTGATTCTATATATCTTACAGATTGATAGGAAAAAAGAGAAAAGAAAAAAAAAAAAGATGTAGAGGAGGGAATGGAGATTGGCAAGGTATCTTAGAAGGGCATCTGGTTTTGTAGCCTAAAGGACATAGGGGAGGGGATGGGAGTGGAAGGGAAATAATAAAACTTCTAAATCACAGTAAATGTGGCATAGGGACACTGGGATTATCTTTTGATGCATGCTCTTTTACATTTTAAGGTATATGAAGTGCCAAAGCAGCTGAAAAATGTTTAAAAAAAAATCAGAATAGAAATGGAGCTCCTGTCTAGTGTATGTCAGTGATAGCGTTAAGTCTGAATAATTTTAAGCTCCAGAGCATAATGGTCAAGGTGGCCAAAGTCTCCTTGAAGGGAAGTGGCTACTTGTAGAAGCTGTGCCTGCAATCAGTTAATCTTTGTGGAATGCTGACCGCGTGACTAGTGAAAATCCTTACAAATGAGGCTATCATTAAACAAGCTGTTAGTGACATCAAAATACCTGCAAATAAAATTTTAATTCCTGAAGAGAATTTAATGTAACTGTAGAATGAATATGTAGGTATGTTTTTTTTTGTTTTTTGTGTGGTACACGGGCCTCTCACTGTTGTGGCCTCTCCCGTTGCGGAGCACAGGCTCTGGACGCGCAGGCTCAGTGTCCATGGCTCACGGGCCTAGCTGCTCTGCAGCATGTGGGATCTTCCCAGACCGGGGCACGAACCCGTATCCCCTGCATCGGCAGGCGGACTCTCAACCACTGCGCCACCAGGGAAGCCCTGTAGGTATGTTTTTTGAAAGTATTTATTTTTAACCAGTTGAAAGAGATAATTGATCAACTGGGTGCCGCTTGCAAAAACACACACAAAAGAACCCCCATTTTAAAACTATAAAAAAATGCTTTGCAAACATGCCCCCCAACCAAGATTTTTATCAAAAGAAAATCCTTGGGCGGAGACCTTCAAGATGGCAGAGGAGTAAGACATGGAGATCACCTTCCTCCCCACAAATACATCAGAAATACATCTACATGTGGAACAACTCCTACAGAACACCTACTGAATGCTGGCAGAAGACCTCAGGCTTCCCAAAAGGCAAGAAACTCCCCACGTACCTGGGTAGGGAGAAAGAAAAAAGAAAAAACAGAGACAAAGAATAGGGATGGGACCTGCACATCTGGGAGGGAGCCGTGAAGGAGGAAAGGTTTCCACACACTAGGAAGCCCCTTCGCAGGCACAGAGGGGTGGTGGTGGAGGGGGGAAGCTTCAGAGCCACGGAGGAATGCATAGCAACAGGGGTACAGAGGGCAAAGCAGAGAGATTCCCACACAGAGGATTGGTGCCGACCAGCACTCACCAGCCTGAAAGGCTTGTCTGCTCACCCGCTGGGGCGGGTGTGGGCTGGGGGCTGAGGCTCGGGCTTCTGAGGTCAGATCCCAGGGAGAGGACTGGGGTTGGCTGTGTGAACACAGCCTGAAGGGGACTAGCGTGCCACAGCTAGCCGGGAGGGAGTCCAGGAAAAAGCCTGGAACTGCCTAAGAGGCAAGAGACCATTGTTTCGGAGTGTGCAAGGAGAGTGGATTCAGAGTACCACCTAAAGGAGCTCCAGAGACCGGCGTGAGCCGCAGCTATCAGCATGGACACCAGAGACGGGCATGAGACGCTAAGGCTGCTTCTGCAGCCACCAAGAAGCCTGTGTGCAAACACAGGTCACTATCCACACCACCGCTTCTGGTAGCCTGTGCAGCCCACCACTGCCAGGGTCCCGTGATCCAGGGACAACTTCCCCGGGAGAACACACGGTGCACCTCAGGCTGTTGCAACATCACCTCGGCCTCTGCCACCACAGGCTCACCCCGCATTCCATACCCCTCCCTCCCACTGGCCTGAGTGAGCCAGAGCCCCCTAATCAGCCGCTCCTTTAACCCCCTCCTGTCTGGGTGAAGAACAGACACCAGAGGGTGACCTACATGCAGAGGCAGGGCAAAATCCAAAGCTGAACCCCAGGAGCTGTGCAAACAAAGAAGAGAAAGGGAAATTTCTCTGGGCAGCCTCAGGAGCTTTGGATTAAATCTCCATAATCAACTTGATGTACCCTGCATCTCTGGAATACCTGAATAGACAACGAATCATCCCAAAATTGAGGCGGTGGACTTTGGGAGCAACTGAAGACTTGGGGTTTGCTTTCTGCATCTAATTTGTTTCTGGTTTTATGTTTATCTCAGTCTGGTACTTAGAGCTTATTATCATTGATAGATTTGTTTATGGATTTGGTTGCTCTCTTCCTTTATTTTTTTATATGTATATATATATATATTTTTCCCTCCTTTTTCTCTTTTTCTGAGTGTTTATATGTATGCTTCTTTGTGTGATTTTGTCTGTATAGGTTTGCTTTTACCATTTGTCCTAGTGTTCCATCTGTCCTATTTTTTTAAGTATAGTTTTTAGTGCTTGTTATCATTGGTGGATTTGTTTACTGGTTTGGTTGCTCACTTCTTTCTTTTCTTTTTTTATTTTAATAATATTTTTTATTTTAATAACTTTATTTATTTTTTCTTTTTCTTTCTTTCTTTCTTTTTCCTCCCTTTTATCTGAGCCGTGTGGCTGACAGGGTCTTGGGGCTCCGGCTGGGTGTCAGGCCTGAGCCTCTGAGGTGGGAGAGCCGAGTTCAGGACATTGGTCCACCAGAGACCTCCCAGCCCCACGTAATATCAGTCGATGAGAGCACGCCCAGAGATCTCTGTCTCAATGCTAAGACCCAGCTCCACTCAACAACCAGCAAGCTCCAGTGCTGGACATCCTATGCCAAACAGCTAGCAAGACAGGGACACAACACCACCCATTAGCAGAGAAGCTGCCTAAAAGCATGCTAAGTTCACAGACACCCCAAAACACACCACCGGACACTGTCTTGCCCACCAGAAAGACAAGATCCAGCCTCATCCACCAGAACACAGGCACCAGTCCCCTCCACCAGGAAGCCTACACAACCTACAGAACCAAACTAACCCACTGGGGGCAGACACCAAAAACAACGGGAACTGCAAACCTGCAGCCTGTGAAAAAGAGACCCCAAACACAGTAAGTTAAGCAAAATAGGAAGACAGAGAAATATACAGCAGATGAAGAAGCAAGGTAAAAACCCACCAGATCAAACGAAGAGGAAATAGGCAGTCCACCTGAAAAAGAATTCCAAGTAATGATAGTAAAGATGGAAAAATCTTGGAAATAGAATGGAGAAAATACAAGAAACATTTAAGAAGGACCTAGAAGAACTAAAGAGCAAACAAACAATGATGAACAATACAATAAATGAAATTAAAAATTCTCTAGAAGGAATCAATAGCAGAATAACTGAGGCAGAAAAACGGATAAGTGACCGGGAAGATAAAATAGTGGAAATAACTACCACAGCGCAGAATAAAGAAAAAAGAAACAAAAGAATTGAGGACAGTCTCAGAGACCTCTGGGACAACATTATATGCACCAACATTTGTATTATAGGGGTCCCAGAAGAAGAAGAGAAAAAGAAAGGGACAGAGAAAATATTTGAAGAGATTATAGTTGAAAACTTCCCTAATATGGGAAAGGAAACAGTCAATCAAGTCCAGGAAGCACAGAGAGTAACAGGCAGGATAAATCCAAGGAGAAACACACGAAGACACATATTAATCAAACTATCAAAATTTAAATACAAAGAAACAATATTAAAAGCAGCAAGGGAGGGGGCTTCCCTGGTGGCGCAGTGGTTGAGAGTCCGCCTGCCGATGCAGGGGACATGGGTTCGTACCCCGGTCCGGGAGGATCCCACATGCTGCGGAGCGGCTGGGCCCGTGAGCCATGGCCGCTGGGCCTGCGCGTCCGGAGCCTGTGCTCTGCAACGGGAGAGGCCACAACAGTGAGAGGCCCACGTACTGAAAAAAAAAAAAAAAAAAAAGCAGCAAGGGAAAACCAACAAATAATATACAAGGGAATCCCCATAAGGTTAACAGCTGATCTTTCAGCAGAAACACTGCAAGCCAGAAGGGTGTGGCAGGACATATTTAAAGTGATGAAAGGGAAAAACCTACAACCAAGATTACCCAGCAAGGATCTCATTCAGATTCGACAGAGAAATTAAAATCTTTACAGACAAGGAAAAGCTAAGAGAATTCAGCACCACCAAGCCAGCTTTACAGCAAATGCTAAAGGAACTTCTCTAGGCAGGAAACACAAGAGAAGGAAAAGACCTACAATAACAAACCCAAAACAATTAAGAAAATGGTCATAGGAACATACATATTGATAACTACCTTAAATGTAAATGGATTAAATGTTCCAACCAAACGACATGGACTGGCTGAATGGATACAAAAACAAGACCTGTATTTACGCTGTCTACAAGAGACCCACTTCAGACCTAGGGACACATACAGACTGAAAGTGAGGGGATGGAAAAAGATATTCCATGCAAATGGAAATCAAAAGAAAGCTGGAGTAGCAATTCTCCTATCAAACGAAGTAGACTTTAAAACAAAGACTATTACAAGAGACAAAGAAGGACACTACATCATGATTAAGGGATCAATCCAAAAGAAGATATAACAATTGTAAATATTTGTGCACCCAACATAGGAGCACCTCAATACATAAGGCAAATGCTAACAGTCATAAAAGCGGAAATCGACAGTAACACCATCATAGTAGGGGACTTTAACACACCACTTTCACCAATGGACAGATCATCCAAATGAAAATAAATAAGGAAACACAAGCTTTAAATGATACATTAAACAAGATGGACTTCATTGATATTTATAGGACATTCTATCCAAAAACAACAGAAAAGAGTCCCTTCTCAAGTGCTCATGGAACAGTCTCCAGAATAGATCATATCTTGGGTCACAAAGCAAGCCTTGGTAAATTTAAGGAAATTGAAATCATATCAAGTATCTTTCCCAACCACAATGCTAGGAGACTAGATATCAATTACAGGAAAAAAATCTGTAAAAAATACAAACACATGGAGGCTAAACAATATGCTACTAAATAACCAAGAGATCACTGAAGAAATCAAAGAGGAAATAAAAAAATACCTAGAAACAAATGACAATGAAAACATGATGACCCAAAGTCTATGGGATGCAGCAAAAGCAATTCTAAGAGGGAAGTTTATAGCAATACAATCCTACCTCAAGAAAGAAGAAACATCTCAAATAAACAACCTAACTTTACACCTAAAGCAATTAGAGAAAGAAGAACAAAAACACCCCCAAAGTTAGCAGAAGGAAAGAAATCATAAAGATCAGATCAGAAATAAAAAGAAATGAAGGAAATGATAGCAAAGATCAATAAAAGTAAAATCTGCTTCCTTGAGAAGATAAACAAAATTTGTAAACCATTAGCCAGACTCAGGAAGAAAAAAAGGGAGAAGACTCAGATCAATAGAATTAGAAGTGAAAAAGGAGAAGTAGCAACTGACACTGCAGAAATACAAAGGATCATGAGAGATTACTACAAGCAACTATATGCCAATAAAATGGACAGCCTGGAAGAAATGGACAAATTCTTAGGAAAGCACAACCTTCCGAGACTGAACCAAGAAGAAATAGAAAATATAAACAGACCAATCACAAGCAGCGGAATTGATACTGTGATTAATAATTTTCAAACAAACAAAAGCCCAGGACCAGATAGCTTCACAGGAAAATTCTGTCAAACATTTAAAGAAGAGCTAACACCTATCCTTCTCAAACTCTTCCAAAATGCAGCAGAGGGAGGAACACTCCCAAACTCATTGTACTAGGCCACCATCACCCTGATACCAAAACCAGACAAAGATGTCATAAATAAAGAAAACTACAGGCCAATATCACTGATGAACATAGATGCAAAAATCCTCAACAAAATACTAGCACACAGAATCCAACAGCACATTAAAAGCATCATACACCATGATCAAGTGGGGTTTATCCCAGGAATGCAGGAATTCTTTAATATACACAAATCAATCAATGTGATAAACCATATTAACAAATTGAAGGAGAAAAAACATATGATCAAACTGAAGGAGCAAAACCATATGATCATCTCAATAGATACAGAAAAAGTTTTTGACAAAATTCAACACCCATTTATGATAAAAACTCTCCAGAAAGTAGGCATAGAGGGAACTTATCTCAATATAATAAAGGCCATATATGACAAACCCACAGCCAACATCGTTCTCAATGGTGAAAAACTGAAACTATTTCCACTAAGATCAGGAACACGATACGGTTGCCCAGTCTCACCACTAGTATCAACATAGTTTTGGAAGTTTTAGCCACAACAATCGGAGAAGAAAATGAAATAAAAGGAATCCAAATAGGAAAAAAAGAGGTAAAACTGTCCAAATAGGAAAAGAAGAAGTAAAACTTTTCCAGTTAGGAAAAGAAGAAGTAAAACTGTCATTGCAGATGACATGATACTATACATAGAGAATCCTGAAGATGCTACCAGAAAACTACTAGAGCTAATCAATGAATTTGGTAATGTAGCAGGATACAAAATTAATGCACAGAAATCTCTTGCATTCCTATACACTAATGATGAAAAATGTGAAAGGGAAATTAAGGAAACACTGCCAATTACCATTGCAACAAAAGGAATAAAAGACCTAGGAATAAACCTACCTAGGGATACAAAAGACCTGTATGCAGAAAACTATAAAACACTGTTGAAAGAAATTAAGGATGATACAAACAGATGGAAAGATATACCACATTCTTGGATTGGAAGAATCAACATTGTGAAAATGACTATACTACCCAAAGCAATCTGCAGATTCAATGCAATCCCTATCAAACTACGAATGGCATTTTTCACAGAACTAGAACAAAAAATTTTACAATTTGTATGGAAACACAAAAGACCCCGAATAGCCAAAGCAATCATGAGAAAGAGAAATGGAGCTGGAGGAATCAGGCTCCCTGACTTCAGACTATACTACAAAGCTACAGTAATCAAGACAGTATGGTGCTGGTGCAAAAACAGAAATATAGATCAATGGAACAGGATAGAAAGCCCAGAGATAAACCCACATGCATATGGTCACCTTATCTTTGATAAAGGAGGCAAGAATGTAAAATGGAGAAAAGACAGCCTCTTCAATAAGTGGTGCTGGGGAAACTGGACAGCTACATGTAAAAGAATGAAATTAGAACACTTCCTAACACCATACACAAAAATAAACTCAAAATGGATTAAAGACCTAAATGTACAGCCAGACACTATAAAACTCTTAAAGAAAAACATAGGCAGAACACCCTATGACATAAATCACAGCAAGATCCTTTTTGACCTACCTGCTAGAGAAATGGAAATAAAAACAAAAATGAACAAACGGGACCTAATGAAACTTAAAAGCTTTTGCACAGCAAAGGAAACCATAAGCAAGATGAAAAAACAACCCTCAGAATGGGAGAAAATATTTGCAAACGAAGCAACTGACAAAGGATTAATCTCCAAGATATACAAGCAGCTCATGCAGCTCAATATCAAAAAAAAAAAAAAAACAAAACTACCCAATCCAAAAATAAGCAGGAGACCTAAATAGACATTTCTCCCAAGAAGATATACAGATTGCCAACAAACACATGAAAGGATGCTCAACATCACTAATCATTAGAGAAATGAAAATCAAAACTACAGTGAGGTATATCACCTCACACCAGTCAGCATGGCCATCATCAAAAAATCTACAAACAATAAATGCTGAAGAGGGTGTGGAGAAAAGGGAACCCTCTTGCACTGTTGGTGGGAATGTAAATTGATACAGCCACTATGCAGAACGTTATGGAGGTTCCTTAACAAACTAAAAATAGGACTATCATATGACTCTGCAATCCCACTACTGGGCATATACCCTGAGAAAACCATAATTCAATAAGAGTCATGTACCACAATGTTCATTGCAGCTCTATTTACAATAGCCAGGACATGGAAGCACCCTAAGTGTCCATCGACAGATGAATGGATAAAGAAGATGTGGCACTTATGTACAATGGAATATTACTCAGCCATAAAAGGAAACGATATTGAGTTATTTCTAGTGAGGTGGATGGACCTAGAGACTGTCATACAGAGTGAAGTAAGTTGGAAAGAGAAAAACAAATACCATATGGTAACACATATATATATGGAATCTAAAAAAAAAAAGGTTCTGAAGAACATAAGGGCAGGACAGGAATACAGACACAGAGGTAGAGAATGGACTTGAGGACACGGGGAGGGGGAAGGGTAAGCTGGGTCGAAGTGAGAGAGTGTCAGGGACATATATACACTACCAAATGTATAATAGATAGCTAGTGGGAAGCAGCCACATAGCACAGGGAGATCAGCTCGGTGCTTTGTGACCACCTAGAGGGGTGGGATAGGGAGGGTGGGAGGGAGATGCAAGAGGGAGAGGTTATGGAGATATATGTATACGCATAGCTGATTCACTTTGTTATACAGCAGAAACTAACACACCATTGTAAAGCAATTATCCTCCAAAAAAGATGTTATATATAAAAAAGAAATCGTTGGCACTGATAATAATAAGATGCACGCAGAATGAGACATGGCTTCCCGAGTTTCTTTGCATGCAAATACTTACAGTGTTTCATTATTTGGTCTCCTTGCTGTGCTTTCACATTGTTTGGAAAAGTTTTTAAAAATGGAAAATGAAAAATTCTGCCTGAAAGAGGTAAAAACAAACAACCACAGTTGAGCTTTTGGTTTTTAAACTACACCTGATCGTGTCTATTTATGCTTTGTTCATCCAAATTCTCTACCTGTTACACCAGCCTCGTGTTCTGCACCATTGTCCTATCGGAAATGCTTCCTGGGAGAGAGTAAAGGCTTCTGAATTATCATTAGCGTGCTTCCAGCTTAGATAAAATGCTTCTGAATGCTAAGTCTTTTGTGTGGGCTCTAGAGATGAAAAAAACTTAAATGTATCACATTGAATCATGGATTTTTCAATGCTCATTAAAAGCTATCTTCGTGGTGTATTAAGGTTTGCTCCTCACCGCTCCCCTCACCACACCAGCCTCGATGAACAAATAACCATTCAGAATTCATGGCTTTGAATTATAACTGGGGATCTCTTTTGTAAAGATTTGAAGATTCTGGACGTGACATTATGATGTGAATTTTCTGCTCTTTTGGATTATGTGCAGAAATATAATGTGGTTGCTCCCTCTTCCTTCATGTTTCCCTCTAAGAAATTTCGCCTATGGAAAGGGGCAAATGTCAAGAAATTAAAAGAAGGCTGTACTTATATTATTCCTAAGATGAAACCAAAGGGAGGCACAAAGGAAAAGTGGGTGAAGAAATAGCGGAAAGGAGAGCAGGCTGTGCGAACCTCAACCTTTTCCTGAGGAGGAAGGAGAAATGAGGCAATCCAGAATGCATATTTCTATGTATTATTCTTCTCCAGTATTAACAAGACAGTTCCTTGTAGGAATGACTTTGTGTAAAAGCAGGAAGGTGGAGAATATATAAGAACTATCTGAGCTTCTGGACTCACTTTCAAAAATTAATCAGCTTGTTATTTTGCCTGAGAGATAGAGAGAGGGAGTGAGAGAGAGAGACTGTGTGTGTGTTTGATGTTGGCTCTGTATCTGATACTTAGAGACACTCTGTGTGAACCAATCTACAGTTAACAGGAAATGTGGTTGTTCTTGGCCTTCAGATAATAGCACTGGGTTCTGTCTACTGTATCTTTTTTGAAATTTTAATCATAGATACCAAGGAGAGTTTGGGGGCCATCTGCCTAGGCAGCTGTGTGCGTTATCCACACAGCAGCTGCAGGGCAGAGGGGTGACCCAGAGTTTGCATAAACAGTCCACTGACCCAGCTTCAGGCTCTCCGTCCTCACTAACATCCAAGGTTTCTAGCTTTAGAGATAGAGAGGGAGTCAGTTGAAGCTTGTAATTCCAATCAGGACAACCTCTGTGTAAGGTTGCATTCCCATCTCACTTTGATACTGGCCCACAATTGCGTAATGCTGTTTTTTTTTTTTTTTTTAAACCCGGAGGTTGTAGTCTCTTTCATCTACTGAAATAAAAAACCCCTGAACTAAAGTTTTAACGTGTCAGTAATTTCAGAAGTGATGTGACCTCTTTGCCACAAAAGTGGAGGTGTCCAGAATCAGCTTTATGATAAACCAGCATCTGTATCCTCTGTTTTAGTTGTTCTCTCACCAGCTTTGCTCCCTTCCAGACCATCCTCCACCTTGCTGCCAGAGTAATACTTTACAAAAGCAAATCTGAGTAATTCTGTTTTGAATTCTTCAGTGGTTCCCCATCCTCTAAACAACTTGGCCTGGTACTCAGAGCCCATCATAGACCACTTCTCCCTGGTCTCCTCTCCTCACTCATCCTCCTCCATGTAACCATAAGTCTTCTTGTTTTAGTTTTTCTGAATGACTTTCATCCCATGTCTCTTGCCTTTGTGCCTTCACACAAGCTATTCCATCTTCTTGGTATGCTTTTCCCCACACGTGTCTAGCTAACTCCTATCTGTTCTTCAAGGCTCAGCAGAAGTCACTTCCTCAGGAAGCCTTCCATAATAAGCCCTGCTGCCATTTAGAAATTCTCCCTCTGTTCTCCCAGAGTACTCTGTTCTGTTCTCAGCTCTATCATAACATTTGCTTTATTGGACCTAAATATTGGCTGTCATGTGTGTTGTCCACAAACAGCTGCCTGTGACTCTGATGGTTGGGATGAGCTCTTACTCATCTTTGTATCTTCAGACTTTTGCATAGCGTTTGGAACACGGTGAGTGCTCAGTTAATATTCTTTGAAGTTCAGTTAATAGTGCATAGCTCTCTGAGTACAGTGAGTGGTCTGTCTTCTTGGTTACCTCAAAAGCTTCAGGTAGAACTGCACCTACCTGTGCAAGGCACAAAGTAGGTGTGTGATGATAACACGTGCTGGTTGATTAATTATAAATAGGTTGATTCTAAGACAGTGGCATTCTAGTGTCACTCTCTTAGTGCCTCATCTAATTAATTGATTGAGAATATCTGCTTAGGCTGTATAATAATATCCTTTTAGGGTGACGTTTTTCCAACTGTGAGTTGTGACCCATTAGTGGGTCATGAAAACAATAAGTAAATCAAGACTAGCATTAAAAGCAAAAAACATGAAATAAATAGACAAGAGAATATCAGTGTATCACATGTAAGACAGTTAAGTAGTGCTTTGTTTTATTTCAGTTACATGTGTCGTGTTTACTGGGTTGCAATGTAAGAAAAGTATTTCTTGGTATGCATTTCAGTGAGAAAGAAAAAAAGTCTGGAGAACTGTGCTTTAAGGAAAGAATGAAATCCTTCACACCCTGCCATTCCATTCTGGATTGAAGTGAACTAGTTGAATCAGTAAGAAGTCCCCCACTGATCGCAAACCAGCCAGGAGCTTGTGCCTTTTCTGTCCCCACACTAAGCTAATCCTTAGGGGGCTAAGAATCTGTTCTGTAATAGAAGATAGTCTTCTGTTGGGAGAGAAATAGCTTGGAAAAAAAAAAAAACAAAACCAAACACTGGAAACCTTCTATAGTGTTTTCTTTTCTTTTTTTTAACTAAGGACTAAGACGTTAGGTAAAATTCACCCTACTGAGCCTACTTCCTCCACTTCTTTAGAATGATGCTCTCTGATAAGGATTAGGGCTACTTGATCTTTGAGATACCAGTTTTGTACTCCATTTTGAAACTGCAGTTATCGTCTGATTTAAGGCTATAGTTTTGAACTAGCTAAGAATAAGCTATGAAGGTCTTCTAGCTGCAGGGTGAATCGACTATTTGGAGTCAGTTTTCAGGAGGAAATAGGACAGTTCATTTTCTTCTGGTCTATCTGAAAGTGACCCCGTGACTATGGAGCTGGTCTAGAAGGCAGGGAGTGAAGGGGCGGGGAGCCATCGACCAGTTGACTATTTTCAAATCTGAGTTTCTGCCACAGCTTGGCAGGCTTTACCTTTTGTTTTTTACTCACTCTTTTGTTGGCAAGTTTCTAAAAGCACAGCAGTGGCTGGGGTAAGTCAATGTGGCATCCAGGAGATTGGTAAATTTTTCTCTTGATGGCAGTTTTTTCAGAGAATAGGATGATGTGGCAATTAGTGTCTGAATGGACTCCAGCCCATAGCTAGGCAGGGCCTGCAGTTTAGTGGAAGAAATATCCCTGAAAAGTAAAAGGGAGAAAGGTTTATTTATTTATTTACTTAACATGTATGATTCATAGAATGAAACTTCCTCTCAACAATAGTATCCTTCTAGGTTCTGAGGAATCTTTTCTCCATCTCGCTTTCTCCCTAATTCTCCATTTCAGTTAGTCTCATTAAGATCTGAATTCAAAAAAGCTATGTGGTCTTTCTTCTGATGTGTACCCCATTATTCTTTTCAAGGCTGAGTATGACTCCTTGTACCTGTCACACATTCATTAGCATTCTCTCTCCCCCCTCTGCTTCCTTTCTCCCTCTCTCTCCCTCCCTCTACCTCTCTCCACTTAGCAGAAGTGAAATAACTACTTGCTTTAAGAGAGAACAGGCACGTGCAGTGACATCAGCTTTTGTGCTCAACTCCAGGGGGAAATATTTAGGGCTTCAGATGCCTCAGTCTTTGATTGATCAAGCTCTGCAGGGTAGGTTTTTCATGAGGCACAGGCTAGTTACGCTATTCAGAGCCACTGTGTGTCATTAGCCACCCTCTAACTTCTCTAAAGGCAAGCTGGATTCATCAGTCCAAAGCAAGCAAACGCTCGGCCACGCAAGCAAAACTGTGTGGAAAGCTCAGGTTTTTCACACAAGGTCCCGAATGCCTCAGCTTTTCTAGACTTGAGGCAATGCCCAAGAAAACTCCAAACGAATTAAATGTGAGGAGGAAGAGTCAGTGGGAATTTAAAAATTCTGCCCATCTTCTAAGTGGCTGCTGCTGATACCCCATGAAAGTTTTCCAGGAGCGTAGCCCCCTGCAGCAAACTGACCCAATACTTAGTGCCCATCTCATGGGAGGGACTCAGTAGGGGATTGATGGACAGATGAACTTGACAACGTGGCATGATGACTAGTGTAGGCCCTTGGTGGAATAATCAAGGTGGCAGAATTTGCCTCGGGGGCTGCAGACTCATTGCTTTTGTGTCCTTATTGATTTAGGTAACCAGTGTTCTCATTCTGCTTTACAGAGTTATTATTTTAGGGGTATTAGGGATTGACCACATGATTCTTTGCAGGCCTGGTGATTTTTTTTTTTTTGGTGGGGGTAAAATATTTTAAATTAAGATTCTAGAAATGGCAAGGTCTCATTACAGAGGAGTGAATCCCTGATGATTGATTTTCAGTTTCAGTGAGAGACTCATGGGAGGAATATTTTGGGGGTGTGGAAGGAAGGCCCACTTCTAGATATCACTTAAACCCTGAGGGTATAATGAGAATAGTTATTTGGAGAGTGAGAGACCTAGGTCTGGTCCCACTGTTCTGGAAAAGTCAGTGTGGATGCCTACCGGGCTCACAGTCATTTCTAAGCAGGCAGACCAAGCAGGTTTTCAAGCAAAAACTGTCATGCAGGGTGTCTTATGATCATACTCACTCATTCTTGTGCCTGACCAAAGGCAACTCTCCTTAGCTTTTCAGTGCCCAAGTAGGTGACCAGTTTGCTGTAAGAACTCTGCCTCTAGGGTGTGCTAGGCTGCAGAGTATTCAAGCAATGTGTAAGATTCTGAGTCTGGTGTACTTTGAATATGAGACACAACAGACAGGGACCCCTAGGGTAGTATGGCAGAAGCTGAGAGCAGAAAAAACAGTGGGCAGGAAGCACGAGGAGGTGGAAGCCATGAGTAAGGAGAAATCATGACGTCGCGTGGAGAAGAGAGAAGAGTTAGGATTGATGATGGCAGAAGTCAGGAAGTGGAGAAGGTCAGGAGTTTTACTGGTGGGAATTAGGATGTAGAGAGAATCAGGGGTTGACAGCTGCAGGAAATAAGTAGACAGAGTCAGAATGGGTAGTGACAGGAGTTGATGGTGGCAAGAGCTCGGAGCTAGATGAAGTCAGGAGTTGATAGCGGCAGAAGTAGGCGGCAGACAGAGTCGGGAGTTGATAGGAGGTAGGAAGTAGATGCTCAGGAGATGAGAGTGGCGGGGGCTGAGTAGAGTTGGGGGTTTATAATGGTGGGCTATAGAAAGTAGATAGAATCATGACTGGATACTGGCAGGAGCTAGGGTATAAAGAATACCTGGGTCAGTTCATTCCTCCCCCTGATCAAAACCCTAAAGCCCCCTCACCTCACTCAGAGAACAGGCAAAGTCCTTATAAAAGCCACGAGCCTCGAAGATGGCGGAAGAGTAAGACGCGGAGATCACCTTCCTCCCCACGGATACACCAGAAATACAGCTACACGTGGAACAACTCCTACAGAACACCTACTGAACGCTGGCAGAAGACCCCAGACCTCCCAAAAGGCAAGAAACTCCCCACATACCTGGGTAGGGCAAAGCGGAGAGATCCGCACACAGAGGATCGGTGCCGAGCGGCACTCACCAGCCCGAGAGGCTTGTCTGCTCGCCCGCCGGGGCGCGCAGCGCTGGAAGCTGAGGCTCGGGCTTCGGTCAGAGCGCAGGGAGAGGACTGGGGCTGGCGGCGAGAACTCAGCCTGAAGGGGGCTAATGTGCCACAGCTAGCCGGGAGGGAGTCCGTGAAAACTCTGGAGCTGCCGAAGAGGCAAGAGACTTTTTCTTCCCTCTTGGTTTCCTGGTGCGCGAGGAGAGGGGATTAAGAGCGCTGCTTAAAGGGGCTCCACAGACGGGCGCGAGTCGCGACTGAAAGCGCGGAGCCCAGTGACGGGCGTGGGACGCTGGGGCTGCTGCTGCCGCCGCCAAGAAGCCTGTGTGCGAGCGCAGGTCACTGCCCACACCGCCCTTCCGGGAGCCTGTGCAGCCCGCCACTGCCGGGGTCCCGGGATCCAGGGGCGGCTTCCCTGGGAGAACGCACGGCGCGCCTTGGGCTGGTGCAACGTCACGCCGACCTCTGCCGCTGCAGGCTCGCCCCGCACTCCGTGCCCCTCCCTCCCTCCCGGCCTGAGTGAGCCAGAGTCCCCGAAGAGGCTGCTCCTTTAACCCTGTCCTATCTGAGCGAAGAGCAGACGCCCTCCGGCTACCTACACGCAGAGGCGGGGCCAAATCCAAAGCTGAGACCCAGGAGCTGTGAGAACAAAGAAGAGAAAGGGAAACCTCTCCCAGCAGCCTCAGAAGCAGCGGATTAAAGCTCCACAATCAACTTGATGTATCCTGCATCTGTGGAATACATGAATAGACAACACATCATCCCAAATTGAGGAGCCCGGAGTCAGTGCTGTGCCTCTGAGGTGGGAGAGCCAACTTCAGGACACTGGTCCACAAGAGACCTCCCAGCTCCACATAATATCAAACGGCGAAAATCTTCCAGAGATCTCCATCTCAACACCAGCACCCAGCTTCACTCAACGACCAGCAGGCTACAGTGCTGGACACCCTGAGCCAAACAACTAGCAAGACAGGAACACAACGCCACCCATTAGTAGAGAGGTGGCCTAAAATCATAAAAAGTCCACAGACACCCCAAAACACACCACCAGACGTGGACCTGCCCACCAGAAAGACAAGATCCAGCCTCATCCACCAGAACACAGGCACTAGTCCCCTCCACCAGGAAGCCTACACAACCCACTAAACCAACCTTAGCCACTGGGGACAGACACCAAAAACAACAGGAACTACGAACCTGCAGCCTGCAAAAAGGAGACCCCAAACACAGTAACATAAGCAAAATGAGAAGACAGAAAAACACACAGCAGGAGAAGGAGCAAGATAAAAACCCACCAGACCTAACAAATGAAGAGGTAATAGGCACTCTACCTGAAAAAGAATTCAGAATAATGATGGTAAAGATGATCCAAGATTCTATTTCCCAGATCCAAAATCTTGGAAATAGAATAGACAAAATGCAAGAAACAGTTAACAAGGACCTAGAAGAACTAAAGATGAATCAAGCATCGATTAAAAACACAATAAATGAAATAAAAAATACTCTAGATGGGATCAATAGCAGAATAACTGAGGCAGAGGAACGGATAAGTGAGGTGGAAGATAAAATAGTGGAAATAACTGCTGCAGAGCAAAATAAAGAAAAAAGAATGAAAAGAACAGAGGACAGTCTCAGAGACCTCTGGGACAACATTAAACGCACCAACATTCGAATTATAGGGGTTCCAGAAGAAGAAGAGAAAAAGAAAGGGACTGAGAAAATATTTGAAGAGATTATAGTTGAAAACTTCCCTAATATGGGAAAGGAAATAGTTAATCAAGTCCAGGAGGCACAGAGAGTCCCATACAGAATAAATCCAAGGAGAAATACGCCAAGACACATATTAATCAAACTGTCAAAAATTAAACACAAAGAAATCATATTAAAAGCAGCAAGGCAAAAACAACAAATAACACACAAGGGAATCCCCATCAGGATAACAGCTGATCTCTCAGCAGAAACTCCACAAGCCAGAAGGGAGTGGCAGGACATACTTAAAGTGATGAAGGAGAAAAACCTGCAACCAAGATTACTCTACCCAGCAAGGATCTCATTCAGATTTGATGGAGAATTTAAAACGTTTACAGACAAGCAAAAGCTGAGAGAGTTCAGCACCACCAAACCAGCTTTACAACAAATGCTAAAGGAACTTCTCTAGGCAAGAAACACAACAGAAGGAATATACCTACAATAATGAACCCAAAACAATTAAGAAAATGGGAATAGGAACATACATATCGATAATTACCTTAAATGTAAATGGACTAAATGCTCCCACCAAAAGACACAGAGTGGCTGAATGGATACAAAAACAAGACCCATCTATATGCTGTCTACAAGAGACCCACTTCAGACCTAGAGACACATACAGACTGAAAGTAAGGGGATGGAAAAAGATATTCCATGCAAATGGAAACCAAAAGAAAGCTGGAGTAGCAATTCTCATATCAGACAAAATAGACTTTAAAATAAGGACTACTAGAAGAGACAAAGAAGGACACTACATAATGATCAAGGGATCGATCCAAGAAGAAGATATAACAATTGTAAATATTTATGCACCAAACATAGGAGCACCTCAATACATAAGGCAAATACTAACAGCCATAAAAGGAGAAATCGACAGTAACACAATCATAGTAGGGGACTTTAACACCCCACTTTCACCAATGGACAGATCATCCAAAATGAAAATAAATAAGGAAACACAAGCTTTAAATGATACATTAAACAAGATGGACTTAATTGATATTTATAGGACATTCCATCCAAAAACAACAGAATACACATTTTTCTCAAGTGCTCATGGAACATTCTCCAGGATAGATCATATCTTGGGTCACAAATCAAGCCTTGGTAAATTTAAGAAAATTGAAATTGTATCAAGCATCTTTTCCGACCACAATGCTATGAGACTAGATATCAATTACAGGAAAAGAGCTGTAAAAAATACAAACACATGGAGGCTAAACAATACACTACTTAATAACGAAGTGATCACTGAAGAAATCAAAGAGGAAATTAAAAAATACCTAGAAACAAATGACAATGGAGACACGACGACCCAAAACCTATGGGATGCAGCAAAAGCAGTTCTAAGAGGGAAGTTTATAGCAATACAATCCCACCTTAAGAAACAGGAAACATCTCGAATAAACAACCTAACCTTGCACCTAAAGCAATTAGAGAAAGAAGAACAAGAAAACCACAAAATTAGCAGAAGGAAAGAAATCATAAAGATCAGATCAGAAATAAATGAAAAAGAAATGAAGGAAACGATAGCAAAGATCAATAAAACTAAAAGCTGGTTCTTTGAGAAGATAAACAAAATTGATAAACCATTAGCCAGACTCATCAAGAAAAAAAGGGAGAAGACTCAAATCAATAGAATTAGAAATGAAAAAGGAGAAGTAACAACTGACACTGCAGAAATACAAAAGATCATGAGAGATTACTATAAGCAACTCTATGCCAATAAAATGGACAACCTGGAGGAAATGGACAAATTCTTAGAAATGCACAACCTGCCAAGACTGAATCAGGACGAAATAGAAAATATGAACAGACCAATCACAAGCACTGAAATTGAAACTGTGATAAAAAATCTTCCAACAAACAAAAGCCCAGGACCAGATGGCTTCACAGGCGAATTCTATCAAGCATTTAGAGAAGAGCTAACACCTATCCTTCTCAAACTCTTCCAAAATATAGCAGAGGGAGGAACACTCCCAAACTCATTCTACGAGGCCACCATCACCTTGATACCAAAACCAGGCAAGGATGTCACAAAGAAAGAAAACTACAGGCCAATATCACTGATGAACATAGATGCCAAAATCCTCAACAAAATACTAGCAAACAGAATCCAACAGCACATTAAAAGGATCATACACCATGATCAAGTGGGGTTTATTCCAGGAATGCAAGGATTCTTCAATATACGCAAATCAATCAACGTGATACACCATATTAACAAATTGAAGGAGAAAAACCATATGATCATCTCAATAGATGCAGAGAAAGCTTTCGACAAAATTCAACACCCATTTATGATAAAAACCCTGCAGAAAGTAGGCATAGAGGGAACTTTCCTCAACATAATAAAGGCCATATATGACAAACCCACAGCCAGCATCGTCCTCAATGGTGAAAAACTGAAACCATTTCCACTAAGATCAGGAACTAGACAAGGTTGCCCACTTTCACCACTCTTATTCAACCTAGTTTTGGAAGTTTTAGCCACAGCAATCAGAGAAGAAAAGGAAATAAAAGGAATCCAAATTGGAAAAGAAGAAGTAAAGCTGTCACTGTTTGCAGATGACATGATACTATACATAGAGAATCCTAAAGATGCTACCAGAAAACTACTAGAGTTAATCAATGAATTTGGTAAAGTTGCAGGATACAAAATTAATGCACAGAAATCTCTGGCATTCCTATATACTGATGATGAAAAATCTGAAAGTGAAATCAAGGAAACACTCCCATTTACCATTGCAACAAAAAGAATAAAATATCTAGGAATAAACCTACCTAAGGAGACAAAAGACCTGTATGCAGAAAACTATAAGACACTGATGAAAGAAATTAAAGATGATACAAATAGATGGAGAGATGTACCATGTTCTTGGATTGGAAGAATCAACATTGTGAAAATGACTCTACTACCCAAAGCAATCTACAGGTTCAATGCAATCCCTATCAAACTACCACTGGCATTTTTCACAGAACTAGAACAAAAAATTTCACAATTTGTATGGAAACACAAAAGACCCCGAATAGCCAAAGCAATCTTGAGAACGAAAAATGGAGCTGGAGGAATCAGGCTCCCTGACTTCAGACTATACTACAAAGCTACAGTAATCAAGACAGTATGGTACTGGCACAAAAACAGAAAGATAGATCAATGGAACAGGATAGAAAGCCCAGAGTTAAACCCACGGACATATGGTCACCTTATCTTTGATAAAGGAGGCAGGAATGTACAGTGGAGAAAGGACAGTCTCTTCAATAAGTGGTGCTGGGAAAACTGGATAGGGACATGTAAAAGTATGAGATTAGATCACTCCCTAACACCATACACAAAAATAAGCTCAAAATGGATTAAAGACCTAAATATAAGGCCAGACACTATCAAACTCTTAGAGGAACACATAGGCAGAACACTCTATGACATAAATCACAGCAAGATCCTTTTTGACCCACCTCCTAGAGAAATGGAAATAAAGACAAAAATAAACACATGGGACCTAATGAAACTTAAAAGCTTTTGCACAGCAAAGGAAACCATAAACAAGACCAAAAGACAACCCTCAGAATGGGAGAAAATATTTGCAAATGAAGCAACTGACAAAGGATTAATCTCCAAAATTTATAAGCAGCTCATGCAGCTCAATAACAAAAAAACAAACAACCCAATCCAAAAATGGGCAGAAGACCTAAATAGACATTTCTCCACAGAAGATATACAGACTGCCAACAAACACATGAAAGGATGCTCAACATCTTTACTCATTAGAGAAATGCAAATCAAAACTACAATGAGATATCATCTCACACCAGTCAGAATGGCCATCATCAAAAAATCTAGAAACAATAAATGCTGGAGAGGGTGTGGAAAAAAGGGAACACTCTTGCACTGCTGGTGGGAATGTGAATTGGTACAGCCGCTATGGAGAACGGTATGGAGGTTCCTTAAAAAACTACAAATAGAACTACCATATGACCCAGCAATCCCACTACTGGGCATATACCCCGAGAAAACCATAATTCAAAAAGAGACATGTACCAAAATGTTCATAGCAGCCCTATTTACAATAGCCCGAAGATGGAAACAACCTAAGTGTCCATCATCGGATGAATGGATAAAGAAGATGTGGCACATATATACAATGGAATATTACTCAGCCATAAAAAGAAATGAAATTGAGCTATTTGTAATGAGGTGGATAGACCTAGAGTCTGTCATACAGAGTGAAGTAAGTCAGAAAGAGAAAGACAAATACTGTATGCTAACACATATATATGGAATTTAAGAAAAAAAAAATGTCATGAAGAACATATGGGTAAGACAGGAATAAAGACACAGACCTACTAGAGAATGGACTTGAGGATATGGGGAGGGGGAAGGGTAAGCTGTGACAAAGTGAAAGAGCGGCATGGACATATATACACTACCAAACGTGAGGTAGATAGCTAGTGGGAAGCAGCCGCATAGCACAGGGAGGTCAGCTCGGTACTTTGTGACCGCCTGGAGGGGTGGGATAGGGAGGGTAGGAGGGAGACGCAAAAGGGAGGGGTTATGGAAACATATGTATATGTATAACTGATTAAATTTGTTATTAAAAAATAAATAAATAAATAAAAAAAAAAAAAAAAAAAAAAAAAAAAGCCACGAGCCTCATAACCTGGCTTTCGCCACCTCTCGGTCCTTCTGTTCTAGGCCCCTCCTCTTGGCTTACTCTGCCACACTGGCCTCCTGCCTAGTTCCCTGCACCTGGAGTGCTCTTCCTACCGATACCCACACAACTTGCTCCCTCACTTCTTTCAGGTATTTGCTTAAATGTCACTTGTTCAGGACCGTCTTACCTGACCATCCTCCTTAAAATGCTAGCTCCCTCTCTAGAGCTCCTTTTGCCCAGCCACCTGAATTTTTCTCCTCCACAGCCATCTGGAATACTCCATATTTTCTTTACTCATTTGATCCTTGTCTGTCTTCCCCACTCTATGAAGGCAGAGACATTTGCCTTTTCTTATTCTCTGCTGTTTCCCTGTTGTCTAATCCGGTGCCTGGCACATAGTATGGACTTACAGTTATTGGATAAATCAATGAATGAATGAATAAACAAACAAATGAACTGGGTTACGCTGTTCACTATCTTTCTAGGACTGTCCTCATTTTAAAGTCACGCGCCTGTTTATCACTTTGCCTGTTTATTGTTCTTTCCCCTCCATGGCTGTAATCTCTTTATGAACAGGGCCCAGAGCTCGCCACTGTCCCTGCAGCTTGGTGCCTGGTACACAGGACGTGTCCAACCCATGCTTGTTGAAGGCATTAGTGATAGCGTGCCAGGGTAGGGACTAATGGGCCGGCATCTCTGTGGCGAAGGTGACGAGGCCACTGCCGTTATTGCTGCAGAGTTTCTGGAGCCCTGTTGCGTCGCTCCCTGAAGCCTGACCGCAGCTGCATTTGTTTCCTACAGGATGTTTCCGGCTTCCTAAGGCATTGTCAGGAGACTAAAGGTTCAATTTCCTGCTCCTCTTAATTTTCCCATGTGTCCTTATGCTCAGCTCCCACTAACTGAGGGCACTTGCCTCTGCTCCGTGCATCCTCAGGGAGCCTGACGCATAGCAGCTCACACAGCCTTAATTCCCACGAGGGGATGCCAGGGATCACCACGCCCCCCTGCCAGCACATTAGGAGGCCCTCCGTATTTGATGTTGGTTGAACCATGTCTCCACCAAATTCATATGTTGAAGTCCTAACCCCCAGTACTGCAGAATGTGACCTTAATTGGAAATAGGGTCTTTACAGAGGTGATCAAGTTCAAATGAGATCATTAGGATGGACCCTAATCCAGTATGACTGGTATCCTTGCAAAAAGGTGGAAATTTGGAGACAGACAGACAGACAGACACACAGAGCACCCTGTGAAGACTGGACTTATGCTGCCACCACCAGAAGGAACTACAGGAACAAGGAGAGAGGCCTGGAACAGGTCCTGCCCTCGCAGCCCTCAGGAGGAGCCAGCCTTGCCGATACCCTCATTTCAGACTTCTAGCCTCTAGAACTGCAAGACAAGACATTTCTATTGTTTCAACCCCCAGCTGGTGGTGCTTTGTTGCGGTAACCCTCGCACGCGCAGTGCAGAGACTGGTTCCCCACAAAGCAGGCTGGGAACCATGTGGCTGGACACCCTGAGCGGGCCTGCTGGGCTGCAGCGGGCGGGGAGGGAGGGCAGCAGCGCTGTACTCACAAGATGCTAGGCCCGGTGGCCCCCCGGAAGGCGCCATTGTGTATCTTCTCCAGGTGCACGTTTTCCTTTAGCTCCCTGTGGGGAAGGACAGTGTCCTCAGTGGAGTTTGCAGCTCATGTGTAAACAGTCATAGCTGTGCGCATGCGCGGTGAGAGCAGCCTGTGGGCATGGTGCTCAGGGGTCGAGGGGACAAGGCGGGGCTGTAGGTAAAATGAGAAAAAGACGTTCTTGTCCGGGGAGAAACTGTGAAATCGCTGGTGTGCTTGGCTCCGCCTTTCCTCTGCGATTTCCCCCTCGCTCAGTGGAACCCTTTGTCCTGCAACTTAAAGTACTCCCTACTTCTGTCCTGGAGTTGTGCACATTTACTACCAGGCAGCTGGGCAGGGAAGAAAATGCTGCTCCAGTGTTCAAGGCCGAAGGGTGGAAGTGCAGCCCACTCTGCATCAGGCCGTCATGACCTTGGAGGGCTCAAGGTTTGTTCATAGTAATATACTGAGGTTTGCAAATTGTTTACTTAAAAGAAAAGTAGGGTCCATTCAAAGCTACCCCCTTTCATCATGTTAACTCTTTTTCTTTCAGCTGTGCATTGCTCAGTGGGTTAGAAAGCGGAGGAAGGACAGCCCGTATAGAAAACTCCCCTACCCCGGGTGCCCCGCGGGTCTGTGCCGTGTGCCTGATCGTTGCCAGGTGTGTGTATTGTAGAAACAAAAGGGTTGAAGGCCACCGCTCTTCAGGAAGCCAAAAGCTGCAATGGGAGTAACTACCTGAGGGCTTCTGTTCCCTAAGCTCAAGACCGCTCAGGGTGAACTGCTCAGGACCAGCTGAGCCTAGCCCCGCTGAGCAGCTCCCGTCTGGGCCCTGACACTGGTGTCTCCAAGGACAGGCCCCTCTCTGGGTGGACAAGGAAGCCGGGAGAGGAGTCCCTGGGCTCAGACTTGTCACCTTACTTTTGATTGCTTTCTTCCTACAAGAGAAGCGTGGCGTCTCAAAGAGCATTCTGGAAAACGCTGGACAGTGGGCACAGTGTACATCCATTGCTGGCGTGATGATTTTGAGCATAGGACATGATTCTTCTGCACCACTGTTACAGTGGCAAAACAAATACACCAACACCCACTGCCCCCTCCCTTGCAGGATCCTCAGTAATTACCTGGTTCATCTCATAGCTTTACATCTTCTTCCTCGTCTTTCTGCAAGTCTCCACATCACCCCTGCCATTTAAAAACCGTAAAAGCCCCTGCATCTCACTCCCTCGGTGGCTCTCTTCCCCATGCTTCCACTAAGCGTTTTCCTCGGAAAGCCTCGGCCCTTTCATCACAATGCACCCGTCAGTCTCACATCGTCCCATCCCCTGGGTGTATTTCCACTTTCAAAGAGATGAGGTTGTCAGAGTCAATTGCTGTTTAAAATCTAAATCAAAAGAAAAATTCCTTCCCAAACCTCCATGGCTCTTCTTCCTGATTTGATTTGTTTTAATTATGTTCAGTTATGGTCATAAATCATTGAAACCGGGCTCTGTGAGCAAATAATCCTCATGTCAGCCAGGTCAAATTAATTGTTCAAATTTCAGGACAGCATTTCTCATGTTTTATTAAAACTCAAGATCTTTTTGTATAATGATAACTCTGTATTATGTAAGTTGGTCAAAAATAAATCCAAAAGTTATCTACCACAGTTTCCTGGGGGTCGCTTTTGGGAACTCTCCCGAGTGGCATGGCCTTCTAGGTGTGAGAAGGTTAGGAAGGATGGCCTTTTGAAGTACAGTGGGAGAACTCCCCAGCTCCAGCCAAGGCTTCCCTGATGGGGGTGCTCTGGGAGTGGTAGGGCTGGGCTCTCGGATCCCTGGAGGTGTCTGAGGGTAACCTTCTGAAGCTGCTCGTCTCCACCCTGTCTGTCTTAGTAAGTAACGTATTTGAGAACTTTGTAGGGCTATGGTGTCATTGTTCTGAACAACTTTGGACAGGCCTTTATATGAGGAAGGTGTCAGAAATGGGGCTGGACACGCCCATAGTTGGAAACTTTTGCTTGACGGTTTTGAAAACTACTCCCTCTGCCCTGCTCAACCCTTCGATGAGTCTGCTCGCTCTTGGAAGAGAATTCAGACTCCTTCTCATGGCCCCTCAGTCCTGATGACTTGCTCCTGCTCCATCTCCAGCTAAATCTCATCCAGTGTTCCCTTTGCTGATGACCCTTAAGTCGCATTGGCCTCCTCTCAATTCTTGGAGTTTATCAACTTCTTTTCTTGCCCACCTCAGGACCTTTGCACATGCTGCTCCCTCTTTCTGTAATGCGCTTCGTCTGATGATTGCCAGTGCGGACTCCTTGTCATCCTTTAGGGTCAGCCTAAATATCACACCCTTGGTGAGGCTGTCCCTGAGCACCTAACCTAGAGTCAGTCTGCCCCTGGTACTCTCTCAGCTCTCAGGGATAGGTTATTTCCTTCACAGTATGTATCACTACCTGCAATAATTTCATTTATTTACTTGCCTTTTTCCTGTCTCTTCTGCTAGTACAGAAACTTCATTAGGGCAGGGACTGTCTCCACTGTTCCATTGTAGACACAGCACTTAACATAGTGCCTAATATATTGGTGATGCTTAATAAGTGTGTGTTGAACGAATAAATGAATGGAATTGGCTTGTGTTCTTGGCAAACTGATGTGTGTTCTCGGCTTCCTCTTTCTGGCAACAGTGTGGTATGGGGAATACATACTAATGGGACTTTGGGACTTTTCTAAGTCCACACCCATTCTGGCATCTCTAAAGCGGTTGAGACACTGCTGACCAAGGACCTCCCACCTTACGCTCTGCTTTCCCTGACCTCCCAAAGATGTACTCTGCTGATTAGCCTCTCACCTCTGCTTTTGCTCTGGCTTCTTTTCCTTATCTCTTGTTTCCCCCCAACTTTGTATTCAGTCCTCTTATTTTTCCTCCTTGTGCAGGTGACCTCAACCACAAAGGACTTCACCCGTCCCCTCTCCTCAGGTAATTCTGACTTCTGTGTCCCTAGCCCTGGCCTGCCCCTTCCAGCCCTCTGGCCTCCCTGCTAACCCATGAGCCAACCTTCTTTAAGCACCCCTCTCACACTTCCTATCCCAGGACTTTCAACGGCTTATTTTCTACAGAAGAGAGTCCAAATTGTTTACTCTAGCATCTAAGGCCCTTCCTGCTTTGTCTCTAACCCACATCTAGGACTTTCTAAAAGGTACTGTTTTCTGGTCTTTGAGCACATCCCATGCATCCTCCTCTGGGCTGTTCTTCTTGTCCTCTGACCGGAGTGCATTTTCCTTCCATCTTTGCCTGTCCAAGTTAGGCTCAGCTCAAAATCTACGTCTCTCATGAGGCTTTCTCTAATTTCCTTCTCTTCTGCCTTTGAAATCTCAGAGGACTTTACCTCTCTCAGGCCAGGCACCATATTTTGCCTTCTGTTTTAGTAACTACTTAGTGTACAGTTTATATACCATTTGGAGATGTTTCTTCCTAGGCTGTAAGCTCCTGCAGGGCAAACACCAGGGCTTCTTCATCTTCATTTCCCCTCAAAATATAGCATGTTCCTTCAAACACAGCTGATGCTTGGCAAACACTTGTTGAGTGAATAACAGAATGAGGCATCTGAGAGTACTGTGCCAGGAGAGGATAAGCCTCTGATTTTAATTTGGCAGAAACAGATTCGATTGGCCAGAGTGAACCCTGCGTTGAATTCAAGTCAACAAGAAAATGAGGGAAAATCCACTCCATGGTAGGAAGGACAACTGTTTAAAAAGCTACCATTCCTGGAGCACTTAGTATGTGCCAGACCTGTGCTAACTGCATAAAAATACAATCTTATTGAATTATCATTCATTCATAATTAACTATATAATGTAACAAATAATAAATGAGCACGTACTCTATGCCAGGCACTGTGCTAAGTACTGAGGATGCAAAACAGACCTTTTCATTTTGGTGGTGGTATCCTCAAAAGAAGCCTATTAGCAGCTCCATTTTATGGATGAAAACACTATGGTTTAGATTGGTTGAGTAACTTGCTCAAGGTCAAGGTGATAAATAATGGGATTGGAGTTTGAGTCCCAGTTACTGACTGTTAGATCCATTCTCTTCTCCACCAAGCTATATAACATGGTATCCATATAATAGGGTCTTTGGTTAATATTTGTAGTTAAAATAAATACTATATTGGGGCTTCCCTGGTGGCGCAGTGGTTGAGAGTCTGCCTGCCGATGCAGGGCACACGGGTTCGTGCCCCGGTCCGGGAAGATCCCACTTGCCGCGGAGCGGCTGGGCCCGTGAGCCATGGCCGCTGAGCCTGCGCGTCCGGAGCCTGTGCTCCGCAACGGGAGAGGCCACAGCAGTGAGAGGCCCGCGTACCGCAAAAAGAAAAAAAAAAAATACTATATTGTATAGACTTATGCTACTTCAGACTGGCAGCATCAGCATCTCCTGGGAGTTTGTTAAAATTTCAAATTCTCGGGCCCTACCCTAGACCCAGTGAATTAAAATGTCTGGGGGTGGGGCTCAGGAACCTGTGTTTTAGCAGTCTCCATGTGGTTCCTATGTGTGTTAAAGTTTGAGAAGCACTGGTGTAGACCATGGTTTATACATATGGCTTGTTTATTATTAAAAGCCTTTTCATTTGTTTGTTTTCCTTAACTCTGGCTTTAGTTGAGCCTTTCATGTGCTATTAGGCTTTACTGTACACAGGTGTATGGTGATTGTCACCTTACCCGGTACCTGTCATGGTTCAAGCAGCCTCTGCTCTGGCCCTGCGAGCTTTGTGAATGAGCCCCTTTTTTAGAAAAGGAGCCATAGAAAGAAAGACAGGTTGAGAACAGTGAAGGGAGCAGTAGGGATGCTTCTCTAAAGTTGAAGGCTGTTAACACTGGGGACTGGGGTAGGATGTGGTGAAAACACAGGGCTCCCTCACCTTGTGGAACATGAGCTCCTTACTCCCCCCTGTATCCCCCCGCCCCCCAGCCCGCAGCAGTAAGGAGATGGGCTTCTGTGTGGGCCTGTTGTGGCTGAATCGGCTGGTAAATGGCATTATCTGATTTCTCTGCAGTGAGGCCGGGAGGAAGAATTTCTTTACTGAAATCACACTGCCTCTAACACACCATTGACCTGAGCGAGGGGACTAGAGAGGGAGGCTGTGAGGTGGGGGAGCCTAAAGTAGGGTGTTGAATATTTCAGCAAACTGTCAACTTCAATGTATGCAGGCTGCATCCATCTTCGATATCAGGGTGCTCTGTGGTTTCCAGCCAGCCAGTTGCCTAGTAACATGTGTGCCACACTGAGGACCAGCCACTTGAAAGTTTATTTTTGTCCTGAGTTAGTTGCTGAAGATTGAATGTGATCTGGTAGCCAGAGTAATATCTCATTGTTATTCATGAGCTGGGGAAATAAGCACATACTTACAGGGAAATCAGCGTTGTCCCATTGAATGCATGACTTTGTATTTCTTCAAATCCATTTCCATATAGTTTTCTAAGGAGGGAGGAGAGAGGTTTTAGGAGCGAAAGAAACAGTTTGGAATCACACATTCTTCCTTCTGTGACATTTATTACTAAGATAATTACTGGCACGTACAATATCTAGCTCTGTTTCTCTAACATTTTAGATCCTCGGGGCCTGCTGAGATGAGACTGTTTTCTCGCTCTAGTTGGCTTCCACCTCTACCGCCAGCACCAGCACTAATTTGTTAAGTGTTTATTAAGTGCCAGATATTGATCAACCATGCTACATATTTATGATATAATCCTCATCGTCACTTCCATTGCTCTGGTCAGAAACCTAAGCCTTCATGTTGTTGTGTAGCTTGCTTACGGTCAGAGAAAACAGTGGCAGAACTGGAATGTGAGGCTAGAGCTGCCTAACACTTAAGTCTCGTGTCTGGTTCTACAGGCCTATCTGGGCATATGGGCTTTCTGGGTCACCGAAAGCTGAGGGTAGGAGAAGGCTCCAGTACTGAGTGTTTCTTTTTCTTGGATGAGTCTGTGGTTTTGCTGATGCCACATTTTGTTCCACAACCAAGATTTCAATGTCTGTAAACAGTTCTTTAAGACTCATTAGTGGATAGTGAAATCAATTTAGTTGGGTACAATCAGCCTTAAAAAAAATGAAATAGAACAGAATGGAACAAAACGGAAAATGTTAGAGTATGTTGCATGTAATCGGGGTAGTACTCTTTCTGAAGTTTCGTTCCACCATTTTTGAATGTTATGTACATGTAAGTATATGTATACATATATACATATAAGTCTGCCCAGAACAAGACATAGGAGACTGCTTAGAACACAGATGCTGGGAAACGTTAGAGGCAGAAAAGAGCTTGGAGAGGAGCGAGCGGCAACCCTTCATTTGACAGAGAAGGAAAGAGGCTCAGAGAAGAAAGTGATTTGTCTAAAGTTCACAATAGGTGGAAATGAGACCAGAACACACTGTGCCTGGGGCTACTTCCAGCACAGCAGTTTTGCTGGGTGATTTGACTCTTCTTCTCTGAGATAGCCACACGGCCCCTCTTCCTCCTCCTGTAGAGCTATGTTTGATGTCATGTTCTCCGTGTGGGCTTTCCTGGCCACCCTATTTAAACTGCCCCCCCAGCATTCCAGAATTCTCTGTCTCCCTTCTCTGATTTGCTTTATTAGCATCTGACCCATGATTATATTACTGTCTGCCTCCCCAGCAGAATGTAACCTTTATGAGAGCAAGGATTCAAACTGTTCTGTTCATTGCAGGATCCCCTGCATGTAGAACAGTGCCTGGCGCCTGGGAGGATTGCAGTAAATATATGTTAAGTGAATTGGATGAACAAATGGTTATATATAAGATGAATTTCTCACTGTAAATCATGGCCAAGCAAGTTTGAAAGCCACAGTCTCAAATAGAAATATTTGTGTAAGTTCTTTATGAACAATGCTATGAGACTCAAGTGAGAAAGGGCTGTGGTGTGATATAAAATTAAGCCGCCGCATCTGGCCAGGTGCTAGCTTCCCTTTACAGGGTTGCTGGCAGCTGCACGCCCATGTCAGGGACAGATTGGGGGTGACATGAGAAACAGTTTAGACACAGTCTCCACCTACTCCTCCAGGTGGCTTCTGTCCACAGGGTTTCTCTAGCCTTTGTTAAATAAAACAAGCGTGGGATTTAATTTCATTGTATGTGTATGTGTGTAGTGTGGATGTGTGTAATATGTATGTATATAGTGTGTGTTTGTGTGTGTGTGTGTTTGGGGGGCGTCTCTTTCCATCAACACACCTGAGACAAACCAGCATATAAATAAGTATAGTTGGGACTCAGTGTTGAAGCTTGATACTTGAACACTGAAATTCAGAAAATATAGAGATTACAAAATAATGGAGTTCAAAGAGAGCAGGGGAGCCTATTTAATTCGTTTTGTTAAACCCCCAAATCTCTCATAATGCTTGCTACCTAACATGAGTTCAGTCAACAGGCTGGGTGGAGCGGTGGCCTTGCCCTTCCACGGGAGGAAGAGCTTTGTCTGGCTTCCCCTGCTCTCATGGGCTTCCTTCTGGAATTCTTCTGAGTTTACAGCTTCACACATGAGCTCTTAACTATATTCTGTAATGGATTATTGGATGCCATTTTTCAATAGTTTTCTGTCCCCATTTATATTGTAGAATCCGAGGGGATTGGTATTTGGTTTATCTCTGTTGCCTTGTGGAATGACACACAACTTTCACACAATCCCACTAGAATTCTCTTTTTATTTTACACTTAGAATATTGTTCTTTGGCAGTCTCTTGTCATTTTGGGGATTGAATTCCTTTACAGTAATCTCTTTTAGATGAAGAAATCATACCTGTCTTTTCTCTGGACTTCTTTGAAACTGGATTTCTTAGAGTCTAGGCCAGTGTTTGTCAAATCATTCTCCTCCATCCACTGAATAGGAATCATCTGGAGCTGCTGGCCACAAATGCAGATGCAGACCTACTGACCAGGTGCACTGCAGACCTACGGAATCAGAACCTGGCCGTGGTATCCAGGAAAATGCACTTTTATAACAAGCTCTCCCAGTAAGCTTTGGGCATGCCACTTTGGGACCTTGCCCTAGGGTATAACATAGGATGGTGCAGCTCTCATTATTTCCATAGTGCAAATCAGATGGTCTGCTGGACAGAATGGAGTCCAGAGTCTGGTCCCCTTACTGCTTTCTCTACCTTCTTAGTTGTGGAACTACACGTGTAGAAAAAGTAGCCCCTACCGTGCTTTTAGCAAAGCAAAGCTGCCAGCACTTGTCTGGATGCCCATTCCTCATCACTGGTATGTGATACCCTGATCCTACTTTTGATACATATTAGGATTTTATACTTAGCTTTTTTTTTTTTTTATACTTGGCTTTTTTGGTGGGGCTTACAATGCCATTGCTCTAAGTGCAGCCTCGCAGTTAAGTCTGCAAGCCCTGAACCCAACTGCCTGGGCTTGGATCCCAGCTCTACTACCTATGAACTGAGTTACTTTGGGCAATTTACTTAACCTATCTGTGTCTCAATTTGGTAATCTGAAAACAGAGATGATAATAATAGTCTTGACCTCAAAAGGCTGTTGTAAGGATTAAAACAGTAAACATACATTGAGTACTTAGAAATAGGTTCTGGAACAAAGTAAATGCTTAATGTGTTGCTCCTATGATTCTTCTTCTTCTTATACTTAACAGTGGCTTCCAGCTGTCTGGCCAGAACAGAGAGAAAGATCTCCCTTTCCATGCTCTGGACAGCATGTCATGAAATGCAGTGACCTGTTTAATTGAACTGTCATTCTCCTCTATTGAGGTAGGGGCCTTTCTTCTCCTGGGTAGAGCAGGTCAGTTCAGTGGCCTGGGCTGCCCCGAATGTACTCATTCTCCGGGGGCCCTCAGCTACCTTTGGTCTATGCTGGCACCATTGACATTTTTGTATTTGGACATTTTTTATGTCTTAAAAAAATTTTTTTTTATAGCCTGTGTTCTGCTTCTTTCAACTTTCCAAAGAAAATGGCTCACCATTTCCTTTTCAGCTACTGCTCTTCGGCTCTGTTCTTAACGTTTGCAGACAATAGAATGTGCTGCCTTGTTTTGATTGAAAGAGTGGCTTCCTTACTTTGGAGAAATTACAGATGTGAGTGGGAAACCTCATGCTGTCAGGGCTGCACAATGCTTTAAATGCCCTTTAAAACATCTGGAGAGTCACTTCACAGAGCTTTTTTCTAAAACATCGTGGTGTCAGAATTAAATGAGGCGGGCTTCCTTTGCTTTGAGGATGCTGTCACGGGCATAGAAATGAATTTTTCTCTCTCCTCTATTATAATAGCTGCACCTTACTTTAAAGCATTGTCTACATTCTCTATTCAAATGTCAGAAATTTTGACTCAAACAGAGAGAATGGCACCTTTTTATTCAAAATAAGATTCGGGCTTTAGAACTTAATCACAGATGACACTCTAATTCTGAATACTGCCTTATAGCAAACTCCAAATATTCCTGGGGCTTTAAAGGCATTTCTGGGGTTATATTAGCAGTCTTAGACATTCTGCCATAGTTCCCACTTGATCATGTAGCCACTTAGTTTTTGGATGATTTCAAAGAAGAAAGCCTAATATAGGTTTACAGATCCTTGGGGTCTCAAAAAGTGACCCCATTGAATGGGGAGGTACCTCACACCTTAGGATCTGGGGTCTTCCCATGTCTTTACTGAGGACACAGAAGACATATAAGATCCATGTCCTTGAGAGGCTTATAATCTCAATGGGTGAAAACATGAAGTAATGAAAGAATAATACAAGCCAGTAGACATTCCTTGTGAGCATGTGTGGTACACAGAAATGAGAAGTCCTCTTGGGTTGGGGAAGTCAGAGAGGCTGCATGGTGGAGCTGAGACTTGAGTCAGACCTTGCAGAATTAGGAATATTTGTTACTGAAGGGGAAAGCATACTATTTTAGAAAATATGCCTTGTGGTAGTATATCTATAAGCAAATTTTTATCAAATGACTATATAAACACCATCCTAAAGAAGAGGGATCCTATTCTATCCATCACCACTTTCTTCATGCAGTACTTGCTGAAGTCCTTTTATATCTGAATGATTCCTCATGTACGAACACACTTCTTTAGTGGATACCCTGGCAGTCATTGTATGGATAACTGTCTCTGGTCACTACTATATGCTGCCATGACCCTACTTTTGGATGTTATCAGAATTTCCCCATTTCTGTGGAGCTCACAGTCTCTATAGTAAGGGATTCCTCTCTCTGATATGAGCATGCCTCTTGCTTTTCAGCAGTACTGAGTTTTTATGTTTCCCTCCACCACAGCCAAGTTCATGTCAACTTACAACATGCAACAATAAAAAGGTGACAGGTATCTAAAATAATGATGACAGCAATGCAGTATAATATATTGAATAAAATTTTAGAAAAATCCATGTTTCATAGTGATGCTTAAAAAGAGAGCAAGTCACTATGGAGAACAGTATGGAGGTTCCTTAAAAAACTAAAAATAGAACTACCATACGACCCAGCAATCCCACTACTGGGCATATACCCTGAGAAAACCATAATTCAAAAAGAGTCATGTACCACAATGTTCACTGCAGCACTATTTACAATAGCCAAGACATGGAAGCAACCTAGGTGTCCATAGACAGATGAATGGATAAAGAAGATGTGGCACATATATACAATGGAATATTACTCAGCCATAAAAAGAAAAGAAGTTGATGTATTTGCAGTGAGGTGGATGGACCTAGAGTCTGTCATACAGAGTGAAGTAAGCCAGAAAGAGAAAAACAAATACCATATGCTAACACATATATATGGAGGCTAAAAAAAAAAAAAAGTTATGAAGGACCTAGGGGCAAGACAGGACTAAAGACACAGATGTAGAGAATGGATTTGAGGACACGGGGAGGGGGAAGGGTAAGCTGGGATGAAGTGAGAGAGTGGCATGGACTTATATATACTACCAAATATTAAATAGCTAGTGGGAAGCAGCCACATAGCACAGGGAGATCAGCTCAGTGCTTTGTGACCACCTAGAGGGGTGGGATAGGAAGGGTGGGAGAGAGAAGCAAGAGGGAATAGATATGGGGATATATGTATATGTATAGCTGATTCACTTTGTTATAAAGCAGAAACTAACACACCATTGTAAAGCAATTATACTCCAATAAAGATGTTAAAAAAAAAAGAGCAAGAGGGAAAGAGAGGAAAAGGAAAAAGAAGGAAACCTTTTATACAGAAGAGGGCTGGCTGATAAATGTAGAGGAGTGATAACTTTAAAACTATTATTTTGTAGCTCTCTATATAATAACTGAATAATGAACAGATGCTGAAACCACTGGGTGAAAGGTTGTTGGCCAACTTGATAGTCACATGAACTCAGAGTATCCCACAATGGTTTACTTATTTATGACAAAGGGAAAAATATGCCCTTACAATGAAGAGGTCTGGCAATCACCACCTTAACCAGATGGCCAAGGAGTGGCACAACATGACACAATGGGCCTCCTGGTTTGATGCAGTGGGAGACGTATAACCTCCCCTTTGCAGTGTTCTTGCAGAAATGTTGACCGGAATCTAATCAGGACAATGCAGTCAGATGAGTCCAGACAACTGGCCTGGGCCCTCAAAGGAATTAGTGTCATATAGAACAGAGGAAGGCAGGGGAGCAGTTCTCAGGAGGGGGGGGAATGGGAGGTAAGGTTGGGAGGACAAAGGGGCATAACAGTAAAAATGCAATGTATAAACTTTGAATTCTGACTTTAAAAAAATCTATAAAAGACATTTGCATTTGAATATAGACTGTAGGTTGGATGATGTCATTAAATCCATGCTGATTTTCTTAGGTGTAACGGTGTTGTAATGTAGAATGTTTCTGTTTAAGGAGATACATGCTGAAGAATTTAGGTGGGAAGTGTCATGATGCCTATAGACTTCTTTTGGATGGTTTGGCAAGAGGGAAATGTGTTGTATATACTTAGCTATCTAGAGATGGAGTGGGTGTGGTAAGCTGTTAATAGTACGTGAAACTAGGTAAGGTGTACAGGGCTACTCATAGTGCAGTTTTTTCCACTTGTCAGTGGAAAGACGAATGGATTCCATTTGTCAGTTAAAATTTCCAAAATAAAAAATGTTTAAAAAGAGATGATGACACACGATGTTTTCATGATGGTCTGAAATAACTGGCTTGCTGAATATGAGCTTTTAAGTGGTGGTACAGTGTAGCTGACACAATGTAATCGAATTTGCACAAGGAGGTATTAATAATCCCACTGGAGAGACAGAGTCAGAGGCATGTTGCCGTGGTGTGACTTGACTAAGGCTGGTTAGACTCAGAGCCAGGACTGGAAGCCAGGCTTTCTACTTTAGCGCCCAATAGTCTCTCCACTGCGGCTTGTCACAGGTGTAGCTTGGAGTCTTGTCATCCTTTGCCAGGTCACCCTTCTCCAAAGGGTCTTAGAGAATTAATTGCTGTGATCTTTCCTTCTCTGTGTAGAGTTCAGACATGAATCAAGGTTGACTCCTTTTTGAGACTGGTGTGATAAGTCATCTAGAATATTTGAAAGGTGGTGCAGCCAAACCCTGCTCATTCAGGGGGGAACATTTCAAGGTAGCCCCCTGAGGCGATTTAATGAAAAGCCAAATTGGCTATGAAGGGACATAAAAGCATAATGCATAACTTTAGCATTAGCCCCACTGAGCTTCTTGAGCATCAAGTGAAGTGTTTTGTTTTCATTAAATGAGCTCACACTTGGTAAAGATCTGGGTGGGGGGAGGACAGGAAAGGTTCCATGAAAACCAAAATCTCAAATACTACTAATAATGAAAAGAGAAGGCTTGCTTTCATTATTTTCTAATTAGAGAGTTGAACTTTATAGCTGAGGAAATAAGGCTTTCCTCTTTGAACGTAATACCCTTTTCCAACGGGGTGCTGCACATGGTCCTTCACTTATGGAAGGGCCCATTCAGCTGAGAACAAGTGCCAAGCAAATGACTAATCACTTCCTTCCAGATGAAGGGCCGAGAGTGAGGAGGGGGTGGAAGCACAATGCCAATGCGCGCTCCCAATGCACGCTCTCTGGGAGGGATGGAGCTGCAGTCCTCATTAACTTCAGAGGTGGGGCAGTTATGCCCTGCTGGTAGGCACTGTTCTTCTTAAACTCATAATGGAAATAAGTTAATGGCCCCTAATAAAACCACTGTGCAGCTCTTGTGTACCAATGCTGAAATGTGATGTGTGAGAAGAAATCTTTAGTTGTCCCTTGGCTTCGGTGGGGTGGCCCCATCTTGTGAGTTATAGACCCCTATGGGTTATCTCAACATTCATTTTCTTATTGGTCTTCTTCCACATCTTCTGCTCTTTTATTCTTATTCCACTCCACCCCCATTGCTGTGCATGTATCTGGGAGGAGTACCTATTGGTTCCTGCTTATTTTTAGATTTAGGTGAAAATCAAAGGGAGTATTGGATATTTGTGATCTTTGAATTAAAGTCTACTCTACTGAGCGGTTTCTTCTTAATACTTTTTTCAGGGTTATTTCTAAGCCTTTAGCCCCTTATCACTGCATTTAAAACCCTTTGCAATCCAGTGACTCCTCCACCCCTGCCATTTATCTAAATGTATTTTCCATTTCTTAAGCAGGATGTTTACTCCCAATAAGTATGCCTCATCCCATTTTCCTCCTTCCCACAGCCATGCTTTTGCTCATGTCCACTTGGAATATTCATTCCCCTTTTCTTGGTATGTGGTATCACAAAATGGGTAAGACCATGACTCTGGAGCCAAGACTGTCTGAGTCTAAAGCTTGACCTTGGCCAAATTAGTTAGATTCTCAGTGCCTTGGTTTCCTCATCTAAAAGTGGGGCTGATAGTTCCTACCTCATAGGGTGGCTGCGAGACTAAAATGAGTTTAAAAAAGTACTTTAAAACAGTGTCAGTGCTATATAAATATTAGCTGCTTTTATCACTTTTACTCATACAAATGTTACTGATTCTACAAGGTCTAACACAAGTCTGCAGCCTCTCTGATTCTCCAGCCCAAGAGGGCTTCTCCAATACTTCTCATTTCTGTGTACCACACACTCACAGTGAATGTCTAGTGGCTTATATTATTCTTTCCTTCTTTCATGTGTTCCCCCATTGAGATTATGAGCTTCTCAAAGACATGGATCTTATATGTCTTTTGTGTCCTCAATAAAGACATGGAAAGACCCCAAATCCTAAAGCGTGAGGTACCTCCCCACTCAGTGTTTGCTCTGTAAATGCCCTGTTTCTGACAGGGGATATGATGAATGAGTAGTTCCAGATCTGTATACAATGGTGAGTCAGAAACACTTTCTAAACAGCTGGAAGAGCTACAGTACATGAGGGAAATGGAGGAGTAGAAAGACTGTAGAGAAGTTTTTCTAGGGTCTAGTCTCGTTTCTGGTGTTCAAGAGTTTTAAGTTAAGAATTTGAGTTATTTTGAAACTATTTTTGGTTGCTGCTCTGTATTCTTTTGATTGCAACACTCTGAGTCAATGCTGTATTGGCCACAGCTTTGTAACATGACACTTGCGTGTGTTGAACTACACCTACACAAAGTAAAAGTACTATTCAAATGCAGTGTACCGTTGATAGCAATTTCTAGAATCCACTGTATAGAAGAGAGTCCTCTGAGATGGTCACTTCTCTTGTTTCGCAACTACCTCCTCATCTCAGGGTCACCCAATGCACGCTCTCTCTTTCTTTAAGGACATTTAAGCTCATTTATGGCCTCATCACAGATCCTGCCATGGACTGTAACCAAAGCAGAATGAGTGAGAGGATATGGATGTGGGGAGCAGGGTTGAACACTTGTCACTGGGCTTTGGACATAAATGAGGTGTGGTACCCAGGATACTGCCTCTGAATGGTGGGGCAAAGGAAGGTGCTCCATGTAAAGATGGCATGGATCCCAGGGCAAGGAAGCCAGACAGGTGTACAGTGAAGAGAATGAGTTGGGTTATCTTAGTATGATGCCCCTTGAACTTTAACGTGCATGTGAATCACTTGGAATCTTATGAAAATGCAGATTCTGAGTCAGTAGGTCTGGGATGGGCCTGAGAGTCTGCATTTCTAACCAGCTCTCAGAAGATGCTGTAGATGCTTGTCCATGGACCATACCTTTAGTAGCAAGGCCTTAGGAAAGAGCATGAAAGGGATAGGCCTGTGAGCCTGATAACCTGATAAGTGACTGCCAGATAAAAAGACACTATTTTCAGGTATTCAAGGATTTAGGGAATAGGCATCGATGGTGTCCCTTCAGAAGCAAAGTGAGCAGGTTCTAAGGGGAGGGTGAAAAATGAGAGAGAGAGAGAGAGAGAGAGAGAGAGAGAGAGCGAGCGAGCAGGGTCCATTGATCAACTACTCTACCTACTTGGAGAATATCCTTTCAAACTCTTCTCAGTTGAAACATGAAATTTCTGTGCTCTCTTTTAACCAGGGCAGCGACTCCCCTCCAGGCTGTCTCTTCTTAGCTTCAAAGCAGTCCACTGATGCAGTGAACAATTTCATCAGTTGGAAATTTGGTTACTGTAAATCCTCAGGGCCCATTTGATTAATTTTGAACTTAACGGGTTGGTTGATTGTCATGTGAACATGTGACCTAGCTGCCACCCCACACAACTCCTCTCACTCTTGGCACTTTAGGTCAAAAAGAATGTCACCAGAGAGTTAAGAACATGGTAAAAGATGAGAAAGAGCCCACCTCAAGCTACAAGTGGGAATGGCAGGAACTGTATGGCAGAGCGTGAATCTGCGAGTTTACTCACAGTGTTATGGATTCGTTATTCATCCCTTGAAAAGCGTTTCCTGGTACGGTGGTTATGTGTAAGTTATCACAAATTTCCCTTGAGGAATGAAATGAGAAATATTTACTTTCCAAATTTCGGATGCAAATAGGAAACTGTTATGCATAGCAATCAGCCTGGTACTTACAGAATGAAATTAAATTCAGAGGAGAAGATCTTCGTAACATCTGGAAGCTTTCGGATGCCTGTGTTACAGATGCTCCTGTGGTTTGGGGCAGGGTGGGAATGTGGGCAGAGTGAGTAAAAGTGATTGTTATTAAGGAATAAAGATAAAAACGGTAGGAAGGCACTTTGTAATACTGTTTTCACATTAAATTTAAACATATGGAGTTTGGCTTTATCAGTAACGCTTCTAGCTGCTGAAGATCATCAGAATTTAACAGCCCCGAACACTGTGGGCGTAGTTACTCTAATGACTCCTATTTAGAGATCTAGGGGATGGGACTAAACTTCTAAGTCTTTTTCATTTACGTCTGTAAAGATTTCCAGCCTGTCTTTTTACTATTGCATCAATTGCATTTTTGTATTGTATTGCATTCCATTTCCTTTTGCTAACTAGTTTATTCCGTGCTCTTGATGGTTCCAGAAAGCATCTCACTACTTTAGAACAGGTTTTAACTCAAACACTTCAGGAGGATTAATCTCCATGTGAGAAATCCATTTCCTCATTATTAAAAATCTCCCTTTATTTAGCTACCTTGCGATTCAGGGAGTTCTTCCTTGTATCTCACTGAGATCATTAAACATTCTTTGGGTTATTGGAGCTACTCAGGACTCCTCTTCTTTTCCTCCCACCTTTTATTTAGCCTTCAAAGAGGAGAGAGGCTTCAGTGATAGGTTAAATTGAAGGATATTTTATTACACAGAATGGGACTGAAGTCCAGGCATCTGGATCTCCCCCCAATCGCGTTTTAAATTCACCAGTCATGGACACTGGACAACTGAAGTGAACTGCCCGGCACTCTGGTGACAATGAAAGGAAGCCATCTTTCTCTTTTGGATCACTCTGGTTCTCTTCCTTACCTGTTACCCCAGATCACACAGAATCCTTGCCCTGTCTGTGGCTGGTGAAGGCAGTGTGGGCTTGGACTGCAGTGTGTACCGGGGTTGGGGGAATATTGCTTTTTAGGGGTGAAATGCTATTTAATAAAGACAATGATTCTTCGATAACAAGGGGCTGCAGTGGTCAAATTTGGTTCTGGGATTTTCTTATGTTTTTCCAAAGTAGTTGATGCTGCGGATACTTATGGGTCCCATAGACCCCTTGGAGGTCTGGAAAAGCAGAACACTTGGGTTAGGAATCATCATCCAGTGTTAGAGCTGCCGAAGGAGCTACACTCGTGCCCATCCCCCAGGACAGGACTGCTTGGATGTTGTGGAACACTAGAGAGGTGTCTGCCCCTCCTCCTTTTTTTTTTTTTTTTTTTTTTTTTCAGCTGGTAGGGGTTTTGGACTTTGCATCCTCTAGAGATTTTATGAAATGTAATTCATCAGGAAGAAGAGAGAATGGACATCTGTGTTAGATGGTTAAATGTTCATTTTTTTCTGTGTGAATAAGTGATTACTTGATATATGAGAAGATCCATGGTGATTAATTTATAGGTTTGTATCAAGTTTCAGGAATTCTGGTTTTGCTGGCAAGGCAATGAATCTGCTGGGCTACAGTGGTACTTAACTTATAGTTCTAACTAGTGGACTTAATAAGTTTTAATGGGAAATAGAAAATAATGATTTCTCTAATATGGCACAGTACCTACCTCAAAGTAATGCTTTAAAAGTTTTCACTTAACGAATGAATGAACACATGAGAGAAAGGAGATCAATAATTTTCAACCAGGGATGGGGATCAAATCAGAATTGCCTCTTCCACTTTCACCTATGCTCTCTCTGCCTCACCACCTCACCTTAGAGATTCCGATTTACCCTTTTTAAAGTGTCCTGACCTCCCTGTTCCACGCCCACCATCACTTTGAAAATCATTGCAAAGGGGTGATATTCTTCTTGGATGTTTGGGATGGAGAAAATGTTGGGAACCACTTACGTGTATTTGAAAGCACCCAGCATGGTAGCTGATAAGAAATGCTGATTAAATTTTAATCAGAGGGCTGAAGACAGACATGCAGATAATGCTAAGTATGTGGTTTAAAAATTCTCTCCAACCTTTTAATTGTTTAGGTTTTCATCAGATGCCCATGTTCCCCTCCCCAGTTGCTTAAAAAGGAAAATTCCTCACAGGTATTTTAACCGGGGGAGATTTGTAAATGCTCCAGGCTCAATGTACACCAGATTTTTAGTGTTCTGGATCAGTCTGTAAAGAGAAATGGAAAAACAGGCAGCAGTTTAATAGATGTGTTTCGTTTGGAATGCACAAGGTCATGGTCACCAGAGGATGCTGGCTGAAAGTGGCATCAACAAAATCAAGTGACTTTCCTGTGCTTGAGGGGAGCTCCAGGGACCCTGGGGATAGAAACAGAATGGTGAGAGCTAGTTGGCTATTGCCAGGAAGTTCTGCTTTCAACCTCTTGCTGAGATAGGTGTAAGCATCATAGCTGGCAGTCTGTTCCATTCTCCCTTGCACCCCCTGAGGAAGCACCAACATCCAGGGCTCCTGGCCAGCTAGGTCATGCCCCACCATGGAGCCAGCACACTGAGGGTGATGGGAGATTCCATTCCCAGGAGAAATGAACAAATTGGCTACTTGTCCTTGTAGGCAAACTGGTCTTCTTTGTAGTGTGCTGGCAGTCACACTAACCAGTTATCCAGATGGGCACTCAGTCTTTGTAAAAGCCCAGGGCAGAGGCCGGGGCCTTGGATTGGGTTTTTTTTTTGTCCATTCTATAGATAATTTGTTGTGTGATGATGCCAAACCTCCTAACTTCCCAGAGCTAATGCTCCCTTCTGTAAAATTAGAATAATAATAGCACTCTTCCTACCTCACAGGTTGGCAGGTAGTGAGTAACATAATAGGTAGAGATAATGTACAAGACAGGGCTTTGCAAAATATAAAAGTACAGCCATAATACCACAGTGGTGTTATTGCTCTTCTCCCTAGTTCCCCAGTGACTTTGGGAAGCAGCCACATTTACTGGGTTCTGTCTACTTTGGATTCAATAAAAGGTAGTACATGCATTTGGCTTTTTTTAACCCATGCAGCAACCACCTAAGGAAATGATAATTACTCTTGTTCTGTAGAGAAAATCTAGTGTATTGGTTAGGTGGACGGACTCTGGAGTCAGCTTGGTTTTACATGCTGGTTTTACTAACTGTATGGCCTTGGATACATCACTTAAAGCTTGGTTTCCTCATAGTGTGGTTTCTGAGCAGTAAATGTGTGTGTCGCGATCGCAGTAAGGCCTCCACCAGTGTTAACAATGACTATTCTAGTTGATGAAATCAGGAAGTTGAATGATTTGTCTCTAGTCACAGAGCTGAGAAGTAGCAGCACTTGGAGGTGAAGTCAGTTTTTCTGACTCTGAGTCTAGTGTGCATTCTACCTTCTAAAGTTACCCACTATCGGTGCCTATTTCTGTCCTTTCTGTCTCTTTGATTCTTAAGAGGTGAGTGACGTTTTGTTGTAATTATTTTTACAACAACTGAGTCAAGCAATCATGGGCCACATAAGACATTATGTGGGTAGGATGGAAAGCACTTTTATTTCTGAAGACTCTTTTGGGGTCTGACCACTCATCCATACATGCATTCAGTCAACAAACATTTATTGAGCACTTACATGTGCCAGGCATTGTTCTAGGTGCTGGAGATACAGCTGTGAACAAGACAAAGAGGGCTTGTGGGGAGCTAACATCCTAGTCTTAGGGCCTTCTTTGGGAAAAGTCCATAAACTTTCCCTTAGAGCACTTTATTTTCCTTTCTGTATTTATAAATTGATACTTTATCTATTAATAAATGTCGCTGTGCATCACAAACAGCTTTATTTATCTCAAGCTGCTCTGCTTCAACATTGCTTGGGAAGTCTGTTAAAACTGCAGAATTTCAGGTTTCCAGGTCTGGGATAGGACTGTCACCTGTAATGGAAATGACCTTCCCCCCTCCCCACTCCCCTCTTGAAATTCTACCTCACAGCGAAGTCCAGACTATACCTTTTGCACTTAAACACCCATTATTTCGGATTTCCCCATAACTGTTTGGTGAGTTAGTCTTACCTCTCTGGTTACACCATCATTTCCTGGGGGAGATTTATACTTTACCTCCTCTGTATTCCAGCAGCATTTGACCTTTGGTTGGACATGTGTACCCACATACTTATTAATTAATTAGTCTCTTTAGATAATTGCTATTTGGACCATTCATAGGGAGGCCTTGTGGTATAGTGGAGAATACACAAGCTTTGAAGATAGGCTGGGGTTGAATTCCAGCCCTGCCATTGTCTAAGGTACCACATTGGTCAAGTTACTGACCATTCTGAGCCCCCATTCCTTCCCGTGAACAAAAGAGATAATTACCCCACTTTGCAGGGCAGCTGTGAGAATTAAATGACACAACCTAGAGGAAATAAAGGCCAAGCACAAGTGCTCAAAATATGTTTGTTGCTAACATCTTTCTCACTTCCTTAACTTTTGAAACTCTTCTGCAGATGCAGTTTGTAGAAGGTCAGGTTTGGGCCAAATAAGGCAGAAGTAAGAAGTCTGGTTTAGGAGTCACATGACCTGATTTCTAGTTCCAACTCTGGCACTAACTTGCTGTGTGACATCAGGCAAGTCAGTTAACCTCTTTGGGCCACAGGTTTATCATCTGAAAACTGAATAGAGCCAGTCTTCTCCCATCCCCTCTTTTTTGTAAATTGGAGGAAAACGATAATTTGGAAAGGATTGTTTTTAAGACTCAGTTCAAAAACATCACAATAATAACAACAAATCCAACATACACATGCCAACCACTTTTACATGGTAGGTTTCCAAGAACCATTTACTAAACAAACGAATATGCCCAAACAGTCCCCAGGGAACTAATTCATGATCTCTAAGCTCCTTTCCAAATTTTCCCACCACCCCAAGAACTCCATACCCTCCCTTCCATAAGGTAAGAGCTACTTGGCAGGACTCCACAATGTCAATTTTAATTTCCAACTTTGTGTTGTGATGTTTCAGAGTTTATACAGCTCCCAGGGAGAAGCAGTTGTCACCATGGCAACCTTCAGGCCGCTGCAGTGAGAGAAATTAGTGCCTGCCCAGACCTAGTAATTGCTGTGGTCTTTTCCTCTTGGATTCCTAACAGTGGATGCTTGAATACAAATACTGAGTGGGCTCCAGCAAGCGAGGGTAATGGTGTACAGCAATAAACTATCTGTTAGCTGATGCTTACATTTCAGACAAATTGAGGAGGTTGTCAAAGGCATTAGCTTCTATCTTTTCCAGGGAATCACTCTGAGAGATTTCACTAGGGGAGAGAGAAAAAAAAAAAAGAAGAAGAAGAAACATGAAAGAAATGACTGTGTCTGCATAATAATAAGCTGTGTGTACAACCCAACAACTGGGGGCTCCAGTGTGTCCTTTTAAAAAAGAACAGGGAAGCCTTAAGTTGTCCTCACATCATAAAGTGCTAACACATGCATACCCCCGCCCTCCCACCCCCCACTCCCCCACCTTTAGGAACACTAATTGGCATCTGCAACCCAGATGCAGTTGAAATGCAAGTTTCAGTATTCCCTGTTGATGTGACAGGTTCTTTTTCTTATTTATCTATGACTCAGAGTCACAGATTGTTAGAAGTGGACACGTCCTTTGGGAAAATCCAGTCAGCTTCCCTTGTTTTACAGCTTTTGGAATTAAAGCTCTGAGAGGAGAGGCAAATAATGCTCATGGGAAGATTCAGGGCCAGGATCAGAATGTCTGGGTTCTCAACTCCATCACTCTAGTGAGGTTTTAATTTGGGTTAGGATTCATTGTTTCTTTCTTTGTTTGTTTTTGTTTTTGTTTTTGTGGTATGTGGGCCTCTCACTGCTGTGGCCTCTCCCCTTGCGGAGCACAGGCTCTGGACGCGCAGGCTCAGCGGCCATGGCTCACGGGCCCAGCCGCTCTGCGGCACGTGAGATCTTCCCGGACCGGGGCACGAACCCGTGTCCCCTGCATCGGCAGGCGGACTCTCAACCACTGCGCCACCAGGGAAGCCCAGGATTCATTGTTTCTTAACTCTTTACCCCTTTCCCCAAATCCTGTTCTGATGCAATTGCAAAGTGGTCAACTCCTACACGAAGTGTCCTTCTTGTGTTGTAACCGTCTGTTTATTTGACCATTTCCTTCACTTCATTAGCAAATTGAGGACAAGGAGTATGTCCTATTCACTTCTAAATCCCTGGTGGCTTCATGTAGCCTGGCACATAGGGTATAAATGAATGAATAGATAAGTGAATGAACTGATTTTTTTAAAAAAAAAAAGACACAAAAGTAAAGGAACAAACTTTGCCATATATTTACCACCGCCAAGCATGTAGGTAACGTCAGTGTTACCCTAAAATCCCAGCATAAGCTACCATTTGCAGCCAGCTGAGAAAGAAGTCGCAAAATCTAATGTTTACATTCACTGAAGGCTTCAGACTCGATGAGAGCTTTAGCCTACAGGAAGGCTGAGCCTAAGGCAGTTAAGGTCTTTTATGAACAACACAGTGATGGATAGTTCCTAGGCTGATTCATCTTATTCCTACCTAATGTTTCACTTATTTAACTGTGGCTGCTTTTCTTACTAGGAGGTCTTAATATATTAAAAGCTATCAAAACTCAACATTTAAACTTGAGAGCAGAAGAGTAAGGGTTAGCCTCAAGCAAACTGACCTTTACGTAACCTGCAGTGTTATTTCCTATAATATGCACTAATTCTTAATGAATTATTTTTAATACCCTCATTCCTTGCTTATACCCTAAAGAGCAATCAGAGGTTCCCCAAGGAACTAGGACTGATGATGCAGCATCTTCTTTAGAGATGCAAATCTGCTTCCAAAGCCTAGAGGATTGTTAAGATGCTCTCTGGGAACTAAATGGCCTCTGAGGTCCTTTGACTCAGACTAACATTAAGGAGGATGCTGGAATACTGGACTCCTTTGAAAGTTCTCTTTCCATATATGGGATCTTGTGTCCTAGAAGCTGACACAGGGATATAGGATTGAAATTCACATGTAACACAAATATGTGATCACATTGAATTATCAGGCTGCTTTACAATTTTGATAAATGCCTTTTATCAGTATGGCTATAGATACTGTGTTTTTGTGATACACTTATATTTTAGATACAAAGATAATCTGATGCACAATAAACTTTCAACACATTTTCTTCTATGTAGGTGTTATCTAAAAATGTGACATGAGGGAATAGCTGCTGTAGCAGGGGGAGAGTTTTTATGACTGAAATCTATCTTCTTTTCTACTTGAGTAATTTATCATCACTTATCAAAAGACATTCAGTTCACTGAAGCAAGGTTAGTTATCTGGATTTTAATAACTCTTGAAAATCATACCTTTTCTTCAAAGGTCCCTGGGCATTATTTGTACTTTAAAGATAAAAATAGTAGGGTTTCCTAAACACAATTTCTCTCCTAGAAAAATTATCCCCTTTCAACTATGTGTTCTCTGAGGGAAAAATTTATTCCAATTATAAATGTCTTTTGATATGCAGTATCTTACTTACATTTTTATGACTTCATTAAGTCCTCTGAAAGCTTGAGATGGGATTACTTTGATAGGGAGATAGGTGAGTGATCTAGAAAAGAAAAAAGGAGAGCCAAGAGCTTAAGATTTAAGATTGGGTGCCTTTTAAATTCATGCATAAAATGTGTGTGTGTGACTACAGAGTTCCAAATAGCTAGATTCAGGTTGAAAGTTCTAACATATCAATAAAGAGAGGTGCCATGACTCATTCTTGGTGTTTATCAAAAGTGTGTAATTTTGTTTTTAAGATAGTGAACTTTGGGATCAGACCCACCCAGGTTCAAGTCCCCACTCTCCTACTACCTGGCTGTAGGACCCTGAGCATATTATTTAAGTCCTCTGTTTCAATTTCTTCATCTATAAAATTGAAATAATAATTTCTATTTCACCGGGTTGTTATGATGATTAATCAAGATAACGTGTATGAAGGAGAGGGCTTGGCACCAAGTAAATGGTTCACACACAGTTTTAGAGTGGACTTATAGGCTTGTCGGGAGGATGGAAAAGAAGCTATCTTGGGTAGAGTGGAGAAATAGATGGGGAAAATACAATTGAAAACCAGGCAGGCAAGAGAAGGGAAGATTCACTAAGAACATGTTCCTATTTTGATCTTTACCACTTTCCCCAGGCAGCCTATTTTAATATTATCCCAACCAGACCACTTTGCTCCTATGGTTAAATCGAACGGGCACCTCATGCCGTTTGCGGGGAGTATCTATAGAGATTCCTTCAGGCACTTACTTATATCCAGAAGAACAATCTGAGCGTTCTTGAACTGAGATAAAAGTTATGCGTTACATAAAAGTTGAGCAAAGAGTGACTTCTCAGCAAGAGCAAAACCAGAATAGGATGATAAAGGAAACTGGGGTCAAGATAACTCAGGAGAAAGCAGCTGCAAGGCATAGATGAATGTTCAACCGGTATTTATCAAGCATGTACAGTGATTCAAGGATTTGGCTCAAGGACTGGAAGAGAAGAGGGGAGTGGACCAGGACATTTCAGGAGGGACATGAATATCAAGAATATGGAGAATAGAAGTGGGAGATGCTGCCTTGTTTTTCGTGTGTCTATGCAGCAGAGACTGGCTTATTAGCTGCTGCACCTCCACCGTGATGAGCATATTCAAATCAGTGAGATGTCTTACAGTCCCAGAAGAGACTTGTAACGTGCTTGTAACATGCTGTGTGAACTATGCACTCCCACCTGTAACCTTATTTTATCCACTCAACAATGGTGTGAGGCGGGTATTTCCCTTCGATAGCAGAAGAAACTTGATCACAAGAGATTAAGTAATCTGGACAAGGTAACATGACCAAGCAGAGAGTCTCCAAATGTTCTTTACTGTGCAATACTGGCCTGAAGTATATGATTCCTAACCCACTCTGTCTCCTTTTAAATTTTTTTCCCAACTTTATTGAGGGATAATTGACAAATATAATTGTATATATTTAAAATGTACAATGTGATGATTAGGTGTATACCTACATTGTGGAATGATTGTCAATATCAAGATAATTGACACATCTGTCACCTCAAGTAGTTAACTTTTTTTTGTGGTAAGGATGCTCAAGATCTACTCAGCAACTTTCAAATATACAATGACATATTCTTAACTATGCCACCATGCTGTACATTAGATCCTCAGAACCTATTCTTCTTATAAGTGAAGGTTTGCACCCTTTGACCTGTATCTCCCCATTTTCCCTTACCCCCAGCCACTGGCAACCACCATTCTATTCTCTATTTCTGTGAAATTGGCTTTTTTTCGAGGTTCCACAGAGAAATGATACCATATAGTATTTGTCTTTCTCTGGCTTATTTCACTTAGCATAATGCCCTCCACTTTCATCCAGGTTATTGCAAATGGCAAATTTTCTTCTTTTTATGTCTGAAAAATATTCTGTCATATATATACATACCAAATTTTCTCCATCCATTCATCTGTCAAGTGACTTTAGGTTGTTTCCTTATCTTGGCTATTATGAGTAATGCTGCAGTGAACATGGGATGGAGATGTTTCTTAGAGATAGTGCTTTCGTTTCCTTCGGATATATACCAGGTCACTCACTCTCTCTCAGTGAGCAAGGTGAAGGGACATGAATTGGAACCTTGTTTCTCTTGAGAAGAGGCATGTCACACTCTTGCTATTCCTCCTACAAAGCAGCTTACCAGCAGTTCCTCTCTAGGGCTAATGCAAAGAAATTTCATTGCAGAAAAATGCTTTCACTCAACTGTCTCTTAGAGATGCTACAACCTAGAACAAGTAATCCAAACTTGCTCCTCTGATTTTATTCCTGAAGACAGTCCCACCAAGTACATCCTTCAATACCCAAACTTATTTAACAGGGCATCCGAGAAGAACAGGGACTGTAGGGGGAGAAATCTTCTTATGATGGCATGTTTCCTTCCTATATTTCTTCTGCAATCATGTCTGCTTGGCTTACTGATTAAAAACACAGTTTTATTGCTGTCTGCACTGCCAAGTCAATAAATTTCCAGAAGAGAAAGCTGTATTCTACTGTACCCCATGCAACATCAATAAAACTGACAGCCAAATTCTGATTCCAGAATCTTTATTGCTGGGGATAATACAGTGCAGAACATATTTTGGAGAGTGTTCACATAAAAGCTTCAACTGAACCTTTCAGAGCTGTTTATTCATGTAAATGGAGCCCAGAAGCTGGAGCCTCTCAGCAGGCACCCTCCTCCTCCAAAAAAGGAACACTGTGTGGCTCCCCGGAGAACAGTGTGGCTCAGATTTGACCAGGGAGGGTGCCTGAGTTTTTGATCGATGTGGGGATGAGGGATGAGGAGCAAAGGTTGGACAGAAGGGAGAGAAGCTGTAGATCATGCACTGGCTGTTCCCGGTGACTACAGATCAGCCCTGGTGCAAGAAAAAATTTTGTAGAGTTGTTGTTGATGCTTCAGAGCAGGAAAGGCAGCAGTGATGAGAGTGAAAATAGAGTTCCTACCATAAAAGAGGCACTGAGCGAACAGGAGGTAGCTTTATGAGTGTGGCTGGGACAAGAAAGAGGCCTGGGGGTCAGAGAATGGGGAGCGAGGTGGGGTGAGACAGGTGCACCAAGCTTTTCACAACAGAAGTGTTCTCATGAAGTGATGTGGAGAACGTGCTTCTGTGAATCCCAAACTGTTTTCCCCACAGACTTATATTTTTATTTTAGAGATATTGTGTATTCCTTTCTGATTCATCACAGTGGGCAGCAGTTACTAAGCATTCAAGTTGCTGTCTCCTGTATTTAAATGTTCATGTGGCCCATGATTTGTTAATAACCATTTGAATGTACTCCCTTTGAAGGTGATCCCTTCTCTGATGGATGCTTCTGTGATTCTTTCCATGAAGCCAGAAGCTCTTAGCAATGTGAACAATTGTCTCAATAACGCTGCAGTTCTACTCCTATATATATATCCCAGAGAAATCTGCACACTGATACTCATGGAAACTTGCACAAGGATTTTCTTCACAGCCTTGTGGCATCAAGGGGTATTGAAGGCAGCCTGAGTGTCCACTGCTGAGGGAGGGGGGCTAAAATGTACACCTATGAATGGGTCGCCAGTTAGGAGCAAGAGTGTAAAGGGGCACAGAGCAGCATGTGTGGATCTTAGAATCATGGTGTTAAGAGAAACAACTAAGAAATTAATGATATGTATACACGACACTACTTGCAGAATTAAAATACAGACACACCAAACATTAGCCATTGGAAAACATATAAACATACATCAGCATGGTTGCCTATGGTGAGTTGAGAGAAAGTGGGAGGAGGGTATAAAATGAATAACTAAAATGAGGGGACTTTGAATGACCCACTGATTATGCTATTTGAAGGAAAAAGTATGGTTAACTTAACCCTCTGTACCTGAGAGACAAATGGAGAAGATAAAATTTTCATTTTGATGTATTGAGTTCCCCCCTCCTCCTCTTCCCTTCCTCTTTCCTTCTTCCTTTTTTTTTTTGAAAGTTAGGTCTACATGTATTCTAAGAATTTGTGAACTTCAGGAACTATTATGGAAAGGTCTAGTTAATATCATTTGATAAAGAGCAGAAGCCAAGGAGAACTGAGGAAAAAGGGGCCAAAAGCAAGGACAGTCCAGCAGCTCTGTTGTCCAGTGTCAACAAAGGGAATGAAAGCTATGAATGGAGCAAAGAAACGTAAGAGATCGACACTCCCAAACTATGCATCTCAGATGGGTGGTAGAGAACCAAGGTTACTGGGCAAATGTGAAGTTGAACTTGCAGAGTGGAGAGTTCTCTCTGCCTCTTGAATAGTGAGTGAGATGGCTGTGGAAGTATATGGTGTGGAATCATGCAGTTACTTATATTTATTATAGTTCATAGTCCTTTTTATAGTTTTAAACTTTGATTTTTAAATTAATTGATGATATAACACAGGTGATAGCTGAACTATGGCCAAATTCTACCTTGCTCAAGAGCCTTTACCAGAGATGTTGAAGCAAATACTTAGATTGGATGACAAAGGCTGCCTTAGTTTCATCAGTTCTGGAAATTCCATCGACTCATGAATCCCACATGCAAGTCTCCCACACCTTCCAGTTATGTGTTAAAGTTGACGTAGAAGCAGTCTCTGCTCCTTAGGATTGGAAGTAAGGACTCACCCTAGTTCTGGGATCTTGTGATTGGTCATGACCCTGGTGAAGTCCTGTGTCTTTCTGCCTTGTCTACACTAAACCCAACGCTATTTGGAGGGCAGGAGTGTGCCTGCAGTACCTTGAATTACACGGCCCCCGCCCCATATTGGTACTTGTTTTGGCCTTGATTGCTTATCCTGTAGCCTGCTTGGTCTCCCCAGAGTCCATCCAGGTGTGGAGCCTTTGCCTTCTCTTCTTGTCAATCACCAGATGCTGATCCCTGTATTCTTCCCTCTTAGAAGACACTGCTGACCCAGAACAGTTCCTAGTTGCTATCTGGTTAGGATCAATGTAATATCTCTCACTACTTGGTTTTGACTTTCAAACTGGGCCCCCTGGAACGGATGGGGACCCTGTGCTGGGGCTACCCAGTGCAGCTGGGTTAGTTCCTCCAGTGGATGCTGGTGGGCTGCCAAAATCACCATTTAGGACTGAGGTACTCATTCCGCCAGCTATTGGGAGAGTGGGCAACTGAAGCGCTCAGCGGAGTTGCTCTCCTGGAATTACCTTCAGCCTAAGATTGCCACCTCACCCAATATCAGGTCTTCTCTCCTCTGCAGCCCGCATCCAGTGACTGGTCAATGCATAGAATAAAGGCCCAGCCCTTTTGTTTTGCCTCATGGTGGGACTGCTCAGGAGGGCCATCCCACTTTCAGAGCTCTTTCCCATCGACTCTTTCTCCTGGGCCCTGACTCAATCCCCTTCCTAGCCAGCCCCAGCTGTCAAGGCACCAGCTCACCTTCCGTCAGAGCCCAGCAACAGATAAACAAATAGCATTCAGATAAACCTAATCTCCTTGAAGAAGATGATGCCCCATTATCAGGTCTCTTGAGTACTCAAGGGTGGGGCTTGGGCCTCTCTTATTTTTTTTCTTCTAAGTTTAATAACACAGATGACCTTGGACAAAGCCAGTTTGTCCAGTTCACTGGCTTATTCATGAACCCTCAAAATAATGTTAGCTGGAGAGTTTCAGGGTCAGGAGTTTCTTTGTCCCCCTTCAAGGGAACCCAAGATTTAGAAATCCTTGCTTTTAAAAACCTATCCACTGGGAGATATTTGCATTATCAAAGAGTTCTTTGCTCTACAGGAGGATTGATGAAAGGTTCCTTAAATAGCAAACTCCTTAGGTAAATGGAAAATATGGTTCAATTGACACTTTTAAACATGGGTGTTGCCTAAAGCCAATTACAACTGTAGGTTCCCCCACCTCACTTTGGTTCTTAAGAGCTTGGATTTCCAGGGCAGGACCACCTTCTGAAGCCCACAGGCTGAGCAGGGGCAGAGGAAGACAACAGCCAGGGAAGAAATCCGAGCACTAATCTGGAGTCCTCAAAGCCTGGGTGGGGTCTTTGCTCGCCTTGCAGGAGCCTTTACCTCTTCTGCCCAGAATGGCAGAAATGAATTATTTTTTTCACTTCCCTCTAATGGTTTAGAAAAGCCATCTATATTATCGATTTAAGAAAGCTACAAACATCCATCCATCTTTCACAGATGATTAGTTTATTGCTAGAGCTACACACCCTGAGTTTTAAAACACTACAAAATCAGGGGGAGACAAAAAGACAGAAACCAGGGATGGTCAAAGATTTTTTGCCTAATGAACTCATAGAAATGGGGTGGAGGGAAACATTACCTTATTTAAGTTCAAAAGAATGTTAATGTTTTTGTATTTATTACATGAGACCTTGTTCTACATTGAACAGGGGCTTAAGAATTCCTGTGTTCTTTTCAAAGTCACTCAGTAATTATAATAAACTTGCTTTCATCTTGGAGTGAAATACAAATGGTTTTCCCCTTTACAAACGATTTTAAATCTTTGTGCTTTCAAATGCATTGATCTATTTGGTAACTTCATTATTGGGTATGTCTTCATTTATTGGCCTCTTGTCTTCAGCATTTACCTAGAGGGAGCTCAGACGTCAATGTTAACTGAAATATGAAGTCAGTATAGATGGACATCCAAGATGTTAAGTTCTACATCAGAAAATTTTAGAACACTCCTTTAAGCATTTACTGTATTAGACTCAGGCAATCAGACTAAAAGGGCTGCTTGCAAGTGGTTTGGTCCAACCCCTCACTTTCGATGAAGAATCTTAAGTGAGGAAAAGTAAAATGACTTCCCTGAAACCACATGGCAATTCAGCAGCAGATCTGGACTTGAACATAGGTCACTTCATTCCTGGTCCAGTGCTGTGTCCTACATTAGTCAAATCACATCAGTACTGTTCCTTTGGGGGTTTGTTGATACACCCCATTATGCAATCCTCTGGTTCTTCTGCGAAAACCTCACCTTCTGATAGAGCCACCAGCTTCTTAGGGCATGTGCTCATGGTCTTTAACTTCAAAGGTGCAGCTCAAATTCCTGTTCTCCCATGAAGCTTCAGAGCCTACCAGAGTGTTTTTCTTCCTCTCCTGTCCTCCTCAGCACTAATGACTACCCAGTTTTTTTCTTCTTTTTCCTGAACTATTTTTTGAGAATTTATCAGGTGCCTTGTATGAATGTTTCCTCTGTTCCACCATTGAACTCCCAGACTCTGGTAGATTCTGCCTTCAGACTGTCTCTTGCTTCCAGCCCCTTTATTCCTTTTCCACTGCCACTCTCCTTGGTCATTCTTTTCTTCACCTCGACTGCTCTATAGTCCCCAAACTGGTTTCCCTGTACTCCATCCCGGGTCTCCTCTGCCCAGTCTAGATTAGTCTTCCTGATAACTCCCACCATGTCACTCTTACAGGCAGATTCTTCTGTGCCACCCCTTGGCCAGTCTACTTATCTACAAATGTCTCAGCTTTGCATTCAAGGCCCCTGAAATAAAGGCTTGAACTTTATTTGACAGTCCTATCACCCACTCTTCCCCTCCTATAACCAATACACTAAACTTGCACTGTCCAAAAAAGGCAGCCACTAGCCACATATGGCCATTGAGCACTTGGAGTATGTCCAGTCCAAATTGAAATGCACTGTAAGTTTAAAATACATTCCAGATGTCAAAGACTTGGTAAGAAAAAATAATGTAAATGATCTCATTAACAATTATTATATTGATTACGTGTTGAGATGGGTGTGGCTAAACCACACTGACTATTTTTTTCAGCTCTCTCTTAGGCCCACAGTCCTACTCCCTCCCCTTTCTGCATGACTGAGCTTTAGCCTACTCATGGGGAATGCACCCAAACCAGATGAGTTCCCTATCAACTTTTACCCTTGTCTTCATCTGAAATGAAAACTGGAAGAATGCCTTTTGCTGATGCAGATGGTTAATGGTCATGAGACCCCCAGAGGAAGGAAAAACTCCTGGTTTCCATCCAGTGTGGGTGTGCTTCCCTCTAGCAGTCAGGTTTTATTTTTAGCTCTGGCCCCTTTAAAGCCCCCTATCCCCTTTTCCATACCCTGTGGTATGGAGTACAACTTCGAATGTGGAATGTCGCGTCAGCCTGATCCCACCTGTATGTAAGTTACCCTCAATAAGCTTCATAATTGCACTTCACGGAGTTGCCTGCTTTGTTTTTCGGTCTCAAGTTTGGAGGATGTTATTCAATATTTCTGTCTTCCAACAAAATGATAATAGTTTGTACATTTGGATTACATAAAATATTTTATTAAACTTAATTTCACCTTTTAAAACCTTTTAAAATGTGGCTATTAAAAATTAAAATTAAACTTGTGACTAACATTATATTTCTCCTGGACAGTGCCTCCCTAGACAAATCACTGTATCTCCTGAATTTACCTCACATTTTCCTGCCTTCATTCACACTGTTTCTACCATCTGGCACATCCACCCTTCTCTGCCGGTCAGATTCTATTCTACCCTTGGTTAAAGGTCTGTCTCAGGTGCTATATACTTTATGGAATGTGTCTTCATCACCACTTGCATGTGCTTTCTCTCTGGAAGCAGCATAGTGGGCTAGTGAAGAGTAGAGACTCTGGAGCCAGGTTACCTGGGTTCATTTCACATGTATGAAGTGATGATGATACTAACTACTGCAGAAATTTTTTAGATTAAATAAGAAAATGTTTATGTAATATTCATACAGCATCTAGTACAAGGTTAGAGCTCAATTAGTACTTTAAATTCACAGCTGCTTACTATGAAGGAGTCAAGCTACCCCAGCTATGCCTGATGACAGCTCTGCTTCCTTGCTGGGGATGGGGTGGATTCAGCACTTTGGACTCTTCTATTTGTCACACCCTTACATCTACAAAATGCCTGTGGCTTGTCTCAAGCTCTTTATTGTCTGCTGATTATACACAGGACAACTGAGAGAGAGGGTAGACATTCCCCCTTGGTACCTTTCTGTTGGGCTCAAGTATCTCTTATAGACCTTGTCTGATAGCCTTTTAAAGAAATGACAAGGAAGCGATAAAGAACAACCTTCCATTAAATATTTCAACTCTAGGGAGCCACTCTGCAGAATTCTCATTTGCTCATTGATTTTAAAAAGTTCAGTCAGGGCTTGCCTGGTGGCGCAGTGGTTGAGAGTCCACCTGCCTATGCAGGGAACACGGGTTCGTGCCCCGGTCCGGGAAGATCCCGCATGCCGCGGAGCGTCTGGGCCCGTGAGCCATGGCCGCTGAGCCTGCGTGTCCGGAGCCTGTGCTCCGCAATGGGAGAGGCCACAACAGTGAGAGGCCCGCGTACCACAAAAAAAAAAAAAAAAAAAAAAAAAAGTTCAGTCAGTTGGAACTCTCCCATTGGAAAGTGCAATTTGCATGACTCTTCTCCAAGAAGCTTGGGGAGTTTACGCATTATTGATATAATGTAAACCAAGATTTTTCAAGAAGATTCCCTGGATGATGGATTTTCCAAGTCATTTGTGCAACAACTAAATTAAAAATATAAAGCCTCAGAGGAGAATGGTAAACATGTCTTAGCACTTACTCAAAACCCATTTAAAGTTTTCTAAAGACACAAAGCAAACTAACCCAATCTGTACCCCCAAACTAGAATTCTTCTAGCAATAATATAACATGACAAAAATAACTCTGGTAAATAAAACTACGTGTTGAATTCTCCCCAGGGAAGGTCTGCATTTTGTGTAATGATTTCTCAAAAATATTTTTTAGAAGTAGAGAATACTATGTTGTCAGGGCAGTGATATTGCAGATATGCTCCAGGAAACTCTTTCATTACAAGCTTCTGTTTGCAGACACATTTTTTGGTGAGCCTGTAAAAGCTGGTTGCAACTGATATACTACATACTTTTTTTTTTTTTTTTTTTTTCAGTACGCGGGCCTCTCACTGTTGTGGCCTCTCCGGTTGCGGAGCACAGGCTCCGGACACGCAGGCTCAGCGGCCATGGCTCACGGGCCCAGACGCTCCGCGGCATGCGGGATCTTCCCGGACCGGGGCACGAACCCGTGTTCCCTGCATAGGCAGGCGGACTCTCAATCACTGTGCCAGCAGGGAAGCCCTACTACATACTTTTAATTAATTTGATGGAATGGGTCTGAATTGCCTGAAATTACTGGCATGTGTACCTTCACTTTTCACTAAGTCCTCAGCTCTGGTAGACACTGATTTGTGTGGGTGCCTGGTTCAAAAATGCCCCTTCTCTGGAAGCATCTCACTGCTGGTTGCAATAGGGTGGAAGCATCTCATTGACTGTGCTTCTGTCTCAGGAGTAGGGTGTGGAGCCATCAGATTCTCTCTCTCAGGAATTTAAACTTGTAGTAGACAGGAGGAATCTTTGGAGCTGATTCCTTGGAAAGGTGGAATCTACAGAAAAGTTCCCTGACCTCTTGCTGCTAAAACGCCATATTCTCTCTGGATCTTGCTCACATCCTTCTACCTCTTTATTCTTCCGTTAAGTTAATCTCTTATGATTAAATTTGTCAGAGATGATTTCTGGTGCTTGCAAATGAGAAAAGCCTTAATCAGAGACCCACCCAAGGTTTCCAGGGGGAAGTCATCCACTCTTCCATTGATGATCCTTAACACAGACAGGGCACGTGCCTGGTGGTCAGTGAGAGAGCAGAAGGCTTTGAATAGTGCTTCCCTGGTGGCCTCTCTAAGCTGGTGTCAAAGGCCAGGATGGAGCTTATGGGATAACCGTGTTAGCCCAATTGCCCCTGTAGAGAGTGAGGCTTAAAGAACTACAGCTCACATAATACCTCCACGAAGGTATCTTTGTTACTCTGGCTAGAAGGGATAGCTCCCTCCTCTAAACTCTCACCAGCCTTTGTTTATAGCCATCATCTGGCTTTTATCACCTTCTGCATTTTCCTGCAGTCATCTGAGAACTAGTCCTCTCTCTCCTATGGCTGGAAGACTGTAAACTCTTGGAGGGCACGGGTGGTGTCTATGAATCCTGCACATTGTCCTGTACATTTCAGTATGTATTTCCTGAGTGGTCAACAAGTCTGACCTGAAGGTTTTCTATGTGTCCAGCTGGAGGTTTAGGGATGGGGAATGGGGAAAGGACCCAGAATAGGCTTGGATGCTCTAGCTGGACAGATAGGACTGACCCAATTGAATGATAGAAAACAGGGTATAATCAGGTATTAGGTGGCATGTTTGAGAGGCAGCTCAGCCTGGGCTGAAAAAACTAGCATATCAGACTCCAGGCAGTAATGAGCTCTGCTATTTCGGGATTCTAACATTCACCTTCCAGGTTGAGAAGACCTAGTGGGTCATTTTCTCTAATTAACACCCCACAGGAACAAAACTATTCCATCAGGCTTCCCCCTTGGATGATAGATAGTTACTGTTCAACCTCATATATGGGCTGCGGGTTTTTCAGGTCTTCTCTGCATCATCAGATTGTTACAATAATACTTTGTAGTTATGGGAAACCTTTATTTCCGAGTATTTTTGGCCCTGCTGTCTTGTTTATCTTCACCACAGTCAGCCCCACTCAGGGGCAAGAATCATCACGCCCCTTTTACAGACAGCACAGAGGTTTTAACACTGTCCTGAGCCCACAGTGCAAATTAGGGAAAGAGGGACCTGGTGCTAGAACTCGCGTCTGCTGGTCTTTGTCCTGTTGATCAATTCAGATAATCTGGGGACTGTGTTGGACCCTGCCCTGTCATACCAGGGCATCTCCACCCCTGTGGGCTCAGAAATGCTGTCTGCTGATGCTTGTGAGGTAGGATTATGAACCTAGGAGTCACCTCATTTTATCAGCATCAAGGACAAATTTAACAGCAGCAAAGGATAAAGCCTTCATTCTGAAAGTTGAGTTTTACTTGTAAATTGGACTTTTCTGAATTTGGCTCAGGTGGCATTAAAGAGCTGTGGTTCAGGGCCACACAGAGAGCAGCTGTGAGTGGTTTGCTGGCTGGGACGGGGTGGCATCTCCCTGGGAGGCAGAAGCTGAGAGTAAATGAGGACCATGTGGAGAAGCTGCTAGAAGCTGCCCACTGAGTTAGGAAGCCCACCTGACTGGTGGGTGGGATTATTTTAATTGCCTTCTTAAAAAAAGAGCTAGTGCAAAATTTGCTAAAATCTGCATTAAATGTGATTTTTCACACACCAAGGGGAGCTGCCAGAACAGAACACATATGCTCCCGTGGAGCCAGCCCTCTTGGGTCTGGGAGTGAGCAGCAGGGCCTCTCTCCACCACCATGACTCAACTGGCTTTAAAATTCCATGTGTAAGATCAAAATTACACAAGGCCAAGACACCGTCTGGTGCAGCCAACCTGGGAGATTGTATTTTGGAAAGAAAACTTTTCTGCCTCATTTCAAGATATGAAAAGAAGCCACATTGAGGAGCTCGGGAAGAAGATAGAGGTGGGTAAAGGAGCAGAACCGGAGCCCTGAATTAATCTTGACATACTGCCTTTTTTTTTTTTTTTTTTTTTTTTTTGCTGTATTGGGTCTTCATTGCTGCGCGTGGACTTTCTCTAGTTGCGGCGAGCAGGGGCTACTCTTCATTGCGGTGTACGTGTTTCTCATTGTGGTGGCCTCTCTTGTTGCGGAGCACAGGCTGTAGACATGCAGGCTTCAGCAGTTGTGGCGCATGGGCCCAGAAGTTGTGGCTCGTGGCCTCTAGAGCACAGGCTCAGTAGTTGTGGTGCATGGGCTTAGCTGCTCCGCGGCATGTGGGATCTTCCTGGACCAGGGCTCGAACCCGTGTCCCCTGCACTGGCAGGTGGATTCTTAACCATTGCACCACCAGGGAAGTCCCTGACATACTGCTTTTGAAATAATAAAAAATAGAATAATGTAGAAAAAATCCAAGGAATTATTGCTCTCCAAAGGGAGAGGTGGGTCCAATGTCAAAGGGATCCGTGTGTGATTTGTGGCTCTACACTTCCACTGAGATTTTGGGAACTCTGTTGCTTGCTTTTTAGTGTTCTGCTAGGGGTCATCATTCACTTTCCCCAAAAGGATGATTTTTAAACTAATAAAATCTGGCCCTTGCAAAGCTTCCCCCAGGGAGTCTGTTTATAGGCACAGCTAGGTTTAAGTATTGTCTTGAAGGTAATAGCTGGGAGAGCTGAGTCAGAACTGAGGTTCAAGATCAACCTCTACCTTGGGTCTTTGTTTTTTTTGTTTGTTTTTTGTTGTTGTTGGTTATTTTTGGTTTGTTTTTGTGGGAGTAGGGTAGGAAGGTGGGACATGAGCTTTCAGAATTCCAAGGGTTTTTTTGTTTTTGTTTTGTCTGGTTCAGCTGCAGGGAAGCTGTAGGTAGGGCCAAGCTGTCCTACTTGTAAGAGTTTGGTAGGCTTCCCTCTATCCTGTGGACTCTTACCTGGTGTCCTGGACGGGAACCAATAGATCTCAATTCAGGCTGCCTTGGTGGATGTTTTGTTTTGTTTTAATGGACCCTGGGCTGAGGATTGATTTTTCTCTAATAAGTAAGTTAAAATAAATTAACAACAAACAGTAGAACAATCTGTGGAATTGTTGGGCTTTACTAATGTAGGTAAGCTTCTAGTCTTGCTTCTCTGGATGGCCCTTTCAAAGGAGAGATTGGGAGGTCTGCAAATCTGGGACCTGGATGCTGACTCCCTCTGCTACTCATAGCACCTCATCTCCTCCCCATTTTCCAGGATGGAGATTTTTAAGTGACATTTAGGTGTGGTACATGCTAACTAACATACATACTTCCTTTTTGCATTGGTTCATTGTTCCTATTCAGCTCTCTACTCAGTTTGATCATCATGTAGTTCAATAGACACTTTAATCATACTACCTGTGCAATTTTGGGAATCCTGAGTTGAATAAGACCTCTTCAAGTGCTTCTCACTTTGGCACAATGATTAAAAACCATGGTGGGGTGAGGTGGGGACTCCCCCACCCCTTGCCCCAACACACACGCACGCCAGGGGCATTTGGCAAATGTCTAAAGACATTTTTGGTTGTCATCATTTGGGAGGGCAGTGCTACTGGCATATAGTGGGTGGAGGCCAGGGATGCTGCTAAACATCCTACAGTATATGAAACAGCCCCCAACAGCAAATGATTATCTGGCCCCAAATGACAATTGTGTTGAGGCTGAGAAACCCTGCTGTTGCAGAGGAGGTACACATGGAGTAAATAGTTATGTTATGTGGGGTGTATGCAAAAGTAGATGTAAGTACAAGATATCAAAGCAAGTATGTGTGTGTGGGAGAGAGGGGACATTGGGGAAAGCTTGTTGGAAGTGACTCCAAATCATGATTTTTACTTAATGCCTTTGTAATCAACTGTCCAAGAATGACTTTGAAAGTTTATTAGTTAAGATTAGTTTATTAGTTAAGATTAGTTTATTAGTTCCTACATATTAGGAATTTTTTTTCTTTTTGTACAACTCGCTGGGTAATTTAATCAAATATTTCTGATGACTTTATATCTTCCCTTACCAAAAAATTTCCCCAAAAAACCAGGAAGAGGTATAAAAAGGGAAGGATCCATTCAACCTTATTCTTTGCTTCTCAGTAGGGAAATGTCTAGCCTACTCTCACCTGTGTTTTTCTTCCACCTGGACTCTCCTTCCCTTCTCTCCTTCAAGGTTTAGCCTCATAACCCTTGGTCCATGACACCTTTGCTTGGAGATTTCAGTCCATAGTGACTGATCTATTCCCTGAATTCCTTAGAGCCTCATTGCCTCTCTCTTCCTACCTACACGTTTCTTGGGTGTGGGTGTGTTTCCACCTAGATTGTGGGCTCCTCAAGGACAGGGACCATGCCCTCCATTGGTACATCCTTCTACAGCATAGAACACCATTCTGGATCCTGATTTATACTCAAGGTAGGAGAAGGAGAAAGACATTCAGGAAAGATGTCAGAAAATTAACATCTTCCTGTGACACTGGACTGACGGATACAGCACATTTTATCCTTCCAAAGTCTCTGGATTGTGTCTTATAATAAAGTCTAAAAGTTTAATCTCTGTTTAGTAGGCACAGCATGCAAAAAATAAATTGCTATTATTATTATTAGCATTTTCTTACTAACAAATTTTTCAGAAGCTGTTTCCATATCAAGCAGATCAACCTTTCTGTTGTCATAGAGACAAAGATCTTTATATAACCATGGGCAAGGTGAGATTCTTTTTTCTCTCTCCCTCCTTCGACTTGTCTGGAACTAATAACAAAAGGAAAAGGACATTTTTAAAATTAATTCTTTTCTTTTCTTTTACTTTTTTTTCCTCCAATTAAAATGAGTGAATACATGGGAGGCTTTTTTTTTCTTTTTTTGTATCACATTTTAGATTTTAAATACCTAAGTTTTTAATAAAATATTATTGGGCTGGAAAGATCTGAACAATTGAACAATGCCATTTTCAAAAGTTGCAAGCAGTGGCTTATCAATGATAAGCAGTTATGATCCATTTTCCTTTTTTCTTTTTTTTTAACCAAATAGTGGACTTTAGATGGAAATCTTATAAGGCAGGACTACCAAGGCCTGAAATGATTAAAACATGAACTAGCATCTACTGAGGGGCCAGTGATGAATTTTAAGGTGCTTTGTGGTACTCACCTCCTCCAACCCCCAGAATTGAGAAAGCTACCCTTCTCTCTGCAGAATCAGACCCTGTGGATAACAGTGCAAGACCACATCCCTCTTATCCCTTATCTCATAATTTCAGCTCTCTTCTTTTTATGAACTCCCAATAACTTGTTATTCATGGCATTTTCTATCTTGTAATTACTGTTTACCACTTCATTCATCATCGTCAGGAAAAGAGGATTTAAGCACAACCCATTCACTTTTTCTTTCCTTTGCCTCAGTGTTAAGTTAGACCTTCATCCATCTGTCTTCCTCTGCCAGAGCTCAGAAGTATCCCTCTCTTTTAAGATTAACCCTTCCCCTCTGATCTGACACTGATGCCTTCCTCCCACTCCCGTGGGCATCTTATACCATCATCCCTGTGTCTTCAGTCTGTCCTCCTCCATGGATTCCTTCCTCTAGTCCTTTTTGAAGACAAAACAAAACAAACAAAACAAAACATTTTTTCTTAATCTTGTTTATTTTTCCATATCTCAGACTTTAAAGTTTTAATCTGATCACAGCTGCCTTTTGCAATAAATAGGTACTATCTGTGTGTGTGTGTGTGTGTGTGTGTGTGTGTGTGTGTGTCAGGGGTGTTGGAGGGGATGGAGAAGAGAAGTGTATGGCACAAAGAAGTTTAAAACATGCTTCCTGCTTTCCAGAAGATTATATCCTCCATGGAGGAATACCTTGATTCTCAAACTGTAACATGCATCAGAATCACCTGGGGAGCTTGTTAAAATACAGATTGCTGGACTACACCTTCAGAGTTTCTGATGCAGAAACTGGGGCCTGAGAGTATGCATTTCTGACATTTCCCAGGTGGTACTTATGCTGCTGGTATGAGGAACATGGCCTTAAAGAAACTACCCTCCTATTCATTCTATGCATCCTCTTGTCATATGGATGTTGAAGTCACCTTATCATGCTGAAAAACGTATCCCCTTTTGGCTTTTATAGGCTCCACCTCCATAGGGTTCTCCCTTGAAGGATGAGGTTATCTCTCAATTATCTGATCCTTGGGAAGCCTGACTTTGTGCGGGTCAGAGTGCGTGCTGACCTAAGGGGTTTAAATGTCGAGGAGGAGATGCTGCTGGTGTGCATGCCAAGAAAATGCATGTGAAGGGAGAGAGTCAAGGATTCTCTAGAATCCCACAGGAGTGTTCAGAGCCTGGACAACTGGCTCCTTTTAGGGAGCGGGACTAGCCAGCCTCAGCATGCCAGCGGTACTTATATTGTACCTGTTTCCCACTTCCATCCCCAAACCTAGTCAACCCTATAAAATCTTTCTGAGGTGTTCGAGGCTTCTTTAAACTGTGCTGTGGGGCAGTGAGAGAATTTGTTTAGTTTTAGTCTTTTCACTTCAGCCTACTCCAGGGAAGAGGTACTACTCTCCTGAGGCCAGTGTGGGTGTGGCAGCAGGAACTGTTGAGAGACCTCAGTGAAAAGCTGAACCTGAAAGCAGCTGGGACTTGCCTCACCCATGCCTGCCTCACCCGTGCCTGCCTCACCCATGCCTGTCTCCTGGTAGAAACCAGGAGGTTTTCTAACTCAGTGCCAATTTGGAGAAGCTGAGAATTTTTTTTTCTTTTTTTTAAGGAAGGGGTAATTTTCTTACAAAAACTAGCAAATATAGAAAGATAGCAGGTGAAGTCCTGTCTTTGCGACTCAATAGCTGTGGGACCTTGGGCAGATTTTTCCAACTCTTTGGATCTCAGGTTCTTATAATCTGTATGATAAGGACCAGGTGAGTGAGAAAGGCACAGTGTTAGTGGCACAATCATCCATAAGAGCAAGATGGGAGGCTTGTCAGGGAGGGACAAGGGCTGGGACTTGGAAGGCAGCTTCTATGGATTTACTTATTGATCGAAACAAATTCTATTAGCATGGTCCTCACCTTCAGGGAATTGAGCTGACAAGATAATTAATGCAAACCAATTAATATAAGCCCCTCAACCTTTAAACTGTATCTCTCAGCCACAAATATTCCCCAAAGACCACTAACTCTCCCAGAGGAGAATCTCAGCCCTTCAGGAGGGTGGAGGAATTCCCTCCATGAAGCAAGCTCCTGACAGACTGCTGGGAGCCCAAGGACATGGGGCGGGAGGATCTCTTTCCTCCCCCAGCATGGAATTCCATCACCTCTAACTGTTAGAACATAACCAACACCTCTACCAGCCTGGTGCCTTTTGGATACTTTTATAGTCTTCTTTTTTTTCTTTCCTTTTCTCTTTTAACAACTTTATCAAGATGTAATTTATATACCGTAAAATTCACCCATTTTAATTGTACATTGCGATGGTTTTTAGTATGTTCATGGAGTTGTGCAACCATTACCACCATCTAATTTTAGACAATTTTCATCACCACAAAAAGCAACAGCCATTAGCAGTCACTGGGCCTTCACTCCAACCTGATGGCTACTAATCTCCTTTCTGTCTATCTGGACATTTCATATAAATAGAACCATATAATATGTGGTACCTTTATTTCATATAAATAGAACCATATAATATGTGGTAACTTTTTCCAAAAAAGTGTCTGGTGACACTCTGATACGCTAGTATCAAAGGCCCCCCTCTCCTCTTCACCCCATCACTACAGCAGCCAGCTTCCTCCACCTGCCTGCCAATGTATACAGCTCCCTAAGGGGTGGTGGTGTGCCAGAGCTGGAACTCAAGGCCTCACATCGATTCGGCAACCAGATTGAAGTGCAAATACATCTGATCAGACAAGCAGGCTGAAATGCAAGTACATCTGGGGCTGGGGTGGAGCGATGACTTGTATGCTCACTAAGGTGTAGGTGAGCACTGGTTGGGGGGTGCGCCGGCCAGCAGTCCCCATTGAGTGACCAGGTCACGCCTGGACACTGGGCCCGAGCACCCCATTCCTAGAGGAACATAGGGTACCAGAGCGCACAGTAACCTTCACCATCCTGGCTGGCCCAAGGCTCAAAGGACACGCAAGACTTCTCCGGGCAGAGATAGCTGCTGACTGAGGAGCATGACACCCCGTCCGCTTCCAGCAGCTGCAGGGAGCGAGGCCATCCCGTGTGGCTTCTGGGCAGTTCCACGACCCTGGCCGTGGCCCCAACCAGGGTGAAAGAGCGGGCCTGGGGCCATCTGGGGCTGGAGGGTGCGCGGGACCCCGACCCCAGGTGTGGTGGGGCGTGGCAAAGACGCCAAGCTTGGGCTTGTCACCCTGAGAGGTGGTGCAGTTCGGCAGGGCGAAGCGTCTTTCTCCTAGCATCCAGGGGACCAAAGAGCAGGGAGGCAAGGCGGCCGGAGCGAGCGAGGGTGCCGGGGCAGGGGCGCCGCGTACTCACAGTCGGCTGAGGCCGGCCCGCGGGCCGGGGCAGCGCAGGGCGCCGTCGGGCGGGCAGCTGCAGGGCTCGGGGCAGGGCTCCCCGCGCAGCGCCCGGGGCAGCGGCGGCGGCGGTGGCAGCAGCAGGAGCAGCAGCAGCGGCCGCAGCGCGGGGGACCGCCGCCCCATGGCTGGGAGCCTGAGCGCGGGCTCCTGCGGCTGGGCCTGTGCCCCGGACAGCCAGGGAGCGCGGCCCGCGCCCCTGTCCCCGCCCACTGGCCTGCCCCCCGGCTCCTCCCGCGCCGGCCCGCCCCTGCCCCCCGTCCCTCGCCCCCCCATCCCCGACGGCGCCCCCGCTGCTGAGTCTCCGCCCTGCCTCGACCCAGGACGGTGGCCTGAGGGACCCCATCACCTCCTCTCTGCTGCGTTCCCCAGCCTGGCCTCTGCATCTCCAAATGGCCCTAGTTACAGGAGGTAGCGTGTGGAAGTGGTGAATGCTTTGGATACGGGAAGAGGTGGGGAGTTCTGAATTCTCGTCCTGGCTCTGCTGTAACTATGAGTGTGAAGTTGAGCGAGTTGTGTTCCTTTCCCGAATCTCTCTTATTTCATCTGTGAGAGGGACGGACTGATGATACTCGATACCAGCCCTGGCCGCTTCAGAAGGGGTGAAAGTGCCCAGCTCAGACGCTCCTCCTCCTCTCTTTCATTCTCAGTCCCCAAATCCTTTCCCATTCTCTCCCAGCAACTCCTTCAGGCTATGGGTAATCTCTGTCTTCCCAACATCCCTGGTAATTTTTCTCTTGGTAGTAACCACTTTCCTCCTAACAGTAGTGATTTGAACGTGTTCTCTACCTTCAGTATAGACTGTGAGGTCCTAGAAACCAAAGTCCAGTTCAGATTTATTTTTATATTTCTGGCTTCTACACGGTAAGTCCTCAATAAAGATGTGTTGAATGAATGAAACTGCTATAATAATGTACAGCGGCTGCTGCAATGGGAGGCCCAGGATAGGCTAGACCCTGCGACAGGTTCTCTCCCTCACATCATGTCTAAGTTTCACCATAAACTAGAAGGGTGTTTGCAACGAGAAAAATGATGTCCTGAGAGGTTACGTGACTTCTGCGAAATCACAGAGCTCTTAAGTCACTAGTGGAAACCTGTTTGAACTCATGTCTCTCACTCACTTTGTCTTACCTATGAAAAAAATTAATGTATGATTTGCATACCAGGGACTTGAAAAGGAGACAAATTTTATGGTTAACCATGGGGATGCAAAATTTCCCCTATTTAATTTCATCATTAAAACACTTTTCCTTTCCTCCTTCCAAGGACTCTGTTTGGATTCTGGAAAGAGGTGGACTTTGAGAGCTGGGAAGGTGTCTAAGACTCTACAGACAGGAAATAAAAGAACAGAGTTCCTTCTTTCTGTTTTGAAGCTAACTCTCAAGGTCAGACCAGCTAAGTTACCAGTCTGTAGTGTCTTGTGAGTCTCTTGCCTGAGGAAGGTAGATTTTTTTTTTTTTTTTCCGACACGCAGGCCTCTCATTGTTGTGGCCTCTCCCGTTGCGGAGCACAGGCTCCAGACGCGCAGGCTCAGCGGCCATGGCTCATGGGCCCAGCCGCTCCGCGGCATGTGGGATCTTCCCAGGCCGGGGCACGAACCCGTTTCCCCTGCATCGGCAGGTGGACTCTCAACCACTGCGCCACCAGGGAAGCCCAGATTTTTTTTTCTTTTAGTTAAAAAAAAAGAATCATTTGGCTTTGGCCACATTGTGCTAGATGGCATTAAACAAAAAACAAAGCTTTTGTCTATAATATTGTCTTTCTTCTCTGGATCCCTCTCTTCTACTGTTTACCTGATCTCCTCACCCTTTCATACCACTGTATATGCTATTCACTCACCTGGAATGATTTTCTCTTCCTTTCCCATATTCCATTAGGTAAACTCCTGTTTGTCCTTCAAAACTCAGCCCAAAGTCATTTCCACTGTAATGCCTTCCTGGACCCAACCTAGCTGAGTAATTGTGCCCATAGCACTTGATTTTATGGCCTGTAATATAACACTCTGTAATTATTGCTTTAGTTTTGCTTCCCCCTGACTATTCATCTTAGTATTGCTAGGACATGTTTCTAGCTCCTAATAGGTGCTCAGTGTATAACTGTTGAATAACAAGATGAATAAATGAAACTCAAGCACAGATCTATATATAGATGCTTGGTAAATCATCTGAGAGGAGCTTAACAGACTTGCTTGATTAATTCTCAACGACTATGGATCTATCTGGATAAGTATCAAGTAATTACTCATGACTACTTTGAGGTCACATTTTCTTTCCCCTTTTAATTTGTCAGATTTTGGTAAGGGAGTTGGGATAGCACTGGCTTTTCAAACGTTTCCACCATGTAGCATGAAGTGCAGGAGGGAAGGAATGAATAACTCAAGGTGGCCGAGTGGCATTTATTCCAAGTCTTATGTTTTATGTGGCTTTTTCTTTTTACTTCATAGCATTTCTGTTATATAAAATGAACCATTGTTCTCACTCATCCCTGAAAAACCATTTGATTCTGTGCTTGGATATCCTTGGGGGCTACTTACACTCCAGTAGGAGAAGTTTTGGGCAGTCAGGATATCTTGACCATCATGAATAGTGTGACTTGGTCTTCAGTTTCCTCATCTGTAGGAGGAGGGGTTGGAGTCCACAATCCCTAAGGCTCTCTAGCTCTAAAATGCAAGGACTTTGTGGCCAGCACTTATTGTATTGGAAGTAGAAGGAGTTGGATTGTGTACATTGATTTCTTATTGCTTGTCTTGGATTGGAAATCAAATCCTGTTTATGAAGAGGTGAAATTGTTTATTTGGAAGAAATCTCACAACTGTAATGAGTTTTCATAAAAATTTTCTATCTATGATTAATTTCAGTTGGATCTTAATCATCACGTCAGTTCTTGCAATGTACCTATTATAACAAAATCACATGGAATTGTTTGCTATAATCACAAAAGTTTGTTACAATGGAATTTACCTATCCTACTCATTAATATGTGACCTATTTAGAGTGAATATTTTTAAATCTGAAGGACTTCTGAGTCATATAAATATGCTCATAGTTGCTTTTGTCACAGAACTGCAAAAGAGCATGAACCACAAGGATTGCTAATTATATTTTGCTGACAAACTAAAGTTCACGGAATTCATAAGAAGTTTAGTCTACCTTAGAGATATAAAAATATCTGACACCACAACTCAGAAATCCTAGTAAAGCTCTCCAGAATTCTAGAACAGAGCTTCTCATATTGTAGGGTACAGAAGTATCATTTGGGAAGCTTTAAAAACAAAGATTCCTGGGACACTCTCTCTAAAGAGATTCTGAATTAATTGGTATGGAGTGGGGTCCAGGAGTCTGCATTTTAACAAGCACCCCATGGAATTTTGATGCATGGGGTTGCCAGAGCACAATTGGCAAAACACTAAAATGGAAATTCTAGAATTAATTTTGCCTTGGGAAGACAAAGTTCAAGAATCTTTACGAAGGACTCTGAGTGAAGCCTAAGAATTGTGATGCACTGTCAAAGAAACCTGGTGTATACAAGCACATGCATACAAATAGCATTGTGTGTGTGTGTGTGTGTGTGTGTGTGTGAGTATATGTACAAAATTGCTCAATTGGTTGTAATGCTGAAGCTTTTCCTTTTAAGTAGCAATCAGTTTACTTATTTTAAGTTTTTTCTTTTTTGGCGGGAGTGAGCAATTTTACAAGATCATGGGTCCTATTTTTCTTCGTCTTACTAGATCAAAACTCAACAGCACTAGATGTCACACTAAGACATTGGAGTTGGAAGAAGTCAACAAAGTAATAAAAAAATACCCTCAAGTACAATAAGCAAGATTCTGTGATTCTGAACACATACCCTATTAGTACCATAACTGATACATCTTCCTCTTAAAAGCAGTGGTTTTACCTTTTCCTCAGAAGAAATGTGAATGTAAGTGCAGAGGAAGAAAAAAATGTGTAAGAAAAGAAAAAAAAATTAGAGTTATGCCTGTCAGTTGTCCACTTTTGCCACTTGGAACAAAAAACAAAACAAAGAAAATTAAAAAAAGATGATCCCTGAAAGTTACATTCTGATATTTCATGCAACTTCTCTGTTGCTTGCTTGGAAATTTCATCCATGGTGTGGAAACAGAGATGTGGTCAGCTGTGTGCCACCTCCAATGTGGCCCTGGGGTTCCTGTGGGCCTTGAGGAACTCAATGCTACAGGCTGATGGGCATCTGGGCCCTGGTCCTAGGAGTGGGTCTGGAAATGGAGGGTGAAGGCTGGTCTGGGGCATGAGATTCCTTCTGCAACGCTGACAGAGAGAGCTGGTTATGTTGCCGGAAGGCTGTGAATGAATTGGGGGCTGCTGTCCTCCTTGTCTCCTGGAAAAAGCCTGTCTGTTCTGGCAGTGACTAAAGCTACTGAGAGAAAAACAGAGATGAGAGACGCATGGGGAGACAGACCAGAGGCCAGCTCCCTTGGACTTGCCAATGTAATGAGCCAATACATTACCTTTTTTGCTTAAAAGCAAATTGAAATTGAGTCTCACTCATTTGCAACCAGAATTCCTAATCTCCACTATCAGCCTTGCTGTGACCTTTATTCTGTCTACTTCCTTCACCCCTTCTCAGCTGGGAAAGAAACAGGACTTTTCTATTCTTATATCTGTCATAGGACTCATCACAAACACAGTGAATTTTTCCCCTTTACACTGGCAGCGTTTATCACAGTGTTTCTGGGAATAAAGGAGTGGAGTGAGTGAATGAACAAATGAACGAATGATAAATGAGTGAACAAAGAGGTAGTGACATAGAACCATATTATTCTTTCTAGAGAAGCTGCATTTTGCTAAAGAATTCACAAAACATTCTTTGCATTTGAGGCAAGGCCTCCTAGCAAAGTAAGACCTTGGTTTAGAAATAAAATCTCAAGCTAAAATATTAGCTAGAGCCAATACAAGGAAAGAGAGAAAACTTTCTGAAATGGTGAAATAAATCCACAAGGAAACAGGATTTGATTTTTTTTAAACATCTTTATTGGAGTATAATTGCTTTACAATGGTGTGTTAGTTTCTGCTTTATAACAAAGTGAATCAGCTATACATATACATATATCCCTATATCTCCTCCCTCTTGCAGGATTTGATTTTTTAAAAGCAGATATAGCATTAACCAAAGTGTGTACCACAGGATACTGGTTGCCTGCCATGCTCATTGGCAATATTTAGGGAAAATGTGTCAAAGTTCAAGAAATATGGGAAAAATTGGGTTAAAAATGTTAAATAAGGTTCTTTACTAGACGATTTCTCAGAACTTTTAACATGCATTCTGAATCTCCAAGAGGGCCATAGCATATGGCCCTGTGGCTTTGGGACATGTTTTGAGAATACGGATTTGGGAAAACAGGTTGAGAAAACTGAGTTATTCATAAATGTTCAGGCACTTGACTTTTATGGCAAAGAACTCTTTCACTGAACTAGAAGCCAGAGCTGACCTTAGCATGGATATAGCCCACTAATGTGTGGCTTTGGTGGTGAAAGGCAAGGTTGCCTGGATCCCTCTTCTCCCTCCATCCTCTGCGTATTTTTAGATACTCAAGATCTAGAAATCCCAATGTTATCCATATGTTATTTTAGGTTAAGCATTGCTTTCCCAGGTCCCTTTTAAAAATGAAAATACAGCACAGGGTGAGAGCACATCGATTTGATTGTATCTTCACCTGAATTATTAATTTTTAGAATACTTTTTGAAGTCCATGTGTATGTCGAGTTTAGGAGGTAGACGCCACTTTGCCAGCACAGAGGGAAGAGCTCGCAGAAAGCTTCCTCCCGTGAGAGCTGTGTCAGGACCACGGTCTGTGATCTGCCTTCAGATGCATTTAAAACACAGAGATCAGGGCCTGGAGAGTGAAGAAAACCTCTGTTTTCCTCCTGGCTGCTTTGCATGGAGGCAGCGGCCCTCTCCCCTCACCCTACTGCTCTCATCCTGTCCTGGGCGGGCATGGTGACGGGCTGTCAGGCCTGCTGAGAGAGCCACTTGCTGGGGTGCGGCTCTATTAGAGATGCACGGAGAGCCGTACCATCTGTCTGCCTGCCGCTGATCATATCTGTCACATTGAGTTATGCTTTCCGGACATGATGTGGCATGCAGACAAACAGAAAGGCCAGTCATTACTCTAGGGTCTGCAAGGCCTTTATCAAAAGGCGAATCTCCTTCAAAGATAGTTTGGAAATAGCCGTCGGTACTGAACGGTGCACGTGGGGCCCATGGACTGGAAGAATGGTGGTCCTGTTTTCATCACAAGCTGGAAGATGAGGAGTGCTATTAGGATGTGTGGAGTTTGAGGTGACATCAGGCTGGAGAGACCCAGGAGGTGGCTGAACCTCACTGGTGCAGAGCAAGGGAAACAGTGAAACGGGAGAGACAAATTTGGTTATCCTACATCAGTGGGTGTCAAATTCTTAGAATCACTTCTGGGAAGTTGCTTAAGAGGCAGATTCAGGGAGATTCTGCTTCTATACATTTGGCATCAGGATAGCAAATGTGCGTTTTAAAAGTATCTCAAGTGACTTTTTTTGGAGAAGGGACCCCATTCTACCCTCTGAGAAACACTGCTCCAGAGTGATTAATGAAACCCTGGGAGAGATTGCTGGAAGAGAAAAGCCTTGGGCTCAGGACGGCATGGCAGGATACCTACCAGGAAGGAGGAGGAATCAAAGGAGCTATCAGGGGCTTCCCTGGTGGCGCAGTGGTTGAGAGTCCGCCTGCCGATGCAGGGGACACGGGTTCGTGTCCTGGTCCGGGAAGATCCCACATGCTGCGGAGCGGCTGGGCCTGTGAGCCATGGCCGCTGAGCCTGCACGTCCGGAGCCTGTGCTCCGCACCTGGAGAGGCCACAACAGTGAGAGGCCCGCGTACCAGAAAAAAAAAAAAAAAAAAAAAAAAAAGGAGCTATCAGAGCCGGCTGTGCAGCAGAAAATAGACTATCCATGCAGGAAACGAGACAAATGATAGACAAACACAAAGGAAATTTTCTTCTTCCTTGAATTTAAAGATACAAAAATTAAAGAAAATCCTGTGTATGACTTTACTTCTACTAACTAGCCAAGAGAAAGGTCAGTTAAAGGAAACACCAAATGGTAGAGAAATAACTGTAAAACAAATACACTCATGTGTTGAAAATGGTTTAAGCCTTTTGGAAAGCAGTATGGTAACTCCCATCTAGATCTAGGCATAAGTGTATGCTCCTCGATCCAGTGACCCTAGAACTGAGGGTTTTCCAAAGAAAATAATCGAACAGACTAAAAATGCCATGAGAATGAAGATGCTCATTATGGTCAATTCCACATGAAACATTTGAAATAAACTGAATATTCAGCAATATTACAGTGATTTAAAGGAATTGTGATTCATTTCATCAATGTAGTATGCAGTAACTTAAAATAATTTGAGAGACATAGGAAAGTTGAATGTGTTAAAAAAGTCAGAATACAAAGTAATATTTACACTGTAAATCCAATAAGGTAAACATGTTCCTTTGAGGAGAAAAGCAACAGAGAGTTATTTTCTGTCCTAATCCTACACCTCCAAGTCAGCTCAATACATCATGTACTGTATACCTGGTAATCCATAAACCAAAACACAGATACCAGTTGGTGTTATGTTTCTCACATGGCCAAGATAGCTCTGCAAACATCCTACCCTTCCCCTCTCGCTAGCTTCATTATTGGTTTGGTTTCCAACTCTTCCTTCCAACTCTTGCCTCTTTATCAAGCTTAGGATGCCACGTCTGACCCTCCTCACTTTATATTACCATCTGGCTTCCTCCACTCCTGACTTTCATCTTCCCTTCAGACCCTGCTGTGACTGGCTGTCCCAGTGTCAGACCACCTCAGGTACTAACACTCATTTCAACAGTCCTTTAATGTGTTTAAGTTTTTACTTTACAAAAATTACATCAAAGTAATGTTCTTGCTAAAACTATCCAAATGGCTTTAAACAGCTAATACGGAAACATATAATACTTTCTCATATTCCTCCCCCATCCACAGCCCTGGCATTTGCTTCCTTTCTAAATAACTGCTGTGTATTTTATTTTATTTATTTTTGCTGTGTGATTTAATCGTCTATTGTGTAACAAATTACCACAAACTAAGCAGCCTAAAATGACACATATTTGTTATGGCACAGTTGCTGTGCGTCAGGAGTTTGGGCACGGCTTAGTTTGTAGAGAGTGGGCAGGGTCCGGGAGAGGAGATGCTGGCCTAATTTCTCTGGATACAGATGTTCAATGGATAGAGCTGGGGTTTAAAATTTTTTTTTTAATTTATTATTTACTTTTGCTGTGTTGTGTCTTTGTTTCTGTGCGGGGGCTTTCTCTAGTTGTGGCAAGTGGGGGCCACTCTTCATTGCGGCGCGCGGGCCTCTCACTATCACGGCCTCTCTTGTTGCAGAGCACAGGCGCCAGACGCGCAGGCTCAGTAGTTGTGGCTCACGGGCCTAGTTGCTCCACAGCATGTGGGATCCTCCTAGACCAGGGCTCGAACTTGTGTCCCCTGCATTAGCAGGCAGATTCTCAACCACTGCGCCACCAGGGAAGCCCCTGGATAGAGCTGTTTTTAGCCCCACATTTTACCCCCTTCACCTTCTGCAATAAGCTGCAACTCCGAGTCCTGAGTCTTTCTGGATCTGCTGGTGGAATTGGCCCAATGCCTATCAGCTTTCCGTTCCACTGAGTTTTGGGTCACACGGCTTACAGTAGCTACTGCTCCTCTGTCTGCTTGTTTTCTTCCAAATATTTGTTGAAATCTTTCACCTGCAGTTATGCATTAGTCTGGGTCCTCCAAGAGGCAGATTTTAAGATAATATTAAATGTGCAAAGATTTTATTAGAGAACCGCCTTTGTGAGAAAATATGGGGAGGGAGCCAGAAAAGGCTGAGAGAGCATGAGACTGAGATGAGAATGAAGGAGAGGAGGGAAGAAGGCTGGGTGGAGCATCCCAGACCACAGTGCAGTGTAAGGCTGTTCAGCAAGGCTGGTAGGAGTCCTTGAGCCAAAGTTGGCTGTTGGAAGAGTCTTGAGTCTCCTGGGAATGGGCTTGCCTTAGTTCCTTGCCATGCTCAGTCACTGGTAGGGAGCAATCTCAGGGAAGCATGTCTTTTTTTTTTTTTTTTTTTTTTTTTTTTTGTGGTACGTGGGCCTCTCACTGTTGTGGCTTCTCCCATTGCGGAGCACAGGCTCCGGAAGCGCAGGCTCAGCGGCCATGGCTCATGGGCCCAGCCGCTGCGTGGCATGTGGGATCTTCCCGGACCAGGGCACGAACCCGTGTCCCCTGCATCGGCAGGCGGACTCTCAACCACTGCGCCACCAGGGAAGCCCCCTGGGAAGCATGTCTTGGGCCCAAACTCAGCCATGGATTAAAGGTGAGTTTCAGAGCACAGCAGCAGGGGGCCCTTAGTCAATTACACTCCAGTAGATGGAGGCCTGAGCAGTCTCATGGCTGCCACCAATTATTTCTTCTCTCATTCCCTTTATCCTTTGGATGATTCCTTTTTTGGGGGGAGTAGGGTGGCTGTGTTTGAAAAAAAATCCTTATTATATTTTAGTGGCATCTAAGGAAGGAAAGAAAATAGATGGTATAGTTCTATGTTCATCTTATCAATCAGCTGAACTAATTTTCTCTAAAACTTATTTAATATATTTGTACTTTAAAAAAAAGTTTAAAAGAAGGAGGAAAACATGGTCAGAAGTGTCATAGGCAGAAAGCTGGAGGAGGATGGAGACAGAGAAAAGGCTGTGTGATGTGTGCTAACTAGGAAGTTGCTGGTGGGTGAACTTACTGCTGGTTCCACAGCTGGGGGGTGAAAGTCAGCTTGAAAGAGATTGAGGAGTGAGTAGGTGTAGACAAGTCTGTCAAGAAGTCTGATGGTGAAGGGAAGGAGAAGAAGAGAGAGGTAACCTAGGGGTGAGCTGGGTAGAGGAAAAGGAGCTCCTAACAGGTTCATTAGTAGATATAAAGAGCCAGAATGCGGGGGAGAGATAGAGGATGCAAATAAGAAAGGACATTATGAACAGGGTCTAAGAGGAGTCAGGGGAGGGGATGGGATCAAGAATTCACGTGGAGGGCTAGTTCAGAAAGCAGGAGGGATACTTCTCCCAGAGAGATAGGAGCAAAGGAGGCAGGGAGGTGCAGACGTAAAGAAATGTTTCAGTGGTTTATCAGTTAGGATTGCTTTTAGTTGCAAGAAGCAGAAACTTGACAACTGTGGTTATGTAAGTAGGGATTTATGTGATAGGCAGTTCAGAGCAAGTATGGCAGCAATAAGATGCTGCCAAGGATTCAAGATCCTTCCATCTTCTGCTCCATCTTGCTCTGTGAATGAATGTATGAGCAAAATATTGGGAGATAACTATAATATTCCCATTAGGACTTTTCTCATTTACTGTTTAACCCATTAATTGAATCATGGAAAACATTTTCCAAGGAATAAATATTACTTACACAGATCCCTAAGAAAAAAACACTTTTCTCTTTCAGTGAAGACAGTGTGAATGATCAAACTGTGATTTGTTTAGATAATCTGATATGTTAACAAACTGAATATCACATTACTTTAAAAAATATGTAAATGAGGTAGGGACATGAAAAAAATCTAGATTCTGTGATGTTAAGTATTGAAAATAAAACCTTAAAATAATATGGGTACATTGATAACAATTATGAAAAATTGTACCTGTACAATATTAAAGCAAGGAGAGCCCATTATATCTTTTTTTTTATTTTTTAAAATTTTTTATTAGTTTCTGCTTTATAACAAAGTGAATCAGTCATACATATACATCTGTTCCCATATCCCTTCCCTCTTGCGTCTCCCTCCCTCCCACCCTCCCTATCCCACCCCTCCAGGCGGTCACAAAGCACCGAACTGATCTCCCTGTGCTATGCGGCTGCTTCCCACTATCTATCTACCTTACGTTTGGTAGTGTATATATGTCCATGCCTCTCTCTCGCTTTGTCACAGCTTACCCTTCCCCCTCCCCATATCCTCAAGTCTATTCTCAAGTAGGTCTGTGTCTTTATTCCTGTTTTACCCCTAGGTTCTTCATGACATTTTTTTTTCTTAAATTCCATATATATGTGTTAGCATACAGTATTTGTCTTTCTCTTTCTGACTTACTTCACTCTGTATGACAGACTTTAGGTCTATCCACCTCATTACAAATAGCTCAGTTTCGTTTCTTTTTATGGCTGAGTAATATTCCATTGTATATATGTGCCACTTCTTTTTTTTTTTTTTTTTTTTTGGGAGGAAGGAATACATTTTATTTTATTTTATTTTATTTTATTTATTTATTTTTTATTAGTTTCTGCTTTATAACAAAGTGAATCAGTCATACATATACATCTGTTCCCACATCCCTTCCCTCATGCATCTCCCTCCCTCCCACCCTCCCTATCCCACCCCTCCGGGCGGTCACAAAGCACCGAACTGATCTCCCTGTGCTATGCGGCTGCTTCCCACTATCTATCTACCTTACGTTTGGTAGTGTATATATGTCCATGCCTCTCTCTCGCTTTGTCACAGCTTACCCTTCCCCCTCCCCATATCCTCAAGTCTATTCTCAAGTAGGTCTGTGTCTTTATTCCTGTTTTACCCCTAGGTTCTTCATGACATTTTTTTTTCTTAAATTCCATATATATGTGTTAGCATACAGTATTTGTCTTTCTCTTTCTGACTTACTTCACTCTGTATGACAGACTTTAGGTCTATCCACCTCATTACAAATAGCTCAGTTTCGTTTCTTTTTATGGCTGAGTAATATTCCATTGTATATATGTGCCACTTCTTCTTTATCCATTCATCCGATGATGGACACTTAGGTTGTTTCCATCTCCGGGCTATTGTGAATAGAGCTGCAATGAACATTTTGGTACATGTCTCTTTTATTTATTTATTTATTTATTTATTTATTTATTTATTTATTTTTTAATTAGTTTCTGCTTTATAACAAAGTGAATCAGTCATACATATACATCTGTTCCCACATCCCTTCCCTCATTCATCTCCCTCCCTCCCACCCTCCCCATCCCACCCCTCCAGGCAGTCACAAAGCACCGAGCTGATCTCCCTGTGCTCTGCGGCTGCTTCCCACTAGCTATCTACCTTACGTTTGGTACTGTATATATGTCCATGCCTCTCTTTCGCTTTGTCAGAGCTTACCCTTCCCCCTCCCCATATCCTCAAGTCCATTCTCAAGTAAGTCTGTGTCTTTATTCCCGTTTTACCCCTAGGTTCTTCATGACATTTTTTTTTTTAATTCCGTATATATGTGTTAGCATACGGTATTTGTCTTTCTCTTTCTGACTTACTTCACTCTGTATGACAGACTCTAGGTCTATCCACCTCATTACAAATAGCTCAGTTTCATTTCTTTTTATGGCTGAGTAATATTCCATTGTATATATGTGCCACATCTTCTTTATCCATTCATCCGATGATGGACACTTAGGTTGTTTCCAGCTCCGGGCTATTGTGAATAGAGCTGCGATGAACATTTTGGTACATGTCTCTTTTTGAATTATGGTTTTCTCAGGGTATATGCCCAGTAGTGGGATTGCTGGGTCATATGGTAGTTCTATTTGTAGTTTTTTAAGGGACCTTCATACCGTTCTCCATAGTGGCTGTACCAATTCACATTCCCACCAGCAGTGCAAGAGTGTTCCCTTTTCTCCACACCCTCTCCAGCATTTATTGTTTCTAGATTTCTTGATAATGGCCATTCTGACTGGTGTGAGATGATATCTCATTGTAGTTTTGATTTGCATTTCTCTAATGATTAATGATGTTGAGCATCCTTTCATGTGTTTGTTGGCAGTCTGTATATCTTCTTTGGAGAAATGCCTATTTAAGTCTTCTGCCCATTTTTGGATTGGGTTGTTGTTTTTTTGCTATTGAGCTGCATGAGCTGTTTATAAATTTTGGAGATTAATCCTTTGTCAGTTGCTTCATTTGCAAATATTTTCTCCCATTCTGAGGGTTGTCTTTTGGTCTTGTTTATGGTTTCCTTTGCTGTGCAAAAGCTTTGAAGTTTCATTAGGTCCCATTTGTTTATCTTTGTTTTTATTTCCATTTCTCTAGGAGGTGGGTCCAAAAGGATCTTGCTGTGATTTATGTCATAGAGTGTTCTACCTATGTTTTCCTCTAAGAGTTTGATAGTTTCTGGCCTTACATTTAAGTCTTTAATCCATTTTGAGCTTATTTTTGTGTATGGTGTTAGGGAATGATCTAATCTCAAACTTTTACATGTCCCTGTCCAGTTTTCCCAGCACCACTTATTGAAGAGGCTGTCCTTTCTCCACTGTACATTCCTGCCTCCTTTATCAAAGATAAGTTGGCCATATGTGCGTGGGTTTATCTCTGGGCTTTCTATCCTGATCCACTGATCTATCTTTCTGTTTTTATGCCAGTACCACACTGTCTTGATTACTGTAGCTTTGTAGTATAGTCTGAAGTCAGGGAGCCTGATTCCTCCAGCTCCGTTTTTCGTTCTCAAGATTGCTTTGGCTATTCGGGGTCTTTTGTTTTTCCAAACAAATTTTGAAATTTTTTGTTCTAGTTCTGTGAAAAATGCCAGTGGTAGTTTGATAGGGATTGCATTGAATCTGTAGATTGCTTTGGGTAGTAGAGTCATTTTCACAATATTGATTCTTCCAATCCAGGAGCATGGTATATCTCTCCATCTATTTGTATCGTCTTTAATTTCTTTCATTAGTGTCTTATAATTTTCTGCATACAGGTCTTTTGTCTCCTTAGGTAGGTTTATTCCTAGATATTTTATTCTTTTTGTTGCAATGGTAAATGGGAGTGTTTTCTTGATTTCATTTTCAGATTTTTCATCATTAGTGTACAGGAATGCCAGAGATTTCTGTACATTAATTTTGTATCCTGCTACTTTACCAAATTCATTGATTAGCTCTAGTAGTTTTCTGGTAGCATCTTTAGGATTCTCTATGTATAGTATCATGTCATCTGCAAACAGTGACAGCTTTACTTCTTCTTTTCCAATTTGGATTCCTTTTATTTCCTTTTCTTCTCTGATTGCTGTGGCTAAAACTTGCAAAACTATGTTGAATAAGAGTGGTGAGAGTGGGCAACCTTGTCTTGTTCCTGATCTTAGTGGAAATGGTTTCAGTTTTTCACCATTGAGGACAATGTTGGCTGTGGGTTTGTCATATATGGCCTTTATTATGTTGAGGAAAGATCCCTCTATGCCTACTTTCTGCAGGGTTTTTATCATAAATGGGTGTTGAATTTTGTCGAAAGCTTTCTCTGCATCTATTGAGATGATCATATGGTTTTTCTCCTTCAACTTGTTAATATGGTGTATCACATTGATTGATTTGCGTATATTGAAGAATCCTTGCATTCCTGGAATAAACCCCACTTGATCATGGTGTATGATCCTTTTAATGTGCTGTTGGATTCTGTTTGCTAGTATTTGGTTGAGGATTTTTGCATCTATGTTCATCAGTGATATTGGCCTGTAGTTTTCTTTCTTTGTGACATCCTTGCCTGGTTTTGGTATCAAGGTGATGGTGGCCTCGTAGAATGAGTTTGGGAGTGTTCCTTCCTCTGATATTGTTTGGAAGAGTTTGAGAAGGATGGGTGTTAGCTCTTCTCTAAATGTTTGATAGAATTCGCCTGTGAAGCCATCGGGTCCTGGGCTTTTGTTTGATGGAAGATTTTTAATCACAGTTTCAATTTCAGTGCTTGTGATTGGTCTATTCATATTTTCTATTTCTTCCTGAGTCAGTCTTGGCAGGTTGTGCATTTCTAAGAATTGGTCCATTTCTTCCAGGTTGTCCATTTTATTGGCATAGAGTTGCTTATAGTAATCTCTCATGATCTTTTGTATTTCTGCAGTGTCAGTTGTTACTTCTCCTTTTTCATTTCTAATTCTATTGATTTGAGTCTTCTCCTTTCTTTTCTTGATGAGTCTGGCTAATGGTTTGTCAATTTTGTTTATCTTCTCAAAGAACCAGCTTTTAGTTTGGTTGATCTTTGCTATCGTTTCCTTCATTTCTTTTTCATTTATTTCTGATCTGATCTTTATGATTTCTTTCCTTCTGCTAGCTTTGGGGGTTTTTTGTTCTTCTTTCTCTAATTGCTTTAGGTGCAGGGTCAGGTTGTTTACTCGAAATGTTTCCTGTTTCTTAAGGTGAGATTGTATTGCTATAAACTTCCCCCTTAGAACTGCTTTTGCTGCGTCCCATAGGTTTTGGGTCGTCGTGTCTCCATTGTCATTCGTTTCTAGGTATTTTTTAATTTCCTCTTTGATTTCTTCAGTGATCACTTCGTTATTGAGTAGTGTATTGTTTAGCCTCCATGTGTTTGTATTTTTTACAGATCTTTTCCTGTAATTGATGTCTAGTCTCATAGCATTGTGGTCGGAAAAGATACTTGATACAATTTCAATTTTCTTAAATTTACCAAGGCTTGATTTGTGACCTAAGATATGATCTATCCTGGAGAATGTTCCATGACCACTTGAGAAAAATGTGTATTCTGTTGTTTTTGGATGGAATGTCCTATAAATATCAGTTAAGTCCATCTTGTTTAATGTATCATTTAAAGCTTGTGTTTCCTTATTTATTTTCATTTTGGATGATCTGTCCATTGGTGATAGTGGGGTGTTAAAGTCCCCTACTATGATTGTGTTACTGTCGATTTCCCCTTTTATGGCTGTTAGTATTTGCCTTATGTATTGAGGTGCTCCTATGTTGGGTGCATAAATATTTACAATTGTTATATCTTCTTCTTGGATCGATCCCTTGATCATTATGTAGTGTCCTTCTTTGTCTCTTCTAATAGTCTTTATTTTAAAGTCAATTTTGTCTGATATAAGAATTGCTACTCCTGCTTTCTTTTGATTTCCATTTGCATGGAATATCTTTTTCCATCCCCTTACTTTCAATCTGTATGTGTCTCTAGGTCTGAAGTGGGTCTCTTGTAGACAGCATATATATGGGTCTTGTTTTTGTATCCATTCAGCCACTCTGTGTCTTTTGGTGGGAGCATTTAGTCCATTTACATTTAAGGTAATTATTGATATGTATGTTCCTATTCCCATTTCCTTAATTGCTTTGGGTTCGTTATTGTAGGTATATTCCTTCTGTTGTGCTTCTTGCCTAGAGAAGTTCCTTTAGCATTTGTTGTAAAGCTGGTTTGGTGGTGCTGAACTCTCTCAGCTTTTGCTTGTCTGTAAAGGTTTTAATTTCTCCATCAAATCTGAATGAGATCCTTGCTGGGTAGAGTAATCTTGGTTGCAGGTTTCTCTCCTTCATCACTTTAATTATGTCCTGCCACTCCCTTCTGGATTGTAGAGTTTCTGCTGAGAGATCAGCTGTTAACCTGATGGGGATTCCCTTGTGTGTTATTTGTTGTTTTTCCCTTGCTGCTTTTAATATGATTTCTTTGTGTTTAATTTTTGACAGTTTGATTAATATGTGTCTTGGTGTATTTCTCCTTGGATTTATTCTGTATGGGACTCTCTGTGCCTCCTGGACTTGATTAACTATTTCCTTTCCCATATTGGGGAAGTTTTCAACTATAATCTCTTCAAATATTTTCTCAGTCCCTTTCTTTTTCTCTTCTTCTTCTGGAACCCCTATAATTCGAATGTTGGTGCCTTTAATGTTGTCCCAGAGGTCTCTGAGACTGTCCTCTGTTCTTTTCATTCTTTTTTCTTTATTTTGCTCTGCATCAGTCATTTCCACTATTTTATCTTCCACCTCACTTATCCGTTCTTCTGCCTCAGTTATTCTGCTATTGATCCCATCTAGAGTATTTTTCATTTCATTTATTGTGTTTTTAATTGATGCTTGATTCATCTTTAGTTCTTCTAGGTCCTTGTTAACTGTTTCTTGCATTCTGTCTATTCTATTTCCAAGATTATGGATCTTGGAAATAGAATCTTGGATCAGCTTTACTATCATTATTCTGAATTCTTTTTCAGGTAGACTGCCTATTACCTCTTCATTTGTTAGGTCTGGTAGGTTTTTATCTTGCTCCTTCACCTGCTGTGTGTTTTTCTGTCTTCTCATTTTGCTTATGTTACTGTGTTTGGGGTCTCCTTTTTGCAGGCTGCAGATTCGTAGTTCCTGTTGTTTTTGGTGTCTGACCCCAGTGGCTAAGGTTGTTTCAGTAGGTTGTGTAGGCTTCCTGGTGGGGGGGACTAATGCCTGTGTTCTGGTGGTTGAGGCTCGATCTTGTCTTTCTGGTGGACAGGTCCACGTCTGGTGGTGTGTTTTGGGGTGCCTATGGCCTTATTATGTTTTTAGGTAGCCTCTCTGCTAATGGGTGGGGTTGTGTTCCTGCCTTGCTAGTTGCTTGGCATAGGGTGACCAGCACTGTAGCTTGCTGGTCGTTGAGTGAAGCTGGGTGCTGGTGTTGAGATGGAGATCTCTGGGAGATTTTCGCTGCTTGATATTATGTGGAGCTGGGAGGTCTTTTGTGGACCCGTGTCCTGAAGTTGGCTCTCCCACTTCAGAGGCACAGCACTGGCTCCTGGCTGCAGCACCAAGAGCCTTTCATCCACCCGGCTCAGAATAACAGGGAGAAAAAGCAGAAAGAAAGAATTAGTAGAAGAAAGAAAGAGAGAGGGAAAGAAAGGAAGAAGGGGAGAAAGGAAGGAAGGAAGAAAGAAAGAAAGGAAGGAGGGAGGGAGGGAGGAAGGATGGAAAGAGAAGGAAAGAAAGGAGGGGGGAGGGAAGAATAAAAGCAAAAGGAAGAGTGAATGGAAGAAGGGAGGGAGGGAGGGAGGAAGGAAAGAAAGAAAGACAGGAGGGAGGGAGGGAGAAAGGAAAGAAAAAGAAAGTGGAAAGAAGAAGGGTGGGAGGGAGGGAGGAAAGAAAAAGAAGGAAAGGAGGAGCGGAGGGAGGGAGGGAGGAAGGGAAGGTAGGAAAAAAAGAAAGAGCAGGTAAAGTAAAATAGAATAAAGTATGAAATATAGTAGTGTTATTAAAATTAGAAAGTAATTATTGGAAATAAAAAAAAAAAACGGACCGATAGAACCCTGGGACATATGGTGGAAGCAAAGCTATACAGAGAGAATCTTACACAGAAGATTACACATACCCATTCACAAAAAGAGAGCAGGGGGAAAAATCAAAAATCTTGCTCTCCAAGTCCACCTCCTCAATTTGGGATAATTCGTTGTAAAAAGAGGAAAGGGGCGAGAAGTCTGAAATCTTGCTCTCTAAGTCCACCTCCTTAATTTGGAATAATTCGTTGTATAAAGAGGAAAAGGGGGGACAGTCTTAAATCTTGTCCTCAAAGTCCACTTCCTCAATTTGGGATGATTCGCTGTTCATTCATGCACTCCACAGACGCAGGGCACATCAAATGGACCGTGGAGCTTTACTCCGCTGCCTCCGAGGCTGCACAGAGAGATTTCCCTGTCTCTGCTCTCACAGCTCCCGGGTCTCAGCCTTGGACCTGGCCCCGCCTCTGCGCATAGGTCGGCGGAGGGCGTCCGTTCTTCGCTCAGACAGGACGGGTTTAAAGGAGCCGCTGATTCGGGGGCTCTGGCTCACTCAGGCAGAGGGGAGGGAGGGGCGCGCAGTGTGGGGCGGGCCTGCGGCGGCAGAGGCTGGCGTGACGTTGCAGCGGCCCGTGGCGCTCCGTGCGCTTTCCCGGGAAAGCCGTCCCCGGATCTCGGGACCCCGGCAGTGGCGGGGTGCACAGGCACCCCGGAAGGCGGGGCGGACAGTGACCCGCGCTCGCACACAGGCCCCGAGGCGGCGGCGGCGGGCGGCGTCGTCGGCGGTGGGCGGCGGCGGCGTCGGCGTCGGCGTTGGCGGCGGCGGGCCGCGTCGGCGGTGGGCCGCGTCGGCGGCGTCGGCGGCGTCGGCGGCGGGCCGCGGCGGCGACGGCGGCGGCGTCGGCGTCGGCGGCGGGCGACGGCGGCGCCGGTGGCCCACGCCCGTCTCCGAGGTCCGCGCCTTACCCGCGGCTCACGCCTGTCTCCGGCGCTTCCCCAAGCAGCCCTCTTAATGCCCTCTCCTCGCGCACCAGGAAACAAAAGGGAAAAAAGTCTCTTGCCTCTTCAGCAGCTCCAGACCCTTTCCCCGGACTCCCTCCGGGCTAGCCGTGGTGCACTAACCCCTTCAGGCTCTCTTCCTGCCGCCAGCCCCAGTCCTCTCCCTGCGCTCTGACTGAAAGCCGATACCCGAGCCTCAGCTCCCAGCCCCCCCCGCCACGGCGGCCGAGCAGACAAGCCTCTCGGGCTGGTGAGTGCCTGAGGGCACCGATCCTCTGTGCCGGAATCTCTCCGCTTTGCCCTCCACACCCCTGTTGCTGTGCTCTCCTCCGCTACTCCGAAGCTTTCCCCCTCCGCCACCTGCAGTCTCCGCCCGCGAAGGGGCTTGTAGTGTGTGGAAACCTTCCCTCCTTCACGGCTCCCTCCCACTGGTGCAGGTCCCGTCCCTATCCTATTGTCTCTGTTTATTCTTTTTTTTCTTTTGCCCTACCCAGGTATGTGGGGAGTTTCTTGCCTTTTGGGGGGTCTGAGGTCTTCTGTCAGCGTCCAGTAGGTGTTCTGTAGGAGTTGTTCCACGTGTAGATGAATTTCTGATGTATCTGTGGGGAGGAAGGTGATCTCCGCGTCTTACTCTTCCGCCATCTTCCTCCGGGGCCCCCATGTCTCTTTTTGAATTATGGTTTTCTCAGGGTATATGCCCAGTAGTGGGATTGCTGGGTCATATGGTAGTTCTATTTGTAGTTTTTTAAGGACCCTCCATACTGTTCTCCATAGTGGCTGTACCAATTCACATTCCCACCAGCAGTGCAAGAGGGTTCCCTTTTCTCCACACCCCCTCCAGCATTTATTGTTTCTAGATTTTTTGATGATGGCCATTCTGACTGGTGTGAGATGATATCTCATTGTAGTTTTGATTTGCATTTCTCTAATGATTAATGATGTTGAGCATTCTTTCATGTGTTTGTTGGCAATCTGTATATCTTCTTTGGAGAAATGTCTATTGAGGTCTTCTGCCCATTTTTGGATTGGGTTGTTGTTTTTTTGCTATTGAGCTGCATGAGCTGCTTATAAATTTTGGAGATTAATCCTTTGTCAGTTGCTTCATTTGCAAATATTTTCTCCCATTCTGAGGGTTGTCTTTTGGTCTTGTTTATGGTTTCCTTTGCTGTGCAAAAGCTTTGAAGTTTCATTAGGTCCCATTTGTTTATCTTTGTTTTTATTTCCATTTCTCTAGGAGGTGGGTCCAAAAGGATCTTGCTGTGATTTATGTCATAGAGTGTTCTGCCTATGTTTTCCTCTAAGAGTTTGATAGTTTCTGGCCTTACATTTAGGTCTTTAATCCATTTTGAGCTTATTTTGCTGTATGGTGTTAGGGAGTGATCTAATCTCATACTTTTACATGTCCCTGTCCAGTTTTCCCAGCACCACTTATTGAAGAGGCTGTCCTTTCTCCACTGTACATTCCTGCCTCCTTTATCAAAGATAAGGTGACCATATGTGCGTGGGCTTATCTCTGGGCTTTCTATCCTGTTCCATTGATCTATCTTTCTGTTTTTGTGCCAGTACCACACTGTCTTGATTACTGTAGATTTGTAGTATAGTCTGAAGTCAGGGAGCCTGATTCCTCCAGCTCCGATTTTCGTTCTCAAAATTGCTTTGGCTATTCGGGGTCTTTTGTTTTTCCAAACAAATTTTGAAATTTTTTGTTCTAGTTCTGTGAAAAATGCCAGTGGTAGTTTGATAGGGATTGCATTGAATCTGTAGATTGCTTTGGGTAGTAGAGTCATTTTCACAATATTGATTCTTCCAATCCAGGAGCATGGTATATCTCTCCATCTATTTGTATCGTCTTTAATTTCTTTCATCAGTGTCTTATAATTTTCTGCATACAGGTCTTTTGTCTCCTTAGGTAGGTTTATTCCTAGATATTTTATTCTTTTTGTTGCAATGGTAACTGGGAGTGTTTTCTTGATTTCACTTTAAAATTTTTCATCATTAGTGTACAGGAATGCCAGAGATTTCTGTGCATTAATTTTGTATCCTGCTACTTTACCAAATTCATTGATTAGCTCTAGTAGTTTTCTGGTAGCATCTTTAGGATTCTCTGTGTATAGTATCGTGTCATCTGCAAACAGTGACAGCTTTACTTCTTCTTTTCCAATTTGGATTCCTTTTATTTCCTTTTCTTCTCTGATTGCTGTGGCTAAAACTTGCAAAGCTATGTTGAATAAGAGTGGTGAGAGTGGGCAGCCTTGTCTTGTTCCTGATCTTAGTGGAAATGGTTTCAGTTTTTCACCATTGAGGACGATGTTGGCTGTGGGTTTGTCATATATGGCCTTTATTATGTTGAGGAAAGTTCCCTCTATGCCTACTTTCTGCAGGGTTTTTATCACAAATGGGTGTTGAATTTTGTCGAAAGCTTTCTCTGCATCTGTTGAGATGATCATATGGTTTTTCTCCTTCAGTGTGTTAATATGGTGTATCACGTTGATTGATTTGCATATATTGAAGAATCCTTGCATTCCTGGAATAAACCCCACTTGATCATGGTGTATGATCCTTTTAATGTGCTGTTGGATTCTGTTTGCTAGTATGTTGTTGAGGATTTTTGCATCTATGTTCATCAGTGATATTGGCCTGTAGTTTCCTTTCTTTGTGACATCCTTGTCTGGTTTTGGTATCAAGGTGATGGTGGCCTCGTAGAATGAGTTTGGGAGTGATCCTCCCTCTGCTATATTTTGGAAGAGTTTGAGAAGGATAGGTGTTAGCTCTTCTCTAAATGCTTGATAGAATTCACCTGTGAAGCCATCTGGTCCTGGGCTTTTGTTTGTTGGAAGATTTTTTATCACAGTTTCAATTTCAGTGCTTGTGATTGGTCTGTTCATATTTTCTATTTCTTCCTGATTCAGTCTTGGCAGGTTGTGCATTTCTAAGAATTTGTCCATTTCTTCCAGGTTGTCCATTTTATTGGCATAGAGTTGCTTGTAGTAATCTCTCATGATCTTTTGTATTTCTGCAGTGTCAGTTATTACTTCTCCTGTTTCATTTCTAATTCTATTGATTTGAGTCTTCTCCCTGTTTTTCTTGATGAGTCTGGCTAATGGTTTGTCAATTTTGTTTATCTTCTCAAAGAACCAGCTTTTAGTTTTATTGATCTTTGCTATAGTTTCCTTCATTTCTTTTTCATTTATTTCTGATCTGATCTTTATGATTTCTTTCCTTCTGCTAACTTTGGGGAGTTTTTGTTCTTCTTTCTCTAATTGCTTTAGGTGCAGGGTCAGGTTGTTTACTCGAGATGTTTCCTGTTTCTTAAGGTGGGATTGTATTGCTATAAACTTCCCCCTTAGAACTGCTTTTGCTGCGTCCCATAGGTTTTGGGTCGTCGTGTCTCCATTGTCATTTGTTTCTAGGTATTTTTTAATTTCCTCTTTGATTTCTTCAGTGATCACTTTGTTATTGAGTAGTGTATTGTTTAGCCTCCATGTGTTTGTATTTTTTACAGATCTTTTCCTGTAATTGATGTCTAGTCTCATAGCATTGTGGTCGGAAAAGATACTTGATACAATTTCAATTTTCTTAAATTTACCAAGGCTTGATTTGTGACCGAAGATATGATCTATCCTGGAGGATGTTCCATGAGCACTTGAGAAAAATGTGTATTCTGTTGTTTTTGGATGGAATGTCCTATAAATATCAATTAAGTCCATCTTGTTTAATGTATCATTTAAAGCTTGTGTTTTCTTATTTATTTTCATTTTGGATGATCTGTCCATTGGTGAAAGTGGGGTGTTGAAGTCCCCTATTATTAGTGTGTTACTGTCGATTTCCCCTTTTATGGCTGTTAGTATTTGCCTTATGTATTGAGGTGCTCCTGTGTTGGGTGCATAAATATTTACAATTGTTATATCTTCCTCTTGGATTGATCCCTTGATCATTATGTAGTGTCCTTCTTTGTCTCTTCTAATAGTCTTTATTTTAAAGTCAATTTTGTCTGATAAAAGAATTGCTACTCCAGCTTTCTTTTGATTTCCACTTGCATGGAATACCTTTTTCCATCCCCTTACTTTCAATCTGTATGTGTCCCTAGGTCTGAAGTGGGTCTCTTGTAGACAGTATATATATGGGTCTTGTTTTTGTATCCATTCAGCCAGTCTGTCTTTTGGTGGGAGCATTTAGTCCATTTACATTTAAGGTAATTATCGATATGTATGTTCCTATTCCCATTTCCTTAGTTGTTTTGGGTTCGTTATTGTAGGTATTTTCCTTCTGTTGTGTTTCTTGCCTAGAGAAGTTCCTTTAGTATTTGTTGTGAAGCTGGTTTGGTGGAGCTGAACTGTGTCAGCTTTTGCTTGTCTGTAAAGGTTTTAATTTCTCCATCAAATCTGAATGAGATCCTTGCTGGGTTGAGTAATCTTGGTTGCAGGTTTTTCTCCTTCATCACTTTAAATATGTCCTGCCACTCCCTTCTGGCTTGTAGAGTTTCTGTTGAGATCAGCTGTTAACCTGATGGGGATTCCCTTGTGTGTTATTTGTTGTTTTTCCCTTGCTGCTTTTAATATGATTTCTTTGTGTTTAATTTTTGGCAGTTTGATTAATATGTGTCTTGGCGTATTTCTCCTTGGATTTATCCTGTATGGGACTCTCTGTGCCTCCTGGACTTGACTAACTGGTTCCTTTCCCATATTAGGGAAGTTTTCAACTATAATCTCTTCAAATATTTTCTCAGTCCCTTTCTTTTTCTCTTCTTCTTCTGGAACCCCTATAATTCGAATGTTGGTGCCTTTAATGTTGTCCCAGAGGTCTCTGAGACTGTCCTCAGTTCTTTTCATTCTTTTTTCTTTATTCTGCTCTGCAGCAGTTATTTCCACTATTTTATCTTCCACATCACTTATCCATTCTTCTGCCTCAGTTATTCTGCTATTGATCCCATCTAGAGTATTTTTCATTTCATTTATTGTGTTTTTAATTGTTGCTTGACTCATCTTTAGTTCTTCTAGGTCCTTGTTAACTGTTTCTTGCATTTTGTCTATTCTATTTCCCAGATTTTGGATCATCTTTACTATCATTATTCTGAATTCTTTTTCCGGTAGACTGCCTATTTCCTCTTCATTTGTTAGGTCTGGTGGGTTTTTATCTTGCTCCTTCACCTGCTGTGTGTTTTTCTGTCTTCTCATTTTGCTTATCTTACTGTGTTTGGGGTCTCCTCTTTGCAGGCTTCAGGTTCGTAGTTCCTGTTGTTTTTGGTGTCTGTCCCCAGTGGCTAAGGTTGTTTCAGTGGATTGTGTAGGCTTCCTGGTGGAGGGGACTAGCGCCTGTGTTCTGGTGGATGAGGCTGGATCTTGTCTTTCTGGTGGGCAGGTCCATGTCTGGTGGTGTGTTTTGGGGTGTCTGTGGCCTTATTATGTTTTCAGGCAGCCTCTCTGCTAATGGGTGGGGTTGTGTTCCTGTTGTGCTAGTTGCTTGGCATAGGGTGTCCAGCACTGTAGCTTGCTGGTCGTTGAGTGAAGCTGGGTGCTGGTGTTGAGATGGAGATCTCTGGGAGATTTTCGCCGTTTGATATTACGTGGAGCTGGGAGGTCTCTTGTGGACCAGTGTCCTGAAGTTGGCTCTCCCACCTCAGAGGCACAGCACTGACTCCTGGCTGCAGCACCAAGACCCTTTCATCCATTTGGCTCAGAATAAAAGGGAGAAAAAGTAGAAAGAAAGAAAGAAAGAAAGAAAGAAAGAACGGAGGGAGGGAGGGAGGGAGGAAGGAAAGAAAGAAAGAAAGAAGTGAGGGAGGGAGGGAGGGAAGTAGGAAAGAAAAAGAAAGAAAGAAAAAGAAAGAAAGAAAGGAGGGAGGGGGAGGGAGGGAGTAAGGAGGGAAGGTAGGAAAAAGAAAGAGAGAAGAAGATAACGTAAAATAGAATAAAGTATGATAAAATATAATAGCGTTATTAAAATAAAAAGTAATTATTTAAAAAAATTAAAAGCAAAACCAAACAAACAAAGAAAAAACAAACAAACAAACAAAACGGACGGATAGAACCCTGGGACAAATGGTGGAAGCAAAGCTATATAGACAAAATCTCACACAGAAGCATATACATACACTTTCACAAAAAGAGAACAAGGGGAAAAAAATCATAAGTCTTGCTCTCAAAGTCCACCTCCTCAATTTGGGATAATTCATTGTAAAAAGAGGAAAAGGGGAAAAAAGCATAGATCTTGTTCTCAAAGTCCACCTCCTCAATTTGGGATGATTCGTTGTCTATTCATGTATTCCACAGATGCAGGGTACATCAAGTTGATTGTGGAGCTTTAATCCGCTGCTTCTGAGGCTGCTGGGAGAGATTTCCCTTTCTCTTCTTTATTCTCACAGCTCCCGGGTCTCAACTTTGGATTTGGCCCCGCCTCTGCGTGTAGGTCGCCGGAGGGTGTCTGTTCTTCGCTCAGACAGGACGGGGTTAAAGCAGCAGCTGCTTCGGGGGCTCTGGCTCACTCAGGCCGGGGGGAGGGAGGGGTACGGTGGGTGGGGTGAGCCTGCGGTGGCAGAGGCCGGCGTGACGTTGCACCAGCCCGAGGCGCTCCGTGCGCTTTCCCGGGGAAGCCGCCCCTGGATCCCGGGACCCCGGCAGTGGCGGGCTGCACAGGCTCCCTGGAAAGGGGGCGTGGACAGTGACCTGCGCTCGCACACAGGCCTCTTGGCGGCGGCAGCAGCATCTCCAGTGTCCCACGCCCGTCTCTGGGGTCCGCGCTTTTAGCCGCGTCTCGCGCCCGTCTCTGGAGCTCCTTTAAGCAGCGCTCTTAATCCCCTCTCCTCGCGCACCAGGAAACAAAGAGGGAAGAAAAAGTCTCTTGCCTCTTCGACAGCTCCAGACTTTTTCCCGGACTCTCTCCTGGCTATCCGTGGTGCACTAACCCTTCAGGCTGTCTTGACGCGGCCAACCCCAGTCCTCTCCCCGTGCTCCGACTGAAACCGGAAGCCCGAGCCTCAGCTCCCAGCCCCGCCCGCCCCGGCGGCCGAGCAGACAAGATTCTCGGGCTGGTGAGTGCTGGTTGGCACCGATCCTCTGTGCGGGAATCTCTCCGCTTTGCCCTCCGCACCCCTGTTGCTGCGCTCTCCTCCGCTACTCTGAAGCTTTCCTCCTCCGCCACCCGCAGTCTCTGCCCGCGAAGGGGCTTCATAGTGTGTGGAAACCTTTCCTCCTTCACGGCTCCCTCTCACTGGTGCAGGTCCCGTCCCTATCCTTTTGTCTCTGTTTATTCTTTTTTCTTTTGCCCTACCCAGGTACGTGGGGAGTTTCTTGCCTTTTAGGGGGTCTGAGGTCTTCTGCCAGCATTCAGTAGGTGTTCTGTAGTTGTTCCATGTGTAGATGAATCTCCGATGTATCTGTGGGGAGGAAGGTGATCTCCGCGTCTTACTCTTCCGCCATCTTCCCCCAGCTCTGAGACCATTATATCTTGACATTAGTTTAGGTTTTATGGTAAAGAAGGCTGGATTTTTTCTTTTTTCTTTTTTTTCGCCCCCAGTTTTGTTGACATACATCATTATATAAAGTTAAGGTGTACAGCTAAATAAATGGTTTCACTTACATACATAATGAAATGATTACCCCAGTAAGTTTGGTTAGTATCCATCGTCTCATATAGATACAATAAAAAGAAAAAGCAAAAAAAAAAAAGAGAGAGAAAAAAATTTTTATTATGATGAGAGCTCTTAGGATTTGCTTTTATAAACCCACTTTCCTGTATGTCATGCAGCAGTGTTAACTATAGTCATCAGGTTGTACATTACATCCTTAGTACTTATTTATCTCATAACTGGAAGTTTGTACCTTTTTTTTTTTTTTTAAATTTTACGCGGGCCTCTCACTGTTGTGGTCTCTCCCGTTGTCGGAGCATAGGCTCCGGACGTGCACGCTCAGCGGCCGTGGCTCACGGGCCTAGCCGCTCCGCGGCATGTGGGATCTTCCCGGACCGGGGCACGAACCCGCGTCCCCTGCATCGGCAGGCAGACTCTCAACCACTGCGCCACCAGGGAAGCCCTTGGAAGTTTGTACCTTTTGACCACCTTCCTCCAATCTGCCCTCCACTACCCCCGCTGCCCCTCTGGTAACCATAAATCTGATCTCTTTTTCTGAGTTTTTTTTTTTTTTTAAGATTTCATATATAAATGAGATCATACAGTATTTGTCTTTCTTTGTCTGACTTACTTCACTTAGTATAATGCCCTCAAGTTTCATCCATGTTATGGAAATGGCAGGATTTCCTTGTTTTCCTATGGCTGAATAATTTTCTATTTTATACATACATATAATAAATATAAATATATAAATGTGATTATATATGACATTTTCTTTATCCGTTCATCCATCAGTGGACGCTTAGGTTACTTCCATGTCTTGGCTATTGTAAATAATGCCACTGTGAACATGGGGGTGTAGATATCTTTTTAGGTTAGTGTTTTCATTTCATTTGGCTATACTGCCAGAAGTGGAATTGCTCGGTCATATGGTAGTTCTATTTTTAATTTTTTGAGACTCCTCCATACTCTTTTCCACAGTGGCTGTACCAGTTTACAATCCCACCAAGAGTGCACAAGATTTCTCTTTTCTCTAAATGTTTGCCAGCATTAGTTATCTCTTATCTTTTTGATGATGCCAATTCCAACAGGCATGAGGTGATACCTCATTATGGTTTTGATTTGCATTTCCTTAATGATGTGATGTTAAGTATCTTTTTATATACCAGTGGCCATTTGTATATCTTCTTTGGAAAAATATCTGTTTAAGTTGTTTGCCCATTTTAAATTGTGTTATTTGTTTTTTGCTATTGAGCTGTATGAGTTCTTCATATATTTTGAATATTAACCCCATATCAGATATATGGTTTACAAATATTTTTTCCCCATTCGTAAGTTGTCTTTTCCCTTTGTTGATTGTTTCTTTTGTTGTGTGGATTTTTCTTTTCTGATGATTCTGTATTTCACAATTAAGTTGTTAATTTATAATTAAAAAGTTAAAGAGTCCATATGGAACATTCCTTGAGATCCCCTAGGAGAAAGGCACTCCAAAAATACAAACATGGTCATCAAATTATTAACATGCAAGGATGGTCATTAAATTCTGGTAACTAGCTAGGTTCCAGTTGGAATGTTGGTGTGATTGAGTCTCTGTGGATCTTCTTGTAATGGTCAGCCTGCAGTGAGGTTTCTTGGGGCTGGGGGAGGGTGAACAAGGTGGTGTCATCTATGTGATGTCTGAAGGCCTCTTCCCCAAATATTTCTCTACCTCCCATACAGGTCTGCAGTTCTTTTTCTTGGTGGCAGCGTGTGTGTGTGTGTGTGTGTGTGTGTGTGTGTGTGTGTAAGTGTTTTCCTTTGTTGCAGTAGAGGCATTGAGACCTTTACAGTACATGTAAATGATTATGCTTTTCTAAAGGAAGCGTTTCAATATCTGTGAAGGGAAAAGTATGTGAAAGGAGAGACTGGGTTCTCTGAAATCTAGCCCATTCGTAAATGTGCTGAGGATGAAGCTAGATCCCAGTTCAAACGACTTTTGGTCTCTCCTGCCCCTAAGTTCTCTCCCCTCCTCTAACTGCTTCAGAGAACCACAGGGCTGGAAGCAGCTGGGCATAGCCCTCTAATTTATCCTCCTGCCCTGTATCAGCAACTTGAAATCATTCCAGTAAAGTAAGTTTCTCTATGTTTTAAAAAATTAATTAATTAATTAATTAATGGCTGTGTTGGGTCTTCGTTTCTGTGTGAGGGCTATCTCTAGTTGTGGCGAGCAGGGGCCACTCTTCATCACGGTGCACGGGCCTCTCACTATCGCGGCCTCTCTTGTTGCAGAGCACAGGCTCCAGATGTGCAGGCTCAGTAGTTGTGGCTCACGGGCCTAGTTGCTGTGGTATCTTCCCAGACTAGGGCTCGAACCCGTGTCCCCTGCATGGCAGGCGGATTCTCAACCACTGCGCCACCAGGGAAGCCCAGTTTCTGTATTTTTAAACACCAGAATAGGATGTTCTTCAGTATCCCTCAATCATACATTCTTTGTCTGGCAAGACTCACCCCAGAAATGCTTCCTTAAGCTAAACTTCCTAAACTGAGCTCCTCACCTGCAATTTTACAGCCTGTTTCTTGTTGGACTGCCATCAGAGATTAAGAACCCTTAATCATAGCCCTTCAGAATTCTTACCTGGAAGCCCTAATTAGGTGAGGGGTTATCTAACCCTCCTTTACTAAGGCTGTGCTCGGAGACCTAGGAACTCAGAGGCTGATGGATACTCTTTCTAGGTCTTAGTTTCTGCCTCTGAAAAACAAGGAGAGCAATATTCCCCCTTTTCCTCCTTGCATGGACCTTGTAAGGACTCAGTAAGATGAATAAAAGTACTCTGGGAAACATTAACAAATTCAGGGTATTATTTAAATACTTCTCACTTTCCCCTTGAGTCTTACTTTGCCACAGTTTAAGCCTTCTGTGTTCCTACAGCACTGGCTTTGGCATTTCATGGCATTTCTGTCAGGAGGCTCACAGCCCTCTAGCCACCCTCCCGCCCCTGCCACTAGCTCGCAGCTCTGTTCAATCCGCAGCACTGATTGTTAGGTCTGAATAGATTCCCTGGTCCACACAGACTCAGGTTAGTCTCTTCCTTTACTTCCTTTGTAACCTGCTAAATCCCTATAGACATGTGGTTCTCAATTGAGGGTGATTCTCTTCCCTTCCCCCCTCACCATGAGGAGACATTTGGCAATGTCTGGAGTCTATTTTTTTTTTTTTTGAGGTACGCAGGCCTCTCGCTGTTGTGGCCTCTCCCGTTGCGGAGCACAGGCTCCGGACGCGCAGGCTCAGCGGCCATGGCTCACGGGCCCAGCTGCTCCGCGGCATGTGGGATCTTCCCAGACCAGGGCACGAACCCACGTCCTGCATCAGCAGGCGGACTCTCAACCACTGCGCCACCAGGGAAGCCCTGGAGTCATTTTTGGTTATCGTTATTGGTGGGATGGTTAGGGATGCTGGTCACCAATTCCAATGTGTGTGTTGTTTTCTCCCACATCAATCTATTCTCTGACACCAGCTGAGTGTCCTATCATTCAACTCAATTCTGACGCTATCTACCCCAGAGGTGGTATCAGATTCCAAAGGCTAAGGGCACAGTCCCACAAGACTCCCCTCCACTTCAGATGACAATTTCAGGCCTAGGTTGTTACTCATGCTTCTGACCCACTGGCTATAAATCAGGGGTTCCCACAACCCCTTCTGTGGGTTTAATTTTCTAGAGTGGCTCACAGAACTCAGGAAACCTGTATAATCACTAGATTACCAGTTTATTACAAAGGATATTGAAGGATATGAATCAAGAGTCAGATGAAGAGATACGTAGGGTGAGGTCCTAAACAAAGGGGCTTCTGTTCTCATGGAGTTCAGGGCCTGGCAAGGTGGTGGGTGGAAGTGTTTGGGTTCGCCAACACTCTTTAGCTTCTAATGAAAATATCAGTTGCATAAAGGGAGTTCCAAGTGTCTTCTTACTTTACTCCTTCTTCAGCCCTCCACCTGTATTCTCCTCTCCCCATGAAAATTATGAAGATGTTTAGATACTTAACAGATGTTTAAGATTTGAGCTGAAAAATCCAAATTGATGGTGGACTCATCAGCAAAGAGAAACTGGGATTCATTCTCCAGTAATTTCTGGATTGGCAGTGGACAGACATGGGTTCTGGTCCAGGCTTTGCCTCTAAATAGCTGGGTTCCTTTCAACAAGTCTTAGAATTTTAGAGCCTTTGTGTTGGAATGGAATTAGGAGTCATTTAGTCCAACCTTCTTTTGACAAAGGCTTTTCATCTACAATAATCCTGCCTAATGAGTATCTAGTCTCTCTATTTTTAGGCCTCACTGTGTTCATCGTTATGATTAGGGGAGTTGATCTTCAGTTTGAATCAGGGCCCAGGGTGAGAGTGGGAGGGTTGAGAAAGAAGAGGCCAGGACTCTGAAGTCTAAATGTACTAACATTACATCTAGCAGAGGCTAAGCTCTAGATATATGGTATGAATAAGAACCCTTGGGGAATTAATCTCTATACATTCCCTCCTTCTTTACAGGTCTGGCCAATAGTGAGGGAAAGTTCTGAGACCTTGAGACACTTGGAGTTCGATCTGGAGCTGCGAGCATGTACCTCAACATTTTTAAAGGAAGATGAAGTCAGCATGTCAAGTGAGTTCTCTTCATACTTGAGCTGAGTATTATTCCATGGTTGAGCAGCCTTCTTCCTTGCTTCAGGCTTTCTCTTCTTCCTCTCCCTCCCTTCCCCTCCCCACTACCTTTTTTTTTTTTTAATAACATGCAAATTTCAAGGGTGTGCAGTTGGGTCTGGCTGAAATCAGCTGAGTGTTTACAAGGTTTATCCAAGGAAGAGCCCTTGGGTCATTGTCATGGCAATTTTGATAATCCTGGCTGTCCAGGGCAATCTAAGAGTGCCTCCCACTCTCCAGCCTCAGTCACTTCTTGGGACAAATAGGGCTTGCTTACCCCTTTTGGGGTCATATATGTGCAAAAAAAAAAAAAAAAAAAAGAGTTCTCAAAATTTCAGTTATAAAAACCCTGGACAAAAAACTTCTATCAAAAACTTCATCTGGAGTGAGAAAAAGACTGCAAACCCTGGGTGAGTCACTAATGCAACTAGACAAATAGGCCATTTCTGCACAGCTACATTGCTTCTTCATTCTCTGTCAACATGTCTATACACCCTCTCCAATCCAACCTCTCACTGCTGTACTCAGATCTGGAATATGAATTCCTTAAGGCCAGGGATCTTTTCCAATTCATCCTGATGTCTCCAGTGCCTAGCACTATGCCTAGGCACTTAATAGGAATTTAATAATGTTTGCTGGATAAATGAAGAAGTGAGCACAAGATGGCAGAGGGATGTGTAAGGCAACTCCTGCTAGACAGATATTGGATGAAGGTAGGAATGAGTGGTATGAAGAGACAGGGGCTTTCAGTCCAGTTGCCAGGACAAAATATAGAAGGGTGTGAAGCTGGTAGGGTACGATGAGGATGCCACACCTGAGTGGCAAGGCCTTAGCCAAGGCTCTTGAGCATGGAATGGAAACCATGAAGATCAATGCCAAGAAAAGTAAACCTGGTGTCAACCTGGTGGAGAACTGGAGTTGGAAAGAACTTGGAGGCAGAGAGACCAGCTAGGAGTGAATGTGAGCCTGTCTCTTTGAAAAAGTACAGAGTGGAGAAAGCCGTGCTGGGGGAGCCTGGGAGACCTGTTATTCCAGGTCCATTCATCTGGCCAGGAGCACAGCCAGGAGAGAAATTCAAATGCCTGAAGAGTTGGGCACCAACTTAAACATGAATGTTCATAGCAGCATTATTCATAATAGCTAAAAAGTGGAAACAACTGAAATATCCATCAGCCGATGGGTAGATGAACAGCCTGTGGTATATCTATATAATGGAATATCATTTGGCAGTAAAAAGGAATGAAGTGGCAGACATGCTACAGTGTGAACCTTGAACACATTGTGCTAAGTGAGAGAACCTAGTCACAAAAGGTCACATGTTGAATAATTCTGTTTATATAAAATGTACAGAATAGGCAAATCGATAGAGACAGAAAATTGGTTAGTAGGTGCCAGGGCCTGGGGGAGGGAGGAGTGGGGAGTGATTGCCAATGTATGCGAGGTTTCTTTTCGAAGTGATGAAAATGTTCTAAAATTAAATATTGGTGATGGTTGTATTTGTGAATATACTAAAGCCCATCAACTTATATACTTTAAAAGGCTGAATTGTATGGTATGTGAATTATGTCTCAATAGAGCTGTTATTAAAAAACAAAAGAGTCAACCACCTGACCCTAAAGGTTTAAGGGTCTCCTGGGCTCTGGAGGAGAGGATGCAGAGAATAAGAATTATCAATAGACCCTTAAAGCAGGTTGTTCATGTTAGTCATTAATTGTGTGTGTGCAAACCAATTCACAAGTCTGCAAATGGCCGTCTCCTTTTTCTTCCCATTTATTCCAAATGTGGGCTGGTACGGATGCAGCTTAGGTGGGGTTCACCTGTGCGGAGTGCTCAAGTCCCCCCAGCTCCTGCTAGCTGTCCCCAAGTGAAGGAGCCCCAGGGCTCCCCTGGGCTCTCCATGTAAATTTATGTGGGGCTTAAATGTAAAATGGTGCACTTCTTTTTGCATATTTTATCTAGTTCCTAGTCTTCAATCTGGTGGAGAAATCTAAACTTTAGCATGCTATCCTCAATCACTTTTCTTAGGTTTCCATCCTCAGTTTTGCATTTTTCTTAAATTAAAACCATCATCACAACCTAATTTTAGAACATTTTCAACAAGCCCCCAGAAGAAACTCCATATGCATTAATAGTCGCTCTTTATTCTTGCTCCCTCGCCACACTGTTCTGACCCATTTCCAGGCACTGATCTACTTTCTGTTTCTGTGGATTTGCTTATTCTGGACATGGCAGGTAAATGGAATCATATAATATGTGGTTTCAGTGTGTCTGGCTTCTTTCATTTAGCATAATGTTTTCAAGTTTCCTCTGGGTCATAGCATCTATCAGCACTTTATTCTCTTTAATTGCCAAATCATATTATGTTGTATGGGCATACCACATTTTGTTTATCTGTTTATAATTTGATGGACATTTGGCTTATTTCTACTTTTTGGCTACTATGAATAATGCTACTATGAACATTTGCATACAAGTTTTTGTGGGGACGTCAGTATTTCTATTGTGTATGTATCTTGTAGTGGATTTGCTGGGTTATATGGTAATTATATGCTTTAACCTTTTGAAGAATTGCCACCCTTTTTTCCATCATGGTTGCACCATTTTACAGTCCCAATTTTACCAATACTGTATAAGGGCTCCAGTTTCTCCATATCTTCACCAACACCTGTTATTATCTCTCTTTTTGATCATAGCCATCCTAGTGCATGTGAAGTGGCATCTCATTGTGGTTTTAGTTTATGTTTCACTAACGATTGATGAAGTTGAGCTCCTTTTTATGTGATTATTGATATCTTTTTTGGAGAAGTATCTGTTCACATTCTTTGCCCATTTAAAATTTGGATTGTCTTTTTATTGGTGAGTTGTAAGTGTTCTGGATATATCATATATATATTGTCAGATATATTTCTTGCAAATATTTTCTCCCATTTTCTGGGATATCTTTTCACTTTCTTGATTGTATCATTTGATTCACAAATGTTTTTAATTTTGATGAAGTCCAACTTATTTCTATATTTTTCATTGCTTTTGTTTTTGGTGCCTTATTTAAGATATTTAAGTATAACCCAAAGTCATGAAGATTTATTCCTATATTTTCTCCTGGGAGTTTTGCATTTTAAGCTCCTACATATAGGTTTATGATCCATTTTGAGTCAATTTTTGTTGATGGTGTGAAGTAGGGATCCAAGTTGGATATCCAGTTTTCCTAGCACTATTTCTTGAAGGACTATTCTTTCTCCATTGAATTGTCTTGGCATGCTTGTCTAAAATCATTTGACCATAAATTTGATAGTTTATTTTTGGATTCTCAGTTCTGTTCCACTGATCTATATATCTGTCCTTATGCCAGTACCACCCTGTCTTGATTACTTTGTAATAAGTTTTGTAATTATTTTATCATAAAAAGGCATTGGATTTTGTCAAATACTTTTTGGCATCTGTTGAAATGATCATGTGGCTTTTGATACTTTATTATATTAATAAGGAGGTTAAACCAACCCTGCAACTCCCTTTTGCTTTTAACTAAGACCATGAAACAGTTTGAAAAGCCTGGCTGCTCTCTTCTGTTGCTGTGGGAGGTTTTGCTTTTTAACTAGACTCAGCCTAAAGGTGACTATGTATAATTATCTTGCTAAGCCTAGCCCTGGGATTCATTCCCAGGAGAAACTGGGATTTGTTAGCTATGTATCCTTTGGGGATGTTATGGAATGAATGTTTGTGTCCCCCGCCATCCATATGTTGAAATCGTAACCCCAATGTGATGGTACTGGGGAGGTGACCATGTCTTGAAGGTGGAGCTCTCATTATTGGAATTAGTGCCCTTATAAAAGAAACTCCAGAGAGCCCTCTTGCCTTTTTTTCATCATTTGAGGACATAAACAGAAGATGGCCATGTATAAACCAGGAAGTGGGCCCTCACCAAACGCTGAATCTGCAGTGTCTTGATCTTGAACTTCCCAGCTTTCAGAACTGTGAGAAATAAATGTTTGTTGTTTAAGCCATCCAGTCTATAGTATTTTTTGTTATAGCAGCCCAAAGGGACTAAGACAGGGGGCAATGAGATGGATAGTTGTCTTATCCAAAGGGTAAGAAATGAGGCTAACAGGGCCAGATCCAGGGCATGGTCAAAGGTGTTAGAACTGGGAAATCATAAATGGCCTGAGGCTCATGGTTGGACATGAGTGGGATTCACAGGCAGGTGCACAGAGATGCATCTTGGGCAGGGACCAGAGTGGAAAGGAGAACAGGAAGACTGGAGTGGGGGACAGTTGATGAGGTAAGAAAAGATAGAATCTGAGGCAATGTTGTTTTACAGCTTCCACACCATCTCACCTGGGACTGATCATCTCTCTAGGCCTTCAGCCTATTGTGGTCCCAGCCTCTCATCTAGAGTGATCCTGGACTTCTCTCAATACCATGCTGCCAGCCACTGTGGCTTTCTCAATCCCTGAACACTCCCTGCCGCTTTCTTCTGGCCTCTGGACTGGTTTGTGGCTCAGTCAAGGACTGGGCGGGTAGAGGCTACTTTTTCTAAGGCCTCAGGTTGTTGATGGTCAAAGCCCTCTGGGCCCCAGGAGCTGGTCCTGCTACCTGGTGCTCAGCATGACTGTGGATAGATTTAGGGTGGCATCCACTTTATTGTGTTAATTTAGTCCAAGGTAGCTCTTGGTCTGGGACGTTTCCTTTCTGAAGGTCTTATGCCAAGGATCTTGGGACCTAGTGTGAATGTTTTATGAGAGAGTAAGGCAGTCCAGTGATTAAGAGCACTGTCTTTGGAGTCAGAGAGACAAGAGCTCTGCCATTTGCTACTTACTTAATCTCTCTAAGTCTCAGTTTCCTTATCTGCCAAATTGAAAAAGTATGTGTACCTACTTCTTAAGTTTTATCTGAGATGTATACGTAGTTTGTAAACATGAGTGTTCAACAGCAAATGTTGCTATAATTAATGATAATTATGATGGCACAAATGCTCTGGCTTCTTCACTCTCCCCTAATGATTATCTGACATAGGATCTAGTGCATTTTGGAGGGTATAGTTAGTGGCTTTTGAACCTGGAGATAAAAGTTGAAAAACAAAAAAAGAATAGAAAAATTTTTTGACAGGTTTGTGTGGACATGCATGGAAAAATGAGCTCCTGCATTTGCATTTGATTTAGTTTCTCCAGTGGAAAAAATGCTAATGAGTATCATTAAATGGCTGTGCTTAATCCTGTATTTGAAGAGAGAGAAGAAGTCATTAGCAAGTTGATTATTATTATTAATACTCAAGGTAATCAGGCTCATTGATAGAGGCTGATTAAAAGTGAATATCCAAATGAACATACTGGGTTTAAATTAATGAAAGTTGGACCCCAAGTATTTAAGACCGTAATCTGTGGTACCACATAAGATTAAAGTGATTAAGTTATTGGCAGTATTTGCACAGGAACACATGTGTATTTTTTCTTTGTCTCTCTAAATAAAAATGAAGAGTAGATATTTCCAAGTCTGATCCTTTAATTAAACCTTTTCATTTTTCTCATTCAGATATTAATAGTTTCATTCAACAACTTCTGTTCCTTCTCTGACAGTCACATGGACTTTTACAAATTCTGACAAGACCTGATAGAAAGTGCCTCAGTTGAGACTTTTTTGAATCAGCTCACCATCAGTCATTCTTTATCGACTTACACATTTACATGAGATTAAACACTCAGCACCAACTTACACATTAGATGGCAGATCCTGGCAGGATACTGGGGCTCTTGACACGAGGATATTGCCTAATTTTTGGTCATGCTGCACTTCAGTCACCTGCTAAGACATCAAACCATTTAGTGCTGGCATATATTGCTTTAGGAAAGATGTGTTTTCCAGAAAATGAAATGTTTGCAAGTTAAATTCTATTTTAAGTGTTATAAGGTAGCTCTCTCCTTAAATTATTTGGTACATCTTTTAGAAAGAGCTGTCAGGTGGCCTCTACTTCTTATGCCTTCCATCGTTCCCTTTCTCCTACTTCTCTTCTGCCTGGGAAGGTGCTCAGATGACTGCAGTATCCCTAAATCCTTCCTCTCAGCCCCTGGCAACCACCAATCAACTCTCTGTTTCTATGAGTTCAGTTTTTCTTAAATTCCATATATGTATAATACGTGCTATCATATAGTATTTATCTTTCTCTGTCTGACTTATTTCACTTAGCAGAAAGCCCTCAAGGTCCAACCATATTTTCACAATGGCAGAATTTCCTTCTTTTTATGGCTGAAAAATATTCCATATATATATGCATATATATATATATATATATATATATATATATATATATATATATGTTTCCATGTCTTGCCTGTTATAAATGATGCTGCAGTGAACGTGGGGATGCAGGTATCTCTTTGAGATAATGATTTCATTTCCTTTGGATATATTCAGAAGTGGAATTGCTGGATCAAATGTAGTTCTCTTTTTAATTTTTTGAGGAACCTCCATGCTGTTTTCCATAATGGCTGTATCAATTTACATTCCCACCAATAGTGCACAAGGGTTCCCTTTTTTTCATATCCTTGCCAGCATTTGTTATCTCCTGTCTTTTTGATTATAGCCATTTTAACAGGTATGAAATGATATCTCATTTTGGTTTTGATTTGCATTTCCCTGGTGATTAGTGATGTTGAGCACCTTTTCATGTACCTGTTGGCCTTTTGTATGTCTTCTTGGGAAAAATGTCTACTCAGTTCCTCTGCCCATATTTTATTTGGATTATTTGGTTTTTTTGCTGTAAGTTATGTGAGTTCCTTGTATATTTTAGATATTAACCCCATATCAGATATATGATTTGCAAATGTTTTCTCCCATTCAGTAGGTTGCCTTTGCATTTTGTTGATTGTTCCTTTTGCCGTGCAGAAACTTTGTACTTTGATGTTGTCCCACTTGTTTATTTTTGCTTTTGTTTCTTGTGCTTTTGGTGTCATATCCAAATATTGCCAAGACCAATATCAAGGAGCCTTTTCCCTATGTTATCTTCTAAGAGTTTTATGGTTTCAGCTCTTAGATTTAAGTTTTTAATTTATTTGGAGTTAATTTTTGTGAGTGCTGTAAGTAGGGCCCCAGGCCATTATCCTTCTCAGTGTTTCCTTGCTATACTTGACTCCAAGCATCTAATACCCTCTTTCATTTCTCATTTCTACCAACTTTGTGACTCTAGGCAAGTCATGTAAACATTCTCAGCCTCATCTCAACTGTATAATGAACATTATATTAATGTTCTCCTGGATAATTGTGAGGATTAAATATATTAGTCCTACATAAATATATGTATAACATGTCTGGCATAGCACCAAACATATAGTACACACCCAATAATTGTTATTTCCTTCCCATTTTTCTCCCTTCAAAAACTTGCTTTCAAAACAAGGCACTAAAGACTAATAAGACTGTTTACTGAATTACCATTCTTTGTGATATTTGCACTTTATTCTAGATAATTAGCTCAATCATTTACTCCTTTATTCCATATCAATGGATTTTTTTTGGGGGGGGTGCTGTATGTATTCCAGAAACTATGTTAAAGTTAGCAGTTAAAAATTAAGCAACAAAATATTAGGGGTCTGTTGTTGAAATTTTACCTAGTTGGTTTGAACCTAAACACACAGACCTGGTAAGATACTTGAGTTATCTTTGTAGTATGTTAAAGCTCACATTATCAGGGTATCTTTCCTCTCTGAAAATTTCACTGTCAGTGGGACGCCTAGAAATGGTCACCAGAGTTGAGCACTTTATCACCTCTGAAGGCAAGGGCAGAAAGAAAGAGACATAGGAAAGGCAGCAGCACACCAAACACCAATCTTCCCAAATGTTGCTGTTTTGTCTTAACATGCCTCTGTTTTTGTAGCAGACCTGTCTGACAGAGGTGCATTTGGCATCATTCTCTAAGGATCCTAGACCTCATGATAAAATGATGTAGAATATTCCGTAGTGAGAGGCGCTGTGATGAGTCAGAGATTTCCTTGGGGCTACTTTAGCCATAACAGAGATAGGACCGTATGCAGAACTAGGGGAATTTGGGAGACAAGACATCGAAGGGCTTGGGCTGTATGAAGGGTATGGATGATTAGAGCAGGGACACTGTCCTTCTGCATTTCTTAGTACTGTTTAATCCAGAGAGCTAAAGCAGCCTCTCAACTTGCCTGTGAAGAGAAGAACTGGCATAATTTCTACCCACTTTACAGGCGAGGAACTGAGAAGCACAGAGAGATTCAAGGCATCTCTTACCTGGCTCCAGCTTACCTATTCCTTTTTATCTTCAATACCTTAGTATCATCTTCTGCAGCCATCACACCACTTTTTAAAAAAATCATTCCCCAATTATACCAGGTTCCCCTCCCAACTCTGGTGTAGGAGAGAACGGTGTACTGATCCCATTTTACAGGTGAGAAAACAGAAGCTCAGAAAGCTTAAAGGACTTGCCTGCGCTCACCTGGTTAGTCATGGCACAGTTGGGACAAATTTAGGCCTCCTGACTGACAGTCCATTTCCTTGACCTCCCTGTCCTTCAAAATGTAGGGAAGCAGAGGTTCTAGGAAGCCTCCTCAGGGCATGCTGAATCTCTACTCCCGGGACCACAGAGCAGGTGGAAGAAGAAAGGAAGCACTACATAACCATCTGGCTCCATTTATTCCTTTTCTGTGGATTCTCCTTCTGGCAACTTAATCACTTTCCAGAGTCAGCCTTTAATGATGGTTGTAAAAACACAGTTTAGCACACAACACCCTGAACTGTAAACTCTGGTAAATAGGGGATCAGGGGAAGATTTAAATGGAAGGGACAACTGCTATAAAGACTTAACAGGAATTCATTAGGCTCCGCAGATAAAACAGATAAAAGATCCATAACCGCAAGCAGAAAGTGAAAGGAAAATTCCTAAATCATTAAGAGGCAATTAGGTCTTGCACAAGTCATTAATCAGATCATCCTCAGGGGCGCTGGCTCAAGTATCCAAAGGACCCCAGAGCAGGAAGGCTCCTTTGCCCACCATTTTAGATGGGAGCAGGGTCCTCCTGGCAGGCATGGTTGTGTCAGATGTTTAATGTCACCTGCGGGATACTACCATTTCTCTTTGGATCATTTCTTTCTGTCTCTATATTCCTATTATCTGCTTCTTGCTCTTCCATCCTTTGTTGCTTTGATTTCTCCTGCTTTCCCCCCAGCATCCCTGTTCGTTTTCTTCTTTCTCCACCCATCTCTGCCTTTACCAGCTCTTCTGCATCTCCTCTCCCTGTTTTTATATTTCCCACCCTCCTCAGACTGTCAGTGTACTTGCCTTTCTCTTCTTCCTCATCCTCATCTCCCACTGCATACTCTCCCTGGAGGATTCAGCAGTCTTCCCTGTCTGCTGTGTGCAGCCTAGGGGCAGAGGTGGATTCACCAGACGCTCTTCTCTGTCTTCCTCATTTACATTTCTTTCAGCACTTTTGTGTGACTGGGAGGTCCAGGGGGCTAGAGTATAACATAACCAGTTGATTTGGTCCTAAGTTGTTTGCTTTTATCACCAGATCAGATGTCCTCGGATTTCTCTGTGAAAACCAAACAAAAGTAGGCTGAACAATATCTCACCGTTTCTTTGGAAATTTAAAGGGACACAATTGAAAAGAATAGTAACTGTTATGAAATGTGCAGTGCCTCTTTCTCACCTCATGCTAAATAGACAGATTTTTCTGAAGAGAATGTTGGTATGGCTTTCCATCCTCCTATTCTCTGACCTTCCCTCAGTAGAGATATAACAGATTCTCAAGAATTGAGCAGTATTTTATTGCATTTTTTTTTTTACAGTTTTTGAAGTAATTGCTTGTAAGTGGAAATGCAGAACTAAAGAACTTTGGAGAAACACTGTGTCACTTTCAATCAATCAAAAAGGAGGGAGAGTAGGTGGTGTTAAGTGACAGGGGGAACTGCTCAGAGAACAAACTCTGTGAGTGTGTGTGTGTTTCTGCAGCATCTTGAAGATCCATTCCAGTCTCATAAGTTTTCTAAACTTGCTGGTGAGCTTGTGGGCTGACCAATATCTGTGCTCCCTTCCATACTAAGGCTCTGGATGCACCCTCACACATTCAGTCACAGTAAAAAGCAATTTTCCATACTACAGGGGGCTGTGATTTGAGTACTGTAATGATTAGTGATTTCATCCAGCTATACTTGACCCCCCTGCTCATTTTTATATATTAAATGTTAAAAAGGAAAGGGAGAAAACTTGAGAGTGCTCCTTGATTGAAATTCCAAGAACTTTCCTGTAGATAAAATATGTTGAGAAAAGCCAGGGTGCTAGGAAATTCAGGGTAAAAAAAGAGAGAAATAGAGAAAGAAAAAGAAAATAATTATAATAGAAATGTTCCCCAAAGTCTTTCTGATTGTGAATAATGTTCATAGACTTTTAAAGCTGTTTGGTGTGTTGGTTCTGTATTTAATGGGTTTTCACCTCCTCCCCAGTGCTACATGCCCTCTTCTTGCTTCTCCTCCCCTTTACTTTCCCCACCTGCTTCTCTTTCTCCTTCTCCCTTCTTCTCTCCTTGCCATCTTTTCTTTTCCTCCAGAAAGTAGTTGTAAAATGTCTTCCAAAGAGGCAGACTCTGTAATGTTGGCTGTTTGTCATGGAAACACACAGACTCCAAGACCTTGAGTCCTGGCAGAGTGATCTGGGGTCAGACCCTGCTTGGGTCAGAGGCCAAGGCTGTCCTTGAGGTTTCTGGATAAGGAAAACCAAGAGACACAAGGTCATTTGAGGTGTAGGTCAGTGTCCACAGAGAAAGGCATCTAAATAGTTATTTCTTCTGTTTCACACTATCCATAATCACATTTGCTGTTAACAATATAGGTGAATGTAACTGTGAGTGTAAGAGGCTGAAAAAATAAAGAATAATTGCAGTATTTTTCTGATGATTCCTTATTTATAAAAGGATACCGTTCATGTCTCTGAGGACAGTTTGAAGAAATTTTTGCCTATTCTCTCATATCAAACCTGACACAAAGAGTTGCTATTTCAGTAGAATAAAAAAGTTTGGTTTTCTAGATGCCAGAGTTGCCTTTGTTTCCCCAAATCAGTAACATCACATTTTACAAAGCATATCAAATTGTTTGAGATTGTTTCATTTTGATCCACTATTTTAACTTAGGCAACAGGGGTATCATCCCTGTCTCAGACCAGTTTTCCAGAATGCTCAGTTTTCCTCTCTCCTCAATGTAAACACAAATATGGGGGCCTCCTGTCCACTGTCCTGTACAGTGATGAGGGTCACACCTATCTTGGAGGTTATGTACCATTCTAATTGGGGGCAGAAGTAATGGGCTAATTAAATGGTGAAGAGTGAACAAAATTCACTATATTGTGATCACTGTTAGTTTGGGGAAAATCATCTTTCTTTCGATCTTTCTGAGAGACACTTCTCTTTCCTCTTCTTGTTCTCCCTCCAAAACCTGCAAACCAGTTCTCCTGCCATTCATTCACAATAGACTTTGATGACCCTGGAAGCCCAGAGTCCACATCCTTCAAAACTGGTTGTTTTTCTGTGATGTCAAGGGAATGTGCTCCTCAAACCATCTTAGAAGATGAAGGAAGTATTTGTATTCCAGCCTTTAGAAAAACAGCAACAACAAATGCAGTCAAGTTTGCAATTAAAGCAGATTACCAATAGTTTGACTATATAGTCTGCTTAAAAATACTCTTCCCTGCAACTCATTCACTAATTGATAAATGCATAAAGGCAAAGCGATTGGTGAACGCTCTTGTCAGTTGACATACATTACTCGGTAGGAATTTTTGAGGCAGGTATGATTTTGTAAGGAAGGGAGTCACCCATTCTAGTCTGTGTCATCTCCACAAGGGCTTACCCAACTGCCTTAAACACATCCTCAGATACCTCCCTCTTTAGCAGACTCGGCTCTCTGCCAGTTATCCTCCTCTCAGCTTTGTCAAACCCCAAATCTACACAGATTCTTTTCATTCAGCTTATAAGTATGCTCACATCTTCCCTAGTCTTAAAAAAAGGAAAGAAAAAAAGAAAGAAGTAAGGAAATCAACCAAACATCGTCTTCCTTTATCAGCCATTCAATATCTTTCTTTCCCTCTCTAGCCAAACTGCTTTCCAACAGCATTTATTTATTGTGGTAAAATGTACTTAACAGAAAATTTACCATTTTAGCCATTTTTAAGTGCACAGTTAGTGGCATTCAGTACATTTCCATGGCTGTGCAACTATCACCATGATCCATCTCTAGAACTTTTTTGTCTTCCCAAACTGAAACTCTGTACTCATTAAACAGTAATGCACTATTCTCCCCGCTACCCCAGCTCCTGGTAACTGTTATTCTACTTTTTGTCTCTAGGTACCTCCTAAGTAGAATCATGTAATATTTTTCCTTTTATATCTAGCTATTTTACTTAGCATAATGTCTTCAAAGTTAACGCATGTTGTAGCATGTGTCAGAATTTCATTCCTTTTTTTTTTTTTTTTCTTTTTGCTGTATGCGGGCCTCTCACCGCTGCGGCCTCTCCCGTTGCGGAGCACAGGCTCCGGATGCGCAGGCCCAGCGGCCATGGCTCACGAGCCCAGCCGCTCCGCGGCATATGGGATCCTCCCAGACCGGGGCACGAACCCGTATCCCCTGCATCGGCAGGCGGACTCTCAACCACTGCGCCACCAGGGAGGCCCTCATTCCTTTTTTAAGGTTGAGTAGTATTCCATTGGATGCATGTATCATATTTTCTTTATCCATTCATCTGTTGATGGACATTTGAGTTGTTTCCACCTTCGGATATTGTGAATAATGCTGCTCTGAACATTGCCGTATCTGTTTGAGACCCTGTTCTCAATTCTTTTGGTATATATCTAGACGTGGAATTGCTGGTATAGCCAAACTTTTTACTTTTGTTTCCTTTTTAAGTAGTCACATATACACAGTTTTAAAAGTCAAACACTATAGCTTATAAAAAGAAGAGCAGTTGCCTGTCCTGCCTTTCTCTATCCCTGATCCCTTCTTCAAAACCAACCCCTTTAAACTCTTCAGCTGTTTGTTCTGTTTACCATATTTCTAAATTACATGCTGATTTGCTGATTTTTCCACAGTAGACATTATATTGTTTTCCCACTACAGAAGATAAAGACAATTATTATATGCCATTGTAGAAAAGTGTTTGAAAACACTGCTGTAACACATTCTCTCATCTTGTATGCATACCTCTTTGCAATGTGCCTTTGAAGCTCTTCCTATCAAGAGGTAGGATCTGTTTCCCAACCCTATGAATCTGGGATGGCCATGTGAATTGCTTTGACCAATAGTTGTACTGGCAGTAAGGCCGTGGGACTTTTAGACCTAGGCCTCAAGAGGAGGCACCTTTGTTCTCACCCTCTGAGAACACTGCCCTGAGGCTCTTCAGTACATGAGTCTGACCTGACCTACTGGAGGGTGATAGACCACAAGAAACACAGACAGATGTCCTAGCTGAGGCCCCTAGACCTACCATCAGAAGAGAGCCTGTACCAGTCCCCAGACATGATTGTGAGGCCATCCTAGACATTGTCTTAGTTGAGTCTCCAGATAACAGCAGTCATATGAGTGAGGAACTGACCTTTGGGCCTGGTCCAAATTGCTAATCTACAAACTCATAAGCAAATAAAATTGCAGTTGTTTTAATTCACTAAGTGTTGGGGTGGTTTGCTACACAGAAATAGATGTCTGATATAATCATCCATCACTCATACATACTTCATTTCCCTGAATCCTTCCGATACAATTTTACCATAATTTGATACCATCCATATTCATTATTTTCATAATTAATAATTATGTTACATTTTTCACTTTTTGAGCCAAGAATTATCTTATGAAGACCTTTCCTTTCTTGTTCAACTTTTGGTTTTCCTACAGTCCTTGTTCTCTTAAATTTTTTTAAACTGAGGTTTCACTGAATTTTTTGCTGTCTTCCTATATCCTCCAATAGTTTTTGCGGGCCTCTCACTGTTGTGGCTTCTCTCGTTGCGGAGCACAGTCTCCGGACGCGCAGGCTCAGCGGCCATGGCTCACGGGCCCAGCCGCTCCGCGGCATGTGGGATCTTCCCGGACCGCGGCATGAACCCGTGTCCCCTGCATCAGCAGGCAGACTCTCAACCTCTGGGCCACCAGGGAAGCCCATCCTCCAATAGTTTTTTAAAGTGACTCTCAATCCAATTTTCCCCACCATAAACCTGTCAGGAGATCTGTCAGTTTTATTTTCTTCTTGAAACCTCCCTCTCAGCAGCTTTTACCCTTCTGCTTTAATCTGGACTAGTTGCCCTCTAAAATGGCTGCTCAGCTGCTGTCATGGGACTTTCCCATCATACTGGGGATTCTGTTTGCCTCTCTTGCCCTGAGACCCCAGTTACATGGCTCCCACATCTTCCTCTTTCTTGTTTTGTAGTAACTTTTTTGGTTTTCAGGAACTTATCCTCTAGAAGTTTTTTGAGAAAGCAAGCTTAGGAGGTATATGTTTAAGACCTTGCATATAAGGGAACATCTCCTATCTTTATTTTCAATTCCTAAGTTGGCTGGGTATAGAGCTGTAAGTTCAACATAATTTTTTTTTTTTTTCTTTTTGCGGTACGCGGGCCTCTCACTGTTGTGGCCTCTCCCGTTGCGGAGCACAGGCTCAGCGGCCATGGCTCACGGGCCCAGCCGCTCCGCGGCATGTGGGATCTTCCCGGACCGGGACTCGAGCCTGTGTCCCCTTTATCGGCAGGTGGACTCTCAACCACTGCGCCACCAGGGAAGCCCTCAACATTATTTTTAATGATTATGTTGAAGACATACCTCACTATCTTCTAATTTACAATGTTGCTGTTGAGAAGTCTGATGCCATTCCCAATTCTCCATGTCATTTGTTCTTTTCTTCTTAGAATCTTTTCTTTATCCTTTGGATTCTGAAGTTTCACAGTTATGTCCTTGACGTGAACCTTTTTCAACATTATATTGGGCCTTTGTGCTTTTCAATCTGGAAACTCATTTCCTTATATAATGCATATTATATATTCTTGTATTTTTTTTCTTTGACTATTTCCTCCCTTGTATTTTCTCTGTTTACTCTATTTGGAATTCCTTGTTTGGGATGTTGGACCTCTTAGATCTCTTAGTTTTCATTTATTTGTCTTTTTGATTTACTTCCTATGAATTACACTATGGGCTGAATATTTTCTCCTAAATTCATATGTTTAAATCCTACCCCCCAATATGATGGCATTTAGACGTGGGGATTTGGGGAGGTAATTAGGGTTAAATTAGGTCAGAAAGTGGGCCTTCGTGCTGGGATTAATGCCCTTTTAAAAGGAGGAAGAGACACGAGAGCTCTCTCTCTTTACATGGGTGCACCAAGGAAAGGCCATGTCAGGACATAACAAGAAGACAGCCATCTGTAAACCAATAAGTGGGACCTCATCAGACACTGAATCTGCTGGAACCTTGATCTTGGAAATCCAGAACTGTGAGAAATAAATATTTGTTGTTTAAACCACTTAGTCTATTAGAACATCCCAAACTGACTAAGACAAGATATTCTCAACTTTCTTTTCCAGCTCTTTTCTTGATTTGAACTCTAGACCCACATATCTAGCTGCTTGCTTGATGTCTGCATGTGGTTGTTTTTTATATCTACTCTCAAATTCAGCCAGTTCAGGACTGAGTTCATCTTCAGCAAAACTGCTTGCTATCTATTCTCTGTCTTGGGGAATGCTGCTACCAAATTTCAAGGAAATCCAGCTCTCAATGACACTCTTTTTCCTCATCCACCAGTCCAAGTCCTGTTTATTCTACTTCCTTGATGAATATTAAATTTATCCACTACCCTTTTTCCCCATCACTTCTGCCCTAGCTCTGGCTGTTGCCATATCTTTCCTGCACTGTGGCAGTGCCCTCTCCACTTGTATCTCTGATTTCTGGGTGATCACAAGCTAAGATTTTCCATTCCTCAACCAAACCATGAGATTAAACTCAAGTGTTGCTGCCCCTACTCTCCACTCCTGAGGCTTTCATCCTACATTTTTCTTATCTCTATCATACAACTTTTCACTCTGGGTATTATAGTTGCCTATTCCCTTGCTTGGCTTCCACTCTAGATCGTGAATGACTTAAGGGTAGGGTAATGGCTTTTATACAACAGGTTCACAATAGATTTTTAATACAAAAGTCTCTTCTTCCTGAGGTATTTAGAATATTTGGTCTTTGGATAACTCTTTCTGTTAAAATATTGGGGCTGGCCAAAAAGTTCGTTCGGGTTATTCCGTAACATCTTTTCCCTTGTACTAAGCTAGAATTTATCATCCTACAATTTGGACTCATTCACTGTAATTATATTATGTAATCACAAGCCCCAGATTTTCTAGAACACAATATCTGATTTCACATATTTACTGCCTTTATAAAACATCTCAAGGTCCTGGAAATTTTCAGCTTTCGGTATTCAAACCACATGCCCTAGGTTGTTTCTCACACTTGAAAGTGACACAAAGACTCTTCGTCATGGAATGTGTCCTGGTTTTTGGTTTGGAAAGTTTGGGAACTGCACAATCTAATGCCTTTGCTTGGTGCAACCCTTCAGATCTCTGAAGTCAACAATTACATCCCTCTTTTCCCTAGGCTGCTACTTTTCAGGCTGAGTTTCATGGATTGTTCTTATACTCACCCCTGGATCTCTATACCCCTATTTAAAGTGTGTGGTGATGCTGGGAAATGCTACCTGTGTAGACTGGATCGGACACTCCCCTCCTCGCCTCTAGACACTGACTTGCTGTTAACATAGCCTGAGCTTGCTTTTGCTCTCTTTGGGGGTAGCCACATTGTATTTGTGACTCCTAGTTTTTACCTTTAGTTATTAAGCCATATCTTCTACATCTTATACTTAAAATTTGGGTTTATTCCTACTGAAATATATATGGTTATGTTGAGGCCATCATATAATTTTATATTTTACTATGGATTCCAGTCCTGCCACCTGTGTATTCTCTGGCCATCTCAGACTTGTGGCATCAAAACAATGTTAGTTTGAGTTGTTGGCCTGTACCTAGTGTGACGGGAACTTTGAAGGACATTTGTTAAATTAGAATTCTCCTTGTAAGTGGTTTTTCCTGTGATGCCATTTGTCTTGTGAATACCTGTTTATGTGTTGGAATTTCACCCAGTATTGTATTTCACAGCAGGAACTTGGGGTCAGAAAAGTATCTTCTGAGCTAACACATAATTAAGGAATATAGTTTCTCTAAGAAGTAATTTTCCTTCATGATAGAATGACAGGATATAGTCCTATGCAAATACCTATCAAATATTTGCTCATTCTTTTTCTGCCACATAAGCACTTGCAGGTCCATTTAAGTAATAAGACAACTAGTTAGAAATCCTTTTTCTCTATCTCTAATCTGAATATTAAAAAAAAAAGACTTTGATGTCTCTAAGGGCAGGGACAATGCTTTATACTTCTCTAACACCCCAAAAAACCTTCCCCCCCCAAAACAAACAAACAAACAAACAAACAAAAAAGGGCTTCCCTGGTGGCGCAGTGGTTGAGAGTCCACCTGCCGATAAAGGGGACGTGGGTTCGTGCCCCGGTCCGGGAAGATCCCACGTGCCGTGGAGCGGCTGGGCCCGTGAGCCATGGCCACTGAGCCTGCGCATCGGAGCCTGTGCTCCGCAATGGGAGGGGCCACAACAGTGAGAGGCCCGCGTACCACAAAACAAAACAAAACAAAACAAAAAACTTCCCAAATAATCAAACAATTTCCTCTTTCCTATGTCTACACCCTCCCTTGTCCTAGCTGTCTTTCTAGACTGTCTCCCCACAACACACCCTGATGGGCTAAGATTCCTATCGTTTTTCAAAACCTAACTTAAATTTCACATCCTTTCAGAAGTCTTTCTCTAGGTTCAACTGAGCACTAACATTTCTGTATCTTGGATTCCTAAGATATTCATTATGTCATCTACTTTTTTGATACAGGATTTATATATGTTAGTATTATTTCTTTGAACTGGATTAGAAACTCCTTGAGGGTGGGGACCATATTTTCTCTTCCTATGGGTTTCCTTGTTCACCTTTGCAGAGTGCTAGGGACATCATATACCTCTAGTTGAATTGAAATTTTGCAAAATCCAAGGAAGGGAATTGTGTCTAGGAAGGCAGGGCTGGGGATCATCACTTTTCTTTAAAAACACACAAATAAGAAAGAATATGCTCTTTGAAATTGCTGGAGCAATGCTCCTCAGTGCCACTGTGGTTGCTCACAAAAGCGTTCTAAGTCTAATTTGAGCATCTGTCATGACAAGAATTTTCATATCCTTCTGTGAGATCATCAGACAGGGAGAGGACAGTGGAGGAGAGAGGTTGTGATGGCTGGCCCCGGCACAGGGCAAGGCTGGGAACTTGCAGTTTCCAAGACCTGGCAGAGCACATTTTGAATCTCTCCTTAGTATCAACTCAAGGGCACATGATTTGATTTTTTTTATATTTTACTACTATTTTTTTTTTGCCAGAAAAAAGGAGAAAATCCTTGAATATTTTAGGAGAGATTTATCAGTTTTTAGCTGAGACCAACTATGTGGTTTCAAGGTAACAGCACATGCTTCTACCACTGTCATCCCTCCCAACTAATCTAGGAGGTCAATGCTGAAGGATTAGGTTTGGCTGTCTTTAAAAAAAGATAGGCCAGTGTACAGTCAGTTAAAGCAGATCATTTCCCCTCCCAAAGCACTACTTAAGCAATCCAACCATCCGCTTTTCAATGGATGTTTGACATTTATCCTAAACTGTGCTCTGTGTTCAACTGTGTTGAACTTCCCATCTGCTATCAGTGACTTGTACATTTTTAACACATGCCAGATACTTTTTTTTTTGTAATTATATAGTGAAGAATTAAACTTACCCAAAGAGAAGTCTGGTGTTTGTCCCTGCTCCTGGGAGGTAACCTCTAAACCCTTGGAATCTCCAGAATGATAGGGGAGTCTTTGCTATTCAAGGGGGCCCCTCAGAGCACACCTGACCGTAGCTTACACTAATGAGGTGACTCATGGTGGGCCACCAGGTAGTTTGTGCTAACAAGATGACTCAGGGTAGTCTTTTGGCCACACCAAAAGACCAAGCATGTGATTAGAGGGTTGGGGTTTGAGGCAGGTAGTTTCAGCTTGACCTCCGGGGAGGGGAGGGGGGCTGGAAATTGAGTTCAATCAAGAGGGCAGTGATTCAATCAATTGTGTCTACATAATGAAACCTTAGTTCAAAACTCTGGATACTGAAGCTTGGGTGAGCTTCCCTGGTTGGCATTACTCTGTGTGAATTGCCACATATCAATGCTGGGAGGGAGGGTAACCCATCCGAGGATGACAGAAGCTTTGTGTTTGGAACCTTCCCAGACCTCACAATTCTCTTCCTTTAGCTGGTTCTAATTTATATCCGTTTGATATAATAAAACCATAATTATAAGTATAGCACCTTCCTGAGTTCTGTGAGTCATTCTAGCAGGTTATCAAACCTGAGAGTGGTTGTGGAAATCCTTGAACTCTTAGTCAGCTGGTGTGAAGTGAGAGTGGCCTTAGGGCTCCAAACTTGTGACTGGTGTCTGAAATGAGAGCAGTCTTATAAGGAATGTATCCTCAGACCCTGCAGTTTGTCTCACTCATTGTAGTTGTCTATCGAGAAACAGAAAAATGAAGGGATAACCGGAAGAAGAAAAAGGAAGGCAAAAATATTTATGTCAAACAATGAAGTCCAAGTGACTGAAAAAAAAGTTTTTTTATAAATTCTATTTCTCCTAAAACAAAGTTGAGGGAAGACAGGAAGGTATTTTTCTTCTGTGTTTTTCCTCTGTTGCATCTTAAAGCTTAGAATTTTTGAAAGAGTGCCCTTATTTTTCTAGGAGAGGGAAGTAACCCACACCCTTTAGGTATTTAGGGTCAGAGATGTGGGCGTCCTGAGTGGGTGAAGGTGGGGGTGATTGTGAAATAATTCCTCCTTGGAGCTAATTGGGCTTCTCTTTTATGCAAACGGAGCTGCCATGGGCACCACAGGATCAGCTTCTTCAAGGTAACTGTGAACGGCCATGGAGAGAGGGCAAACTGCTCATTAAAAGAGATACGGGGGGTGGGCTTCCCTGGTGGCGCAGTGGTTGGGAGTCTGCCTGCCAATGCAGGGGACGCGGGTTCATGCCCCGGTCCGGGAGGATCCCACGTGCCGCAGGGTGGCTGGGCCTGTGGGCCATGGCCGCTGGGCCTGCGCATCCGGAGCCTGTGCTCCACAATGGGAGAGACCACAGCAGTGGGAGGCCCAAGTACCGCAAAAAACCCCCCCCAAAAAACCAAAAAGAGATACGGGGGGCGGTGAGGGATGAGGGGGGTAAACTTCTCTCCTGGGTTCCCTGCTTTGTCTTCTGCCCCGTCAGCTTTTGGAGAAACTCCTCTGCCCCATTTGCATTTTCACAGGGACAAAAGTCTTAAACCTCCAGATCAAACATGAAGGGTGGGATTTCATACCTCATTTGAGGTCAAGCTGTAGATTCAGAGACCTGACAACTAGCTCTGTGGATGTCTCCTCCCCAGGCAGACTTCCACGACACTCATCCAAATGCTGCCTTTCAGCGAGGACCTCAGGCTGTGGGAGAAGGAGCAGTTATTCCCCTTTGAGCTAACCTTTAAAAGGAGAACTAATTTTGCTAGTTGTGTCAGAGGATGTTACTTGAGAGCCCCTTAGCAACCTTGAATTAAGGAAGTTAGTAAGTGATTCATGAATCACCCTGGCCCTCAGCAGCAGAATTTTGAGATGGTCCTGTAGAGTGTGACCTTGAGAAAGTTCTTCAGACAAGGTAGCTGGAGGCCACAGCTAACTAAATTGAGACTGAGTGAAATCAGGCTAAGGACAGATGGAAACCAGGCTTTAGGCAGCAGTTACTCTTGTAAGTTGACTACACAGAACTTGTCTGTGTTTTGCTGCAAACAGCTGTGGAATCTTGGACAAATCACTGCTTCTTTTTAGACTTGACTTTTTTATGTATAAAAAGATGAAGGTGAGTTAGATGTTCTTTAAAGATCCTTTAAGCTCTAATGGTGTTATAATTTCTAGCCTAGGGATAAGGTTAGGATTAGGAGAGGTGGCCACCAAAGAATGAAAAATTTGTATGGGCTCAGGCTACTTTGGAAGCTCAAGTACACTGTTGTGTCCTGGGAATCTTATTTGGGGACTGTCTATGTTGGGGACAAAAGAAGAAGAGCTCTCTGGGAGTCTCAGATCTGGTGCCTTTTGATGGTAGGGCCAGCAGAGGAAGCAGAAAGTGGAAGTGCAATGTATTTGGTGAGGAAAAGCATACACTGTGAGCCAGTCTTTAGCTTTCTTCCTGCTTGTATTGCTGCTACAGAGGTAATCTCACCTGTTAAGAGGAGAGAAGACTAGCTGGAATATTACACTTTTATTATTTTTAAGAATTCTTTAAAAATTTTTTTATTGAACTATAGTTGATTTACAATGTGTTAGTTTCAGGTGTACAGCAAAGTGATTCAATTATACATATATTGTATACATATGTACAATACGTTAACTAGAATATTAGACTTTTTTAAAAAGGACAATAACATTCTTTTTTTTAATTATTTTAAAACTTTTTTATTATTGGCTGCGTTGGGTCTTTGTTGCTGCACAGGCTTTCTCTAGTCGCGGCGAGTGGGGGCCACTCTTCGTTGCAGTGCACGGGCTTCTCATTGCGGTGGCTTCTCTTATTGCAGAGCATGGGCTCTAGGCATGTGGGCTTCAGTAGTTGTGGCTCGTGGGCTCTAGAGCACAGGCTCAATAATTGTGGCGCCTGGGCTTAGCCACTCTGCGGCATGTGGGATCTTCCTGGACCACGGCTCGAACCCGTGTCCCCTGCATTGGCAGGCAAACTCCCAACCACTGCACCACCAGGGAAGCCCAGAATATTAGACTTCTATTATTTTTAAGAATTCTTGATATGACAGCACTTTCTAACCAGTAAGTCCATGTCCAGGCAGGTCCTCTGAAAATCTGGGAACAAGATGATCTTTATTTTCAAAGGTCTCTCTCTCCTCTTGTGACTTCTCTCATCAGGGATGGCCAGTGCTCCCCACAAGGAAATAATACCTTTCAATTACTAGCAAACAGACAAACTCCAGTTCTTTGGAGATTGGCCGTAAGTAGAGGAGAATATCCTGGGGGAGGGAGGAAGCGACAAGAGTGTTGGCCTGTACATAGATTCATCTTCCTTTTGAGGTTTCTTAAATGAGACCAACATAACTGGCCCCAGGAGAATGCTGCCCCTTAGCCCTCTGTCCTAAGTGAGTTACAAGTATCCTTTCCCTTGTTTCTCAGTGGTCAAGCCAAGAGTAGACATTCAAGTAGGTCTTCTCATGAGTAGAGCTAGAGTAGACCTAACCCCACAAGAAGGATAGTAGCACTGTGCTCCTTTAATCTGATATCCTTTTGTGTTTGGGAAGCAGAAAGACTTCCGGTAGTAGAGCTTAGCCTTACAGTGATGATCCCTGAATAATTTAACCACTAACTCAAATTTTCATATCCCATCTAGCAAACCAAAAGCTTAACAATTGACTGGTTTCATCATGCATGGAAGACCTGACCTCAGGGATCTCTCCCCAACCTCCCTCCCAAGTGATTTGTTAATCAGTATGCTTTTTCCTTGAGAAGAGCTTTAGTAAATACAATCTCCTCTTTGCTGCATTTCCAGTGGTGGTGTAGCCCCTTCTAGAGGGGCACTCCAGGCAGTTGCCCAACTGACTTGATCTCAACGACAAGTTGAGCATCAAGCTGAGAGTCTTTCTACCATAGAGAGAACACTGTCAATCTAGACAATATATTTCTCTTGAGTTCAGGCTGTTCCTATCCCATTCTTGGAGACCCAGCCTGATATCTTTTATTCCCAGCTCCTGGTCTCCCCTCACAGGGGGGAAACCATCTTTATACATATTACCTAGTGATGCCGATCCAGGCATCTGGATCCTGATGTCTAGACCTTTCAGCTCTTGGTTTTTCTTCTTCAAGGACTAGCCTGTACTCCTAGAACTGGACACTAACAATGACCCTTCATGAGACCCTATCTGGTTCTAGGAGTGGCCTTCATCCTTTCTGGCCTTCATAGAATAACCATAATAGTACATACTGTCATAACCCCAATAGTCATGTCACATTCACAGTAAAGGGAGGCATTTTTCTATTCCTTTCTCTCTCACTGGCTGCCTTGAGCTTTACATTCAAGATGCCTTCACTGCTGCTGTTCAAAATCTCTTTCTTCTTATTCTTTCACTCACATATGAACCCAAACACTTTTTTCAATAAGCTGCCTGTTAGAAAAGAACTGATAAGCTAAATTGTCAGAAGGTGCTCCTGGCTAAAAACAGGTCAATGGGTAATTCAACTTTGGAGTAACAACGCTTTCAACCCAATTCAGTCACTGCTGCAGAACCCTCAGAAGATATTTTGGGTCAGTAAAGATCTCCTTGGTTCCACTGAAATCATACACAGAAGTAACAAGCTTATTTCACTTATGCCTGCATGATGCCTGTCTCATGGCTGGTTGCTTGGGCTGTTCTGTAACAGGGTGAGGAGAGAGTTAGGAAAAAGTCAGTTACTACTAGAAAACATCATGTTGCCCCATTATTGAGCTTCTTTATAGCAGGCTGTGTGTGGGTAGCGGGAAGGGAACAGTAGGTGGTGGTTTGCTACAGTATACTGTAAGGTATTCAGATCCCTAGGGTAAGCATGGCAATCTGTCTTGGGGTATGAATGTTTTCTTATATATTTTGGGGAAAATCGTAGTGGAATTATTTATTGAAGCATTAATTTATATTTGTTTTTGAGGCAATTGAAGCATTAGAGGGAACGAGAACTATTTGTATATTTTTCTGAATTTGGAGAAGGCCATTGTGTTTCCTTTTCATAGTAGTTTCTCGAAGATAATCTATTTTCCGGGATTTTTTTCAAAACCTGAAACTCTGAAATTATGCTAAGAGTATGTGTTTGTGTCTGTTTGGGTGTGGAGGGCTGTGGAGAGGAGAGTGGAAGTGGCAAGAGAAGGGAGAATCCCAGAAGCCTGGGAAGTGATGGAGGTGTGTGAGGGCCCAACTGGGAGCTTACCAGACTGCAGAAGGGAAGCTGGGCCCAGGGTGCTGGATGTTGGGCTCCAGCCTCAGCAAAAGTCCCAGTGAGGGCCAAGCTGAGGCTTAGCAGAGAAAGTGTGGAACTCCCTGACCCCTAACTCCAAGGGCCAAGTGTAGTTGGGCAATGAGTCTATTAGTGGTGACCAGTACACACCAAGAACCAGAAGCCTTTTCCCAAATATTCTGTCCTAAATGCCCTGGGACTTTGATAAGACCCTAGAGGAGTAGATGTGGGTAGAGATTTATAGGACTGAATAAGATAATTTCCTGCCAGTCTGGCAGGGGAAGGAGGAGGAGCAGACCCACATTAGATTTAACTTGTTTATTTTTTTGTTTTTTTTTTTGCGGTACGCGGGCCTCTCACTGTTGTGGCCTCTCTCATTGTGGAGCACAGGCTCCGGACGCGCAGGCTCAGTGGCCATGGCTCACGGGCCCAGCCGCTCCACGGCATGTGGGATCCTCCCGGACTGGGGCACGAACCCATGTCCCCTGCATTGGCAGGCGGACTCTCAACCACTGTGCCACCAGGGAAGCCCTAGCTTGTTTTATAGAAAAAATTTCTGCTAATTGTTGAAAAATTGTGTATTAGTTATCTATGGCTATGTAACAAATTACTCCAAATTTTAGCACCTTAGAGCAATAAACCCAATGCTTAGCTGGGCACTTCTGACTCAGGGTCTCTCACAAGGCTGCAATCAAGGCATCTGCTGGGATGGAAGTCATCTCAGGGCCTGAGAGGGGAGGATTTGCTTCTAAGTGCATTTACACGGCCGCAGGCAGGCCTCCGGTCTCCTGTGGATGTTGGCCGGGGTTGCCATTTTTTCTTGCCCTGTGGTCCCTTCCATAGGGCTGCTGTTTACAACAGGGCACCTGATTGCCTCAGAGCAAAGGGGGAGAAAGAGAGAGAGAGAGAGAGAGAGTGAGGGACTGAGAAAAGGAAAAGACAAGATAAGGTGGAGGAGAGGGAAAGAAAGAGAACCTAGACAGAAGCACAGTCTTTTCATAACCTAATCTCAGAAGTGACATTCCATGGCTGCATCAAATTTTATTAATTAGAAGTGAGTCCATAGGTCTAGCCCACACACAGGCCGAGAGGATTACGCACCATCTTAGAGGCCGCCTACCATGCCTGAATTGGGGACTGCAATTTTATTCCCTCTGCTCATAACCAAACATAGTTATGCTATGGCATAGGACATGCAGTTCTGAGATTGTTCGTTCGTGGATTTTTACTGCAAAAGTTTGGGAAGCTTTGTGTTCATACGGCTCCTAAGTTTAAGGAATTGGCCCAAGTTAGGCTTCCGCTTGTTGGACCCCGGGTACCATTTGAAGGGCTTTGAAAAGACTATAGGTAGATGAGAAGGAAAAGAAAACGTGTTTTGCTGAACACTGTGGGAGAGATACAGGAAGAATAAGGCATGTGGCATAGACGTGACATGGTTAAGTTGGAGTGACACTAGGAGAGAGAAAATAGACAGAATTGAAGCCATTGTGCACAACAAATGCTCTTTATACCAAACAGTCTTGGTAGACACAGGGGTGGGCAGGGCACAATGTTGGAAGGACCTGCCTAGTATCGGGGAAAGACACTGAAGAAGAGGGGAGACCTCGCTGCACCTGAAATTGTCGGAGTGGAGGTGGGCAGACAATGCTGGGAGAGGCTCTGAAAGGGGAAGGGGAGGGCTGCATTTGGAATCTTACTTGGCTGAAGGGTAGGTGTCTGTGGAGTTCGGGCCCTGGTTTTCTCATCATTGTCTTGCTGCTCATCTTCAGTGTGTTTTTTTTTTGGGGGGGTGTCTCCTGCCTGCATAGCTCTGTAATGTGTGGCAGTGGAGAAGCCAAGAGCCAGGAGTGACCTTGGAGAACACAGGCCTCCTTCAGGGGGCTCCTGTAGGGCCCAGGATGCCTGGGGCACCCATTCAGCCTTCCTTACCCACTTTTGAACAAGGAAGCCCTTTTCCTGGAAGGGATCATCTCTGGGGGCAAACAGGCTAATTGTCTAGTTACAAAACAAATAGATTCTTCTTTGGAAAAATGATGTTTAATCAAGGATCTCAAGGAAATAACCAGCTGTTTTAAACTAATTAAATGTAATTGGCTATCTGTTGTAAAGAGTTAATGAGCCTCAAGGAACAATTATTTTTAGGGTCCCAAGGAAGCAGGAGTTTGAAGCTTCAGATTGAAGGTAGATCTAGGGTTCTCTGAGGTGATGGGCAGAGAGACCAAATTAAAGGCTTTCTGAACTTGGAATTTGTGTGACTGGCAGGGGGAGAGGGACTGTCTTATTTCATTCATTTTATTCCTAGGCTGGCTTGTCAGACCTTAGATGTCACAGTTTGGGGATTTAATGAGGTGGCATTTTCAGGCTGACTTTTAAATTAATCTTTGCTCTCACTTGGGATGGTGTGGACTTGTCTTGTCCTTTCTTCCTGATCCAGAGCCAGGAGAGTGAGGTCTGAGTCCTGGTTGTCTAACCTTCCTGGGACCAGCCCTGGGCTTTGAAATGGGTGCCCAGAGGCTAGAGCACCAAGGTAGTGATTGAGTGAGGGGTGAGTTTAGCAGAGCTAGGTTGGCTTCATCAGACTTCAGACGTTGTAATCTTGTGTCTTTGTTTGCCCAAACAAACCTTATAGTTACTTCATTCTTTTCTCGCCTCACAGTAAAAAGTTAGTTAAATTAGAGAATTATAAAAAAAATGATGAAAATATACATTACTATTTACTTATCTACTTATTTACTTACTTACTCACTCACTTACTTAAAATAGTTGTTCTTATTTTAACCTCAACTTTTAGGTGAGTACCAGTCTATGGATGTAGGGCCAAGACTCCTCTTAGAGGGCATGTCGCTGATTAGAATTCTGTGTTGCCTTTCTTGTATAAACCAGTCCCTCCAGTGCATCAGCTCTGATTTCTAATTTTAGGTTTTTTAAACAAATGGAGTGAAAAGTTATATTCACTTACAAAGTAGAATCTTAAAATTTTACGATACCTACCCACCCCCCATCTTTTGTAGTTGTCTCACTCCCATCTAACTCAGTAACAGTTTTAATTAGCATGTGATGATTGAGATTTTTTTAAGCATCCCACTTTAGTTTTTATAGAAACAACTCTTCCTTTCCAGATTCATATTTTATCTGTATATACAATATTTCATTAAATTAGATACTTACAATTAACACGTAAATGTTACATTTAAAAGTTACATGTTCAAAACTTACATTAGCAAATGCCAAAACACATATGGGAATAATTTACTCTTAGAAAATATAAAACTCAACTGGTGGGAGGAAATAGTGTATTACTTATGACTTACTAGCTTTGAGCTCAGAGTGTTGTATATTTTAAAGGGAATAGAAGGTTTTCTGTAAAGGGCCACATGGTAAATGCTTTTGGCTTTTCAGATCACATAGTTTCTACCTCTGTGAACTCAACTCTGCCATTGTAGCATAAAAGCAGCCAGAGACAATGTGTAAATGAAATGGTGTAGTAATGTTTTAATAAAACTTTATCTACAAAACAGGCAGGGGGTGGGATTTGGCCTGAGGGCCATAGTTTACCAACCCCTTGTCTAGAATATTGGTAAATTGGTATAAATTAAGAGAGTTCCTCCTCATCATGATTCAATCCACCAGGTGTTTATTGAGTGCCAACTATGTGCCCAGCCTTTCATATATCTGTGATAGTCAAGATAAGAATGTGGCTTATTTTTCCAAGCTGTAATATGATCCATGCCTTGGTACTCACTCATCTGTGGGCTAGATGACTTTCCATGCCTCTTTTTTCACCTGGCAAATTTCTGCCTATCTTTCAAACCACATCTCAAAAATCACCTCGATAGGAGAGTGTTCCTGGGCTGAGACGGCCCTGCTTTGGGTTGCTGAGGTATCACCCAGTGCATTCCTCCATCATAGGGCTTATCATTTCGTATTGTAAAAAATGGTTTCCATCTCTCTCTTTCCTTCTAAACTGTGACCTTTTGAAGGCCAAGACTCAGTCATGTCCACAGTCCTTTTGTACACAGCAGGTATTTTCAATAAATGTCGAATGAATGACAAAAATCAATCAGGCAAAGAATGAAATAGACTGTTTGAGTAGCCTTTGCTACCATTTATGTGTGTGTATTTTGACCTTGTAACTTTTTCCCTCTGTGTGTTTATTTATTTATTTGTTTGTTTTTATTTTTTTTTTTGCTGTATGCGGGCCTCTCACTGCTGTGGCCCCTCCCGTTGCGGAGCACAGGCTCCAGACGCACAGGCTCAGCGGCCACGGCTCACGGGCCCAGCTGCTCAGCTGCACGTGGGATCCTCCCAGACCGGGGCACGAACCCGTGTCCCCTGCATCGGCAGGCGGACTCTCAACCACTGCACCAGGGAAGCCCTGTGTTTATTGACTAAGAAGGTGGAGGGAGTGGCAGTGGTTCTTAATAACTTTTCCCATAATCTTCTCATAGAAACTTAAATGTATTTATATATTATTTATATATATTAAAAATAAGAGTAATATGTGTTTGTAGCTTTTTTTTTTTTTTTTTTTGGTATGCGGGCCTCTCACTGTTGTGGCCTCTCCCGTTGCAGAGCACAGGCTCCGGTCGTGCAGGCTCAGTGGCCATGGCTCACGGGCCCAGCCACTCCGTGGCAAGTGGGATCCTCCCGGACCGGGGCACGAACCCGTGTCCCCTGCATCGGCAGGCGGACTCTCAACCACTGCGCCACCAGGGAAGCCCTGTAGCTTTTTAAGATCAAATTGTACTACATGATTTAGGAGCCTCTGTTAGTTGGTTATACCCATTTCTCCTCTGCTCACTTCCCATCACAGAACATGAAAACCCAGACCTTCCCTTTACTAGCCTCTCTCAGCTGAGAGTGGCCATGTGACCCAGTTCTGGCCAGTGAGATGTAAGAGGGACTCTGCCAGGGCTCTCTCAGGAAAGATTTTCCCTTTTTAATTGTGGTAGAAACTGGGAGACATTTGCTCTTTTGTTCTTCCCTTTTTAGAACCTTTAATTGTTTTTTTCTGTCATGTGACTATCAAGAATAAATACTACATTCTCCAGCCTCCCTGATAGCTACTTGTGACTTTGGTACTACATTCTGGCCAACAGGCTAAAGCAGAAGTGTTTTGTAGCAGCTTTCAGGAAATTTCCCTAAAAGAAAGCTCTCCTGTGCTTCCCTTTTATTCCTCCTTCCTGATGGCTGAAATGTCGACATGATGGCTGAGAGTAACATCTGGAACCATGACGTGGCCTTGGGAATGGAGACCATGTTTAGTGGAGCAACAATAGGGAAGGAGCCTTGTTCTCTGAGGAGATAATGAGCAGACCCTCCATAGCAGCCCTGGACTACCTACCTGTAAACTCTTACATGTATCAATGTTCTGTCTGTTCTAGTCACTCTTGCTTTGAATCTCTGTTCTCATTACCAAGTTAATCCTAACTGTTACATGAGGACAACTCTCCCTTGGTCATTGGCTGCTCACTTCTCCATGTCTTATCCGTGAAAACATGATGTTTGGAGCTGTGGCAGCCGTTTTGTGATTCTGAGTGGACAAAGATGAGGATTGTGCAACAGAAGGTTGGAAAGAAATGAGCCCTCAGTGATGTCACCAAGCTTCCAAATCAACCCTGGGGCCATCTACTTATGTGTATATATTTTAAAGTAAACAACAAATGTCCTTATGTGATAAGCCACTGTTAGTTTAGTTTCCTGTTACTGGTAGCCAAAAGTATCTTCATTAATTTAGCTTAAACAAAAGCAAGAGTTCTTTGCCTCCTGCCTGCTCATCCTTATTCTGCCTCTTACAGGGAACCACTTTCACCTCTTAGCTCTTTTCCTTTGCCATTCAACTAAATACCTAAAATAAAAAGCCGAGGATTTTGCTTTCTTAAATCACTCCTTTTACACGCTTCCCTACTGTCTCTTCTTCCATCTCAGTTTAGCTATCTCACTATTTTTGTTCACAACTTGGTCAATATCACTCACAGCTGTCATATAGTGCTCTATAATTTCATTTCTTTTGCAACTTCTTTTCTTGTCATTGTTAATTGACTTGCTTTTTCATTTGCTTAGTTTTCTATGTGTCTATCAATAATTCATTCCTATACATTCCACTGGAGCTGTAAAGCTCTTTTTGTTCCATTTAAACACATGAAGTAATCCAATAATTCCTTTTTCCTCTAGAAGCCATCTCTCCTGGAGCCTTCCATACAACTCCCCCATGTGGACTGGGTGTTATCTCTGATTGCTTCACACTTTGCTGTCTCCAATGTTATCCTGGGATTCTTTTGGCCTCCTTCCTGTGCTGGAGTCTCTGTTCCTGGATCCCTTGTTGTCTGTCTGCAACACATCTTCGTGAAGCTTTCTAAGAATGAATACATTTTTGGTTTTTTTTTTTTAAGATCTTCCGTGTCTGGAAATATCTTTATTTGACCTCCCCACTTGATTCATAGTTTGACTGGCCTAGAATTCTTGGCTAGAGATGATTTTTCCTCAGAATTTTGTAGTCATTGCTTTATTGGCTTCTAATTTCTTCTGTTTTTGAGAAATCGGATACGATTCTTCTTACCTGTTTTTTGTTTTGTTTGCTTTTTTAAAATAAATTTATTTATTTTTATTTTTGGCTGCCTTGGGTCTTTGTTGCTGCGCGTGGGCTTTTCTCTAGTTGCAGCGAGCGGGGGCTACTCTACCTTGCGGTGTGCGGGCTTCTCATTGGGTGGCTTCTCTTGTAACGGAGCACAGGCTCTAGGTGCGTGGGCTTCAGTAGTTGTGGCACTTGGGCTCAGTAGTTGTGGCTCGTGGGCTCTAGAGTGCAGGCTCAGTAGTTGTGGCTCATGGGCATAGTTGCTCTGTGGCATGTGGGATCTTCCCGGAGTAGGGCTCGAACCCCTGTCCCCTGCATTGGCAGGTGGATTCTTAACCACTGCGCCACCAGGGAAGCCCTTGTTTTGCTTTTTGTTTTCCTTCCCGGGTGCTTTTAGGATCTTCCCTAATTCTCACTGTTCTGAAATTTCATGAGGATGGTTTGTGTTTTTTTGTTTTTTTTTTTTGTTTGTTTATTGCATGGAATACTTGCTAGATTCTTTTAATCTGGAAAAATTTTAAGTCTAGGTATTTTTAGTTCCAGGAAATTCTATGTATTATATCTTTGATCATTTCTCTCTACTGAACTTTCTGTGCTCAATTTCTGGAACTTACATAAGTCTGATGTTGTATCTTCTTGACTGGTTCTCTGTTTTCTCATTTCTCTCCTGTTTTCCATCTCTTTGTCTTTTTTTCTTTTTTGCGGTACACGGGCCTCTCGCTGTTGTGGCCTCTCCCCTTGCGGAGCACAGGCTCCGGATGCGCAGGCCCAGCGGCCATGGCTCACGGGCCCAGCCGCTCCGCGGCATGTGGGATCCTCTCATACTGGGGCACGAACCCGCGTCCCCTGCATCGGCAGGCGGACTCTCAACCACTGCGCCACCAGGGAAGCCCTCTCTTTGTCTTTTTGTTTTACTGTAAGATGTTTTCCCAACTTTGCTTCCTAATCAATTGAATTTTTAAAATTCTGTCTTTACATTATATGGCATTTTGTTCTTTATTCATGGATACCTTATTTGGATCCTTATTTTAGCTTTAATTATCTTCCTTATTAGTTAACAGTTCAGTACAGGATACAAAAATCATATATAAAGACAACGTAAAACACATAATCTTAACACTTGCATGCATTAGCACACACACAAACATGAAGCAAATAAAGGATAAATCTCTCTTTTGATCCTACTTTTCCACTGCTGTCCCAGGCTTTGTCTTGGCACTACTGGAACGCTTGTCTCAGTATCTTCGAAATAATGCTTTCTGAGTGTTTGAGTTTTTCTTTTGTTCTCTGTTTTGTCTCTTTTCTTTTGAGTTCTTTTTCTTTTGTTTTGATCTCTCTCCTTTATGTTCAAAGATTCTCTCAAATGGCTTTCCATTTTATTTCAGAGGGAAGTGCTAAAAAGATGATTGAAAGATGTACATGAGGGAACAGGAATTGTACTAAGTGATGACTAGTCACATAGGGACTCAGCTATTTTATTGGAGGACCCCTAAGTACCACCATCTGTAGTTCTTTGTTCTTGGGTTTGTCAGTTTCTGTAGAGCAATTCTCCATATTTTCTGCCTGGAGGTATAAGCTTGGCTGCCAGAGTTCCAGGAATTGGGAGTGGGTTGGTGTCTTACCATTTAGGATGCTAGTTTCTACTTAATCTCCCCTTTTTGGTAGGGTTGTGTGTGTGTTGTCATTGTTGTTTTCTTTTTTCTTTTGTTAAATTTTTCAGTATATTTAACGGATTTATTGAAGTATAATGGACATATAACCCCTTGCATTTCATGCAGTGACTCACCTCCTCCTCTGTTGGGCAGTCCCTTCCTTTCTTCTGCCCTGTCTCCAGAGGTTCCTAGTGACTCCAAGTCAGTTTTTCTGGGGTCTGCAGCACAAACCACTTGCCTTTTAGTTTAGGTTTCAGCCTTTCTGGTCTGTTAAGTCACTTACCACTGTCCATCTACTTTCTAGCCTCCAGAATTTAAGCATTGCCCTCCGTTTTCATGTGATTTGAGGAGAAGTGGAGAAAAATGCACATGTTCATCTGTCAAGTTTAACCAGAAGCCCTATCAGTTGTATTTTACTAACATTATCAATTCCTGCTACTCAGTTATGGGTCCCATGGACTGTTTGGAGGGGTTAGGGGTCAAGTGTAAAGGATATATGTACACGTGTGCATGTTTGTGTCTCTTTGTGTACGTGTGAGGCTATGTATGAGATTCTGTGTGTGTATGTTATAATGAGAATAAGCGTGTTAGCCGAGGAACTATAAGTAGGCCTGGAGTAGTGAGTGTGAGGAATTAGAAACATGGGGAGAAAAACAGGGAGGAGGAGAGACCTGCAAGTTTTGGAGTAATATTCTGCCTCGATGGAATATTTCCTTCCTTTTCTTAACCTGGCCCTTCAGCTCATCTCTTTAAACCAGAAACCATGAGAGCAGGTGGAACACAGGCGAAAGTGTGACGTTCAACTTCATTCCACTCCCCAGTGCCCTTTAAGCTCCCTCTGCCCTTCACTGGGTTACTCTGGACTTTCTTGGAGTTCTCTGGTTGCCCAAACTTCTACTTCATTCTTACCTTCCATGCTGTGCTCTCTACTTCTGCCCCCCTCCTTGCACAGAATCTGAAAGTACAAAATGTCTTCTTTTTTACCTGCATTTGATATCTCACCTAATTTCTATATTACCTTATGAGGCAGGTCTAGTTTTTTCCATGTGATAGATGAAGAAATCAATGCTTGGAGAGATGTGGTCTCTTGCTTAGAGTCATACAGATAACAAGGAGCAGAACTATGGTTTGAATTTAGCTGCTCTGGTTTTAAAGTCCATGCTTTTACCAATACACTGCATTGTGTCAGTGTATTTAATTGTACAACTATTCATTCATAATTCTACATGAAATTTTTTACATATAATGAAGATGCATTAAAATCAATTTGATAAACCCATTGGTATTTAATTGTATAAGGTACAGTATAGATCCATGCTGAGGTAGGAGTGCAGCTCTTAAGAAGAAAGGCATAGTCCCTGCCTTCAAAGAACTTACCCTCTGAAATAATGTTATTTCTCAATGTCAGTGTCCTGGTTATCAGGGAAGGCAAGACTTTGGGACTCCAGGCATGGTGTAAAGCTGGGTGACCTTCAGCCAAATGTTTTCTGGCTTCACAGGTGTGAAGATCAAGATACATAATGGAAAAAAAGGGTTTACTGCAACCTTATGACAAGTAATGCATGTATCGTTATTTATATGTTAAGCGTAAGAAAAATGAGGACCTTGGTGTTGAGAGGCTTGCCCAAGGTCACATGACTAGAATCCAGTATTCTGAAAGTCAGCCCAGAGCTTTCCCTTTTCTCACTAACATTCTTTTCAGTCCTATGTATTTTTCAAAGATGCCACAGCACTCTTAGGGTAGGTAACATTTCCATTTTATAGATGGAGAAACTGATGTGAAGAGCCATGTTCAAGGATGCTTTTAATAAATGCTATTTTAGGGTGTAAATGAATAGAGTCCCTAAATTCTGAGCAATTGGGGCCCATAGGATGGGAGGAGGGTATGCATCTCTAAGAAGGAAAAACCAACATTTATTGAGCTCCTACTGTATGCCAGACAGCCAGAGACTGTACCAGGGATTACATATGATCTTGTCTAATCCTCAAATCAGTACTGTGGGGTTGGTATTTTTGTCTTCCCTGTACAGATGAAGCTCAGATAGGCTGTGAAACCTTCTAATAGTCACACAGAGCATCCAGCTATCATTAAATGGGTCCATTTCATATAACACCAGACAAAGTTGATATTCGACTCCAGGACTATATAATTTTAGAGCCCATAGGCATATGTGTTATTAAGCTTTCCCTCAGTGTCTGCAACTAATCATTGAAATGTCCAGGCTTCTTAGAGCTGAAACCAAAGATAAGTGTCTCTGCAACCATTTCACAGAGACTCCTCTGATTTAAAGATCCCATTCATGTCTTTTAGGCTCTGTTCTGGCAAAAGGACAAATCATGTGTTTGAGGAGATGTTCCATCACTGGCTGCTTGAATAAGGCTTTTCTTTTTCCTTCATTCTGAGTCCACAGATAATATTTTTAATTACCCTGGTTGTTTCCCTGAGTTATAAAACCCAATGTATGAAAGTTATAAATGTTAAAAATTTTATTCATCTGCTAAAATCTCTGCCTCAGAGTATATTCTCTTGGTTTGGATTTACACAAAAGTATTATAAATAAATGATTTAAATAGAATATGTGTTTGATATGGAAATTCAATAGTTAAGAGGCCCACAAAACTTGCCAGATGTTTGTGTGAGAAGCTAGCAAGTCAGGTAGGTGAGTATTTATTGCTTCCTATGGTAATATGAGCTGCTGGGAAGCCATGAAGTAAAAATAAAGACCCTCATCTGTGTCAGGGAAAGAGTGTAGTGGCACTGACTTGATAGTTAGGAAAAAACCTGAATGTGAGGGTACACCAACACACAGGTCTCCTGTTTTAGAATATCTTTTTAGTCTAAGGATAATGACTTTTTTCTTTTGCTTATGATACTATTTTTTTTCCAGAGTGTTCATACTTTGTGTTTAGAAGGTGACCTCAGGGGAAGTTCACTGGATACGAGTTTTAGAGTTTGTGAATTCTAGGCCCATTTCTGGAAGCACATATTGGCTGTTATCATAGATGAAGTGAACAAGTTGCTGCTTACATCCAAGGGCAGCCTGAGACACGTGACCCCCTTGGGACCAGTAACTCTTGGTGAGATTCAAATGGAGATTAGTTCTGCTCCCTTCTTGTGCTTCACAAAGCCACCCAAACACATTCCCCAGCTTACTGTATTAGAAACACTTTCCAATGGGCTCATTTTCTTGTTCCTTCTTCTTAAGGAAAAAAAAAAAAAAAATATATATATATATATATATATATATTATTCTGAATTTTCTTTCTAATTGTGCTGAAATGACAGGTAGTTCTGGATTGGCCTAAGTGTTTTTGTTTCTTAATGTTTTCTTTAGCACACACCAGACACATTTTGACATACAGGCATTAATTGATACTTTGCCTAGGAATTGGTTTGGCACTTAGAGAAACAGAGAAGTGAAAATCTCCTGTATTAGAGTGACAGTGAATAGCCTCCAATAATCAGAGGGGAAAACAAGGAGTAAGTACAATGGACACTCATACCTGCAGTTAGTAGGTGCTCAAAAGTGTTTGTCACTTGGGTGGTTGAGAGAAGACAGTGATCCAGGGGCATGAAATAAACAGAAAGGGTTTCAGGGAGGAGGCAGGATTTAAGTTGGATATTGAAAGATCAGCTGCATTTAGGTGGGTAAGAGGGAAGTCCTACCTACCAGGGAGGAACATTGTACACAACAAAGAGGTGAGCAGTGGCTTGATTCCTGAGGGGGCAAGTGAGAAGGTCTATCTGAACCAATTAGAGTGTCATATTGGGGAGAAATGAGGAATGATTCTGTAAAATCCGTACATTCCTGCTTCTCTCCCTCTAAATCACCCTGTCCCACTGTTACCTTCTGTCTTTTGGCACTCCTAGGCTGTGGGGCTTCATCTATTCTATATGTGGCAGGGTCAGAGACATGTTTGTTTAGAAAAGTAATAATGTGTAAGTCGAAGTGGTGACTTTGGGTCCTGTAGGGTAGGTGGCTGCTAATGGAGAGAGGAAGTATTGAGTCCCTAGACCCCAGCACCAAACACTGGATAGCTTGTGTCAGCATTTCCTTGGTGTGAATTTCCTCCTTGCAGTCTTGCACTGTACTTCAAACTTATGCAAAGAGGTTTTTAGCAGCATAACAGGAATGCTTAGTTATCCCTTTATTGGGGAGTAAATTAGATGGTTATAAAGTTAAATAAAACCCAGAAAGTTCCTACTGCATTTTCTTAAAATCCTTTGTCAAAACAAATAGCCTTGAAATGAACATACAAATTTAAATGGCATTGACTCTAATGAAACAACAATGAGCCTCATGAAGTTGAAGTACTGTGAGAGTACTGGGAAAGCAGGGCTGCTTTTATCTTATTGGAATGTTTATGTCCTTGCATGTCTCCTAATCACACTGTGGTAACATCATTCCGAGAAAGTGCTTTAGGGAAGATTGCTAATAAGAAACAAAGATGATACAGCTTCCAGTTAACAGTCCCCCCAAATAGTCAGACAATCAGTTGTCTAGGATAGAGGGCACTAGGCTGGAAGAACATGATTGGAGACACTCCTATCTTATTTTGGGTTTGTGGATATTTGGCGCCATCAATAAAGGGGCTCTCAACTATTACTGGGACAGCACCTCAAACTCTGCATGTTGGAAATTAAAGTCTCTGCCATACTCTTGGAAACCAGCTTTCTATCCACTGTTCCTTATTTCTACAGATGGGTCTGCATCCTTCCAGACATCCAGGCTTGGGGCTTTGGGTCATCCTTGCTTCTTTCTCTCTCCTCCCATATCTCAAAGTTACTAAATTTTCTCTCTCAAGTGCTCCAGGATTGCTCCCATTCATTCCATGGCTACAGCCACCAGCTCAACTCATTTTCTTGATTCTCATCACTGGTCTAGGTGTCTCTCTGATTTCAGGCTTAACAGCTTCCACTTTCATCCTGCCCTCAGTGGCCAGACTAATCATCCTATATTCCATGTCATTGTGTCATTCATCTGAGCACTACCCACAGCATAATCCTGAGAGTTAAGGCCCTTTACCAACCAGTTCTAATCTGCTTTCCCAGTTCCATCTCTTGACATTGCCTCAGATGAGCATGGGTCCACTGCTACCACAAGATGGGCAGTGATCATTTTCTGCTTAAATGTGGTTTGTTCACTTCTTCATCATTTTTTCATTTACTTGTCCCCCTATTTAGGATGCTGCTTTTCTTCCTCACTACTTATGCAATTTCTTGCAAGGTAATGGCTTGTAACTTTTTCAGTCACCCCTTTGAGAATCTGATGGAAGCTATCTTTTATCCCAGGAAAATGCATATCCAAAGGGTTCATTGACTCCTGAAGCTCGATTCATGTACCCATTAAGAGAACACTGACCTTAAATTAAGAATTGTTGCTCAAGGTAAAGTTAAAATCCTCAGTCCTCCCTAAAGCCCTCCTAAATCACTCTGGCTGGTGATGAGAACTCCCCTACCCCTTCCTTTCTCACCTGAACTCCACTGAAATTGTGTTTTCCATTCATTTGGTACTTACTGAAGACTACTGTGTATTATTTGTTTTCTTTCTATGCACAAGCTCTATTTCCCCAAATAAACTAAAAGCTCCTTGAAGGCAAGGCCCTGCCACATACCTCTTGGAATTGTATATAAATCAGTGTATATTGCTTTGGTTGGTCAAAGAATATAATCAGGAATATACAGGAGTCCAAATGGACAGTGTTTTCTTCTTCCATTTTGGTTGGTTGCTGTAGAACATGTTCTGGAAGGGCCTCTGTTGTACTGTGAGTCATCCAGAACCTGATGACTCTGAAGGTCTCTTGATCTGTAAATATATTGGAGTGCTTACCAGGGTAGCCACTGGCTCTGAGATCTCTGATATAGAAGGAGTGAAGGAAAGTGGCCGTGTTTGATATTTAAAGGCATTCTGGGATGCAGTAAAGGTATTGGCACTTAGTGTGAGATCCTGGCAAAATTGTGATGATGATGACTACATCCTTGGTATATTTTCAAGGCTCCCTCTTCCCTGACATCACATGTCTCAGGTATCCCCTCTCCCAACCTAAATCTGTACTCAGGAAAATATTTGCTATAAATTATTTAGACCTTAGTCTGAATGGCAGTCTTTCTATTCTTTATTCCAGGATTATTTACAAAGTCTTACTTCTAATTATGGCATGAAAAACTTAGTTTTCTAGTAAAGATAATCCAGAGATCTGATAACATGAAAGTAATTTAGGGGGCGAGTGACTCATACTTAAATCACACCAGGTAATTTAACATCTATACCATCCTTTTCACCCCTCCCCCAACACACACACACACACACACACACACACACACGGGCTTAGTTGTTCCACAGCATGTGGGGTCTTCCTGGATCAGGGATCGAACCCATGTCCCCTGCATTAGCAGTCAGATTCTTAACCACTGCGCCACCAGGGAAGCCCAGGACTTTGAATCTTGAGTAGAGTGAACCAAGTAGAGAGAAGCTGTTGAAATTCATCGTCACAGCTGTGGGACCAGGGTTCAAGCAGCAAAACCTTCTGGAGCCTCCTAATGTCTGTCTGTTCCAAACTTGGTTCTCTAGTCCTCCCTTCAATCTTGTGAGCAGCCCCATAGCTTTTCAGAATGTTCTCTTTTTACTTAAGTTACCTAAAGTCCATTTCTGTTGCTTACAACCAGAGATGAATATATTCTCTAAGCTCCTTCTGACTCAAGCATTGTAGGGTTCAGGTCCTGAGCAGCTTGTTGATGATTCTGATCACTGTTTTCTATAAGGAAAGGAAAAGGCACAAGAATATTTTCCCTAAGGAAAAGCACTTCCTTTGAAGTCTTTGGTGTGGGTTTGTGTATAGGTTACTGGTGCCAGTGAGGGATATAGATTACTTTCCAGCAAACTGGTAGGTGTAGGTAATCAGGTTGTTTTCCTTTATCATCAAGTGGAGACTGAGATACCTCCTGTGCTTCAGAAGCAAGCAGTGAGGATCTTTGTGAGGCTTCTTGGATCTACTTATATTTGGAAATGGCAGGAAAGGTTTATATTTTGCTTGCTTTGACCCTACTCCTCAGTGTATGGAGTTTTCTGAGGGGCTTCAGAGTTTCTGGTCCAAAATTGAGACTAGCAGCCAAAAGCATGCAGAGAAGATTCTGGAGAGAAAGACTATTGCTAAACAGTACCAGGGTTTATAGCTCAGTCACCTTAAATTGTAGTTTGAAGAACAGAGACACCCAACACCTTGCCCTCATTACAAGATTGTAACAAGAATAGGAAATGCCATATGCATATGTGCCTCCTTCCTAACCTCCACCAGAGCAGCCAGAAGCTCATTAGCTAATTTAAGCCACTCTTCCTGGTCTAGGGCTTCAGCTGCTGTGACCATTTCCTGTTGTCTGTTAGAGACTACTAGGAATGAACTTGTTCATTCTTCACCTTTCTTATCCCCATCCTACATTGATTGGGGTTTTCAGAGGCCAGTAAAGAATGCCCTTCTATTCTCATCCAGTTCTGAGGAGTCAGAAAGATGAAGATTACATGCCTGCTTTGTTGATAAAACCGTATTGAAGGTATACAGCTTAGATCACTGGTCAATAATCTTTACAGAGCTGGACTTTGGAGTGAATCAGTGAGGATGCTATAAGGAGAAGTCATATGAAAGTTGCTTGTTGTACTTCTTGAAGGAGTTTCAGCTATATTATATCATGCCCCTTTATGAGGACCAATAGGAGACTTTTTTTTTTTCAGATATAAATGTGAGGAATATCTACCTTTTCCCTAAACAAACAGAAATTTTTTGTTCATTGTGATTCTTGTAATCAATAACTTTTCCCTTTTAAGTTTGGCTGCTGTGACACTTAGGAGTAAACTTGGGACATTTAACCTTTGTATATGACACTCTAATGTCCATGTTTTTGTATATTCAATCTGCTTATAGTTTCTATTTTACCCTTGTTTCACCTTTGTGCTGCTCTCTTTATCTACTTTCTTTCTTTACCAAATTGTCTTATATTTTATAAACTGCTTCAAACTCTCTTAGTGAGAATGAGTTAGAATATCAGTAAATTAGTTAATTAAAAAATAAATATGGAGTTATATTTCCTTCACAGAGGAGAATATTCTTACCACTTGTCCACATAGTAATTGTTTTGCCTGTCACATCTGGGCTGATTTGAAACTTGTTTGGTTCACTCTCCTACTTAGGCCACCCTCATCTGCACCCTAGGCCATCTCATGGTGTCCAGTTCTATGGGTGACTCCCAAATTCACACCTCTAGATATGATTTCAATTCTGTACCACAAACCCATAGGCAATATCTTTCAAGAGCTCCAATTCTGAATCTGTGTTTTCCCCTCAAACCTGTACCTCCTCATGTATCCCTGATGCAGTGAATAGGGTCACCATCCCTGAAGATACCCATCAAAGAAATGGGAGACACCCTAGACTTGTCCCTGTCTCTGTTCCTCTGTATCCAATTCATCCACTAATCTGACTGATTCTTCCTCTTGGATGTACTGTTAATTCTTCTACTCATCTCCACCTCCGCCACTAGTTCAGGTCTTGTCATTTCTAGCCTAGGTTATAGCTCTGCACAGAACCACTCCCAGCCCATTCTGTACACAGCTTCCAAAGTAATATTTCTGAAATACAAATCTGACTATACCAGCTACTAAAAAACCTTCAACAGAACCCTGTTCTAAGGGGATAAAGTTCAAACCTCTTATATTGCATAAAAATGCTACCAGAGGTTGTGAGGAGAATGACTGTCTACCACGCCAATCTTATTTCCTGCCACACGTCTCTTCATCATCTTTATATCTGATTATTTTGGATTATTCCCTTGGCTTTCTTTTTAAGGGTTAACTTCCTAGCGCTAGCTCTAAATAAAAGCCAGCTTGGTTGCTCACTCATGATGGGATTGAGGGGCAAGTAACCCCCCTTCCTATCAGGGTGCTTATGATTCCCTGGAAGAGTAATAGCTTAATACTTCATTAGCCATGACTATTTTGTGCTAAGGTGAATCAGTTAGATCAAACAGGCACTTACCTAAAGGAGCAGGACATAAAAACTGAAAGAAACAGGCAACAGATTGGTGGTTGCCAGAGGTGGGAGGTGGGGTGAAGGAAATGGGTGAAGGTGGTCAAAAGGTACAACAAAAGAAAAAGAAGTGGGGCAAAAAGTAGGTTCGTTTGGATGAGAGAAGAGGGGAAGGGAAAGTTCTGGCCATGGGGTTCTGGACAGCTCTGTCATGTCTCTGAAGTGGGGTTGCCTAGGGGGCAGGATGAGGGCACAGAATGAAAGAAGGAGGGTCCCCTACAGGGCATGAAGATGAACATGTGTTCATCTGGCAACCACCAATCTGTTGTCTCTTTCTTCAGTTTTTATGTCCCACTCCTTTAGGTAAGCGCCTGTTTGATCCAACTGATTCACCTTAGCACAAAATAGTCATGGCTATCACAACTTTTCCAAAGATTAGAATGGATTCTGACACTTTTACTACATCCTATAAGGTTAGTTATTTGATGGAATAATTCTGTTTGTGAGCTGCGAGATGTAGGTTGTGTGAGGTTGGGGTGGGGAAGCATGTGATGAAGAGAGCGTAGATCAGTCATCATCAGCCTTACATCAGGGATAACAGGATGATGGGAAGCCACACCTCTGTGCAGAATACTTTCAATTTAATGTGGCTCAACAAGCATTTGTGGGATATCTTATTAGGCCTTGGAGGGGTGTTTATTGTCAAGGTGGTAGAAAGTCATCTCTAAGAAAGGTAGGGTATATCAACATAATGTGCTAAATTAAAAAAAATCATTTTGAATTCATGAGCTCAAAAACAAATAGCTTTTCCAGTTCTATCACCTCCAAAAGTGGTCCAGCAGCAAAAGCAGCCCTTTGACCGCTACTGACTCTCATATACACTCCTAGCTTCCCACGTATTGACCCCCAGTAGGAGCCAAATCTTCCTGGAGGGGAAATGATTCCATGTCGTGGCACAGGAAAATTCAAGCATATTCTGTCTTGCTGGAAAACAAGGTACTTTCGAGGATGGCAGGTGGCTCTAAAAGGACAAAGGAACCAGGTTATAGAACCAAGTTGTAACAATTTGAGCATCAAAAAATCAAGGGGGTTAATATGTGTGAGTATTTTGTTTCTTCTATTAAGTGTATATCTGTTCTTACGGCATCTTACAGATATTGTTAAAAATGAATTACCAAATGGTCCAGGGAAAAATAGTAGAAACTATTAAGAACAGGACAAACTGGTCAGTATCCATTGTCTCACATAAAAATGACATAGAGGGCCCAAGATTTAATTGGCACAATGATAATCCACACTAACTAAGTTGAGAGAGCGGTTAACATTGTGTGGGCAAGGTTTTCAATTGTCCAGATGCCCTAAGGAGGAGAAGTAATTGCACAGACTCAATCTCTCGTCTCCTAGGAAGCAGGGCACTTGGATGGCCTTACTAATCATAATTATATAGTATTTAGGAATATAAGCTTTTCTAATAACGTTAACAAGCCAGGGCAATGATAGGACAAAGGTTCATGCTGACCAAGTGCAACTTTAAAGAGTGCTGTGCATAATTTCAATGGGAGATATTAAAACCTGTGTGAAAAGTGTGATCTTAGAGTCTTACTGACATAAGAAAGGAAGTTTAATTCCTAAAATAGCTTAACCAGATCCCATGTCAGACAAAAACTCCAAACCAAAATGAAACCAAACAAACAAAAAAATCAAAACAGACACCCACACTATCCCCCCCACCTCAAAATCTCAAAGGCTCAATAACACAAAATTTGAAAACTCAATTGACTAGTCTGATATTTTCTTGAGATGGAGGGGGAGTGGATTTGATATCATTGCTTACACAGCCCCAGGAAGATACAGAATTTAAACTAATGTTATTAACACTTAAAGTAGTTTTAGTTTAAACTTAATAACAAGTTTATAATATCTATGATATTTTGTGATAGTTTTGTCTACTTCTACTATGATTAAAGCATTTATGAGAACATGACATACCAGATTTGTGATTGTAATTAAATGTTTAGGAGAGTTTGTGCAAAAATGTTTGTATTCAATGTTTGAATGTTTAGGAAAATCTAATTGTTATGTCATAGGCATTGATTTATTATTTGTATAACTGAACTGTAAATTTTGAGCACTATTGATTCCTTTATATTTAAAGGAATGTTAATTATTTTATAGATTTATAAATGTTATATACTGGGTATGAAGCAATAGTTGAAGTTCCTCTCCATGAGCAAAAACCAGGAAAGAATCTTTTGTCATGGTGCTGTAAGGCACGGTTACTGTTCTCAAGTTTCTCTCAAATTTATCATGGGCTGTAAAAGTAGCCTGCAAGTAATTATTTAGAGTTTAGCTGTGGTGACAAAATAGTTCAAGGCTTGAGGCAGGTGTGATAGACATGGATATGAGGCAAAATTGTGCTGGATGCTTTTCTTAGGCAACAGGACCTATGGTTGTAGAAACTTATATTTGTACAAAGTAGATGCATCCAACTCTGGGGGTTGGTTGAGAGAACTCAGTGAGGACACTGACACTAGAGAGATTACAAGATATGTGCAGCTTGTTGGGGCAGAGATGAGGCTCTGTTCACTTTGCCAGCACTGCCTACATGGGGCTGTATATGACATGTACATAGTAAGCAGCCAATAAATGAGATTAGCAATGCTAAACATAGAGATAACATAGCAGCAGTAATATATTCCCTCATGAGAAGTTTATAATTCAGTTGGGCAGATGAAACAAATTTATCAAGAAGAAAAAAGTCACTGTGAAAACAAAGTTCTAATGTCTATGGGGAAGGTAGAAGAAAGAGCATTTCTGCTCTTTCAAATTACTCAAAAAAAAGACAAACAACCTAACCAAAAAGTGGGCAAAGAATAGCAGCAGGCAGTTCATAAAACAAGATATCCTAATGGGCAATAAACATATGAAAAGATGTTCAGCCCTACTAGTAATCATGGGAATAAAAAGAAAACAAGTTATAATTTCTCATCTATGAGACTGATAAATATTTAAAAGATTATGATATTCATTGTGGGCAAGGATGGGAGGAAACAGGTCTCTTATACAGTGTCGGTTTTGATTCATTGTCCTTGGCTTTCTTTCATCTTCCCTGGCTCTCTGCTCCCATGGTCCGGCACCCTTGTTCCTGATGCTGATTGTTCCAGGACCAACTTGCTCTGCAAGACTGCCTAGACACAATTACCTTGCCCTTACTCACAGCTCTCCCTGGATTATGATTTGCCTTTGGTTCTTTGGCTTTGTCTTGGCCCATAGCCACAAAACAGGCTTGGCTAACCCTTTAGGATTTTCTAGGCAGGGGAGGGGACCAGATGACTCCGTGGCCATGTATTGTGCTGGGGACTATGCTGTGGGTGGGATGAGTTAGGGCTCTAAAGATTCATTCATTTATTCATTCAAGACAGAAGATTTAAAAAATATGTAAAATATACAGTCTGTCAGATTTTGAGAATTGCTTTAAAAAAACATGTAAAGGGGAGAAAGGGTATTGGGGTAGGAATAGGGGTAGCAGTTTAATAGGGAATTCAGAGAAGGCCTCACTCACCAGGAAGTCAGGCTTGTGAATGGCTTGGGGAGAAAGATACTCTAGACCAAGGGAAGAGCAAGAACAGTGGCTCTGAGGTGAGAGCTTGCCTGGAAGGTTGGAGAAGAGTGAGAAGGGCAGGGTGAGCAATGAGCGGGGCCGAGAGTAGGGTCCTGAGGCTCAGGGCTATAATACACAGCCAGAGTGGACAGTGCTCTGTGGTCCTTTGTCACGGCTTCAGCTCTCACTTTCCGTGAGCCGAGGAGATGGTTGCTGCTAGTGGGGGAGTCTCGTGGATAGAGGTGGTCACCCACTCAGTGCCCTACATTTGCACCATCTCATTCAAGGTGATGGCAAGGCTGAGTTGGGAAGTCTGGAAGTGTGAGGAGTTTTCCAGGCAGAGGGACTAGCATAGGCGAGGGCTAGGACGTGCGACATCATGACATTTTGGAGAAAGGAGGACGGTTTGCTGTGGCTTGAGACGGCCGTGCAAGAGTGGAGAGGCGGGAAGGGAGCAGAGAGGAGACTGGTGAGGTAGGGGATGCCAGCTCGGAAGGGTCTTATTTGATTCAATAGTGTGGTTAGGTTTAACTCTACAGTCATGGAAAATCACGGGAGGTTTTCAAATAGGGCAGTGTGACATAATTGTTGTGAAAATGAAAATAATTTTCACTCTTATGTCTCAAGTTGTCGTGTCGTCTAACAATAGGAAGGCTCAGGATCTAGAGAAAGAGTTCTCACTTCTTATATAATCTGAACTTTCCTGATCTGTAAAGTGGAGGTTTTTTGGGGTTTTTTTGGTACGCGGGCCTCTCACTGTTGTGGCCTCTCCCGTTGTGGGGCACAGGCTCCGGATGCGCAGGCTCAGCGGCCATGGCTCACGGGCCCAGCTGCTCCGCGGCATGTGGGATCCTCCTGGACCGGGGCAAGAACCCGTGTCCCCTGCATCGGCAGGCGGACTCTCAACCACTGCGCCACCAGGGAAGCCTAAGTGGAGGTTTTAATCTGTTTTATCTACCAGCCTTCTGTGAGGAATAAATGAGATAACATATATTAAAGAGCATTGCAGTCTGCCGAGCACCCATTATTTCCATGACCCAAAATGGGATGGGTGGAGTCAGCAAAATGTATGGACAGTGTGCTCAAGTGGAAAACGCATGGCTCTGGAGTTGTTCATCAGTTGGAGTCTTGACTCCACTACGCACTGGCTGTGTGATCTTGGACTATGTGCTGGACCATTCAGAGCCTCAGTTTCCCCATCGGCAAAATGGGTTCATTTTACTTCCCAGGATTGGTGTGTAGACTGGAAACAATGTGTATGAAGTACCTAGCCCTGTGCGTGGTCCAGAGAAGCAGCTCGGTAACTGACAGCTGTTCTTCTTCTGAGAGTGAGCCTGGTGAGTGCGTGATCAGATGGATACTTACAATAGCCCTATCGTGGGCAAGTTACTGTGCCTAGGGGTGTTAGGATAGTACTGCTGCTGCAGGTAGGATGTGTCATCTGAATCTAAGCTGTTTCTTTCATAGTGAGGATGGGTTTGTGCTGATCCTTTACCTCACCTGGACTTGTTTGTAACCATGGCATGCTGTCCATCTGTGGTTGAGGGCGTGATATGAATGTGTAAAGGAAGTGTAGCTAATGGGCCTCTAGGAGCACCAGGCTCAGGGCTGGCATGATGTAAACTCTAGGCTCTGTCCAACTAAGCTAACTGGCTGCAGCCTGACTTATGGTCATTGATTTAGACAGGACAAAGGGAAATGGGGGCTGAAACATGGGTTCATAGAACTAGTTCATAATTTTCTGCTACTGAGGGGGAAAAGGCTTATTTTGTCTGAATTTAGGAGAACAATTGTCCACGTTGATTGAATGCTTCAAATAATTTCTCATTTCCTTGCCCTGTTTTGTTTCAGAGCACACAGCTTAACATTTAAAGGAGAGAAAAAGAGGAAAATTACTGTCCAGCTGCAATTTCTCATTTCACAGGCACCCAGCCATAGGATTTGATAGAATATGATCTCTCATTTAACTTGCTTCCTAATACTGCCCCTGGGCAAGACTGAGTTGAATCAGACCCCAGTGCAATCATTATCTTGGCTGAAGATTCACACCTACAGTTCTTCCTATAGACTGTTCAGTGCAACCACAGTGGACTCTGAAAAAAACAATCAGAAAACAATGTCCTTGCCAAACCAAAGCTGGGCTCGCTGCTGTTTCCAACAGGGCTGCCTCGCTTCTGCCTTTTAATAATTCTCCCCAGTCATTAGTCATTCATTCGTTCAGTAAATAATTAAGCATCGGCCATGGTGCAAATGCAAATAGTATAATCTATGATCTCTTCACTCAGGGAACTTACAGTTTAGTAGAAAAGATAAGATGTGCACAAATAACTAGGCTCTAATATAGGAGCACATAAGTGGATGACAAATAGCCAGAATCGGATTTGAGAGCGGGGGAAGATAATTTATTGCCAGGAATTATTTCGTGGAGCAGGTGGAATGGTTTGGGTGGTGAGTTGAAGGAGTGGGGTATGCAGAGATTGAAATGAGGGGAAGTAGGTGAGTATTCCAGGCTTGAGTGGTGGGAGAAATAAGAATGTCGTGTTCTGTAATGGTTTTTTGAATTGAACTGAAATAAGCATCATTTGGAGCAATGCAATAGCAATCCAGCAGCTTGAAACTTTTAAAGAGGCTGCATAGAGGGAGACCAGTTAGGAAGCTAGTGCAATAATCAAGGTGAGAGAAAAGGTGATTTAGATGAAATTGGTAGTGACGAAGATGGTGAGAAAGGGTGGGATTCTAATTTTAGACTTTCTGGTCTCAGCTTCCACATGTGCTGCCCCTTCCTAGAAGATCTGTGTCCCTCAGTTTTGAAAAAAAAGGTACTATTGAAGGCAATAGCTCTCTTTGTATGACCAGAATACATTTCCTCCCCTCAGTCACGGCATGGCTGCCCTTTGAGTTATGGCTCTGCCCCATTTGCAGCTGTGATACTTAGGATCACAGATCCATAGAAGGAGAGAACTGGGTCTTAGGATCCTGTAGTCCCCTGGTTTACAGATGGGGAAACCAAGGCTTAGGGAGCGATGAACTGGCTTGCCTAAGACCTGACAGGTGGTCAGTAGTGGGACTGAAATCGGGTCGCCTGATTCTGCGTCCAGTGGTCTTCCTAGATCACCACTCCCTTGTGGCAGAGACTGGCTAGCTGCACACCAAACTCCTTTCCTCTTGCTAGTCTACATTTCCCAATTTCTTCTGCAGTTGGGTGTGACCATGTGACTGAGTTCTGGCCAGTGGAATGTGGGTGGAAGTAGGAATCCTTACCCTCAAGCCTGTCCCATGTAAACTTCCCTGCTCAAACCTCAACCTCTTCCCTCATTTCCTAACAAGATATTGATGTCTGCAGCAAACTTGAAAACAGTTTTGAAGATGGCAGAACCTCCATTACCCTGGAGCCTCGAATGACTTCATAGACCAGACACTCCTCCCACCCATGATTATAAATTCTATTGTGTTAAGCCACTGAGATTTGTGAACTTATTTGTTAAGGTAACTAATATTAACATAAGTAATTATATCTTGCCACCCTAAATCTAGAGAGAGGGACTTCAGTAAGACCACCTGAAGAGGTTAATATATATTCCCTGCAGTTGGTTGGCACCATGGACTTGAGTTTGACTCCTGTCCTAGAAATTTAGAGGATACAACTGTTTGGCAGCAGAACAAGGATGGATAGCTCGAGATTAACCTGCACTCGCAGAATTTGTCAGGGCAAAAGGAATATGGACTAGATATTGGTCATGAAGTAGAGAAAACCTGCCTGGAGGTTTTTTTCTTTTCCTTTTTTTTTTTTTTTTTTTAGTTTCATACTTTTTAATTGAGGTAAAATTGACTTACAATATCATATTAGTTTCAGGTATACAACATAGTGATTCAAAATTTTTATAGATTATATTCCATTTAAGTTATTATAAATTATTGGCTATATTTCCTGTGCTGTACAATATATCCTTGTAGCTCATTTATTTTGTACATAGTAGTTTGTACCTCTTAATTCCTACCCCTATTTTGCCCCTCCCCCTTCTTTCTCCCACTAGTTTGTTCTCCATACTTGTGAGTCTGTTTCTTTTTTGTTACATTCATTTGTTTGTTTCATTTTTTAGATTCCACATTTAAGTGATAATGTACAATATTCGTCTTTCTCCATCTTTCTCTGTCTGACTTATTTCACCAAGTGTAATGCCCTCCAGGTCAAGAGGAGATGGATACTCAGACATCAGTGGAATAGCTAAGGGAAGAAGAGGGAAAGATGGGAGGCTGTGGACAGGTGAAAATACTAAGGGCAATTTTAATATCTAGGAAAGTTTTTCTTAACTATCTTTGGGGGAAGTTATGGTGTATCTTGAAAATAAAAAGCATAGGCTCCCTCTCAAGGAAAATACATAACTAACAAATGCAAAATTTTGCATCTATTTCAGGAGACCCACAGCTATCCAAATCTTTAGTGACCGAGGGGGTGACTAGGAGGTCAGAAAATTACAGTATAAAGAGGATAGAGAGTTATAGAGGTTAATGGCATTGAGCCTTAAAGGATAGTTCCTTTCAATACTCCTTTATGACACCTTAGCTGATGCCAAAATTAGAGGGTTGCAAGCAGAAGGCACATGGGTCACTTGGAATTGGTTATTGGGCCAAGATGGGGCAAAAGGGAATGAAACTTCCTCTTTCTCTTTATTTTAGGATGGCAACTATAACTCATGCTATTAAATAATAAAAGAGCTACTCAAGTTGTCAGCATTGTTCTCTTGGGACCACATGCTCTTTGAGGATGAATCTGGGGGGAATGGATAAGAGCGTTGCTGTCATGGACTCATGCAAGGGGGATGGTAAATGCTGAGTCTGGGGCCAGGGTGGTTTTTCTGACAGCTCTTCTGACAAGTTCATATCTCACAATTCTCACCACAAAGCAGAGACTGAAATCTGCAGCTTTTATGCAATCACAATGAAAGAATCTTTTATTGTTGTTAACTCTGCAGGGTTGGGAATGTTGAAAATGAAACACAGAGATAGGCAGTTGCCGGATTACAGTATCAGTTGGATTAACATCTTTGGCACCACTCTAGCTAGTTAGAACATTGTTTGGGAAGGATTGGAACCTAGACAACTGACAGGGGGACCTCCAAGAGGATCTTGGGCATTTGGAAAATCTGGATCTCCACAGTGCTCTAGGACGCACCCCATTACCCCTTTCCTATGGGAGAAAAATCGCAATTTCCACTCACTGTCAGTGGCAGAGACCACTGGTTATCCCTGAATATCCCTTTTCCCTTTCCTCTAGATAAATAGAACTCCTGATTATTTTGCAGTGCCCATGGCTGTCCAGAATAAAGATTCCATTTTCCAGTTCCCTTGTAGTTCAGTGGGACTGGGTGACTAAATCCTGGCAAATGGGATGTGAGCAACTAGTGCAGCTTTCAGGAGGGAATTTTCTCTTCTTCTCCTTTCTAGTTAGTAGAATTCAGACATATTGGCTTGGACCACATCAATCTATTGGACCATCAGGAGCCTATTGGACATGATGGAGCATCATGATATCCATGATAGCAACCATGGAATGCCATACTAACCCTGTGCTACCTACCTGGACTTATACACGAGACAAGTATACTTCTGTCTTGCTTCAGACATTGTTATTTGAAGTTTTGTTACTCTCATCTGCCTAGTTCTCTCTCACCCTTCACTGCTGTTCACCCAGTGAGCTGGGAGGATCTAATAATTTTATATAGCAATCTGCTTTCTGAATTTTGGTCCTTGTTCCTGGGAATCTGGCTTCTGCTGGTTTAGAGGTCTTGGTAACCAAATGTAAACTTCTTTCATTGGGACAGGAATGGGTCCACTGAATCGGAAGTTGAGACAGGCCATGTTAGGCTCCTCATACCATTTGGGAAGGGGGAAAAGTGGTGATGGAGTTGACTGGAGTGATTCATCTTGATTATCAAGAAGTCAGGTGCCTGCTACATAAAGAAAATGTGTGCAATCTAAGGAAACCATTATTGTGCCACTCCACGTGGTCAAATTCAATGTGTATTTGCTCTATCCCTCTATGGGAAAGACCGTCAAGGGCCAAGGTCCCTTAGAAGAGTCACTTCTCCTGTCATTACAGAACCTCAGCTGGTTCTATCAGAAGTTCTGGTCAAAGATCAGAGAAACGTGAAGCAGATATTAGAGGTGGTGGTGAGTCATAAACACCGGCTATAGTTTTATGGCCAGCTGGGGAGGTGAAGCTATAGTCTCTACTTGGATCTTCTTGCTTACTGTATTATATGTATATATGAAGATTTTCTTTTATTTTCTCTCTTCCTCAGGTTATTTGGGATTGTTTATCATTTAATCTGTAAGTGTAGACAAAGAGATATATCATTATGGAATTTTCCAGGAGTGCTGGACCTAGAGAAATGTGTGTGCATGTGTATGTATTTGTGTCCTGGGCAGCCACCAAGCTGTGGACCAAGGTAGCAATTTATTTTTACCTGCCTATCGTGTTTTCTGGACCCCCTTTCCATCCCTTCTTCTGCTAACAGTTGCTGTATCCCCGACACTGTTCCAGTCTGGGCCTCCAAATAGTATCCCACATCCTGGTTCCAGGAATAAGTTGGGCCAATTGCATTCTCTCTATTGGAACTTCTAAACCTGAGCCAAGGTACAGGAGGATGGAAGGCTGCCAGTGCAGAACCACCCCATGGTAATACCCTTGAGTGAAGGTCTGCAAGTTCTATGCTTGGGATTTCCAACACTTCTTTGGTTTGTGTCTTGCCTAGGCCTAAGAGTTCAATTCTTTCTGCAGTTTTGTAAGTGATCTCAGGCTCCTTCCAACTTTTTATTTACATTAACCAGAGTAATATTCTGTTGCTTGCAACCAAAGAACTTTAACACAGGATCCATAAATTCCAAAGTAAACATGGGCTTCACACCTGTCCTGTGAAGTTCAGTTGTACCCACTTCACAGAAAAGACACATGACTGTCTAAGGCAATCCAGAAAGTTGGAGAAGCCAGCACTAGAATCAGATTATTTGACCGTTGAGTATTCTTTGGACTTGTCTATATTATCCTCAATCTGCTTCCTATAATAAAAATACAAACAGTTAATCTTTTTCTTCAAAGTACAGTGAGTGTAAACATGATGGTACAGGTTATGAAACAAGGGAAAATGTGAAGCATTTTCATCCATATTGGGCTTAGAAGCCAACAAGCAAAAAATTTTTTAAAAAGAAAAAAGAAAACAAAATCTTTAAGTGTTGATTAAAGACAGAACAAATTGTCCCCAAAGTTTACAACATTAAACAAGACAAATCCTGAAGATTAAGTTGACAAGCATATACAGCAGTGTAATTTTTTCTTAATTAAACTGATAAAGATCCCCAGTTCCACATAAATCGATGAAAAACAACAAACCTACAGTGCTTAAAGGAAGGAAATTAAGAGTTGCTGAAAGGAGAATGTAAGAAAAAAACGTAATGAAATAATCCATGCTTTGCTGACCTCCTTTCCTTGGGGCAGGTGATTGGTTGGGGGGTGGGGAAGGGAAGCCAGGAGGAAGAGAGATAGCCGGTTCTACAGGTTAATTTCTAGGGTTGTCCCTAGTGGAAGGTACATCAAGCAGGAACAGTGAATACCTTCTTCCACCTTGAGAATAAAAGGAACACAAAATTAAAATAAAGATTAAAAGAAGCATTGATTCTTGATTCTTGGGAGACCCTCTTGATGGATTCTCTTCATGGCCCTGTTGATACATTGCACAAGATAGATGTGCTCCTGTAATTTTGCATAAAGTTAACTTTTACTAATTCAAACCATTAAAAAAAATTTATTTCATTATATGTAAGAAATAGCTTAATTTCTAGTAGATGGATGCAAAGTACGCATGCCTCTTGTTCTCACAGAGTCACTGGCAATCAGTAATGGCCCTGTTTCCCAGTGAGTTCGTTATGACATCAGAATCCTTCTCAGCACAGATTCTAGGGAGCCATACCAGCCAGTCAGAGTGGGCGCATGAGGTAAAGTCTGTTTGCCATCTCTGGACTCGTTATGAGGGTAGATTTTAGAGGCAGGTGGATGAGGATGTACAGCATCCTTGCCTGCTGTGTAGCCTTGGGCAAATAATTGAACTGCTCGGAGCCCCACTGGTAAGAACTGAGGCATATGTTGTCTTAAAGTTTAAAGAAATATATGTGCAGCTGGGTCATATTTTGAGCTATTAATTTATGTCTTTTTCTGCCTAGATTTCTCCATCTACCTCCCTGTCTACTACCCACTGAAGCACAGTGCAGTGTCCAAGAGGAGCTGGGTGGTGGGAAAGGAAGGAGAAGTAGCCTTCAGAGACATACCAGCTTTTGTTTTTAAAAATGCAGGCGTTTCAGAGAATATAGAAGTTCCAGAGGAAGTAGAAGGGAGAAGAGGAATTGTGGAAGAAACAAAGTTGTTAGAAAAAGTAATAGGAAGGGATGCTTTCCTCAGACTAAAAGGAGATTCTCCAGATTTTTTGAGAGGTTCTGCATGTCTTTGGGCAGTGGGGACCCAGGTCCTACTTGCTGGCAGGACCCCAGAAAATAGTGGCCACAGGTGCATGAGACTTGTTGGGGTTTTGTGTCTCAGTAGAAGGGTTCGGGCCTCAGCTGGTATGTGTCAAAGGAGCCACTGGATCTGAAAGACTGTGCCAGCTGGGACAGTGGATATTCTCGAGGGAGCCTGTGTGCATAGGTGACTCAGGCTAGAGGGCCCTTGTACCATGTGCCATGGTACCTTGGTACCTAGTACCATGGCCTCTTGGATTGGCAAAGCCCAAAAGATGACTGAGGTGAAGTTTCCTGTCATCCTGGTAGGATAAGAGCTCAAAATAAAAATTAGCTTATAGAAAATAAAAAGGTGCAATATTTCTTGCACCCTTGAATCTGAACTGAGATTCGTACCTACTACTTCTGCATAGCGCCTAGAACAGTGCCAGGCCCACAGTGAACACCTTAAACCACAGTTATTGTTACTAAGAAAGGTATTAAATAAATCCTTTTGGAAAAGTGAAGAATGCATTTACACTGTGCATATCCATCCCAGTAAACTCACATTTTTTTCTTCATGTGGATTATTCTCTACTTCCCTATGCCCCCAGTCCAGACCCATCCACTCCCTCCCCTGCTCTATTCCATGCCCCAGGAGGCTGACCTTTATGGGCTGCCTGATGCAGGCTCTCTTGCTGGCAGGCTTCTAGTTGGGTCTGAGCAGACTGAGGCAACAGCAGGAGCTGGGAAGGTGGGAAAGTTGGAGCTTTCTTACCAGCTCCCTCCCTGCTAGGTACCAAGGGTCTGGACGTGGCTGCATCCCTGGGTGATCACAGCTCCTGCCTGTGGCCCCTCTTTCACCAGGCTACAATCACACTCCTTTCCCCTTTGCCCCTTTAGGCCTCAGGGTGGGAATGGCTTCCTCCTGTTGTTAATTTCTGGCAGCTGCACACCTCTTGTTTCTCTAGCCCTTCCCATTCCTCTGAGGGCAGTTCTTTCTCTATCTTCATTTGAAGCATGTGAGTAGAATTGTGAGTAGAATTGTTTCCTGCTAGGACCTTGACTGATAACATAAGCAAGATTATTCTTTGGGTTGTTTTCCCAGTGGTGGGAATGGTTATGGTGATCTGGTCACTTTGTCCAGCTCAGATTCTAGGAGGGCCCACAGCTCCTATCAGTCAGCGTGAAGGCAGATCGGGACTACAGGTCAGTCAGTTGGCACCATGGGGTAGTACTAGCTGAGTTAAAGATTAGGAAGATGTGGTCAGGGCCTTAAAAGGTGTTGGCATAACTCTGACCTGAGTTCAAGTTTCATTTCTACTTAGGATTTACTTGCACTTGGGTAATTTAAGTACCCTCTTTTAAGTATTCATCTCTTCATCTGTAATGTATGCTCGATATGAGCATTCACCTCCTAGGGTTGAGGGGAAAGCAAATGAGAGGATGGAAGTGCTTAGCACACACGTATTGGCTCTGAGTATGTGAATGTGGTCAGAAGTGTTGCTCTTTGGCATCAGCAATTAGTTTCTGTAAAGTCAAGCCATTGTTTTAGCTGTGCAGGGTTCTGCTCAGTTCCAATAACTAGCTCCTCTGGCAAAGTCTTTACTGTGCATGAATAGGAATCTAGGTAGTGATTGTTAACCCTGGCTGACCATTGGAATCATCTGGGGAGCTATAAAAAATACTTATGCCTGGGGCCCACCTCTAAAGAGTCTAGTTTAATTCACTTGGAGTGGGATCTGGGCATCTAGATTTTTCAAAGCTTCCCAAATGATTCCAACTTCAACCAGAATGAAGAACCACTGGTCAGGACATTGCACTGTCTTTCTAAGTTTGGTAGTGAAGGTCTTAGGTGTGGGCATCTAGGGACCCATCAATGAGGAGAGACCAACATTGAGTACCAGCCATGGAGCAGGTATTTTACCTACTTTGTCCTTTAATCCCCTCAACAATCTCATGGCCTTTCCATTCCCACAGTGAAGATGAGGAAACAGACTCAGACGTTAACATTCCCAAGGGCACACTCCTGGGTAAATGGCAGAGCTGGGATTAGAACCCATGTCTTTCTGACCCCATGGCCACATACTTCCAGGACCTTTGGATGTTTCTTATACATTCCTTTAGAGTTAATTCATTCTTTGTAGGCAGGTCAGGTATCTCAGGATTTGTCATTATTTTTTAATTTTTTGGTAAACCAGATGGCCAGAAAAAAAATTAATTACACACTCAAGATTCTCCTGTGACGGGCTCAAAATTTTAAAATGGTCCAACTTCATTTAAAATAAACCACCGTGTCTTTCTTCTTTTCATCTGGGATTTTATCAAAGGCCTCCCCTTTGATCATATGGCACTTATGCACTGTGTAGTGTGGATGTTTGAAAGTAAGTTTCTCACATTGAAAAACATGTTGTGAGACTTGCTCCTTCATTCTGATGTAGCCAGGGACTTCCAAACGGACTCAGGAAGGTTTTTTTTTTTTTTGGTATGTGGGCCTCTCACTGCTATGGCCTCTCCCGCCACGGAGCACAGGCTCCAGACGCGCAGGCTCAGCAGCCATGGCTCATGGGCCCAGCTGCTCCGTGGCATGTGGGATCTTCCCGGACCGGGGCACGAACCCGTGTCCCCTGCATCGGCAGGCAGATTCCCAACCACTGCACCACCAGGGAAGCCCTCGGGAAGGTTTTGATTTGAGAACCTGCAGCCTCATCTCATGCTTTGTGTATATGTGTGTATGTGTGGCTGTGTACACATGTGCACGTGTGCATTTACATGCACTGGTGTCCATTGTGGCGGGAAGTGGGGAGGGTGTGCTTGGTGCTTGAGATAATGAGTAGCCGGAAGGCAGAAATGAGGCAGCCCCCCCAAACCCAAACATCCCATCATAGTACCAAGAACAACTCAGTTCACTGGAATATTCCATAAATGGAAGTCTGGATGACCAAATTTCTGAGGAAACTTAAAGATTATAAACTGGAACACATGGGTTAGAATTCTTGCTCTGATACAACTGCATGACCATAAACAACGTCTTTCATTGTCCATATTTCAGCTGTCTTACATGTACAGCAGTGATTTAAAAACAAAGAACAACTGCAAAACCTGGCCTCATAGGTCTGTAGGCAAATACAGCTAGCACAGTACCTGGCATGTAGTAGGAACTTGATATATGCTAAGCAGTCTTAAAAATCTTGATTGTTAGAAATCTTGAAGGCTTGTTTTAGTTGACTGAGAATATGGCAAGGTGTGGGAGCCAATGGTTCTGAGTCATAACCCTCTTTGCAGTTACTGGGGAGAGGCTTTCAGGGGAGGAGGAACTGGAATGGCCTGGGAGGATGAAAAGGATTCGGGTAAAGCCTGCTTTTGAACCTTAGCTCCACCCTTCACATATGCATCACTGGCATGTTCTTCAGCCTTCCTGTGCCTCAGTTTCTTGAGGTAAAACAGGGTAGAGTGAGCTCTCTAGCCCATGCACAGGGCTTTTGTGAAGGTCCGATGAGATGCTGCTCATACTGGTAAACTGTAAAGTGCCATAGATATGTGAATAGTCATGCATGTAAGATGCATGTAAGTGGAGATGGGAAGAGCTGAGCTGGGGAGGAACTGAGCCAGCACAAAGGGATCTCTTCTCAGCGGAATTCCTTTAACCCACTGGCCCGTGCTGTTCACTGGCCATCCAGGGCCGTTTCCTTCATTTCTGGCTTTGTTCAGGTCCCTGTCTTATAATCCCCCCTCCCCCCAACTCACCCACACAGTGGACTCTAAACTATTAGAGGGCAGTGACTACCTTCTATTATTAAATAATATTTACCCCTGATTAGGGTCCTAAAATATCTGTCTGCATTTCCAGTCCGCTTCTGTCCCCTTCATGGGAGGAGTAGGTGTTGTTTTAGGGGTTTATTAACTCCAGATTAGACCGAACCCTCAGCATGTGCTAAGGGAACAACTGTTGCCTTGCTGGGGGCTTGCCTGAAACCTGTCAGGCTCCTCTTTGGGCTTCAGGACAGGCAAGCCAGTTGGGGAAGATGGGGAGAAGGAAGCACTTCATGACCTGCAGAGCATTAGTTAGTTCATTATCCTTTCCTGCTTGGTGGGAATTTCCAAGCACAGAGGCAAGCTGAGCTGGTGGTCTCTGCACTGGCACTCCTGCCTCTGGACTACTTGATTCGAATTGGTTTCTGGGTCGTAGCTAGAATAACTCCCCTCCCGTTTCCTCCTGCCCCGCTCCGTCCTTGGACTTAGCAGTCCCCACCACAGTCTCTGGTACTCAGCAGTGAGTGAATAAGTGAATGAATGAATGAATATATACCTACCTTCTTTGCTGGGGGGCTTTCGGGGGCTGGATTCCCATGAATAACTGCCCTCGTGTGCAGGGCTCTTCATCATCACTGGCATCTAGATTCTCAGCAGGAGCTCAGTCCCCAGAAAGAGCTTCCTCCTTTGGAATTCCTTGTTACCTGCTCCTCTCTGCTCCGGTAAACAGCCCCTGTCCCCCACTGCCACAGTTGGTCAGCCTGTCAAGCCCTGCCATGTTGAAGCCCTCGGTCTCAAACTGGCCATCCAGTGGGCCTTTGCTAGGACACGGAGGCTGTTTTCATTTAAAATGGCAATTTGGGACCAAAGTAGGAAGTGGAACCAAGCCTGGCAGTCAAGCTGGGATTCTGAGCAGTATGGGTAGGAAATCTCAGCTCTAGGCAAAACGCTGTCTCAGGCATTAATTAGCTTGTGTAACCTTGGGTGAATTGCTGATCATCTCTGGGCCTCAGCTTCCCCTTCAGCAAGTTTAGGGGAATGAAGTAAATGATTTCTAACATCTCTCCCGGTATTCATTCTCTACACTGCTCTCTGGCTATACCTCTGAGACAGAAGTGGCCTCGCTGGCTGCTAACCACCAGCTGCTCTGTCTGAAGCCCAGGAGCCTACGGTGGGGAAAAATGCCCACAGTGCCCTGGTAGGAAGCCATTTCCAGCCTGAGTACAATCTCTGTCCATGACTGAGGTCGTGGATACCTCGAATCGCTACGCCATTCTCACCTCTCAGAATTAGCCCCCTCTTTTAGGGTTAAATGTTCTTGAAAAGGGATCATTTCAGGGACAGGGGCTGAGCTGGGAGGGTGACTGGGTTTATGGAACAGAGTTGGACTTGGAGGAGAGCTAGGGCTTCTCTCACCCGTGCAGAACCTCAGTTCCTTCATCTATCCGTATCTTTCCTACAACACAGGTGGGCCAGTGGAGACCAAAATCCAGGCTTCATGTATCTTTTTTTCTCCCTAGATACTCTGGCAAAGACCAGGTTACAACCCAAGCATCCTTTTGAATTGACATAGCATTTGGCAACACATCTTTTATAAATGACGGCATTGACATTATATCTCTGTTTGAGTAATTTACTCCCCACAGTAATTTTGACTTTGTTCTATACAGAGGGTTATTTTAATCATCCTTTCAGTTGTTATTGATGAGGGCTCTTGGAAAAATGATTAGAAGATTAGTTTAAAATTATCCCCAGCGAATTTAAAACAAAAACAGGGATGTGAATACAGACTAAAACAAATCAAGGGCTGTCATAGATGTATTAGAAGTCTATTGTTTGATAACTTGCGGACATAATGTCAGCGCTATGGCGGGGCTTGGATCCACCCTGTCTTAGTGGACTTGTGCTTGTTGATCTTCCTTCTCTCCCCGTCCTGCCCTTTAGTGGTGCTCCTCTTTGTGTCTGCGCCTCTGCTCTTCCCTTTTTGTGCCAGGCTTGGCCCTTCCAGATCTCTCCAGTTCAAAGAATCCTTTTCTTTCCCACCTGTCCCTGGAAGCTTTCATTGGAATCAACATTGTTACCTTCAAGGGACAGGTCGGTATTATCTGTAAAAGTGCCAATTATTTTAGGAAGGATTTCTATTAGTTTCCCAAGATACTAATAGTTATTCTGAGAAAGCAAGTCGGGGTGGGGTGTGAACAGTTTCTTTGGGGAATGTTGCGTTAAAGGTAAAAAGGTTTGTTTGTTTGTTTGTTTTTTGCAAGACTTATCAGAGCCTTTAAGTAGACTATTGAGCTTTGTGAATCCCCCAATAGAAAGCCATAGTGTGCAGCTTTCTCCAGAATCCCTTGGTTTACCTCTAGTAATGGGGGTGTGTAGTGTAAGGGTACATGGGAGAATAAGGAAAATATGAACCTCTCTAAAAATCAGGGCAGTCACACTGCTGGGCCTTATGGAGATGGTGATGTGTTCAAGGGCTGGGAGGCTCCAATGAGGATCCAAGTTGCTCACATCCAGAGCTTGTGGTCTCTGGTGTCTTCTCATACATAGGACCCACATATTTGCTGGAGTATGCTTCTCACTGCTATAATGACCCATTCTCTATGTATTTCCAATTCAAATTCGTGAGAAAGTTCCTTCTATCTGAACCAGCTAATGACTACTGTCCCTGGTTGGGCAGAGTCTTGTGCCAGGCCCTGCCGTAGGCCACTAAAAAGAATGTGAATGTGCTGCCCCGTGGGCTCTAATGCAGTCAGTGGTCGCCTCTGTGCTGAGTCAGCTTTAGCACCACTTCCCCGGAGCAGAGGCTGTGGGCAGCTGGAGAGGCAATCTCGTGAGTGATATATCTAAGACAGTTCACCTCTTGAGCACTGTGCATATACCTCCCGCCCCTGCCCTTTCCTCTATATTCATTTGCAAAGCCACCACACCTCATGTGATCTATCAAGTCTACAGCTGCGAAGCCCTCTCATCCACACGTGGAAGGCTGCACACGTCATGGCAAATAGTGCATGGAAGGTCTCAGTTGTTCTGGAGCCTCATGTGACCATTGAGTGCACAGTCTGTTGATAATTTGCTAAAAGCAAAGGATCTCAGCCTGGGGAGAGTCTGTGCATTTTGGTCTCCATGTTGAAACGCACCTCTTGTCTCCAACCCAGTGAGGGTATTGACTGCTGCGAAGCGTATGGATTAGTGGATATCTGGATGGTTCTTGCAAATGTACAGCCAAGTGGCATGGTCAAACACACCTTTTTCCGCCAAAGCAAGAAATCGCTCTCTAGGTTTGAAGGAAAGAAAAATGAGTTATCTTGTAGATTCTCTGGTAGATGAGTACTTCACTTTGCAGCGTACTGTCAGGAGTTCAGCTAAGTCAAATGCATCTCTGCTTCTTTATTTCCGTGTGGTCTCAGCTGACTCTCTTAGGAAAGCATGCTGCCAGAGAAAACCCAGCTGCCCGTGGTGGTTCTCTTTTTAAAAACATAGTCAACCAACCCAGCATTTAAAGATTTGTAACAGCAAATTTTCTGTTAGTCATGGTTTTAGAAAGGTTGGAGAATGTGGTCATATATGTGGGTTTGAATTTATGGAGGAACTTCAAGCTCTGTTCTAGGTGAAACCATCTTATGTGTCATAAACTGCCTATTCCTGGTTTCTTAGCATGATGGTATGTTCAGTGGGGCAGGTGGGTGAATTAGCATCAGGTGCCAGCAAACAGGTGGGACCAGGAAAGCTGACCAAGGCAGCGGTAGTCAGCACTGCAGGCCAGGGGATCCAAGGCATTCTAACCATTGCTTATCCAGTCTGGCTGCTGTCGGTGTCCAAATAGTCTGATTTACAGGCTCAGGGGTGGTATCAGTACTGCTGGGCAGCAGTGATTCTGGCTGATTCTCTGGGTTAAGTATGTGCCTGTTAGAGGCCATATGACAGAGTTGAAGGTGAACACATTTGAGAAACAAACAGACCTGTGGTTGAATTTTGATTTTGCCACTTACTAGATGTTTGACCTTAGGCTTATTTTGGCTTAAATTTCTGTGAGGCTCAACATTCTTGTCTATGAGTCAGCATAATAATACCTACTTCCCAGAGTTTTTTGTGTATATTACAAGAGATGATGTATGCAAAGGTTTGGAAGAATACCTGATACCTTCTTAGCTCTCAGTAAATGCTCTCTCTCTTTTTGAATCAGAGGATAAGGGGATCTTCCTCTTTTACTTAACAAAACCAGCAGACTTACCCTGGCACACACATCTCCCCACAGTGCTGCCTCAGTTCTTGTTCTCTTTTATTAAGTGGGAAAAAAACCCCTCAGTTTTCTGAAGGTGATGGAGAGGAATTTGAATCAAAAAGCTCAAATCCTACCTGGTGCGTTTCACCCTTCCTTTTGGGTTCTTACAATTGTTATTGCTGGTACCACCCTGCCACCCTCAGGAGTATATCCTCCTCCCCATCCTCTGACTTTAAATTACTTAAAAGCATGGATATACTCATAACTCAGCTCTGAAGTTTGACTTACATATGACCTAAGCGGACAGTCTATGGGAAGGCATCTTTCCCCAATAGAATAAAAATCCGGTCTCTTGCTTCTTTTAGTACAGCTGAAGCAGCTGACCTTTTCAAGCACTCCTAAGTATTAGGGAACAACGAGTAGGAATAGTTTACATACTTCACGCATGATTCTGCCCCAAGTCGTTTGTACTCAAGGCTCTCAGGCCCTGTCCTGTGGTCTTTCCTGACACCCTACGCTCTAGGGGTGTGTGTGTTGGAGGGGGGGTCGTGGGTACAGGGAGCTGGGGGATAGGAAGGGAGGGAAGATGGGCACAGCTTTGCAGGCATGAGCTCCTCATCCTCAGATCCTTGTTCCTCTTCACTAGGAGGTGACGACTGATGCCTTCCTCCAACGTAGACTGCAGCCACTTCACCACTTTGTAGTTCCCCTGAGGGTTCAGGCTTCCAGTTTAAGAGCCAGTCTGTCACACCCCCAACTAGTTAAAGCCAAGAATGACTTAGCCTGTAGGTGACTCCCAGCCCTTTCGCACAGGGAGGGCTCTTTCTTTGTAAGATCTGACCACATAATGGTCATAGCATCCACGTAATGACAGTACCCACACACAGCAACTGATCTCTCCCATGAGCTCTCAAGCAGCTGAGAAACGATGATAGAGAGGAAACCCAGAGTGGAGTCCAGTTAGAGGAGAGCCTGGCAGGGGTTACGGCAGAAGGTCTAGGGCTTCCGTGTGGGAAAGCTGAGGTCGAAAGCCCACCCCCAAGTCATTTGTACTCAAGGCTCTCAGGCCACCCCCGAGAGTGCAGGTGGGGATGTTTGCAGCCCGCTGCTCATATAGGTGTGCAGAGACTAAAAATTGTCATTCCCGAGTTAGAGGCCAGCTGTGGAGGAGCCAGACCATGCCTGGCCACCCCCCTGATGTTTGGGGAGGGGCTTGTATAGGATCGACAGTTCTGGCTCTTGTGGGCACAAGCCTTGGCAGGACTGGCCTTGAACCTGCAGGAGCAGAGCTTGTTAAGGGCAGCTGGGGGAGGTGTGCCGGGGTAATGACCGGGAACTCTCTCTTGGTCTTGCCTTCAGCTCTGTGTGTCTCCTTGTCTCTCACCCTGGTTTTAGCCTTTTCTTTCTTTTCCCAGCTCTTCCTTAGATGCATAAGAATCCCCTGGGTGCCTGTTAAAATTGCAGTTTCCTGGGACTCATCCCCAGTGATTCCGATTCAGTAGTTCTGGGTGGACTGGGGCCCCATAACCTGAAAATTTAACAGCCACACAGGCTTATTCTGAAACAGGGGTCTATAGACCCCACTTGACAAGTGTTATGTTCGATGACTACAGAAGACCTAGAACTGGAGTTTATTTACCCTTATCTGAAGTGGTATGTTCTGAATGTCCACATACCATTGATAACTGTTGACTAAGCTTGAACTTGCTGTTGACTTTCTGACTACATCCTGGTTAGTAGCCAGGAGATAAAACTAATGTAATGAAAAGCTATAATTTTAATTCACCAGAAGCATACATGTATAGGCAAATACTTCACAGCTCTGTGCTTATTTGTGTGCACCCACAGAGTTCATTTATCTTGACTCTGAGTGGCAGGATTGCCATTCAGGAATTTCTATAAATTGATAGTAGCTGCTGCTGCTCCTGACTCTGGACTGAATGAACAAACAAATGCTAATGTTCCTCTGTGTCATTATTGCTGCAATGTGATGTTTTCCCCCCAAACCCTAAAAGCCTTTGCAATGTTTTTATCTAATGAGGATGTGAATCACAAATGTTTCCAAAGTAATAAGGTAATGTCTATGCAGGGCCTCAGAGTTTAACCATTTCTTCTCTCATGTGTGGAGCAGAAGAAACGTTTGAGGAGGCTCACTCTCCGAGTGTGTGGTGGGCAGCATCTAGTCTCCTTCCTGGGGACACTTGCTGAGGATGGTTCTAGAAGGTCAGTGTTCTTCCAGTGGAGGGCCATGTTGCTGCTGCAGCCAGAGACTTCTGGCTAGTCGTGCTGATCCTAGGTTAGCCTCAGGCTGTAGTTCCTGTATTACTATTATTTTTGAGAGTTCTACTGTCAGGTTTGGAGATAATTTGTTACGTGGTTGGAGGAGGCCAGTGCCATGTACTTATTCAGTGGGAGTCCTGATTTCTGGGATCTTGTTTCTATCTGTCACTAGCCAGCTGAGTGACTCCGGATAAGACACCGACTCTCTTAGTCGTTGGTTTTCTCATCTGTGAACCGGGGATGGTACTTGTGTTGTCTTCAAAGTCTTTGCGAGGGTCAGAGGGAACTGGGTAGGGGACTTCTGTGGGAAACATACACCTATCCAAGTCCAAACAGCACTATAATTTTAGGCCTGATCTTTATACAAAGCCATGGTGGGAAAATGCATCACAGTCTTTATATCGATGCCCACCTTTCAGAAGACCAGTTCAAAATCAACACTATTTTTTAAAAGTTTTAAAAAGAAAAGCCAGTAGCATATGGGATCTTCTCTCTTTTTCTTGACAATGATTTATCTTTTGTTTTTCAAAATTATGTGATGACCAGCAATCTTTCATCTGGGGAACTCAGTGTATGCACGACCCCGTTTACCTGTGCGACAGGTAGTCAATCACATCTAAAGCACGTTGCAGAATCATAGCTCCTGGGAGACCAGTGGCTCCAGGACCACTGGTGGATGACAGAAGTTAGGAGTTTGCTGTGGCACTGCCAGAGTTGTCGTTGGTCGTCTGAGATGTGCAGTAGCAGGCGATACTTGCCGCAGGAACCATGAAGCCATGAATCAGCTTGGCGAGAGGCGGTTCCGCACACGGCCTTGAGACAGCTTACGAATGTCTGTGATTCAGCATTTACTAAGAGTCGCCATTTTTCTCTTCTACAAACAAGTTTCACATCGGCGACTCAACCAAATTCAAGATTTGTTAGCACACTGAATGTGAAATCGTCTAGGAAAGTTTAAAATGGGAGACACATATAAGCTATTATTTTGCTATTTCTAAAAGTTCTACATCTCTGAATTCATTCTTTTTCAAAACAATTTGTTTATTGAGATAACGACATGCATTCTGTAAGCAGCACACATCTTAAGTTACATGCAAACTCGTTAATTCTTAAAATTGTAAATTCTTAAAGAAGTCTTCAGTGCCTTACGTGCTTGACCAAGAAGGTCAGAAGGGGCTTCCCTGGTGGTGCAGTGGTTGAGAGTCTGCCTGCCGATGCAGGGGACGCAGTTTCGTGCCCCGGTCCGGGAGGATCCCACATGCCGTGGAGTGGCTAGGCCCGTGAGCCATGGCCCCTGAGCCTGTGCATCCGGAGCCTGTGCTCCGCAATGGGAGAGGCCACAACAGTGAGAGGCCCGCGTACCGCAAAAAAAAAAATAAAATAAAAAAAGGTCAGAAGGTTGTTGCAGTGGGTTATGTGTTAAGATTGGATTCATCTAGGCACTAAAGCTGATCTAATAATATTACTGGAATGGGAACTGGCTCCTTGCACACATCTCACCAGTTAGGAGTGTGTATATGGGTTTCAGTGCATTTACGTATGCATGTGTAATATGAGCACATGGATAGAAGAACAGAGTATGAGTTATATAGGAGTGTGTGTGTAGGGGGAGGTGTGTGTGTGTCTAATAAGGCTCTTCTGGCTACAAGGAGCAGAGCCCCAGGGAAGAGGAAAAGGGCTAAGGCCACAGGAACCTGGACCTCACCTGGAATGGAAAACACCCCAGGGTCGAGGTACCGGGGTCCTCACCATGACGGGCTGCGTGGTTTCTCCTCCTCTGTGTGACATCTTCACCGCCCTCTGTGTGACTGCTCTACCTCATCCTTGTCACTAGGTCCTCTAGTTCTTACTCGTTTCTTCTTCCTCATAACTATGTGGTTTGCACATGGCTTCAGCATGCCCTGGCTGCACTCTACCTTAAGGCATTTTTTTTTTTTTTTTTTTTTTTTGCGGTACGCGGCCTTTCACTGCTGTGGCCTCTCCTGTTGCAGAGCACAGGCTCCGGACACGCAGGCTCAGCAGCCATGGCTCACGGGCCCAGCCGCTCCGCGGCATGTGGGATCTTCCAGGACCGGGGCACGAACCCGTGTCCCCTGCATCGGCAGGCAGACTCTCAACCACTGCGCCACCAGGGAAGCCCCTACCTTAAGGCATTTTTAAAGTTTTGGCTCCTGCTAATGACGGAGCAGTCTTTTCCATGTTTCTTAGCTTAAATTTCAGAGATACAAGGTGTTCTGTATAGGCTGCTGACCAGCCTGCTGTTTGTCTTTGGTTCAAGAGTTCACCTCTGGCCCCATAAGCTATGGCCAGGGGACAGGTGGGGAAGGCACTTGTGGGACAAAACATGGCTCCCTAGGCCTTTCCCTTGAGCAGAGACTATATAGGTTGGGCAGTATTACTTAGAATGCCTCGGAATTGACAGCTTTAATATAGTGAAACAGGAGACTGTGGAGAAGTGGACACCTTGGTGGTTCCAGTGGATATTGGGACTCTAACAAGAGAAGGGAAGAACAGAGAGAAGAGAGCACACTCCCCTGAAGGGGATTAAATTTCTCCCACCCATCCTGTAGCGGCCGGATTTGTTCTATGATGAAAAGTCATGAACCAAGATAGGCAGCTAAATAGGTCACCATGGGGGCATGACTCTTAGATTTGCCAGAAGGTGCTAGCTACAGCAGAGAGGAGCCCATGTCATGAAGGATGTGTCGGGCCAGGCAGACATCACGTCTGCAGAGAAGCCCTGATTCACAAAGCAGCACACTTCTGCCTGTTTCAGAGGCGGGTGAGGGCAATGGCTTTTCCAGGCCGATGTATCCCAGGAATTCCCATGTGTCTTTGCAGCAGCATCCTCAATGTTAGAAATATGTATATTGTTGTATTTTCCACTGATTGTCTTAGTGTACTTTTGTGGAACGAAGGTTTGTCCGGTATTTTAGATGTACCCAGCGGGAAAAGGAAAGAGAGTAAGCTGGAGAGAGGGTATTCCCCTGGCATCATTCCAAGACACTGAGTGCCTGGAATGCCTAGCATGTTCACCTGCCCCAAGGTTAACGTGGAGGGAGCGCTGCCAGGAAGGCGTCCAGATTTGACATTGAGGAAGTTAACTGCAGGCTGTAGCAAGTGACAGATACTCTGGATGTCTGTGCAGCCTCAGGCAGAGAGGTACCTCAGGAGTCTTTGGTCTCTGGCATCTGTTTTGTGTGCCAGGAAGAGGAAACCCCTCCCATCCTGTCATAGAGTTCTGGGGACGGGGGCTGTACTAAGCAGTCTGATCTTCAGTTCACAAAACTTCCAGCTCCTTGTTTCCAGGCATAGGGCTCGGGTGCCCTCTTCTTCCATCTCAGCTTGCCTGAAACCAGTGCCCATTCTTGCTCAGAAGAAATGGCCTGATTATCGCCTTGGTCTCCAAGTCTGTGCTAGAAGCTGCTCTGGATATCTCACGGCTGTGTCCCTGGTGGCATGTTTTAGGAGGATGACCCACCTCGAAGTCCTTCAGTGGCCCAGAGCCCTGGAAGATTCTCTCTGTAGGAGCATCGAGGGTGTCAGGGGACGGGGTGAAAGAAGTGGTTAATAACATGACCTGTGGTCAGAGACATTTCCCACCTGTGTATGTGAGTGCTTTCAGATCCACGAAGCCATGTGGGGTGCCGCGGTCACATGAGATGCCCATCCCTTTCCTGAGCTCAAAGTCCGCAGCGGGCTAGACTCTCACAAGCAACTAGACCACGGTCCAAGTGATTGCTCCAGAGCCAGTTCATCATCTTGCAGATCTGGCCAAACCTTTGTTCTTCTCTGCAGACCCCAGGGAGCTCAGTGGGGAAGCCTTCTCATGGCAACCCTCCACCTGGACCTCCGCTCAGGGAGAGGAGGGTGGGCTACTTTGCAGGCACTTTCCTTAGCAATCACAGGATGGTTTTTAGACTTTATTAAGTATGAGCTGACGAGGCTGGCTTAGTGAGGAGGCCCTGTGATTTTAAACTATGGGCCGAGGAGAATTTGGAGACAGGGCAAAGACTCTGAAGGGAGCAAGGACTCTTTCAACCTGAGACCTGCCGTGAGCAATAAGCAATGATGAGCGATAGTCCTCAATTTTGAAAACATGTTGTGTAATCCTTACCAATATCTTGTCTACATCCCCCCTTTTCCTGCTTTGTACCACACTTGTTCCCTTTTTCACAGACCATGTTGCCCACGCAACCCTCACCTGTGTCTGTAAAAAAAAAAAAATTATTTATTTATTTATTTTTGGCTGTGTTGGGTATTCGTTGCCGCGTGCGGGCTTTTCTCTAGTTGCAGCGAGCAGGGGCTACTCTTCGTTGCGGTGTGTGGGCTTCTCATTGCAGTGGCTTCTCTTCTTGCGGAGCACAGGCTCTAGGCACATGGGCTTCAGTAGTTGTGGCTCACGGGCTTAGTTGCTCCACGGCATGTGGGATCTTCCCGGACCAGGGCTCGAACCCGTGTCCCCTGCACTGGCAGCTGGATTCTTAACCACTGCACCGCCAGGAAAACCCTCACCTGTGTCTTATAGCTGCACTGGTTCGGTACCAAATTCAGCATAAAGTATCTTGCAACTGGGTCACTTCGTCAATATGTATAACTGGCTATTTATTCACAATCACTTTTGAATGAGTTGAGTGGTTGGCTCATCCAGGCCACTCCAGAGTCACCCAATGAGTGTTCTTAAGATCCTGCTGTCCACATGTCCCTCCTTGTTTCAGAACCCACCATGACCTACCCATGACTGTGCCTTGAAGTCCACTCTCCTCCAATCTCTCAGTGTCTCCTCCGATCTACCCACCCCATGCCTCTCCAGTCCCCTTTCCCCTTCTCCCCAAATGGCTCTATCCTTTTTGGTCATGCCATCCCCACATCTGTTCGTGGTAGGGGCTCACCCCTCTGCCTGCATCAGGCCGCCTAGTTAAGTCTCATCCAGCCTGCAAAGTCTGCCTCAGTTCTTACCTTTTTGTGAAGCCCCCTAACTGTCTTCTTTCTCCTATACCGTTTCTTCTTGCCCTGAGTTTTTAAAGAGCCAGATGCTTGAGGAGAAAGTTACTACTGTTTTTAAGTTCCCAAAGCTTTGAGTATGAAGGGAAGTATGTGAATGACTTAAAGAGTCTTTATGAGTCATAGAGTAGGAGAGAATGCATGGGATGACTGAGTAGTTTTTGGACATAAGAATCCTTTCTGGGCTGCTGGTGAGGCGTTTTGGGGAGGGGGTTGGGAGAGGAGAGCAAAAGAGTTTAGAGCTACTGTTGGGCCCTGTTCCATCTCTGGGTTTGGAGGGTAGATGTAGATGCTCCTGGATGGGTTTGGGGTCCGAGGCCACGTGGCCACACACCTCGCTTCCTGAGGGAAACTTTGTGCGGAGGAAGCTCAGCATGTGCTTTGCCGGACATGGCAGCTTCCGAAGCATAGAAATGGCCTCACAGTAATTTTAGGCAGAAAGAGAGCCTCGTTAGATGTCCTCCTTCCCTTTACAGACAGGCCTCATTTGGCTCCCGGGAGGCATGGAGAAGCTCTGAAAAGTCTCCTAGGTAACCGGTAGTTTAAAACCTATGGGCTTGACAGGGATTCACCCTGGTTTAGGTCAGGGAGCCCAAAGCAGAGGCTGTTGGGTGGACATTTCGAGTCTGAGAATGAATGGAGAGAGGAGTGGCCAAGCCTGAGAGGGTTAGTGGAGCCAGAGAAGACCATAGTGCAGGCCAAGCTGGGTGGGGGGATCCGAGGCTTTCCAGGAGCCATCCCGAGCTTTGCTTGTGCTGAGGGGACCGGTGGCAAGTTATTTCTGAGGAAGGGGAACCTGGACACTCAGTGGTTAATCATGATGAAGGAAATGAATCAGGTGTGGCGCTAGCGGATTCCAGGTGTGATGGGCAGCAGAGGACACGTTTGAGTTGATGCAGGAGGAGATGGAGATGGTCACGTGGGAGGAAGGGTTCTAGGCGGGGGGACAGCGTGCGCAGGCTCCGGGAGCAGAGAGCAGGTTGGGTTTGGGGGACTGAAAGGAGGTCAGAGCACTGGCTCTGGCGCTGCAGGAAGACGGTGGTATGGGACAAAGTCTGGAAGGTGACGCAAGCCTTGTGGCTCTGGAACTGAGTTTGGACTTATGTCTTCAGTACAGTGGAAGCTGTCAAAGGGATTGAACAAAGGAGTGACACCATCTGATTGGCTTTTGAAAGATTATTATGGCTGTTCTATGGAGTCCAGATTGGGAGGGGTCAGGGGTCCAGAATGGCAGCCCAGGGATGAGATCCTCCCACCCACACAGGAAAGCCCAGCATATTCAATCTCATTCTCCACCTGGTTCCTTTGCCCTGAGCATCCTTTCTGTCCTGGGGTTTGACATGGGACTGAAGTGCCCTAAAAGCCTCTCAATTCAATGCAATATATATCATTGACTATCTGCATGTGCTCACCCTTAAGCAAGGCACTCTAGGGGATTCAAGAGACAGGACCTGATTTCTGTCCCCCAGGAGCTTTAAAATTACACAAAGAGGAAAGACATTTGTTTATTGATCAAATAGACAACCATCCTCTACCATCCAGGCACAGGACTTAGGGGAAGACTAAGATATGATCTTTGCCCTTTCTTCTGGGGAGACAGAAGTTTAAAGAAAAGTTTGCACAATTTTATGTAATAGTGGTACATGCTGAATGTTAAGGAAGGGAGGGAGGGAGGGAGGGAGGGAGGGAGGGAGGTACTATGTCAGGAAAGCTTCTCACAGGAAGTGATATTTGTAGTGGATCTTAACCAGGAATCAGGAATAGGGATGGGCTGGTGGTGAAGGTGAGAAAGGACATTTTAGGCTTAAGACTAGTCTTATTCAAAAGTAGGCTTGCTGGACACCACACTCAATATGAGTCAACAGTGTGAAGTGGCTGCTGAGAAAGCAAGTGCCATTTAGGTTGTATTAATGAAAGCATAGTTCCTAGAATGAAGAAGGAGATGATTGTGTGGTGCTGTTCTGATTATAGAGCTGTTATGTATACATGAAGGATATACATGTAGAATTGGATGGATGTCTTAATCTGGGACCTCTGAGAACTAGATGCCAAAATGAGGTTAAACATGTAATAATTTTATTAAGGGAAATTCCTTGGGAGAATAATAGGGAGAGAGCCAGGGAAGGCTGGGAGAGCCATCAGACCACAATATAAGTCTTACCCCAGTTGCAGGAGAGAGGGGAGAAAGGTTGGGTCGAAGCATTCTAGACTGTCATGCAGGCTAAGGAAGGGTTAGCAAGGGCCTCAGGGAGTCCTCCAGCCGAAGTCAGCTGTCTGAACATCCTGTGTTTTTCCAGGATTTAATATTCCTAATGCACTTGATCATTGGCTGGGGGCAGCCTGGTGGGAGTGTGGTCTTAGTGCAAACATGGGAGTGGATTTCTGAAGCAGCAGCTGGGGCCCTTGACTGATCAAACTCCCTATAGCTGGGGGACTGGAAGATTCACATGGCTGCCTGTAGAGGATGCCTGGGGCAGTGAGAAAATTCAACACCCTACACGGGAAAGAAGAAGCCTGAAGAAGTCTCAGAGGCGACCCTTATTAGTCATTTTTTTAAAAGTTATTTATTTGACATTATTTATTCATATGGCTATATGCTGGGGATATCTATAGTAACAGACCCATCCCTCAAGGAGCTCATAGTCTTATGGGGCTAGACTAGAAATCTGGGGGCTGCAGCCCGATATGTACTGTGATGACGGTATGAACACAGAACGCTGGGAGCACAGCCTGGTGATGATGCTGGTGGTGACAGCGTCACTAGATTCCTGGAGGAGCTCGAGCTGGGTTGTAAGGACAAACTGCAAGTCTTTAGGTAGAGGTAGGGGAAAGGATTCCACTAATATTCAAAGACACATGGTATATGGGATGAGACAATTTTCATGTGAAAAACATAATGGGATTGTTTGTCCCCAGTGTGTGGAAACTGTGGGCAGACAAATTTGGAATCAAAATAAACAAGAACTTTCTGATGGATGGAGCTTTGCAAAGGTGGGGACGGGTGCATTTCCAGTGCTATTCAGATCTAGCTGGGCAAGCTGTTAGTAGGGGTGGAGTCAAGTCAGGGAAGGTTGGTTGTAATTCTCAAGGTGATTGTTAGAGTCCATCTTATCCTTGAGATTCTGTGATTCAAAGGACCCCTTCCTGCCCTACAATACCTGGAAGACAGCCACTGGGGTAACCCTCTTCACCCTCTCAGCCTCAGGCTGTGAACTGGTCTGCAATTGCCTCTTGGCCAGGGATGGGAACAGGGGGCCCTATTTCTTATAAGAACATACAACATAGGCCAGGAGTCCCAGGCAGTGACTTTCTCTGGCTGATCAGGGGAGAGATTTCCATCAGCACTCTTCTGATTGGCCTCTCCAAAGAAGGAAGCGAGGCCATGAATATGCACGATGCACTGTAATTACTGCAAAGGCTTCTCAAAAACTCTATCCTTCCTGGAGAAGCCCTCCCTAGAGGCTTGACAAGTATCTGAGAGAAAACAGGCTGCTAATTAGCAAAGAAGTTAGATTATATATATTCCTGACAATATCAATTTTTAATAGAATTGGATACTAGTTGTTTAAATCTGATAGCAGAACCTACAATCAAAAAGGTGTTCGTTTTCAGAAGAAAAGTCAGAGCAGTGACAGCTGCAGACTGTTCATAAGACATTACTTACTGGTAATTCTGAAAACTGAGTGTCATGGATAAAGCATTAGCCACATGCTAGCTGTGGGGTCCTGGGAAAATGTCAGTCTTCCTGGATCTAATTTTCCTTATCTGTAAAAGGGGGATTCAAAACCTATCTGTACCTGTTAGAGTTCTCTGCTGAAAACAACAGACACAGACTTTGGCTGATGGATGCAGAAAAGCAGTGTATTAGAGGATGTAGGGAGCTCCTAGAATCAATGGGGAAAGTGGCAGAAACCAGGAAGGGCTACGAAGCAGAGATGCCAGCCCAGGTCATAGCCAGGAGCACTCCGGTGAGGATGCGCATGTTGCAACTGCCTTTCGGTGCTCTTCACTCACTGCTGCCCCTGAATGACTGTTAACTGTCTCTTGTGTCTGTGAGTCACTCCTCACAGATTCAAAGGCCCAGGAAGGAACATGTGATCGCTGCATCTGGACCCTATGCTAGGCCCAATCCGGTGAAAGCAGGAAGAAAGAATGTCCGCTCTTTGGGCTTCTATGGTGTCTCCTAAAAGTCCCAGAGAAGGGAATTGCCCTCAACAGGAAGGTTTTTGGACACTGGGTGGTCAAATACAAGACCAAACAAATGGGCAGTGGCCACTATATTATCTCTCCATAATTTGTGAAGCTGATGACTGTATATTAAGCTATCTCATACACACTAAAGTGCACTGCAATTGCCGGGAGTTACTGAGGTTAGGATTATCATCCTTCCATATATGGTTTTTCCTCCCAGGTACAGCTTGTTATTTCTTGTGCCTCCATTTCTTTGCTCTAATTCACCTTTCCCAGGAAGTCCTCCCAGATTGGCCATCTCAGCTTCTAGCTCTCCCTGCACTTCTTCAGCGCTCTGGCCTTCCCCTGTTAGATTTGTAGCATTGTTGCATTTGAACTTTTGGAGGAATCAGCGAAGTGGTTTTCACACTGGGTTCCACGGAGCACTAGGGTTTATCTCAGGCAGCAGCTGTTGCGGGTGGGTAGAGGGGGAGACTGAAGGACAGTCTGCTGACCTCTTTGTAGCCAGTTGGGTTTCCCGGGAAGCCAACCCAGAGAGCTAGAGTTTAAAGTGGAGGATGTTTATTAAGGGACAGCCTTGGGATGGATCCCTGTGTCGGGCTGTGGGAAAGCAGGCGTGGGTAGAGGGAGACGTCGAGCTGTGATGCAGCCCAACAATAGTGCCAGTCAACTGCTCAGGAGTCTGGAGCTAGAATGGTCCTTCATAGTTGTCCTGAGTTGGGCCAAGATGTCTGGGCCATCATTAAATGTGGGCTGCCCGAGGAGGGGAGTGTGATCTTGGTTGAGGGACCTCTCTGCAGCTGAGGCCATCCCTGAAGCTGCAGCTGAAGGCTGTCTGTGATCCTCAGCCCCAGCAGCTGTGGCATCAAGTTCTTCCTTAAAAGGATTCTGGGTGGCACATGGCAGTGTCCACCACAGGCCACCTCCCTGCTTCCTCATCCAGCTTCACCAAGAGAGAAGCAGCTTTGCTTTGACCTGTTTTATAGTTAGGGTTTCTACACAAGAGCCCCTTTGAAAGATAGATTCTATTGCTAAAAAATCTTAGGCATCACTGTTTTTGTCCAGCCCTCTTATTTTTTAGGGGAAGAAATGGAGGCCCAGCTTCCCTGATTTCTAACATAGTATTCTTTCTATTATACCAGGGCTGGCATCTCTTTATCTTTGTTTCCTTTCTTTATATACAACACCTGTAAGGACAGACTGACTGAATGTGGCACTGTTGGTTTCCTAGTGATATTTATACTCTCTTTCTTTCTTCCTTTAGAACCTCGGTTTGGTTTGTGCTCAGTGGCATGTGCTCAGTTAAAGAACCTCATTTCCCAGTCTAGTTTGCAGCGAGTGGTATCCATGCAACAAAGTTCTGGCTCATGAGAAGTAAACTGAAGCCTTCTGGGAAAACTCTACTTCCTTAATATTGCTTATATTAAGTGCTTCCACCACTTCTCACTTGTACCCCTTTGACTTTCTCCTGCTGCTTGGAATACAGACATGATGGATGGAGATTCAGCAGCTATTCTGAGAGAATAAGGACAAAGTTCATATCCTAAGAATGGCAGAGTAGAAAGCTAGAAGTGCCTGAGTCTAGATAGGCTTTGTGGAGCTCTCATCTATTTCGCCTGGACTTGCGTTACTTGAGGAAAATAAAAATCCCTATCTATTTAAGGTGCTGCTGTTTGGAATTTGGGTTGTCAAATCTAGTCTCAGATGGATAACACTGAGTTAAACAGAGAAAGCAGGATCTTGGACACGATGTGTTCAGATTAATATCTTCACTTGCCCTGGTTTCAGAGACATCAAAATCTCAGACCGGAAGAATCCGAGGCTTCCTGCCTGAAGACTTAGTGAAGGAAAAGGACATTGAACTGAGAACTTAGAAAACTGGATTCCAAGAAAACTGGGTTCCAAGTCCATTTCTGCCATTCACTAGTTGTGTAATTTGGACAAGTTGGGTAGCTTCACAGGGGCTCAACTTCCCCTAATTATAAAGACAGAGAGTAGAAGTAAATCTCAAAGTTTCCTTCTCTGTTCTAAGCCACTGTTTCTCTCAACCCATGACTGAGTCTACACTGGAAGTGGATCTGTGTAGAGTCACATTTTGGGGCAGTAGTTACAGGTTGGGATGTTGTGGGTGGCACAAGTGTGAGAAATAGCTTTGCTTTTAAAGGCTATTTCTTGCTACCTATAATCCAGTTTACTAAGGATTTTCTTTATACAAAAGTCTTTGTATTTTTTGTGGGTTGATTATTGGCTTAATTAGTGTAATTAAGCAGTTACAAAATTAGTGCAGACCTCTGTAAATAGGTACCAATAATGTGTAATTAAGTAACTACATCTTGTAACTATAGACTTGAAAATGCAGTGCCACTTTAGAGTCTTTGTTCTATTTTGTCAAAAAGTTGTTCTAAATCTACACACAGAACATTTAAGACGTTCACTTTACCCCATAGTTGAATGGGTGTTTTTTTATTCCTGTAAATTATTAACAACACCGTTTTTCCCTATTAGATAATAATAACATTGTATTTTATTTTCCAATCAAACATCTTTTTTTGTGGAGAGTCACAGAGTTAAAATAAATTTCCTTCACACTTTAAGAAAAAGTAGCTGTGACTCAAAAATCAAGTAGAGGGTTTGAGAAATGAAAGGAGAGAAATGGTGGTTTCAATTTATAGTATATAAAATAGAAGCTGGTAGGCTTGAGAAGAGTGATTTGAATTCTAGAAAAGGAAATCCAGAATAGCGCTACATGAATCACCCTGAAGTCACATCATTAGTTGTTGGAAGTAGAGTTTGGCTAATTTTCCAGGTATTTTATATACATTTTATTTGCATCCAAATTTTTAGATGCATAATATTTTTATCATTTGACAAATTTATTACAGGGGTTCCAAGATGATGGAAATGCTCCAGATTTGTGACATCCCTAGTCTTTTCAAATAGATTTGCAAGAATGGTCCTCCAGAGAGCATTCAAAGGGAATCTTCAAAGGGAATCTTCTGTTCCGTTCTAAAGAATAGCATGTCCGGGCTTCCCTGGTGGTGCAGTGGTTGAGAGTCTGCCTGCTGATGCAGGGGACACAGGTTCGTGCCCCGGTCCAGGAAGATCCCCCATGCCGCGGAGCGGCTGGGTCCGTGAGCCATGGCTGCTGAGCCTGCGTGTCTGGAGCCTGTGATCCGCAACAGGAGAGGCCACAACAGTGGGAGGCCCGTGTACTGCAAAAAAAAAAAAATAATAATAATAATAATAACATGTCCTATTGCTGTGTGAATGGGTTAGGAGCTGGGTGTAGTCGCCGTATTGGTGGAGTAAAAAACCATAAATAGTGACTCACATTCGAGGCGTATCGAAGGAAAATGATATGGCCTCTAATACTCCCCTTCCTTAGAACTTGAGGGTTGTGACTTCCTTAGAACTTAGAACCCCTAAGAGGTAGATGAAATGCCCTAGGCTGGGAGTTAGTGTATACTTAATTTTGGTGCAAGTTCTGCCTTTGACTAGTCTTGTGATTTTTCTGTTTCCTCACCTGGGATATGTACCTAAAAAGTGGTTCTTTTAGTGTATCTAGTTGTCAGGGTCAAATGGACAAAGGGTATATGGAAAAGAGCAAAGACAGTTGTAAAGCATATCTTTGTGTTAGGTTTTATTTCCTATTATTATTTGGGGATATGGGAGGTTTGGGGATGCCCTTCCATTTTCTTCGTGTAGGTCACTACTCGCTCCTCTTATTTATACAGATGTAGCTTTTTAATGAAACACCCTCATTTTGCAGATGAAACTGAGGCCCAAAGAAGTCAAGTGGTTTGTGTAAAGTTCAAAGTTGTCTAGCAACAGAGCCATTTTTAGAATGCATTGTTTTTTGACTTCCCATCAAGTGCCCTTTCCAATCACTCTTATTACTTATGGCTAGTGTTGTCCTTGGGGACTGATGGGAGTTGGGGAACCATCTATCCTCATGGATATATCTCTAGGAGTAAAGCAGACCCTTCTTATGTTGACATTTTCCTGGAGGAGATCTGGATGTCGATGCTTCTCAGTATCCATCTGAGACTAGATTTGACAACCCAAATTCCAAACAGCCCTTTTCCTGAAAGATAGGAGGAGGCAAGAATTACATTTGTTGAACTAAGATGATGCTTTCTCAGGTGAATTATGAAAACTTGGGATGAAGAGGAAAAGCATAGGGTGAACTGGCTCTGCCTTATGCAGTATGTGGGGCGATAGTCTGTGGACTTTAGATGAGACTAGAGGGGGTGAAGTTGTTAGGGCAGTGGAGGAGATACTAGGTGTCAAGGAGCTTTTTATTGTATAACGGAAGGAGTTTCGTGGCTTTGGGTAGAGCAGGTTGGTGGTAGATCCAGAGCTATGGTGTATAAATACTCTAGTTATTATGTTCTTGTAACACAAGTTGAAATATGCTTTTTTATGTCTCCACTGGTTACCATTTGCTAACTCTTAACTGAGATGTTTGTTGATCTGCTTCAGGACTTTCTCTTACAATTGGTGGAAAGAGTGCTTTTCCCTTAGGATTGGATAAAAGGATTCATTTTGGACGACTGAACCCACTCTGTGGAATGGATATATAATTTACAGAGGACTTAACTTAAATATAGCTTATAGGCAGAACTACAGCCATGGTATAGTATGATTTTTATTACCTTATCTCTCCTTACTAAGAAATGGAAAAAATTTGAGACATTTCTAGTTTCTATTCAGCTTCTCTTCTTTCAACACTTTAGTTTTTAATTTCTTGTCTATGTTTCCCTGCAGTTTGCATTCCATACTAAACTGCCTTAGAAAGTTTTTTTTAATTGAATGATGAACTGTAGTATCAATTAAGGAGACTATTCAGTGTCTTTACATACAGTTATTCAAGTTCAGACTGGATTTCTAAGTGGACCACTTCTCTGAAGCTCTAGTTACCTTCATTCCCATTCCTAATATCATGCTAAAACTTCTAATTCACACTTTAAACAATGCCTGCCACTTCTTTGGTATTGGGAAAGCCTATTGGGTTTTATATCTCTGCACAAGGCTGAACTACTCAGAATTGTTCTGTGGCAACAAGTTTACCAGCCCTAAATTTTGTTGACCAGATGAGAACAATGGCTAGGAAGTTTAATCACTGTCTGTAGAAGTGCATCAAATTATATGAAATTCTTTTATCATCTGGTTTTGATGAATAGGACATCATATATTTTGTCTACCCTGGATCAAGGGCATTGTATTTTCCATTTAATTATTTTAAGCTCACTATGTTAGGTCAGAAACAGTGAAGGGTCTGAGATTTTATCCTACATACAAGCTAACAAGTCATGCTGCCATTGCGTGTCCTCTGTGTATATGTGTGTGTACTAACAGAAAACAGAAGACCTCTGGGTCAGACCCAAAGACAGTTCATTATGTACAGAAAAACCTGCAACTTCTTAGCTCTGGTTCTCCAAGCCCCAATCTGCACGTGGTGATACGGTGAGGGCCAGCTAGTAACTGCGCATGTGGTAGGGTGCATTACAGGACAGGAATTCCACAGTAAGGAAGCTCTGATCTTATATAGGGCCTCTGGCAGCTTGCCCATCCTTCACTTCCAAAAGAAAGAGACCTCTCTTTAGTCCCTTTAGATCTTTCTTTAGTAAACCAGTCTTTTCCAGGTTGGGAAGAAGTCTTTACCTTTACTACCCTGGAATGTCTCTGGAGAGGGGTCTTTAAACTTTACTATATTGGTCAGGAAACAGATCCTTCCTCTGACGTGGAGGGATACACTGTCTCTAGTTTCCAAAGCTGTTTGCTAGTCAAACATTCTGGAAGAGATAGTTCGAGATGTGCATAAACATCAGACTCATGAAGAATTCTCTCTCAACATATATGTAGACAACATCTTTCCCATAAACCAATTAATAAAAAAACAAAAACAGATAAACGTTTGAGGCTCCTCGTGAACTCTAGGATAAAATCTAAACTTCTTAGCCTGGCATTCAAGGCCCTTCTCTCTCTGTCTGCCTTCTACAATTCCCCATCTCTAATCCTCTGCTTGGACATAACTGACTTCTCAGTGCTGTCTTTTCCTTTCTGCATAGTCTTTCTCATGGCCTTCATTCTCACCTTCCCCTGTTTTTGGAGTGCCTTCCCTCATCTCCTTTCTGTTTTATTAATTCCTTCTCATATTTCAAGAACTAGTTCATCAAGGGTGTATCACCCATCAGGCACCCATTCTTTCCAGTTTTAGGGTAGGTACATCTTCCTATCTGAGCTAATACTAAAACCTGGCATTCATTGTATGCAAAAGGATACATACAGTGTGACCTGATTTCCTTGCAAGGAGACTATCACCCCCAGGGCTCAGCTATTTTAAGGTCAGAATGCAGTGGGGAGTAGAGTGGGTCACACTGGTCTGTGGCCTGGTTAGCCTGGTACCTCAGTCCTTCAAAGGCCCCTTAGATTAAAAGCAGGTTGCTGGGCTTCCCTGGTGGCGCAGTGGTTGAGAGTCCGCCTGCCGACGCGGGGGACACGGGTTCGTGCTCCGGTCTGGGAAGATCCCACATGCCGCGGAGCAGCTGGGCCCGTGAGCCATGGCCCCTGAGACTGCGCATCCAGAGCCTGTGCTCCGCAATGGGAGAGGCCACAACAGTGAGAGGCCACAACAGTGAGGCCCGCGTACCAAAAAAAAAAAAAAAAAAAAAGCAGGTTCCTGAGGAAACCAAGGCTGTGGACTGTATTCTGATCCCCTAAATTCAGGATTAAAATATGCCCCCAGCCTCTTCAGCTATGTCCCACTTCCAGCTCCAATCATCCTTCTAGAGAAGGGCTTCTCAAAACTTAACATGCATGAGAAATACCTTAGGAACCTTATTTAGTAGGTCTGGGGAAGGACTTGAGAATCTGTATTTCTGAAAAGCTCCTGAGTTATACTGATGCTGCTGGGCCATGGATCACACTTTAAGAGGAAAGGTTCTAGATAATTTTTAGTGATCAGGGTATGTGTGTACATACATGTGAATCTCTGCAAATGCTGTTTACCTAGAAAAAGAATCCAGAAAAGGAACTGATATTTCTGAGAATATTATATCAGAGGCAGGATTTTTTTTCTTTTCCATTTTACAGCTGAGAAAACTGAGATTAGAAAGAATAAATCTTTCTGATAATAAGCAAAAGAGCTAGAATTCATACTCATTCCTTCTCATTCCAAATCCTCGGTCTGTCCACCACACTAAGGTCAAGGTATTTCAGGCCTGTTGACTGACACGTGGAAATAATACCCTAGGCAGCCCGCAGGCCCTGAATAACTCTGCAGTGCTTTCAGTTGAGGTGTCTTGCAGAGCAGGCAAGCGGGGTATGTGGTCAGCTTGGATCCAGTTGACGAGAGCCCCTTGAAAGACAAGGTACCTTGTATACAGAAGCATGTTGGAAAGTTCACAGAGTTCTTTTCTTGCTCTGTAACTTTCTCTGAATTTTCCAGACCATGTAATCCTCTGTAATTTCCAAAACCTAATAGCTTTTATTTTATTATTTATTTATTGAAGTATAGTTGATTTACAATGTTGTGTTAATTACTGCTGTACAGCAAAGTGATTCGGTTATACAAATATATACATTCTTTTTTAATATATATTCTTTTCATTATGGTTTATCATAGGATATTGAATATAGCTCCCTGTGCTATACAGTAGGACCTTGTTGTTTATCCATTCTGTATATAATAGCTTACGTCTGCTAACCCCAACCTCCTACTCCATCTCTCCCCCAGCCCCCTCCCCCTGACAACCACCAGTCTGTTCTCTATGTCTGTGATTCTGTTTCTGTTTCATAGATAGGTTCATTTGTATCATATTTTAGATTCCACATATAATCGATATCATATGGTATTTGTCCTTTTCTGACTTACTTCACTTAGTATGATAATCTCCAGTTGCATCCATGTTGCTGCAAATGGCATTATTTTGTTCTTTTTTATGACGGGGTAGTATTCCATTGTATCTATGTACCACATCTTTTTTCTGCATTCATTTCTCGATGGACATTTAGGTTGTTTCCATGTCTTGGCTATTTGTGAATAGTGCTGCTATGAACATAGGGGTGCATGTATCTTTTTGAATTATAGTTTTGTCCAAATATATGCCCAGGAGCAGATTTGCTGGAGAACCTAATAGCTTTTTTTTTTTTTTTTTTTTTTTTTTTGGCGGTACACAGGCCTCTCACTGCCGTGGCCTCTCCTGTTGCGGAGCGCAGGCCCCGGACACGCAGGCTCAGCAGCCATGGCTCACAGGCCCAGCTGCTCCGCGGCATGTGGGATCTTCCTGGACCAGGGCACGAACCCGTGTCCCCTGCATCGGCAGGCGGACTCTCAACCACTGCGCCACCAGGGAAGCCCAAACCTAATAGCTTTTAATGTCTTTTTCCAGTGTTTATTCATTGCTCTCCTGATTAAGGTATTTAGCTTTTAACCACATGGCATATACAGTGGGAAGTCAATACCAGGAAATAGCCTCATGGGGCTGGGCAGAAATGCTGCCCCTCCCCTGGCCTCCTTATCCTCCCCTCCCTGCCCCAGCCCTACCTTCTCCTGACCACACCTGTGGTCTCTGTGCGGTCTTGGGGGTAGAGACTGGCCAGTGAGCCATGGGCAGGGTTGTTTCAACCCTCATCTTCTGGTACTCCCTTCACTAGCAGGGGCTCCCTGAAAGTGCAGGACTCCTGGACCATCAGTACCAGGAAGGCCCAGCAAAAGCAAGTGAGCTCAGTGACTCTCAGACTTAGCAACGTGTCACAGTCACTTGGGGAACTTAAAAAGATACTGATTCCCAGCCTCACTTGGCTCTAGTGATTCTGAATCTCTGTAGATGGGGATCCTGTACTCTGTCTTCTTAGAAGAGCTACCTGGGTGGTACTGATACAGCTGGTTCTTTGACCAGCCTTCAGGACCCTTGTGTATAGGAGGGAAAAGACCCTCACACCAGGTTGGCAGTCAAGGTTGATCCCTATCACAACTTATTCCTGGGCCCTCAGGCAGGGTCATTTTCCCCTGTTCTAGGTCTCTGTTTTCACATGTATAAAATGAGGGATCAGGTTAGGTAATTTATTTGGCTGCTTACGGTTTTAAGTTCCAAAGACTCCACTGGGGTTACTGTGGCCCTAGAGAAAGCTCAGAGTGGCCTCAGGGTCACAGTCACCAAAGGTCCTCCGACGTGTGGCTCCCTGTTTAGTCTTGCTTGTTCCCCTCTTCAGGTATAAGACAGAGTTCTTCCCTTCCAGGGTGCTGTAGGACGAGCCGCTGCTGGTGTTTGTACCACTTCCAGGGCTCACCTCCTTCCCCACTAGTCATGTGGAGACACTAGATATTATCATTTGGGGGTTAGTAATATTTTAACTGGTTTAATTTGATTTTGCCTAAACTTACTCAGCATTACGACATGTCTAGCACTCTGCAAGAGTTTATGAGCTACAATTCCTAGAGATGAGTGGCTTTCCATCTGGCTGCGGCAACATGATGTCAATATGCTGAACTCAATAGGAATTCCAGGTGGGATAGTAGGTGTTCAGGGCTGGGAAGCTGGGAAGGCTTCATGGAGAAGCTGGTGCAGTTTTAACTGAGATTCTAGGCACAGGCAGAAGTCCCAGATGGGCAGAGATAGAAGAAGGAGGAGGCTAGTATAGGAAGACAAATCATCCTGGACACACATCCTGGGCCATTTCTAGAACAGGCAGGAGACTAACGGGAAGGAATATACTGGGGAGTGTAAGATGAGGCCAGGGTGATAAACTGACCCACTGAAGGGTTCAGACACTGTCCTGTGGCAACAGGGAGTCATGGTAGACTCCTGAATGAGGTAGGGATGTGATAAAAGCATTGTTCTGGGAAGACAGTTTGGGTAAGAGTATACCGAATAGTCTAGAGAAGAGAGAAAGCTATTGTAGTATTAATCAAGGAGTTAATCCGTGGCTGTGGCTGCTGTCCTGAGAGCCCAGTTCTGGGGCTGCCTTGGCTCTTCGGCCTGATGAAAACCCTTCACCTCGGGTTGGATTCCTCTGGTGCGATATGACCTCAGTCAATTCAGTACACATCTACCCAAACACTTCTTTGTCTGCAGCATTCAGTTAGGTTCTGTAGAGGATATGATGAAAATCAGGACAGCGACCCTCCTTTCAAGATTGTAATCGAGTAAATAGCTGTGTTCCTGACTTCTATGTCCTGGCCCCATGCCAGGAAGGTTCAGGAACTGTCTGTCATGCATCTGTTCCCATATCCATTCTCTGAGCACCTTCTTGTGCACTAGGAACTATCAAAGGCGATAATGAGAATTCAACTCACTAACGCTCATGAACCTTGGAGTTTATGTGGAGAAACCTGTGGACCTGGGATGACAAAATTAACAGTCGCCTGCTGAACGATGAGATCTCCACTCTTAATGAAATAGAAGCCAAAGAAGGAAGAGAAGGTGGTGATGAGAGAGGCCGGAGAAGCCTTTGTTACTGAGCAGAAGGGCTCGTGTGCCCATGGGACAGAAAGCCAAACTCTGATGGCAGGTGTTTGCAGCAAAGCAAGGGTTTATTGCTGGGTGCCAAGCAAGGGAGTGGGAGACAAGTCTTGGATCCACTCCGAATTGGTCTTTGAGTGACGGGTTTTTATAAAGGGGAAGAACTAAGAAGTTGGGATTAATCATCTTCTTGTAACATTTCTTAATCATTGTTTTGGGAGTCCGAATGCCTACGGTTTACAAGTCTGTGGTCTGGTGGCCCATGACCTAGGGGGTCTGTTAGCTCACCTTGCCCTGGAGAAACAACCTGAGTCTGTATGTTAACATACAGACATAATGTTATTGACAAAAGCAATTTTAGTCCTCTGACTCTGATTATTGTTCAGTTAGCACAGGATTGAGGTCAGAGGCAACAAGAAAGGGGATAACATTTTGGATAGAGAGGTTAATCATAAACTCGGCGGGGGAACTCGGTTTTAGGGGGACTCGGTATCACCTTCTTGGAGGGGGTGAGACTTCATCTAGCAAGGAGAGAGGATGTGCTCAGAACAGCACAGTTCAACTGCAATATGATGCAAGCCACAAACGTCATTTTAAGTTTTAGAGTAGCCACATTAAAAAACTAAAAAGAGGGCTTCCCTGGTGGCACAGTGGTTGAGAGTCCGCCTGCCGATGCAGGGGACGCGGGTTCGTGCCCCAGTCTGGGAGGATCCCACATGCCGCGGAGCGGCTGGGCCCATGAGCCACGGCTGCTGAGCCTGCGCATCCGGAGCCTGTGCTCCGCAAAGGGAGAGGCCACAACAGTGAGAGGCCCGTGTACCGCAAAAAAAAAAAAAACCTAAAAAGAAATAGGCGTAATTCATTTTGATATGTTTTATTTAGCCTAATACAACCAAAGTATCAATATTATTATTTCAACATGTAAGCAATATAGAAATTATTAATGAGGTATTTTACCATCTTTTGTTTTTTGTGTACTGAATCTTTGATGATTTTAGAGGTGTATTTTACACATACAGCTCATCTCGCTTTGGACTAGCCACATTTCAAGTGCTCAGTAGCAACATGTAATGGACATCACAGGAGGGTGGGTAGACAAGCAATTCCACATAGCTGTATTAACCCTAAATATATGGGTCTCAGTGCAGCCGTCACAGGAGGGAAAAGCCCTGGGCCCAAGGAAGCAGACACGCTATGGGAAAATGAGGAATAAAAATAAGTTAAGTTCCAGGGGCTTAAAAGACTTGGCACAGGGAGGTACCCACGTTTTCTGACACAACAAATTGTAAATGGCTCTGGGAGAAAAGAGGCCCTGAATAGGAGCTGCATTTCCAGAGAAATGAGAGTCCTTAAAGCTGTCTGAATAGAAAATAAGGTTATCATTATTCCTTATCATTAGAAGAGAGAAGAATATTAAAAGGAATCAGTTCAGCTTGAATAAAAAAGATAAATTTCAAGGAAACTGGCATACAGTTCATCCATGACTGGATTTGCTGTAATAAAGTCAGCCAGGGAATAAGCCCGGTGATTTACAGGGAGCTTGCTTCTGTAAAATTTACAAACTGCTGTGATAAAATGTCACCTTTTATGATGCATTCCACCCGGGCTGCATATATAAAAGGCACTGCAATGGAAAGTGTTGCAAAAACAAAGCCGTGGCCTGGCTCCCCAGCTGCCTTTGTCTGCTTTCCCAGCAGAACTGGGGATTTATGGAAAGAAGACCCAACCTCTCGCCTTTTACAGTTGTGGTTTGCAAACTGCCAGTGAAATGGCATCATTTCCTTTGGTTTTATTTTGCCTCCTCGGGGACTGCTTTCAATAATTTTGACTAGGAAAGCTTGGGGTGGGGTGCGAAAGGCTGGGATGAGGGAGACAAGACCCCTGATTCCAAGGGCTTCCAATCCAGTGGGGAAAGCGAGCATGCCCCCGAGTGATTTAACACAAATGTGGCAGGTAGGAACGTTTAATACAATCCATGTCATAATCCTTTACTTTTCTAGATCAAAATTTATCTGCTCTGAGTCTCCATCTGCCTGTTTGGTGGGAAATTAAATCCCAGTCATTACTGGGGTTCCTTCCCTACTCTATGAGATCATAGATGAATCCTGGGCTTTCACGGTACCCCAAGCCCAGGAGAGCCAGGTCCTCGGGCCATGATTTGTCCTTCTTCACATTTGTCCTTTTGCCTTCACAGTGGCCCTGTTGAGAATGATCCTGTCCCTCTGCCTCTCAGTCCTCGTGTTCTGAGGGAGTCACAGGGATAGCCCTCTGGTACCTCCCCCAGTGACCGCAGCCATCCACCCAACAGCCCCAAACAGATCTCCTATCCCCACCCACCCAGGGCACTGCCTCTCAGTGAGGCCACTGGCATCTCACCTTAACACCAGTCTCAAAGGAAACTTCACTCTCCTCAAGTCGGTGGCTTCTCTCTCCCCTCTCAGCACTCAAATCCATGTCCTCTTTTCAACAACCCCAGCTCTATGTTCCTCAGTGGATCCGAAATATAAATTCTGTGTGTGTGTCTCTGTGCACATATGTACATGTATGTGTGTAAAGATAAACTTGGATCTTGAAAAAAAAGCAATGTTGGCTCCTTTGTCCAGAGGTGGATGTAGGGAAATCAGTGTTCACGCCAGTTACTTAGTTTCTCTTCTGATAATTTTTTTGGCTATACTAGGTAGACAAGAATCTGTGCTATAATGAAGCTAGAAGCAAAGTGCCTGGGGATGTCAAGGGTGAGAGAGATGACTTTGAACATGGAGGAGCCAGGAGAGGCTCCAGGGAATAGGTGAGGTCTGATCAGGCTGTGAAGGATAAGAGAAGTTGGCTCTGTAGGCAAGGTCAGTTCAGGCGAGGTTAATTCAGGCCTGAGCTGGGCCTGCAGCGGGGGGATGGGCCAGGAAAGAACATTCCCTTTGTGTGTGGGTGAGATGGGAGGCTATCGAGGAGGAGGAAGTGGGACTATAGGGTTTGGATACAAGGAAGAGGGGCGGTGGCTGCTGTGTGGGCTGCTAAGCAGTGTGAAATGTACTGTCATGTGGCTATAGCAAGTACTTAAGCTCATCCTTGGCAGTTCTCAAGTAGTGGATGTAATTTAGCTTATGAAACTGGATATGTGGTATGTGGGTGGCACTGAAAACAAGAATACATTCCTGAGACGCTGCCACAAAAATGTTTGTCCATCAGATACCAGGAAAATATCCAAGCTGTCATAGCCAGACAGGTACTTGGATAACTTTATCCAAAGTGTGCTCCTTGACATTAACTTACCCAATACCTAACTCTCCATTGCACCAAGGGCCTGGGGCAGCATGCAGCACTGAGATCGCTCCCAATACCCTAATCCCTACCCACTCCCCTTGCCCCTCTTTCTCTGTTGTACAGGTACTGATGTCCGGCTCCTGCCTGTTAGACCTGGCAATCCTGGGAGGAGGAGGACCAGTCTCTCAGGAGGCAGAGTCCAACAGAGGCTCCTAGGGTTGCATTGGCCAGGGAGGCTGGCAGCTGGAGACAGGCTTTCAGGAATGAGAACCCCAGGATATGGTAGTGGGAAAACCACTATTATAGTCAGTAGCAAGTTGGGAACAGACAACAAAACAAGCAAGCAATCCATTTAGAGGCAAGGAGAATTGAGAGTAAATCAGTTCAGGAATGGGATCAGGTCAGTGGTTCAGAACCCAGGCTTCATCAGCAGCAGCACGCTGAATTCCTTGGTTACGTACTGCTTGGTATGTATGATGCTGGGTGGCCATGGGGATTTGCAGGGACTGTAGACCTAGTTTGCTAAAGAGGGAATGAAGCTGGTTGCTTTGAACTTCGACTTCCCCTGAGAGCTGAACCCTCTTAGCTGGAGAAGGGAAACATCAGCTTCCTTGTTCCACTCTTCCTTGGTTAGAAGGTGCCAGGGGGTCTGGTAAGAGAGTAGCCTGGACGGCTGGATAAGGTCCAAATCCAAACTGTTGGGCAGCTCTTCTGTGTCTTGGTTCTCTGCATCCTCAGTCATCAGCCTTCAGGAACTGTCCATTAAGGATCTGTCACTTGCAAAAGATGTATCTCCCAAATTAAGAGTTTAACTAGATTTTGTTCTGGGAATTGAGCAAGAATTGGCAATAATTTAGCTTATAAAACTGTAGTTTAATGAAAGTATAGGACAATAGGCCTGGAAGAGGCTTTTTACTATCATAAGATGAGAGTTTCTATGGGTGTTCTGACAGATTTACTGTTGTTTTAACTTAATAAACGATTTCTGTTTTAGCGTTGTTATTGTTCCCATGGTTATAGGACACTCTATATTGTGTTATTATATTATCCCTCCCCCTCGGTTTTTATGGTGGCATTTTTCTCTTTGCTTAGCTTGTAAATATACACATTTCTTCTGATCCTCCCAACTCTTCCAGGCACATGTAGAAATACCAGTTTGTCAGTACATGGGGTGGAATTTGCCCCAACCCATCCTTCCTTTCTTCCTTCTGGCTCATAAGGGCAGATTCCTCTTGAAGTCAGTACCCTCCTCCCAAATTGTTTTCATTTCTTCCTTCAAGCTATCCAAATAAAAATAACAGTTATAAGGTCTTATGCTTATAAAGCGTTTTTAGCTTTAAAATATGTTGTCTGGTGTGACCTTTATGATTGTCTGCGTGGTGGGCCATATGGAGGATGGGGATGTATTACTGTCTCCATTTTACATTGGGAAATGCAGTTCTCAGAGGATAAATAGGATGCTGAGGATTGCTTAGCAAGTCAGTGGTAGAGGCTGGACCAGAACTCAGCTTTCCTGGCCGGTGGTCAAGGCACTTCCCAGGTTGGAAGGGCTGGGTGGAGGAAGAAGGACTGATCATCAAAGTGGTAGCCTGTTGGCCATGGAATACTCCATCACTGTTCCATTACCCACTCAACAGATAATACAGAGCCTTACCCTCTCTTTTCTTCTCTTCTTATTCCCCAAGAGAGAAATCGCTGCCAGGAAGGAAAAGCAAATTTAAATCTATATCCTTCACTGTCACTGGACAGAGCCCATCAACATTAGATGGACAACAAGGTGGTCAACATTATGTAGGGGAGTTAGGACCGGCTGTAAGGGAAACCAGATCAAGTAGGAAAGGAATGGAAGAGCACCAATACCTGTGCCTGGTACCTCGTCTCAGTTAATTCTTTTTTTTTTTTGCGGTACGCGGGCCTCTCGCTGTTGCGGCCTCTCCCATTGCGGAGCATGGGCTCCGGACACGCAGGCTCAGCGGCCATGGCTCACAGGCACAGCCGCTCCACAGCATGTGGGATCTTCCCGGACCGGGGCACGAACCCGTGTCCCCTGCATCAGCAGGCGGACTCTCAACCACTGTGCCACCAGGGAAGCCCCTCAGTTAATTCTTTTAACAATCCTGCAAGGTAGGTGAATCCCAACTTCAAAAGAGAAATCTGGACAAAAAGAGTCAGGGACAAAAATGGGGGTCAAGCACCGAAGCATGTGACAGCACTAGATTCAAATTTGCCTCTAAAACCCAGAGTCTTGGGCCCCTGTCCACTTGTCTACCTTTTAACCTTTTTTCTTCCTCAGTACCCAGGAGCCCATATCTCTCATGAGAGTCCCCATTCTCTCCCAGGACTAGGGGTTTAAAATTTGGTAACATCTGATCAGAGTAAAAATATCGTTAAGAGATAAAGGGCTAACAAACCTAAACCTTTTGTCTATATTTGAATTTTAAAGAAGATTAAGTGAACTATTGTTTTAGATTAATCTTTTTTTGGAGGATGATTTGGGTTGGGGAAAGGTGAAATGACTGTTCCTGGAGCCTCTGGCAGCCAATCAGGATGAAGCTGCCGTCCTCATCCATCAACATTCATCAGCTGCCGGCTCCTCAGATATAATGGAAAGATCTTTTCTAGTTCTAACACTCTATGTTTCTATGACTGAATTCACCTAAGTTGGCCTCTCTCTGGGCCTGGACCCTGTGCTCCGTTCAGGAAGGACATGCACCAAGCCTATGCTTCTCATCTAGCTTTTTTTTTTTTTTTTTTTTTTTTTTTTGCGGTACGCGGGCCTCTCACTGCTGTGGCCTCTCCTGTTGTGGAGCACAGGCTCCGGACGCGCAGGCTCAGTGGCCATGGCTCACGGGCCCAGCCGCTCTGCGGCATGTGGGATCTTCCCGGACCGGGGCACGAACCCGTGTCCCCTGCATCGGCAGGCGGACCCTCAACCACCGCGCCACCAGGGAAGCACCTCATCTAGCTTTTTATTTGTTGCAGCTGGTCCCTAACCCAGTTCACCTCCTCCTTCCTGTGGATAGGCTCAATTACAGCCCTCGGGGAATTTCCTGCCCAAAGTCCTTAACCCAGCTGAAGATCCAGAGTCTGGGGGAGAAGGGGGCTTCGGCTTATCAGGGTTTACACTCTCTACTATGTCTCTTTATGTTTTCCCTCCCTCTTAAGTCTTAAGTCTTAAGATTTCTGGGATTTGAGTTTCAGAATGATAGGGAGAGAGCGCTTTTCCTAGAGACTGGACATTCTCCTTGGCCTGAAAAGATCCCGTTTACCTCTCTAGTTTACTGAGGCTTCGTACAGTGTAACTTTCTTTCCTCTCTTCTTTTCCTTTCCTTCCCTCCTGTTCTTCTTTGTTTAAATTCGTTTATAAGGTTTTTGCTGAACCCCATCAGAAGGAATGCTAAGCAGGATGGATCACGGGGGTCATCCTAGGAAACCCTGTGATATTCTTAGGGTCTGTGCCCTGCCTGGTTCAGAAGTGCCAGAACTGCTAACCTGGGGTTGAGCCTCTGGATTTCCTATATTCCAGGAGAGTATTTTTCCTATTATTATTAGTATTCTTTTTTTCTGCTCTATCAGCATGAGCCTTCCTAGCTCCAGGTGACTATCTGATTCACCACCAATATTTTAATTTCAGCCAGTTCTGCTATTGCTCTGAGCTCCAAGTCAGCAGCCCAAATCTCAGCATCATAATTCTGAGAGAAGGTGTAGGCCATGGGCCCAGGCTCTGATATGGCCGGTTACAACTTACAGTAATTATTCTGTAAGCACAGAATTGAATTTGCACTAAAAACCAACTGCCAGGGCCAAGACAGCTTTTGGGCAATGATTATGGATCCCTGACAATAAAGTGCTGCCAAAAATTTTTGGAGGAGGTGACAGACATAGTCAATGTATTACTTTATGAAGTATTTGCTGAGATATTAAGATACTTCAGGTCAGTGACTGTGTTTTACTCATCTTTAATTCCCAGTGCAGAGCTCAGCACTGAGAATATAGAGGCATGAATACTCTGAGTAGGATTAATGAATAAATGAATGGATAAATATGTGCATGGCACTGATTGTAGAGAGGCGAAATCAGAGGCTGGGAACATTTTCAAAAGGCCTTGGTAATCATAAGATAAAATGACATGGTGATTGATCACATATGTAGGGAAGGAAATAATAAAAATTGATTTTAAGTTTATTATTAAAACTTTGGAGAATGGAGACATTATGTCTTTGGAAATAGAAGAGATAGATAAGACAGCTGGATTGAGGTGGGGGGAGGAGATGTCAACATTAGTATAGGCATGTAGAGATTGAAGTGATACTGGGACATCCAGATGAACACACAGAATAGGCAGCTAGAGAAAGGATGAGAGATCAAGACAGAGGTCTGGGCTTGGGGTGGGGATGCTGAAGTTCTTTTCTAGTAGGTGGTATTTTCTGTGGAAGAAAATTAGATATCTAAGGGAGGGAGTGCAGAGAGAATAAAAGAATGTCTGAAGAATGTGACTCGATGGGAAACTATTAAGTCTTTACATGGAGCTGATGGGTTAGTCTAAATATACTCAGTGACATAGAAAAGTAAATTAGTTATGGTACCATTTCCAATGCTATACACCAATTACTGATGACCACTGTTTAAGAGTACTTCTGTCTGCAAGCCAAGAATGAATCTTTATATGTGGTATAGAGATCCACCCATTCATCTGCCCACCCATCCGTGTCTGTTTACCTCCACATCCATCCATCTATCCATCCTTCCATCAACCTACCCTCCCACTCACCCATCCATAATCTCTCCAACATTTATGGAATGGCTTTTCTAGGGTAGGCTAAGGAACAGAGACTTTTTAGCACTACTGATAAATCTTAACACGCAGCCACATTTGCACTGAGTCTGCCCACACGTGTGTCCCAGTAGTACCAACTCCTCACCATGTCTACCTCCTTTTCCTTCTGCTCCAGATCATATGAAAATGTGACACCCCACAACCTGCTGTGTCCTTGTGGTAAATTTTCCTTCTGTAACCACTTCTCCCTCTTGAGCCTTCTTTTTTATTGTTTTTTTTTCTTTGCGGTACGCGGGCCTCTCACTGCTGTGGCCTCTCCTGTTGTGGAGCACAGGCTCCGGACACGCAGGCTCAGTGGCCATGGCTCACGGGCCCAGCCGCTCCACGGCATGTGGGATCTTCCCGGACCGGGGCACGAACCCGTGTCCCCTGCATTGGCAGGCGGACTCTCAACCACTGCGCCACCAGGGAAGCCCTTGAACCTTCTTGTTGCCAGCTCAGTGTAGCTCCTGCCCAAGCCTGCTCTTCCCAGGAGATGCCTCAGTTTTCAGTCCACCTCCCAAACAAAACAAAATTTAGGATAAAGTCAGTAACCCTAGAATTCCATTCTCTGGTAATCCTTTTGCAGCTGCCCATCTGCTGGCGGGGAGGTGGTGGTGGTGGTTCCTATTTATAGAAGGAACTTAGAGTGAGATAGCTTACCTTGAAGGGCTGATAGCAACTGTGGTTGACTCATGGGGAGATATTTGGGTAGGGGGTCTTCTCAGAGCCCCTCCAGCCACTCTGTGATGCCTATTCTGGCAATACTGGTCTTTGAACAAGTCACAGTGGTTAACACTATGGACTTTGGAAGTGAATAAGCTTGGTTTGAAGCTGGCTTTGCCAGTTCCCATCTGTGTGACCTTAGATACTTTCTGTTACTTCTCTGAGCCCCCTTTTCTGCATTACCAAAGCGCCGATGGTATCTGTCTCACAGGGTTGAATGAGAGTTAAATGGAACAGTAACAATATAGCTGTTTATCAGTGGTGCTTAGTGTGTACCAGGAACCAGTCTAAGTGATCACTATGGGAATTACATAATTTAATCCCTTATAAAACTGTATTATCCCCATTTGGTAGCTAAGGCTCAGAGGGGCTAAGTAACTTGCCAAGGTCACACAGTTAGCGAGTGGCAGAGTTGAGCATGACTCTGACAGTAAGATTTTGTAGCCATGCTCTTAACCAGTTCACCAGATTGCCTCCTAGATCGCGAGGGTTCAGCCCTTGACGTGTGGTTAGCACTCAGTAACTGTCAACCATTACCGTACAAATATCCTCCCTAAGGCCTAAATTTATTCAGTGCTTTTACTCATTTACTTATTCTCTTACTCAGTTTCTAGGATATTATCTCCATGTGGGCAGGAACGGGACTTTTGTCTGTTTTACTTAACTGTTGCATTCTTGGTGTCTAGAACAGAGGTTGGTATAGAATAAGCACTCAATAAATTGGTAAATGAATGCATCTACTCACTCACCCATTTGTCAGAAAAGGTGTATTAAGCACCTTCTAAGTGCCAGACTCTGTTGCCAGGGGCTGTGATGGGTTAGAGTCTCTGACCTCAGGGAGCTCATGATCTGACAAGGGAAACAAACTTGTGAGCCAGTAACGCAATTGCAATATGATGTATCCACGTGTTACCGAGTGCTGGGGTGAATGGATGAGACTCCTATCTATTCCCCGAGTGCTGGGGTGAATGGATGAGACCCCCATCTATTCCTTTGGGATGCTGCCTAATGTTCATTTAGTGTTGCTACCTGCTGTCTCTCAAGTCAGCAAATTCCTATCTATTAGAGTGAGTTTACATTCAGCCGGATGAGGTACAAGTTCCTGCAAAGAGGAGGAGGAGGCGGCGGAAGGGCTGAGGCTGGAAGTGTTTTGCTGTGCAGGCTGTGCACTGCACAACTCCAGGGGGTGCCATTCATGTAGACTCTGATGGGAGTGGTGCCATCATAGTTGTGCAACATGGCAGCCCTGTGACGGCAGCCTTTAAGGCCACCTCTGAATCATTTCTTTCACTAGGGACCTTGGGGATTGCAGATGACTTAGACAAAACCTCTGAGGGCACTTCCCAATGCATTTTTCTTGGCACATAAGCAGTATGAACAGCTTGCACTGCTAAAGGGAATGAACTCCACTGGGGTCCAATTGCTGTTTAAGCCTTAGTTGGGTGTGGGCCACAGTGACATCACTGACACCATCAGACACATGACTCTGACCTCCAGGTTTCTCCTTATGACAACCTTGGGCCCCTTTTATTTGCCACATACTCTCTACTCAGTACCATATTGTCATCTAATAGGGTGGGGAGCAAGTTCAGTCCTTGGCAACCTTGTGGAATTGAAATGAGCAGTTTTGGGTTTTTTTAAAAACAAGTTTTCTCATGCTTTCTCAGCTCTTCCTACTGGGAACTGGGGGGAAGCTTCTGAAAGTCATGACCCTGGGATGGCAGGGACTCCATGCCAAGGGGACCCTAGGGTTGCAGCAGAAGACTTTGGAAAACAATGATACTTGTCCCCAAAGGGAGGAGGGTGCTCCAGTGATGCGATTTTTGTCTTGCTGAGTAGGCTGTGTCCCTTACATTAGAGCTTATAAACTTGCCCTGTATCTGGGCATATGGGGCTCCTGGTACGGTGTGTGCCTCATCCTTCTTTCCAGGACCTAATGCCACCGTAGAGGGTTTTGAGGCACCCCCAAAGCTTGGCCCTCTCCATGGCAACTTAGTTCCTGTCTTCTGACCTGGAACTCCAAAGAATGGGTCAGTGTTTCAGAGCATGGTGGAAAAGTTAGAAAACTGAGCTCTACACTTGGCTCTGTCACTCTCTGGCCATGTAAGTTTGGGGTAAGTCAATTTCCCATTCTGGGTCACAGTTTCTCCATCTGTAAATGGTATCATCACATCACTTAGGTCTTCCTCCTTGAGCTTTTATGAGGATAGAACAAGATAATGAATGAGAAGGTATTGGAAGCAATATTTGTGCTCTAGGAATGAGTCATGTTGCATGTTTGCTGTTTCAGCATAGTTTGGCTTGATCACATGGGCCTCTGGACACAGAGAGGTGCTTTTTAGTTTCCAGATATCAGGGATTGAGCCCAATGGTAGGTAGGACCAGTGAGAAGCATCTTAAGCTTCCTTTGGAGTAAAGAGTAAAGTCTGGATTTTTAATGGGCTACATTAGTTAGAGTAATACTGGTGGCTGTAAGAAATAAAACGCCAAAGTATCAGTAGCTTAAAACACACTAGAAGTTTATTTCTCGCTCATTAACAATCAAATGCGTGTCAAATGCATGTGTTTATTGTCAGGGGGTGGGTTTTCTCCTTGCAGTGTTTAGAGACCCAGGTTTCTTCCATCTTGTGGCTTCACCATCCCCTTAGGGCAGTGGTTCTCAAGCTTGGTTTCCCTTGCAGCTTTAAGAAGGATTCTTGGTTCCCACCCCAGAGATTCTGATTTAATTGGTTTCTGGTGTGGTCCTTACAGTTGGGCTTTTTTTTTAAAGCCTCAGGTGATTCTAATGTGTAGTTAAGGTTGGGCACGCCCACACTTCGTGGCGTCCTCGCACTTCGTGGCGTCCTCTCCTTTCGACCATGAGAAGGAGAAAGAAACAGAGAAGAGGGTGCGTTTACTTCTTAAAAACGTCAGCCCATGTTGGGTGGACATCGCTTCTGCTCACATTCTATTAGCAAGAGTGGCCGTCTCGCCGCCCTGGCTGCAAGGTAGGCTGTGAGATATGGCCCCAGGTCTGGCGCTGTTTCCCCATTTCCCAGCAATGGCTGTATACTTTGGAAGGGGAGCGTTTTGGTCTGTTATTTATCTGTGTCCCCCGGGCCAACAGATTGACTTACCCAGATGCTAAGAGACCTAACCTGTGGCACAGAAGCTTCGAGCTGTAGTCAGTTCAAAGAGGCTTTCCTGAGGGTTGGCAGAGGAAAGGGTATCACCTAATTGTCTCCGGTTTGGCGGCTGTGGCCACCCACATTCTTGTTTATATTCTGGGATTAGAGGATAGTTTCTTGTTGTAAAGAGCACAGACTTTGCAGGCAGGCAAACTTGGTTAAAATCCTCACTTACTGTTATTAAACTTGTGGTTTGGGGCATGTTAATCAACATCTGTAAACTTCACGCTTCCCAAATGTAAAGTATATATAATTACGCCTACGTTGAAAGGTTTTATAATAATCACACACAAATGCCTACCTTGCCTTAAATAAGATAATGTCTGTTATGGTGCTGAAAATGACAGGCATAGGGCAGGGGTGGGATCCTTGTAGGATCTTCTCTCCTCGCAGAAGGGAGGGATGGTGGGGCTCCCTGCAGTGGCGGGGAACCAGGGAGTGAGGAGAGAGGCTGAGTTTCACTGCTAGGCTGAGAAGCAGCCTCAGGACCACACTTGCCCGGTTAGGTTGGAATAATGGGACTGGCTTCCCCCAACAGATGGGACCCCCTGGACCAGGCTCCTCTGCTCAGTCCAGGGGCATCAGCCCCCTCTTTCCTTTACATCTCCCCAGCCCCCCCACCCCCCGCCCCCCGCCAAGGAGGAGACTTAACTTCTAGAGTCCTAAGCAGCTTGGGAGAAAGACTCCTTACCGGGAAAAAGACTGTTGCAGTAGGGCTTGGGCTCATCAGAAGCCTGGCTGGAGGCTTCCCGCTGGGGTTGCTGCAGCTGCTGCCTGGGGCTGTTGATAAGGAAGATGGGGAGATAGCAGGACGCCTTCCTGTTAGTGCCTGCGAAAAGCGGCCTGTGCAGATAACAACCTGTCAGCTCATAGCCTGGAGTGTGACAAGACTGCCTTTGTGTGGCTCTAATTAGTTCTGTATGTGTCTGGTTGGCAGTGGCAGTGGTGAGGACAGTGGCTGCGGAAGGAGAGAGGCCTGGGCAGGACTGTGGAAACTGACAAAGATGCTTTTGGGGGGCTCTCCCGTCTCCCATCTTCACGACTCTTTGCTTTTCAGCTACTCAGCCCCTTTGGTTTCTACCACAACCCCTTTCTCCACGGGTTGACTTGGATGAGATGGGGCTGAGGTTACTCCAGGTTATTTGAGGGGATTATCTCCTAGGATCCCAAGACGGGAAAGGTGAAGCAGCTTCTGCTGGGGGGTAGGGGGTGCACTGCCTGAGTCTCATGCCGGTGGGTCTGCCACACTCCGGGAAGACGGCAGCAGGACTACAACATCAGCAGTACCCCTGGGGAACCAGCCCTGCTCACCTTATATTTTCTGTTTTGGGGTCCTTTAAGACCTTATCTTTTTGTTTCTCCTGGTATGCAAGTCTGCAGATAAAGCTCCTGTGGTCCTTCGTACAAATTGCTGAAAATGACATCAAGCACCTAGTGTGTGCAATGCACTGTGCTTGACACAGTTTCTAGTGATGGTTCAAGCTTCACAGCAAACATTCAGAGTGTCTATTTTTATCCCATTTTTACTGACGAGAAGAGGGTCCTGGAGAAGCTAAAGAATGTGCCCAGTGTCATACATCTTGTTAAGAGGTGCTGGCCTGTCTGTTTTCAAAGCTGCCTCCTCTGTGCTCTGATCCCCAGCTGGTTTTCTAAAGCACCTTTGTAGATGAACAATGAATTATATAATAAGAGAAGGCATGCTGTTTTATGAGGCAGAATTTTATAATCCCGAATCCAAACATATCATTCTCTGTCCTCTTAAAAAAAATTATTAGCTGGAGTTAGAAAATTAAACCCTAAGATCCCAACATGCCTCCTGCATCTCCTTGGCCTAAGATCGCTTTTCCCAGACGACACCCCATTATTTTGGTACAGTCTTCAGCAAGCCCACTCCTATTTCTTCTTATACTCTGACCAACCAGTACTAAGCAGTTTCAGTTTGTTTCTTAAACTATGTTCTCAGCCAGTGTCTAAGATGGGGCTCAACCAATATGATGGGATATGGTGGGTGTGTGAGCCGTCTGACAGAAGGGTCAGAAGTTCTGGAGGGCGTGTGTATATTTTTAAAAGCATATTCAATGTTGTAATTACTTTGATTTGTTTTAGTCATGATACTTGTGATAATGTTAAATAATAATCGTAAGTTAATCCTGAGAAATATAAAAATTTACAGTAATGTGTGAATGTTGAACATAAAATGACCTTTCTCCAAATATTTTAATTTTTTTTTTTTTTTTTTTTTTTTTTGCGGTACACAGGCCTCTCACTGTTGTGGCCTCTCCCATTGCGGAGCACAGGCTCCGGGCGTGCAGGCCCAGCGGCCATGGCTCATGGGCCCAGCTGCTCCGCGGCATGTGGGATCCTCCCGGACCGGGGTGCGAACCCGTGTCCCCTGCATCGGCAGGCGGACTCTCAACCACTGCGCCACCAGGGGAGCCTTCCAAATATTTTAATTTTAACATTAATTCTAATGTGGCTGTGACAAGGAATGATGAAATGTCTACAATGAGGCAGGCCAGTGAGAGAGATGAGGGGGAGAAGTTATAGGAGGGGGAGAGTTTCTGGGACGCACCCCCAAGTCATCCCCCGCGGAGCCCAAGGACGGGTTTGAGTAGCTTGGGGAGATTAGAGTCCTCAGTCCCCCTCTTGACCCTCCAGGTGGTAACTGTCTCCATGAATGCTCTTTAGAAAACTGCCATCAGGTGGTGTGTTTGTGGTGGGGATGCGGGGATAACAAAGGGCAGGAGAACTTGTTTGGAATGGAGAGCGAACCCACTGGAATGGAGAGAAAACCCACTGGAATGGAGAGAAACTCCACTGGGCCATTTTGTTCTAATTGTCAGGGAGGACATGGTGGCAGGTATACTCACAATGTGTTGATTTGTGATCAGTGTGTAGAGGAAGCAGGACTTGTGTGGGAAAGAGAACACCACATCACCTACATTCAGATGTGACTCATTGAGAAGCTCTTTCTCGGCCCCTGGAGGACTATTCTGGAAAGCTCCATGGCTTTTATGCTCATCCTCAGGAAATATAGTCCAATGGACTTGATCAGTTACACTACTCAATCCAGGAATCAGAATATCCAGTCCAAAATACGTATTAAGTCTTGAACATAGGAGCTGTTCTCCTGCATCACCCCCATGATTGCACCTGTCTCACTCTGGAAGTCCTCACGTAGGGCTTGCCTTGTGCTTCTCCTGCCCACCCTGAGCCTCTGTTTGTTGCTGTTTTGATCTCCTAGGGACTGGTGTGAGAAGAGGGGAGGGGATAGCTAGTTTTCATTCGCTGGGTGGCTGCATTCTTTCCAGGATTGGAAAGTAGTTAAAGAAGCCTTTTAGTGTTGACTGCTGTTGGTAAGCTCTTTGGGGTTTCCCTGCTGGGTCCCCTTCCCTGCCATTCCAGGTGTTCCCTTGGGGTTCCTTCCTCAGCTCCTGGACACTGTGCACTTTCAGCCTCTTTCAGCTGAGGTCTTCCCATCCTTCCAGGCCACCTCTCAGGGCCCATGATGACCCCATGCCAGTTTTCCTCCATGGGTGGCACATGTGTGGCTCACAGGGAGATCTTCCAACATTCCTTGGGAGTACAGGTGCATCCTAAAGCAGTGACCTGTCTCAGCTCCCACCAAGCAGTTGCTCTTTCTTGACTTCTACATTTCCTGGGCAGGAATAGGACCTCAGTCTACAGTCCCTGTGATCTTCCTGGACATGAGTCAGGCACCTGTCTTCAGCATCTCCCAGTTGCAGAAATCACACTTCAGAGCATCCAGTGGTTGCCTTGGGGCCCTTCTCTAGGTGAATTGTTAGAGGCAGCACATCCCTATCCCTGAACAGAGAAGGGTGGGGTGGGGAATCACAGCTCACAATCCGTCTCTCCAAGGAAATCTCAACCAACTTCTCTTAAAATCCTTCTCTAACCCAGTTTTGTATCCTTGATCTTGTTGTGGGGTCCACACATCATGGACCCCACAATTCATTTTCTGTAAATTCTTACCCTATGTGTGTCTGCTTGGGAGGTCTGCTTACCACTTCCTTTGATAGCCTGATATCTATGGCATCTCTGTCAAAACTACAGCAGAAAGAATGCTGTTCTAATATCCTTTGCATGATCCATCTGAGTCGGGCTGTCATTCTTCAAGTAGACTGCTTTGCTGAGTGGAGATACAGGAGACTTAACAGCAGTTGATCTGAGGGTTCCCACAATACCAGTCACAAAGCAGTGGGGATTGGGGGTGGCATAGTACAGAAGGGCACAGGTGATCAGGGGAAATAAATGGATGGAGGAAAGGGCACCTGATGTTCCCTGTGGTGATAGAATCCCTTGGCTGAGGCTTTGACCCCATGTGAGAACTGCAGTCTCCCAGGGATGGGACTCTAACCCTTCGATCAGCATCAGCCCATGTCCCTAAGCCACAGGCACTTGGCAAGGGCACAGGGCTCACCTAGGAGCAGGAGGGGGCTTCCTGGGATGCTAACGCTTTGATTCACTGCAGAACCTCCAAAGCACATCCTCCATCATGGTCCTGACTTGGCCTTTTCTCAGCTCCTTGTGCATTTTATCACTGTGTCCTGTTGAAGTCAGGTATAAAAATGGGCTGAATTTATGCAGCTCTTGGGGGCAGGGCCCAGGGATGAGTGCAGGTTGCCTGACTCCTGGGGCTGGCAAATCCAAGGGGATGTTCCCATTGCCAAGAAATGCCTCTTGCATTGCAAGCAGTCCGCCTAGCAGAGAGCTCCACTCTGAGTGAGGCCCTCAGTACAGAGCTCTGAGGAGGCACAAACTCCTTCAGAATCTCCATGCTTCGGTCTTTTGGCTCCTTGCAGTGGAAAGCAGCACCATGCAGGGTTTAGGAACCCTATTCCTGGGGTGAGATGACCTTGGTTTGAATCTCTAACATTTAAATGTCAAATTGTATAATGTTGAGCAGGTTTTTTTCTGGGCGTTAGTTTTCCCATCTGGGAAATGGGGGAGTAATAGCAACATGATTAATTGAGAAAAATCCTTGTAAATCACATGGCACATAACTCTCTCTCTAACCATTACTCTTGTGAAATTACATTGTGGAAGCCCCAGAAAGACACTAGTTGGTACTCAGAACTCCTTCTGAACTCGTTATGTTATTGGCCTCTTGTCTGTCCTCCTTTTTGCCCCCCTACATCTCCTTTCACTTTGGCACATAGAACTATTGCCAGATGAATTATTTGAAATGAAAAATTTTAAATTATTTGAACTGTCAAAAAATTAAAATGCCCTACGTTTTATTCACCAAAACAAACCAACAAAAACACAAAACAGCAACAACGCTTCTCATCACTGACCCCTACCCTCACCCAAAATACACACACAACACTCCACAGGCAACCCAGGTAGTGGGAGAATCTTTCTTGGGGATAGACCCTTAAGTTGTCAATCAACCACAGAATTTATAATATCCACGCCCCCATGGTTTTAGCACAATGGCATGCTGTCTCATTCCATCGGAGTGCAGGTTCTGTCTTTCTTGGAATTGCATTTCCCTAAAAGCAACCTGGATTAGTGAGCAAGGGGCAGTGAGAAGGAACCCCATTAAACTGGGCAATCCTGTTTAGGAACCATGTTTGATTCCCAGTTTTCTCTGCCCACACACCCCCAGCCCCATCTACCATCTTACTATTTGTAGTTGCAGTTTGCTGCTCCAGTAGAAAAAGCCAGAGGGTTCACAAATTCCCTCATAAAAGAAACTCCATTTAGGAAGTCTTATTCACTAAGGATTTATTAGCTCTTTACACTCTGGAAGCCTGGAGTTTTAATTATTCCAGAAATCCCTAAGTTTTAATTACTTAAATAGATGGTGGGGGTGGGGATAGGACCGACATCTCTACAAATTCATTGTCCAAGAAGATTAACAGTAAAATGTGCAGGTAATGTAAGCTCTGTATGTGGCCAGAGGCAGGGTGGAACAATAAAGAAAGGTCCCGCTTGAACAGTTAAGTGTCATTAGGAGGCAACCTTGTCAAGGTAGTGTCAAGGGTCCAGATGAGTAACTGTGAGCTGAATGGCATAATGGTAAGAGCAAGGTGTTGAGAGGAGGATTGGTCAGGGTACAATGGGCTGGTCAGGGAAGGCTCCATGGGAAGCAGAATTTTAACTGGGCCTACAAGCATGAGTTTTATTTGGACAGGCAAAGAGGAAGGGAAAATGCTTCAGTGAGGACAACTAAAAAGACCTCTCTTTGCTTTGGATTTCAGCCAGGACTTGTCTGTCATTGAAAGGGAGAACTGAGTATGATTTCAGAATCATACTCAGTTTCAGCTATATATACCTATACCAAGTATTTGGGAACATAAGGGAAAAGGGTAATTATCAGAAAGCTGTCTCTTTCTTCTACTTTCTGTCTCCCTCCACCCTGCCCCCAAGGCTTAAGTACTGAGTAACTAATGCAGGTCTAAGGGAAAATAAAAGTTGGAAGTTATTTAGTACTGGAAGTACAATCCAGAGCAATTAGGCAAGAAAAAGCAATAAAAAAATCACAAATTGGAAAGGAAGAAGTAAAATTGTCACTATTTGTAAATCATATATGTAGAAAACCCTAAAGACTCCATGAAAAACCTGTTAGAAGTAACAAACAAATTTAGTAAAATTTTAGGATATAGAATTGATGCACAAAAATCTGTTGCATTTCTATGCACTAATAGTGAACTATCAGAGAAATTAAAACAATCCCATTTACAGTTGCACCAGAAAGAATAAATACCTGGGAATAGATTTAGCCAAGGAAGTGAAATACCTGTATGTTGAAAACTACAAGACATTAATTAAAGAAATTGAAGACACAAATAAATGGAAAAATATTCCATGTTCATGGATTGGAATAATTAATAGTTAAAATGCCCATACCACCCAAAGCAATCTATAGATTCAATGCAATCCCTATCAAAATTCCAATAGCATTTTTCACAGAAATAGAACAAAACTAAAATTTGTATGGGACCATAAAAGACCACGAATAGCCAAAGCAATCTTGAGAAAGAACAAAGCTGGAGGCATCACACTGCCTGATTTTAAAGTATATTACAAAGCTATAGTAATGAACACAATAGGTATTGGCATGAAAACAGACACATAGATAAATGGAATAGAAGAGAGAGCCCAGAAATAAACCCACTCATATATGGGCAATTTCTGACAAAGGATATACAGTGGGGAAATATACAATGGGGAAAAGGATATACAGGGGTATACAATGGGGAAAAGAACAGTCTCTTCAGTAAATGGTGTTGGGAAAATTGGACAGCCACATGCGAATGAAACCAGACCATTATATTAGACCATGAACAAAAATTAACTCAAAATGGATTAAAGACTTGAACGTAAGACTGAAACCATTAAACTCCCAGAAGAAAACATAGTTGGTAAGCCCCTTGGCATAGATACTGGTGATGAGTTTTTGAATCTGACACCCAAAACAAAAGCAACAAAAGTAAAAATAAACAAGTGGGACTCTGTGAAACTAAAAAACTTCTGCACAGCAAAGGAGACCATCAACAAAATGAAAAGGCAACCCACTGAATTGGGGGAAATATTTGTAAATCATATATCTTTATAAGCTCCAAACCTAATTTTGTCCATTTACTTTGTCTACTTTATATTATCTATTTTATCAGAAGATATTATATCACACTCTTTACTCAGAGGCTCTTGACCGAATACTGGAAATGAAAAAGAAGTTTATCAATCCTTCCCACCATTCTAGTGTTGAAGCTAGGAGAAATGTCCCACAGTCAGCCATGGTCACCACAAAGTGACAAGTTAAGTCCGCATAGACCATCCCTATGTTTTCAGGAAGAGCTGAGGTAAAGGAATTCTGAAATAGTTATGTACAGTACAGTTTTGGAGAATCTATTTTTTAAAAAGTTGTAAGTTATGTATGTATTTTTTGTATTTAGTAGCAACTATGGCAGGTATCTCCTGAATTTTTTTGGTGGGGGGGTATTTCAACAACCTGAAAAACATCCACAAATATGGAAGTGAGATCCAAAGACCTCTGAGGACAAAGGAGAGGAGCTGGCACAAAGCCTGTGAATATCACTCTGTAAGAGAGGCTGCAGGGGCACCTCCTGGCCAGAGTCTATTTTGAGTTACATGAAAATTAAGGTTTGCCGAGGCAAAGCAGGGAAGGGGAAGAATGGAGGTGGAGGGAGGGAGTGCTGCTTGAAGCTGACGCTCTGAGAAGTTCCTGAAAAGAGGAAGAAGATAGAACAATTGGAAGCCGCTCAGTGTAGAAGCAAAGTCTTCCATCTTGATTATGATACCATAGAATATTCCATATCAAGATTAGGCTAAGATCAATGAAATCAATATCAAGATTAAGGATATTAAGAAAAGCTTAAAAGATGTACTTTTTTTTTTTTCCATTTAGGTCGAGGAAGAATTTTAGATTTCTCTAAAAGTTGGTCTCAGTGGGATGAGAGAAATAAATACGTGAGGGAGATTAAAAGGTACTAACTTCCAGTTACAAAATGAGTCTTGGGTATGCACAGTGTGGGGAATATAGTCAATAATAATGTAATATCTTTCTGTGGCCAAAAAAAAAAAATTGGTCAGCAATGTATTGGCATGTAAAGGGGGAGTGTGAATGCCTGCTTCGGAAGGAGGGACCCCTCTCCTGGGGACTTAACGTGTGTTGGGTGCCCTCAGCCATTGTATCCTTTGATCATCACAGCTCTGGTGAGATATTCCATTTTATCTTTGTGGAAACTGAGGCTCAGAGAGATCAGGTAACTTGCTTGTAGTCATACAGCTGCTGAGTAGTTGAGGAAGGATTCAAACCCACTCCTTAGGCCATTATAAATTCTACCACCATTTATGTAGAAACCTTGTTTTTCAATAATGCTCATGTCAGAGGGTTTGTTGTTCTACTTTCTGTGGGTCCTCTGCTGGGGACCTGAAATAAAACCATCTGAGGACAGGCACTAGTTTGGTTTAATGTGAAGAATCAGTGTCTGTGCCATCCAGTATTTAATAAAGGTTTTCCAAGGATAGGAGGATGAGCTGTGATAATTCATATACAGTGCCTTGCACATAAGAATTCAGTAACTGTTATCTATCATGGCGATAATGATGATGGTAATGAAGATGATTAAACAGTCTCTGCCCAGAAGGATTTCCTCTGACAGACTATTGATTTCTGCAAAAGAATCGGCCTAATAAGATAGAGATTGTCATCTCCACATCATTAATTATGAAGCATTTATCAAGTGGAGATGAGCAAACATGCTCTGGAGCCCAGAGCTTAACCTCTTGTTCTAGTGCCTCCTTGTGGTGCTCCAGGGCTGGACAAGGTACATTTTGTTTTGGTTTCTTGAGTCAGTGAGAAACATTAGAGGCTTCTCTCCTCTCAGAGCTAACTTGCTGAATGATCTTGCAGAGATTTTCCTTTAGGAATATTCCCAGTCGCTTCTGCTGAGTGACAAGTGTCCTCTTAGCCAGTAATCCTCTGGCTCTCCTTTTGCATATCTGGCCCATCTTCCCTTGACCTTTATCCCCTCCATCCCCTTTGTGATGACAGAATACTCTGCATGGTGAAGACCCTCATCTTGGCCTGAGGGAAGGGGGCACCATCTTTTGGCCTTGACTTCCATACAAGAACACCAGATAGGGAATTAATTGCCAAATGAATTATGCTAAAAATAATTGCTAGAGGACTTCAGAGGAGGAGCAGGATTTATATCTGGGCTGGGGTGGTCAGGTAGACTTCTTAGAGAACATGGGTCCTGAACTGGTGGGGCCTGAACTGGTCCTTCAGGATTGACTGGTCCTTAAAGCTAGACTCCTTAGCATTGAATCTCAGCTCCATGACTTACTACCTGTGTGACCTTGGTAGGTTTTTTTTTTTTTTAATCTTTCTGTGCCTCAGTTTCCTCATTTGTAAAAATAGGGATAATAATGGTACCTGCCCCATAAGATTGTTGTGAGGATTAAATGGGTTGGTAGATCTCAAGTGCTGAGAACAGTGCCTAGTGTCTAAGAAGAGTTCAATAAATACTAGCTATTTTTACTGAAGACTGGGAGATTTGGATAGCCAGAGTGATGCCAGATCTCAGAGGCAGGAGAGAGAATTCAGGTCAAATGTATGTTCCCTCCCAGCCAAGGCAGGAGGCCTGACTCATCCTGCTTCACTAGTGACACAGCTGAGGACAAAATGTTTATTGTTTGTCTTCCCCAAAGGCATAAGTGGCTCCTTGCATGGCTGCAATGTGGAAAACAGTTTTCTGAAGAGCTTAATTTGCTCTGTGGGAATATATCTGGGCCTGGGAAAATGCGGGCCCTGAGGGGGGACATTTTTGTTTCTTTTAGAAAACATGGCCTGTTGGGAATCCAGCAGACTTGCCTGCTTAGCCTCACTAAAAGCCATGCCTGAGCCCAGCTGTTGGTTTACATATGGTTTATAGGAAAGACCTGGGTCTAACCTGATCTTGCCTCTGTTCTGAGGCAACATCTGGATTCTTTTCACTACTCAGTAGGCATTTATTGATTATCTTCAGTGTGCCACTGAAGTTTCTGCCTTTACAGAGCTGACAATTTTCTAGGTGACAGACAAGTAAAGAGGCAATTACATTGAAGTGTGACAAATGCTCTCATGGGGGAAGTGTAGGGTACTTGGGGGCAAGTGGGGGGAACAACCAATCTAGTCCAGGACAATGGAAGAAGGGACTTGTAAATTAAGCCCCAAAGGAGGAGGAGGAATTAGCCTAGAGCAGCAGGGTTGGCGGTGAGGGACAGCTGGTGTACTGGCCTGCTGACGTGGGCCAAGGTTAATGCTGTGTGTGTATGTGAGCCCAGGTGTGTGTGTGTGAAGGGGAAGAAAGATGCGAGAGGGGCAGTCTGGGGGAGTGAAGAGAGACCTGATCTGGATTAAGGAGAGGAATCCAGTTTCTGCAATATTTTACTGGCCGACTTTGGGCAAGTCACTTCACCGGTATGGAACTTAGTTTCTTCATCTGTGAAATGGAGATGAGAATATAAATTTGGCCTATTTCCTAAGGCTATTTCATAATAATATATATGAAAGGGCTTAAAACATACATTATTATATTCTTTTAAGGAATTATCATTGCCATCATATGATTTCATTTTGTAAGGCTGACAATACTTCTTTTATAAACCCACGGTACCATGGGTATGTGAAAGTGGTGATTAGGAATCACATGACGTCATGAACAATATCTATAATGCTTCCAGAAGCATTATCAGAAGCAGAGAAGTAGAGCTTCTGGTTATGGTGGTTGACAGTGTTAGTCTCTTAGCAGACAGATTAAGTGGTCACCTATGCTGTCCTTTCCTCCTGTCCTACAGCCATCCTCCACCTACTCATGACCCAGAGGTGGTGACTGACAGGATATGCAGAAAAGATGGAGACTCTTTCTTTCTAAATCCCAGTGACCACACATCAATTCTTGCTATTTTCCATTACTTGTTTACAGAGATTACTTGGTCAGATGGCTCAGCTGATGGTGGGAATATTGTGGACAGTAGAACAATATGATATAGGAGGGGGACTTCTCCCTCAGCAGAGAGGTGATGGGAGGACTTCAGAGACAAGCTCTAGGCATGAGAGGATGGTAATCTTGTGATCTGGTAAGGCAAGTAGTCTTCCATCCCAATCCTAGTTTCAAGGTCACTGTGTGACCTTGGTGGGTTACTTTCCTTCTTTTTTTTATTTTATTTTTTTAACATCTTTATTGGAGTATAATTGCTTTACAATGGTGTGTTAGTTTCTGCTTTATAACAAAGTGAATCAGCTATACATATACATATATCCCCATATCTCCTCCCTCTTGCGTCTCCCTCCCATCCTCCCTATCCCACCCCTCTAGGTGGACACAAAGCACCGAGCTGCTCTCCCTGTGCTATGCGGCTGCTTCCCACTAGCTATCTGTTTTACGTTTGGTAGTGTATATATGTCCATGCCACTCTCTCACTTCATCCCAGCTTACCCGTCCCCCTCCTCGTGACCTCAAGCCCATTCTCTACGTCTGCGTCTTTATTCCTGTCCTGCCCTTAGGTTCTTCAGAACTATTTTTTTGTTTTTGTTTTTTAGATTCCATATATATGTGTCAGCATACGGTATTTGTTTTTCTCTTTCTGACTTACTTCACTCTGTATGACAGACTCTATGTCCATCCATCTCACTACAAATCACACAATTTCGTTTCTTTTTATGGCTGAGTAATATTCCATTGTATATATGTGCCACATCTTCTTTATCCATTCATCTGTCAATGAACACTTAGGTTGCTTCCATGTCCTGGCCATTGTAAATAGAGCTGCAATGAACATTGTGGTACATGACTCTTTTTGAATTATGGTTTTCTCAGGGTATATGCCCAGTAGTGGGATTGCTGGGTCAAGTGGTAGTTCTATTTTTAGTTTTTTTAAGGCACCTCCATACTGTTCTCCATAGTGGCTGTATCAATTTACTACTTTCCTTCTTGAAGCTTCGGTTTCTTTATAAGCTGGTGATAATAATATACCAATTTTATAGAGTTGTAAGAATTATTAAAAAGTAAGATCATGACATACAAATATAAAATGAACACCTGTCAAAGATTGTATATAACTCATTAATTTAAAAGGAAATCAGTAAGATGATACTACCGGCTTAAAGGAGAATTCAAAGAACCACACGTGATGTAGGCAATAAGGAATGCCGAAATGAATTTAAAAATAGGTGCAAACTGAGTTTATCCACAAAGCAGTAATCAATTGCATTCCACTGGGCACATTTCATTTGCATTTCAACTGACAAATTTATTTGCATTGTTATTAGTTTTCTACATCTCACAGAGTTGTAGAATAGCTAAAAAAAAAAAAAATCATAACCCAGCTCATGCCCAGTTTTCTATTGAAAAAATCCAGTAATCTTTTTGGTCCATTTCAAAGTATTTCTCACACTTAATTAAATAGAGGTAACGCATATAGAGTGCTTGGCAAAGAGTAAGTGCTCAATAAAAGCTAGCTATTATAAAAGTCAGTGAAATTAATAGTAATAATAAAAATCTTTTGCACTGCTGGCAGAGTTATCATCCTGAAGTGAAGCTTTGGTCATGATACCTCCTTCTCAGAAACTTTCAGTGACTCATCATTGTCTCTGAAATAAATTCTACACTTCTTAGCTGGACATTTAAGGTTCTCTGATCTGTCTCCATCCAGACTTGACAGTTCATTTCCTACACCTAACTCCCTGCAAGATCTGTCATGGTGCCTGGAATTTCACCCTTAGGGATCAAGCTTTGTGGATATTGAAGACTTTTGGGTCTTTAAGCACTCCCTCTGAAAATGTAAATGCCACCAAAGGCGGATTTTGCCCGGACATGATCTGGCAGCAGCACAGTTGTCCAACTAGTAAGTGTATCAGTCTGCTCAGGCTGCTACAACAAAATACCATAGGCTGGTGACTTAAACAACAGACATTTACTTACTTTCTCACAGTTCGGGAGACTAGAAGTCCATGATCAAGGTGCCAGCTGATTTGATTTCTGATGAGCACTCCCTTTGAGGTTTGCAGACAGCTGTCCTCACATGGCCTTTCCTCTGTGCATGAGGAGGGAGAGAAAGATCTCTGTTGGCTCTTGCTCCTCTTATAAGGACACTAGTCCTATTGGATCAGGGCACCACCCTTATGACATTTTTTAACCTTAATTACCTCCCTAGAGGCCCTATCTCCAAATATAGTTATATTGGGGGTTAGAGCTTCAACCTTTGGATTTTAGGGGGTTACAATTCAGTCCACAACAGCAAGGTACAAGAAAACAGAAGGTGACCAAAAATAGAGACGGGGAAGTCTGGCCTCATCATTATACCACAAACGAGTTCTGCTGAGCTTTCCTTGTGGTAAGACAAGCTCTCACCTAGATGACTCTGCACATGGCTCCCATATCTCAGAACACCAACCCCAGCTGGGGAAGATGGTGGGTGGGTGGACTGGGTTCTTTCTTGCCATCTCTCAGCCTCCAGTGGGTGTCTCACTTAATTTAAAAACCTTGGACAGCTGCCTAGGTCTGGCTGAGATTTTCACTGGGAAAGAAATACCCAGCAGTGCTACCAGGGTCTCTTTACAGGTTCTTAAGATTATATGGTTTACATTTCTTGGCAGCTGAAACATGATTTTCTTTGTTCATACGTTTGATTTTTTTTTTTTTTTTGGTCCAGACATGTTTGTTTCAAAGAGGTCTTTCTTTCGTACCACCTTTTTAGAGACATTATAGGGAATAATTTGGCTTAATCACAATAATCTAGCCCATCTTCATGCTAATAGGTGAAAAAAATTTACAAAATAAACATATAGCTTTTGGGTAGTCAAGCACCCGGGATTAGCGAATGAAGTTTTTGATCTTGGGAAAAGTATTATTTTTCATAGTGTGTTATATGCCAAACTTAATGACCAAGGTTTGCAGGAAGACATTTGGGTACTTTCAGGAGCAAATTTAGGGTAGGCACTATCATATGAAATTGTTTGCCAAGTGAGTGCATATCATTTCCTATTATTGTGGTTTATTAATTGGAAGCCCAGTGGGATGAGAGTGTTAACTGGTACTTACATTAATTGAGGCAGCGAGACATAGTGAAAAAGGAGAAAAAAGATGACATACTAGGTTTGTAGTCTAACAGGTCAGAGTTTGTCACTTACTAGCTCTGACATTGGGTAAGTCCCTTAATTTTCTAGGCCACAGTTCCCTTATCTATCAAATGAATGTTGACGACCTCTAAGGTTCTGTATTAGCATAGTTTTAGTTGCTATAACAAGCTCCACAATTCTAGTGGCATAACACAGTAAAGATACTTAAAATAATTTTGATTGAATTTTTATCCTAATTGAATTGTAACAAGCATGTTGAAAAATGCACACATCAAAGATTGTAGCTCAATTAAGTTATTAAAAGTGAACATTCATGTAACCAGTACTTCAGGAACACCTTTTGTTTGCCCCTGACCACTCCCCTCTCCAAATTCCTCAAAGCAACCACTATTCTGATTTCTAATACCTTAAATTAGTTTTGCTTGTTTTTATATAAATGGAATCATATAGTAAGTATAATTTTGTGTTTGGCTACTCTAAGGAAGATTCAAGTATGAGATTCATATATATTGTTGCATGTAGCTATAATTCACTAATTTTGATATTGTGTGAATACATCAAAATTTATCCATCATTTGATGGTTATTATGAATAATACTGCTATGAACATTCTTGTACATTCTTAAAAAAATTTTATTGAAGTATAATTGATTTACAATATTATATTAGTTTCAGGTGTACAATATAGTGATTCAATATTTTTATAGATTAGACTCCATTTAAAGTTATTACAAAATAATGTAATATATTTCCCTGTCTTGTACAATATATCCTCACTGCTAATTTACTTTATGCATACTAGTATGTATCTCATAATTCCCTATCCCTTTCTTGTCCCTAACCCCTTCCCTCTCCCCACTGGTTGCCACTAGCTTGTTCTCTATATGTGTGAGTCTGCTTCTATTTTGTTACACACACTCATTTGTTTTATTTTTTATATTCCACATATAAATGGTAAAAGAGTATTTGTCTTTTTCTGACTTATTTCACTTAGCATAATACCCTATAGGTCCATCCACATTGTTGCAAATAGCAGAATTTCATTCATTTTCATGGCTGAGTAATATTCCATTGTATATATTTATACACCATATCTTCTTTATCTATTCATCTTTTGATAGACACAGGTTGCTTCTTTATCTTGGCTATTGTAAATAATGCTGCACTGAACATTGGGGTGTATCTATCTTTCGTATCAGTGCTTTCATTTTCAATGGATATATACCTGGGAGTAGAATTGCTGAATCATATGGTAGTTCTATTTTTAGTTTTTTGAGGAACCCCCATACTGTTTTCCATTGTGGCTGCACCAATTTACATTCCCACCAACAATGTACTGGAGTTCCCTTTTCTTCACGTCCTTACCAGCATTTATTATTTGTAGACTTTTTAATAATAGCCTTTTTGAGAGGTGTGAGTTGCTATCTCATTGTGGTTTTGATTTGCGTTTCTCTAATAATTTGCAATGTTGAGCATTTTTCCACATGCCTGTTGGCCATCTGTATGTCTTCTTTGGAAAAATGTCTATTCAGGTCTCCCACCCATTTTTAATTGGGTTGTTTGTTTTTTTGATATTGAGGTGTATAAGCCTGAGTACCCTCTCCTCTTAGGGAGGGTCAAGTTCACATTGCATTATTAGCATTGTTAACCCACTGTTTGCCTCAGAGACTTTTCCAGTGAGAGCTATTAATTCTTTGCCATGGGATGTGGTCCATGAAACCTTTTTGGAACCCAGTCCCTTGACTTACTCCCTCTTCTGTTTTGGTTCCTCCTCAGAGACAGTGGCTCATTATAGTCTCTTTAACTCTTCTGGTGGAAATAATACGAGAAAGTACTTCATAAAGCAATATTTTAGCAGTACCACATGTTCTGTGTCCACCTGTTGCTGTGGTAACAACAAAAACAGCCAAACACTAGATAACACAAACCAGCAGGCAGAACTAAATTTTCTTTTAATAAATTCATGGTTGCCTTGGGAAACCTGGGCATGCTGCTGATGATATGTTAATTTAAGTTCTTGGAAGAATTGTGATATGACTAAAGGCAGAGTCAGTGCCTGAAAGTTTCTATCCATATAGCATGGTCAAGGTCATTTGAGTACATGTCAAGCAAGCTAATGTCAGAAACTGGCTAACATCTGCCAATTTTGTGCAAGTATGACAATGTATTGACATTTCTGTTCAAGTTTGATAACTGGTTTATTCCCCCTCTGTTATCTAAAGTTGGGACTCTTATGTCAGGTATTGGCAGTTGCCCCAGTGGATGTTCTATTGTGTCACACCCCTGAGTACATCTTTTTCCTTCTCTCTGCAATACCCTTCCCCATCTCAACTGAAAAACACTCATCTCTCAAGACCCAACCTAAGTTGTCTATTTTTGGTGAGGCTTTGCTTGACTCCTAACCATCCTCTTCCCACAGAACTTTGAGTTTTGTTATAACTCTCACCTCTCTCACTGTTTCACAAAAATTCTTGTCATGCTAGATTGTGAATTTCTTGAGGATAGTCACAATGTCATATTTCTCTACCCCAGAAACCAGTCCCATGTCTGGCACGTAGTAAGCATTCTAAAGCATTCAGTAATAAATATTTGTTAAACGAAAGAAAGAATAAATGAATAAATCAATCACTCAAGTATATAAGGCCTTAAAAATCAGAAGTTAATACTGAGGATATGAACAAACGCAAATCTTGTTGATTGCTTTTTAGGCTTAATTAGCATCAGTTGATGGGATAATACCTTTTAGTAAGGACAATAAACATAATTTAGACTTTCAGGTTTCCAACTAAATGATCAAAGCAGGCACACAATACTAACTTTGCCTCCAAGTAACAAAAGTTGTTCGTTTCACACTTTTTGCTATGGCAAAGCACATATACAATTTTTTGCCTAATTAACTCTCAAAAGTTTAGAAGTTGTTTCTTAATTTATGAAAATGATTTTAAAGTTAAGCAAGAGTTTAACATTTAGGGAAACAATTGACTTGCTTTTCCGCTTTTTGCCATCAACTGCAAAAATTGGAATTTCTCTGAGTTTCATTACAGGTCACATATAAAAGGTAGAGCAGAATAACTAAGAAACTAAAGGTTCGAGATGATGATGGAGATTTGTTCTGTTGAATCAAGGAGACAAAGATGAGAATGTTGAAGTTTTTCTTTGTGCCTTTCCTCATTTCTTATATTTGTTTGTTTTCTCTTTCTCGACAGTAACAAATAAAACCCATCAGAGCAAGTCTACTATCTCATTTGGTCCCTGCTATATTCCCAGTGCCTGGTAAATGCCTGGTATGTGATAGGTTCTCAGCAAATATACATAGAATAAATAATAGTTGAAAAATTGTGGTCAGAGTGGAAGAGAATGAGGGCCTGAATCAGAGTAGTGGCCTTGGGGAGAGAAGGGAGAAAGGGATGGTGAGAGATCAATGCAGATACAGACCTGACTGCCCCTGGAGATGGTTAGATGAGAGTGCATTGGGAAAAGAAGGAGGTAAAAGAGCAACAAAGTATGGAGACTGATGGATTGAAATGGTGAATAAAGGGAAGTGGAGTTAGAGGGTAAGTTGCTGCTCTCTGACTTAGGCATGTTGAGTTTGAAATTCCAGTGGGGAGATATCCAGTAGGCAGTTAAAAATGTGACACTAGAGCTTAAAAGAAAAGTCAGGAATGGAGATATCGACATGATAGTTGAAGTCACAAATGTGATGGATTGTCAGGATAAAGTGAAAAGAATAAAAGGAGTCCCAAGCTAGAGCTTTGGGGGATATATCCATAGCTTCAGAGGCATGGTGGGGGGTGGACTAAAACTAGAGGCATGATCAGAGAGGTATGCATATCATCAAGAGAGTATATAGGTCAAGGAATTAAAGATAGAGAGTCTGAGGAAGAGCACTTGGTCAAGGGTGCTAAAAGCTGCAGAGAAGCTCATGTTTAGGACTGAAAAAAGATGACAGAATTTAGCACTTAAAACTATTTGTTTAGTAGGAAGACAGCGGATTCTATGAAATAGTGAATGGTGTGCAAAAGCAGGCTTGCTAGAGGACTGTTCAATACTTACCTAACATATTCATGTTATTTTTGAAGCCTATAGCATGTGTTCAAAAAATTCTTGATGTTTGAGCGTAGAATCAGAATTCGTGTTATTTTTAGAAGTAGCTTGTTTTGCTTGAGTAGTGCTTGCTCAATTTTCAGGAAGTTGCTAAGATGGTTTGAGGTCCTTTAGTGAAGTAGAGTCTAGCACTTACCCTGAATTGTGGTCATCTATAATGATCTGCCATGTGGTCCGTATCTAGTCTTCTCTTGATGCTTCTTTGCATGTCAAGCTCTAGGCTAAGAACAGTCCACTGGCAGGGTAGATCATTACCTATACATGAGTCTAAGTGTATTGACTTAGTAAATGCCCAAATCTTAAAATAATTTAAAAATTACTCTGTTTAATATAGTTAAAAATTCCTTATTTCCTCTGTAAATTATTTCTGTATGTTTGATGGAAACAATGGCGGGGTGAGAGGTGGGCGTGGGAAGAGGGCAAAAGGGGTGCAAAGATCTGCTAAGATGCGGTGTGTAGCCTGTAGTTAGTAGCTCTTACCACTAGATGGTGACCTTGCATTGGCCTGGAGATTGCCTGTTAACAAAGGGTGGCAGGAAGTCAACTGTAGGGGGTTGAAACCCACCACAGTGAAATAGAGAAGCTTTTTTGAGGTTGTGAAATAAAATGGTTGATGAGATTTGAAGTAATAAAAGTCGGGAAATACCATTGTCCTCCCAACTCTTTGCATAGGCTATGATGCATTGAGAATACTTGAGCATCTGATTAAAAACCTACAGTGTTGGGCGATGGGGAGAAGACTGTTTTAAGAAGGACAAAAGCTGCATTCTAGTTCACCCGTTGCCACTTGCTTGTGGTATATTTGGCAAGTCGTTTAACTTCTAGGAGCCTCAGTTGCTTCATCTGTAAAATGGAAGATGATGATACCTAACTTGTCAGAGGCTGGGCCAGTTTTCCTCAAGACCTTCTCCTGCTTTGTCAGTGAAGGGAAAAAGAGGTTGAGGTTCAATGTCTCTTTGAAAGGAGAAGGAAGGGACTAAAGAATCTTTGTTGGTCATTATCTACTTTTCTCAATTTTTAACTTTCTTTTTTTGGTCAGGTGGATGGAGTCTTAGTAGATATTTCTCTCATTGGGAGAACCATATGTATGAGTTTTGGCTACAGGTTGGGAACAGAGGAGGAAATAAAGGCAAAGGCTGAGACGGGAAAACATTCTGTAATGGTGTTGCGTGTGTGTGTGTGTTTGTTTGTTTGTGTGTGTTTGTCTGTCGGTGTCTGCCTGCGTGTGGGTCTACTTACGTCTAGAACCAAAGAGAGGAGGAGAAATCAGAAATGCTCATTATCGCTGGGAATTGTATTGTTATTGACCTGTAATGATGGTCTCGTGTCCCTGTTTTACAGTAGAGGGACTTGGGGGAAGTCTTGTAATGTTCAGTATATTAAAGATTTACTTTCAATCTCACCATTAATATAATTCATAATGACAGCATTTTTATTTCATGCTTATTCAAAGGGCTTTGTATGAGGAACACTTTAACCGTTTATCCAGAAGTGATTTGGCTTTTAAATTGATATAATTTCATTAGGTGAAAATAATGTCTCCAGCAGGGCAAATTCCCAGGAGTCTCAAGTCACGGCCGCCTTTCTCAGTTTTCCATGGGATACTGTGCAGATACTGAGTTGACTTTGGCAGAATAAGGGAGCTTGATTCTGTCCTCTGTAATCCAGAATTTCTGTAATTGAGCCATGGGAGTGTCTTGCTCAATCTCAGAGTAATTAGTGTTTACCCAGAATTCATTGAAGGAACCAGATTGTAGCCTTTCTGATATGAGAACCCATGAAACCCTGAAGGACTCTTTGTCCCAGCCATTGTTCATATCTTTTCATTGGAACAGAATAAATAAAATCAGAATAGATGAGTATTTGATATCAGAGAGGGAAAGGAACAGAGAGCTATGAAAATTTGAAAAGATACATTAAAAGTAAAGGTGAATTAAATGAGGTCACAGACTATGCCCTATAGGATATATTTCTGTGAGTGTGTATTCATTCCTCTCAGGAGTCACTGCCTTTGGGCAATCGTTGAAAATAGTCAGATGTTCTCTCTCTAGTGCCCCTGGTGAGCTTTGATTAAATTAAATTGATTCTAAAGTTCTCTCTTTGGTTTGAGGATGGTCAGGAAAGCTGTGCAGCCTGAGCTGGGAGCTGGCATGTAATCTAGCTCTGTACTCAGTCATCAATACCTTGGTCTTAGTGTATTTTTTAAAAATTTCTCTTGACAAAGTTTTTATTGTATAGCCTAAATATACCTGGGGTCCCTTATCACTCAGTATTTGCATGGTGTTGGCTTTCTTCTCTGAACCCAACAATGGAGATGTCACAGGAAAAAAAGATTGGTGGATCTCAGCCGTTTTCATTAACTAATGCAAAAACTGTGAGAACCCTAGGGAGATGAATGTGTTTTGTTGCCAGGCTGGAGAGGAAGAAGGCCAGGGACATCTGAGGGATTGGCTGGCAGAGACTTTGAGTGTGTCCTTTCTCTTCCCCACATTACTCTGGTGATGCATTTCCTGCCTTCTTTGTGGACAGGAAAGCAGTGGCACTAGGCAGAAGTGGCAGGGTAGTGCCAGGGCAACCCCGGAGCCAAAGTGAGAAGCCAGTAGCCACAATACCTGTGTGCCCCCTGAGCACTCCCTTATCGAGCCTTCTCCTTCCATCCTGTGGGCTAGGCAGTGATACAAGAGACGATCTGTGCTTATAAGAACATGCCTGGTGATGAGATGTTCCCTAGGCCGGGTTGTTGGTGGTGGTCAGAAAATGATTGAATTCAGATTGCAAGCTTTGAGATATTTTTCCTTGAAGATCGTGTTCCTTTAACTCACTTGGAAAACAAGCAAAGCCTAAGTTTTTACATCTCTCTCAGGTATTAGCAAAACAGTTGATGGTCCTAAAGGAATAAAAGATGAGTTTACAAGGAAAAATGGTGAGATATGTGAGGAGTAAATGTTCTATGAAGAAATTTAACAAATAAGATAAACCAGGGGAAATAGAATGAACAATAATTTAAAAATTAAGCATAGTAATTATCCTTAGAGATAAAGGAGAATATTGAATAAAATAAAGAAAGGAGAAGCAAATAGGAAGAGAAACCAGTTGGAAATATTGGGTACCTAAATATAATTGTTGAAATAAAGAGCTCAGTGGATGGGCTGCATATGGCAGCCCATCTTTGGCATAAAGCCAAAGAACACTTTAGTTGGCTGAAATACTGGAATGAGGAGTTTTCTCAGAAGGCATTGGAAAAGGATGAAGAGATGGCAGTTTGATAGAGACGAAGGATTGAAGTAGAACTGGAAATTTGCGTCAACAGAATCACAGAAGATCCTGAACTGACAGGACACAGTGTGTGGAAGAGGAGAGGTGACCTCACACAGAAACATTCCACAGTGACAGTAAAGAATATAGAGAAAAAGAGAAAATTCTGAAAGGTTTCAAAAATAGAAAAGCACATTACCCAAAAGGAGCAAGAAAATCAGATTATAATCAGACTTTGTATGATTATACTTATATACCTTGTATGACCATATGTATAATCCGCAGCTACACCAGATATGGGAAAGCAGTGAATTAATATCTTCAAAATGTTGAAGAAAAGACAATAAAACTAGAGTTTTATAGTGAGCAAAATTATTATTTAAATGTGAGGTTGGAATACAGATATTTGGGGGGCATACATTGTCTCATAGTAATTACTACCAAGGGTTTACTTTGAAAGAAGTGAAGGATGTATTCCAGCTAGAAATGAAGTGAATCTGGGAGGAAGCAGTTAAATCCAGGAAGAAAGGTAAATAAGCAATGAACAAACACAGAATGCACATCAGTTTGAGTAAAAAAGATTACTTAAAAAAATTGGCCATGAAACTAAGCCACAAAGGATTTATCATTAAATTCTAAAGAATCAACTTCATTCAGACCAGTTCTCCAATATGAAGAAACAGTTCAACAGTAATTAAAAGCAACTTATGTGTTTATTGGTGTTTCTAAAAGAATGGTGCAGTGATCATTTTTGTACATGTCTTTTTGTGCATAAGGATAAGACTTTTCCTTGGAACATATTCTAGAAGTCAAAATTCTAAGTTTCATGATATGTGCATCTTTACTTGATACAGCCAAGTTGATTTCTAAATCTCCATGAATCTCTACCTGTGAACTAAAGCTGGGAATTTCATTGGAATTGCATTGAATTTATACAGTCATTTGGGGGGAGGGGATAATATCTTTACAATATTAAAAGTTCACATTGGTGAACATTATTTTATCTTCGCTTAGGTCTATTCTTAATGAGTTTTATAATTTTCTTTGTGAAAGTCTTACACTTCTTTTCTTATATTTACTCCTATGCTTTATAGGTTTCATTGCTATCATGAGGTTTTTTTTTTTCCCCCTCCTCTGCTATGTTTTCTAATTGCTACTAAAGGAACAATATCAGACTTCTTTTGTGGATTGTCAAAAATTGAGGTATAATTTACACACAATAAAATGAACAGATCTTAAGTGTTCAGTTTGGTAGGTTTGACAATTGTTTACATCTGTGTAACCACCACACAAACCATAGACTATGTCCATCACCATAGAATGTTCCCCTTTCCAGTCAAGGCCTCATCCCAAGACAATCACTTTGGACTTCTGTCACCACAGGTTAGTCTAGCCTGTTCTTGAACTTTATAAAAATGGAATCATACAGTATTTACTCCTTTGTGCCTGGCTTCATTCATTTCATGTAATGTTTTTGAGATTTACCAGTGTGCAGTATGTATCAGTAGTTTATTCATTTTTATTGCTGAATAATATTCCATTGTTTAAATATACCAAAGTTTATGTATCCATTCACCTTTTTTTATAATCTTTTTTTTTTTGGTACGCGGGCCTCTCACTGTCGTGGCCTGTCCCATTGCGGAGCACAGGCTCCAGACGTGCAGACTCAGCAGCCATGGCTCACGGGCCCAGCCGTTCCTCAGCAAGTGGTATCTTCCCGGACCGGGGCACGAACCCGGGTCCCCTGCATCGGCAGGTGGACTCTCAACCACTGCACCACCAGGGAAGCCCTCCATTCACCTTTTGATGGACATTTGGGTTTGGAAACGTTTTTGTTTTTATGAATAAGGGTGCTATGTACATATCTTTTTTTGAAGTGTTTTAACCGAATTTGTGTAAATATCTAAGAATGGAGTTGTTGGGGCATATGGTAGATGTGTTTGTTATCCTCTTATTTCTTAGATTATCTTTTTATTGTTCATTATTAATTTTTTAATGTACAATCCTTTGTCAGATATATATTTTGAGGGTATTTTTTTTTAATTAATTAATTAATTTATTTTTGCTGTGTTGGGTCTTCGTTTCTGTGCGAGGGCTTCCCCTAGTTGTGGCAAGTGGGGACCACTCTTCATCGCGGTGCGCGGGCCTCTCACTATCGCGGCCTCTCTTGTTGCGGAGCACAGGCTCCAGACGCGCAGGCTCAGCAGTTGTGGCTCACGGGCCTAGTTGCTCCGCGGCATGTGGGATCCTCCCAGACCAGGGCTCGAACCTGTGTCCCCTGCATTGGCAGGCAGACTCTCAACCACTGCGCCACCAGGGAAGCCCCTTTTTTGAGGGTATTTTTTTCTTAGCCTTTGGCTTGTGTTTTAATTTTCTTAATGTGTCTTAATTTTGATCAAATCCAAATGATCATTTTTTAAAATAATTAGCACTTTTAGGGTTCTAAGAAATCTTGGCTGACTTTAAGGTCATGAAGATAATTTTCTGTGTTTTATTTAAAAGCTTTATAGTTTTAGCTTTTACAAGCTAAAAGTTATATTGCCATTTTTATTTTGTTGTGTTTCCATTAAGTGATTATCCTTTTATTTTAAGCATACATTTTTTTTCTTTTTGGTGGCAACATATTTTATTGCTGCCATCCCCACGGTGGACCACTGGGGGTTATGAGGATTGAAGTTGGTAAGCATACATTGTTTACTAAATTTTTTTCTCCATCTAAAGTTATTTTCTTTCTTTCCTTATCCAAGACATAAGGAGTTAATACTCTATACAGTTTGAACAACTTGATATTGATTTTTAAGCAACGAGAAAACAGTTGTTCTTAAAAGACTCCATAGTTGATGACATTGACTCATATATGTTGTTTCTGTGTTTACCACTACTTCTTATACCCCCTATTTCCCTGTAAATTTACTTCTTCTCACAGGTTTAAGGTGGTCAACTCTCACAGTCATTGTAGTCTGGAAAGTCTGCTTTGCCCTCATACTTGAACAATGTTGGCAGAAAGAGTACAGAGCTGTCCATTTTGAAGCTATAGCCAAGTTTTACTAAGTATTGATTTCTGTTGATAATCCTGCCTTCCTGGTTGGTCCTTTGTGACTGACTCTTCCACTAGGGCCCGTGCTGGGCTCTCACTGTCTTCTGGGCTGTGCCCTGGCAATGGAGGAGTCTGAGTCATGTGACATGGACTGGGTTGTTCTTCAACACTCCTTCATTTCCTTCCAGCTGTTTCTTCTCAAGGATGTCTTGAGTTTGCATAACTCACCGAGGACGTATGAAGGCCTTGAATTTGGTTAATTCACTCTCTCCAAAGTTCTCATGTTGCCCATCTGGCTGCCCAATAAGCTCTCATTTTACATGCATCTACCCTGTCTCCCCAGCACCCTGACTCTCCTTCCTCTATCAGACAAGCCCTTGTGTGCCCTGTTCTCTAAGAGTAAAGCAATAAGAGGCAGCAGGAGCTCAGTTAATTAAATCCCTCTGAGTTAGACACTTTTCCCAAGAAACGTTTACATTTCAACTGGGCCAATATTCATGATGTTTGGGTAGTTTTCAACGTTCTTTCATGCATTCTAAATCATACATTCTTTCCAGAAATAGGATATTTCCCCTTATTTATAGTTGCAGAAACTGAGACTCCTAGACAGAAATTGAGAATCCTAGTGATTTCCTTAAGGTCACAAAACCAGTGAGAGGTTTAAACTTCAAACTAGGTCTTTGGGCATGTTGTTCCTTGCTCTTTCCACCATAATGCATCTGATTGATAGGGTGGGGATTTCAGGTATTGCAGGACACTGGTAAGGATGGGACTCTGGATTTGGTGGGGGAGAGGGTGGTGGTGATGAGGGAAAGAGGTGAGTAAGCTTTACTCTCCTTCAAATCACATCACGTGTGGGACACTCCCACCACACATGCAGCCTGCAGATCATAGTGTCCTGACTAATTATCCATAATCAGCAAAGCATACACTAATAATTTTCTTATGATCCTTCATCTTCGGTCATGCATCGATACAGGCACAGACCTCCTTTTTATTCTGTTGAGGGTGAGAAGCATTTTATGAATTCTGCAACATCTTAGGAAAAGACTCCGAGAGTCATTGGCAATGGTAAGGTTTGCAAATATTTGCTAGACTTTGAGTTAGTTGTTGAACATGTGGAATGAAAGTGGACTGTCACATAAACTGCAGAGGCACATTGGAGGGATGGAAGGGGTCACGGAAAGAGCTGTGCTTTGCAACTAGACAGATCCTTTGTCATCCTGTCTCAGCATACATCCCCTTCCCAGATCCTCCTGATTATATCCCTCTGTTCATTTATTTATAGCACTGTACCAATCTGTCTTTGTGTTGCTTTTTTCATGACTTAGTTGTTCATTATCTGCCTTCCCTGGCAGAAGGCGATCTTCATCTGGGCAGCGGCCACCTTGGCTATTGTGTTTATGTCTGTATCCAGGGAGTCTGGCATAATACTCAGAACATACTAGGAGCTCAATAACCATCGAAGGAAGGGAAAGAGGGAGGGAGGAAGGGAGGGATGAATCAATCCTGGCTCTGCCACTTGCCAGCCATGTAACGTTGGATAACTTTTTTCCCTTTTCCTCCTAGCTTTACTGAGATAAAATTGATATTATAAATTTAAGGTATACAGCATAATGATTTGGTATATGTATTTATTGAGAAATGATTACCATACTGTAGCTTTGTAATATTGTTTGAAATCAGGAAGTGTGATGCCTCCACCTTTGTTCTTTCTCAGGATTGCTTTGACTATTCATGGTTTTTTGTGGTTCCATATGAATTTTAGGATTTTTTTTCTATTTCTGTAAAAAAAAATGCTATTGGAATCTTGATAGAGATGGCATTGAATCTATAGATGGCTTTGGGTAGTATGGAAATTTTAACAACGTTAATTCTAATCCATGAACAATCCTTCTGTTTGTGTCTTCAGTTTTTTTCATACCTGTCTTACAGTTTTCTTTGTACAGATCGTTCACCTCCTTGGTTAAATTTATTCCTAAGTATTTTATTGTTTTTGATGCTATTGTAAATGGGATTGTTTTCTTTTTCAGATAATATATTGTTAGTAGATAGAAGTGCACCTGATTTTTGTATGTTGATTTTTGTATCTTGTAGTTTCACTGAATTCACTGATTAGATCTAACAGGCTTTTGGTGGAGTCTTTAGGATTTTCTATATACAAAATCATGTCATCTGCACACAGAGATAATTTTACTTTGTGTTTTCCAGTTCTGAATTCTTTTTTTTTTTTTTTCTTTTGGTGGTACGCGGGCCTCTCACTGTTGTGGCCTCTCCCGTTGTGGAGCACAGGCTCCGGATGCGCAGGCTCAGCGGCCATGGCTCACGGGCCTAGCCGCTCCGCGGCATGTGGGATCTTCCCGGACCAGGGCACGAACCCGTGTCCCCTGCATCGGCAGGTGGACTCTCAACCACTGTGCCACCAGGGAAGCCCCTGAATCCTTTTATTTCTTTTTCTTGCCTGATTTCTCTGACTTAAGACTTCCAGTACATGTTGAATAGAAGTGTTGAGAGTAGGCACCCATGTCTTGTTCCTTATCTTAGAGGAAAAGCTTTCAACCTTTCACCATTGAGTATGATGTTGGCTGTGGGCTTGTCATATATAACCTTTATTACGTTGAGGTATGTTCCTTCTATACTCAATTTGTTGAGCATTTTTATCATGAATGGATGTTCAGTTCTGTTAAATGCATCTATTGAGATGATCATGAGTTTTATTCTTCAATCTGTTCATATTATGTACTACATTTATTGATTTATGTATGTTGAACCATCCTTGCATCCCAGGGATGAATACCACTTGATCATGGTATATGATCCTTTTAATATGCTGTTGAATTCAGTTTGTTAGAATTTTACTAAGAATTTTTGCATCTACATTCATAAAGGATATTGGCCTTTAGTTTTTGTTTCTTGTAGTGTCATTATCTGGCTTTGTATCAGACTAATGCTGGCCTCATAAGATGAATTTGGGAGTGTTGAGCTTTTTGGAAGAGTTTGAGAAGTATGGTAATGATTCTTCTATAAATGTTTGGTATAATTCACCAGTAAAACCATCTGGTTCTGGGCTTCTCTTTGTTGAGATGTTTTTGATTACTGATTCAATCTTCTTATTGGTCTGTTCAGATTTTTTATTTCATCATGATTCAGTCTGGTGGTTGTATGTTTTCAGTAACTTAATCTATTTCTTCTGGGTTGCCCTATTTGTTGATGTATAATTGTTCATAATAGTCTCACTATCCTTTGTCTTTCTGTGGTATCAATTGTAATGTCTCCTCTTTCAGTTGTAATTTTATTTATTTGGGTCCTCTCTTTTTTGTTGTTGTTGCTTAGTCTAGCTAAAGGTTTGTCAATTTTCAAAGAGCCAACTTTTAGTTTTGTTAATCTTTTCTATTATTTTCCTGTTCTGTCTTTCACTTATCTGCTCTGGTCTTTAGTTCCTTCCTTCTGCTAACTTTGGGTTAGTTATTCCTTTTTCAGTTCCTTGAGGTATAAAGTCAGGTTGTTTGAGAGCTTTCTTTTTTCTTAATGTAGGCATTTATCACTATAAACTTTCCTCTCGTAACTGCTTTTGCTGCATCTCATAAGTGTTGGTATGTTGAATTTCCATTTTCATTTGCCTCAAGGTATTTCTTTATTTCCCTTTTGATTTCTTCTTTAATCCATTGGATGTTCAGGAGCATTTTTGTTTAACTTCAATGTATTTGTGAACTTTCTAGCTTTTCTCCTGTTACTGATTTCTAGTTTCATACAATTGTGGGCAGCAAATACATTTGATAAAGTTTCTATCTTGAATTTTTTGCAACATTTTTGTGGATTGATTATATGCTTCATTGGCCTCACAGATATGAGACCTCAGGCTCTCACAGGCCACAGAGTATTTGTAGGCAAAGGAAGTAGTAGGGATGCTGAAAACCTTCCTTCCCTTTGCCAAGATTCCCATTACACCCCATCCCTCCATTACTATGTGGAAGCTGTTGTGATTGTAGTTTGTATATTAAAGAATTTTTGTATTAAAATGCTTGTCTAAAAATAAAAAATATTTTATCTAGGGGGAAAAAGCATTGAAAACCTTCAGTAGTTTTCTCAGTAGTAGGAATGGGGGGCATCAATCCATCTCCATTTCTTCATGCAGACCCATCATTAACATCTGCAGTATTCAGGTAAGGGTGCCAATGGAGGTATTGGACCCTAGCTCCTCCCTTCTCCTCCCATCCTGATTCCATCCAGCCTGGGGCCACCCCAGCCTGTGCCTCTGAGCTCCATCAACACCCTGTGAACTGTGATCCTCAGGCCTTGTGGTATGCACACTGGGGGTGTGGTTCACCAATTTGGGCAGGAGGTTTGGGGGACCTAAGTATCAGCACATTCAGTATAGGCTTGGGTGATCATGTTCCCTTGGCCTTGTGGACTCCTAGGCTCCTTGGCTCTGGGTAGGGCATGACTGTAGGAGGCAAGAGTGGTGTCCAGGGTAGGGACCTAGCTGCCCAGATCTAAGGGCACTTCTGTCCTCATATTGCTTTGTTGTGAAATGACTGATTGTGGAAAAGAAAAGGGCCCAGGCCATGGAATGGTCTTATTCTCTTTAAACAATGGCTCTTTTAGGGATGAACAAAAATACACTTAAAGTAAAGATTATTCCCTTCTAGGAAATAATTTAGTTTTCAAATTCCTTCTTAACTACCTCGGCCCACAGCCACGTTTGGCCCATGAGTTAGGGCTCTCCTGGCTTAGAGTACACTTCATGGACTTCATTGTTTTTCCTTCTGGCTTTTGCTGAGCTCAGCTGCCTGCCAGTCAGGAGGGTCCTGTGCTTGGGGTCAGGAGGAGAAATGTTGTACAGGGAATTAGTAAAAATCCTACTTGAGTGCTGGGCTTTGCTTTGTGATTCTATTTTCCTTGTTCATTGGATTAAATTCACACCATCAAGGCTTCACTGTGACCTATGAACACCAGCTGTGAGAGAATGTGGTCGCTGGTTAGCTGTTGGTCCGGTCCTGCTGCCGGAAGTGTCTGATTTAGGCTATACTGCCTTTCATTTCATGCTGAGATTGGTGTTTCCAATATCTCTACTTTTAAGTAATTCTAGGAGGGGGAGAGCAGGAGACTGGAATTCTAGTCTTACTCTGCCTTCCCTTAGTATGTCCAAACCTCTGAATGGTGATTTCTTCTTTTTATAACAAAAGAATACTTCCTACCTCACAGAAATGTTTTGAGGACCTAATGAGCCAATGAAAGTCAATGTCTTCTAGAATGTGTAAAACTCACTGAAATTTAAGAGATTATTATCACTATGGTGTGAGCTATTTATCATCTCCTTTACAAAATGACAGCTCTGCAGGAGAGCAGCTTTGTAGCAGGGAGGATGGAGAGACAGTGGCGGAGGATGTAAAGTGTGGGCTGGGGAAACCAGAAGGATAGGGGCCCAAGGAGGATGGGGTGGAGCAAGCTGTTAAGGAAATGAAAGTGGCCGAATTCAAGACCTCCTAGTGTTCAGTGAAGGCTAGGCCAGGCCATCCACGCACAACAGCTCAATAAGTACTTACTACAACCTTTCCAATACTTTTCTGCCACTTCACCTTCACCTTTTCAGAAGTAAAGCTATCACAATGACCTGGCTCCCTGTTTTTTGTCCTTGTCCCTTACTACTCTCTCCCACCCCCTTTCTCTGCTCCAGCCACACTGACCTTATTTTGCTAGAACTCAATGAACTTATTCTATAGCTGGAGGGCTTTTGTGCTTGCTCTTCCCTCTGCCTGGACTAACCTTCCCTCAATACTCACATCTCACTTTCCACTTCCTTCCTGTTTTTAGTCAAAAGTCACCTTTTCAGGGAGGCCTTTAATTATTCCCTGACAGTTTATGTCATGTCCTGCTTCCTTGATTGGTGCTTTGTCCTGGGCACTTACCACTGTCCAGCATTCAGTACATTTTACTTATTTAGCTTGTATGTCCTCTCTTCCCTCTCTTAGAATGTACACTCCATGAGGGCAGAATTTTTGTTTGATTATTTACCACTGTTCTTCCAGTGACTGGAAAATTCTGGCTTACACTAGGCACTCAGTAGATATTCTTTGAGTGAATGAATGGAAAACAGAACTGTGTGGGCTTCTTCAGAGTTTTTGATTTCTGGAGGTAGCCACCAGTGATGTAATTTATCCCAACAGCAAATATTTACACAATTCCAAATGCTAACTATTATGTCTTTCGATTAGATTCCCTCCCACAAGTAAATTGGCTCTTGAATTTTGATCTAAAGCTGTTCACTGAAATACATAGCAAACTAAGCTGCCTTAAGCACTCCAGACATCCTAGGAAAGAGGAATTAACACACCAGCCTGACTGACCCACAGCCAATGTTCTGTTAGCTTAAGGTGGATGGGGCTCTTCCAGGGCTGTTTCCTGGAAGCACTACCTTGGACTGTGGCATTGGGGAGCCTGGGCTGGAAGCAACTCATGCTATATTTGGAATAAATGGAGAGGAGAATTTTGTCAGGATTTCTGCAGGGATGTGGCCTGTGAAGGATTCCCATCACTTTATAGACAGAGACAGTGTATTCTTATTGGTATTTTTCAAGTTTTCTTCCTTCCTCTCCTTCCTTCTCTTCCTCCTCCTCTCCCCCACCTAAAGGAAAACAGAAACATATAACCCCATTTGGTAGATTGATTTTTGGGAGACAGGAACCCTGTGGTACAGCTTATGCTGTTTATGAAACAACGTAAAACCTTCTTTACCCAAGCCTCATCTTTATGCACCTCATTAATACATGGAAGTTTAAATGACCCTAGCTAATGATACATGGGGGAAAAATTGCCTGAAAGTTCTCTAAATGCAGAGCCAAAAACGCTCTTTGCATCTTATTATGTGGAAAATATCACTAAAAAGATGACTTATAATATTCTCTTTTTGTATTTGTTTATGAAGAATGCGTCAAGATTCAAGGAACCCTGTGTTGTAAAGAAAACGGAAGAAAAGGAAGCAAGAGCACACAAATGGTGCTCTTACAGACTTTGGGATTTTGTGCATTTTTGAGACTTTTCTATCCCAGAACAGAACACTCAGAGGCTGTGGGTAATGCTATTGGAAAGAATAGAATGTTATGAAGACCTGGGGTCCTGAAGAAGATCAAGCTGTCCTTATACTGATGTCTGAAGTGAGGAGGCCTTGGAGACCTTCAGCAATATTTTTCCATTACTAATCCTTTAAACCAGATCTTGGGGATCCAGGTCATAGAGCCCTGGGAAGTCTAAACGCCATGGTCTGACTAGTGGGCCTTTCTACTGGGATCTAAGACTGAGGCCATTCAGTGTTTTGAGTTGAGGAAGTCTAAACACCATGGTCTGACTAGTGGACCTTTCTACTGGGATCTAAGACTGAGGCCATTCAGTGTTTTGACTTGAACCCTTTGCAACAAGTTGAAAGCGTTTTAAGCCCGAGATGGGCAAGTTCTAGCCCAAAGAGACACAGTCTGGGCCTGGCTCCCTTCCACAGTGCTCCTTTGTTTAACTTGTCCTGCCCTTTTCTCTCTCCTCCTCCTCATGACTTCCTTCTTCCTATCCTAGTGCGTTTCTTTTGTTACTTTTTTTGTTTACTCTATTCTCCTTTTTCTTTTCTCTGTCTTGCCTCAAACAAGGTATTTCTTGGGCAATGTCTGACTCTAGTGGTTGCTTTCGGATCTGAGAAACTTTTAAAGTTTGTTCCAGGGAGGAGTACAAGAGACTAACATGGGGAGGAGGGGCGGGCCTAGGTGGAGGGAGAGAGGAGAGAGGGATGAGGACACAGAATGTGAGGTGTCAGTGTGCCATGTGCATCTGACCTTGAGCCTCACGGTCTTCACTCAGGGTGGAGGATGAGGTTGCCCTCATTCCTCCCGCTGTAGCTCCTCCTCTGCCGCCCTGGCTGGCAGAGCCATCCTGCTGCCCTAGAGGCTAAAGATGGCAGAGCTTCATTGTCCCACCTCCCTTACAGCCAGGGTAGTAATCTTCAGGAATGGGTAGGAGGGAATGTTTGCTGAGGGTCTTTGGGGAGAAATTTTCTCCCCTTGAAAAGAAAGGTGCATGGAGGAAAGACCTCTCTTCTTTGTTTCTGGATTTGTTCATGCCTACCTGTGGCGTCTGGAACTGCTACAGCAACCTTGCTAACCATGAGGGAAGCGTGGCTGAACACTCCACGGATGGCGGGGCAAAAACATGGATAGGTCTTAGGTCCTTGAGACCATTAAGCTGCCCATCCAAGTCTGGAGCATCTTATATAATTGGCCTCATTACTTAAGGTATTTTTAGTTGGAATTTCTGCTGCTTGCAGCTGAATGGATACATGTTGATGAGAACCAGCAAACATGACCTTATGGTTGGCCTTTACTTTGTGTTGACTTTTAGTTAGTTTCTTTAATGTTATATATTAAACAGACACAACTTTCTATGTATTTGTCCTCTTTATCTAATTCTCTCTTCCCTCTCTATCTGGATCGCTATCCAGAATCAAAAACTTCATTCTATGCTTGTCTCTGTAAATTTTCCTAATAAAATGAAATACTTCATAAACCCAAAGCTTGCAGTTATCACAGTAGAATAAAAAAAATCAGTTTCAGTGATGTTTTTCTGATTTTCTCATGAATGCTAAATGATGCTGGCCTAAATAAGGCAGAGTATCACTTCTGGTATGATCTGTTATATCTTGCTGATGCAAGCACAAGAAAGGCTTTTCCTCTTGTTTTATTCCGCCCTCCATGTATCCCTTCCAGAAACAGGGTCTGAAGGGTACCTTATATTTAACACATGGAGCCCTGTGGTGAAATACAGTCTCCAGTGCCATCACCCCTCCTCGTGTTATTGCTTCTGAATGTGGCAAGATAAAAATTGTTTATTAATCTGTATACCCAGTTCATCATCTCACTCTGTTCCCTAAGAGCTTCTGGATTTACTCATTCCGTTTCTTTGCTCTGACCCCTCCAAGGAGGATCCTGTATTGTCTGACAGCTTCTTGGGATTCAGTGAAGGAGAATCGGGAGGAAGGGGGCGTTGAGGAGGAAGGTGATATGAGAGGCTGGCCAGGATGGGACTGAAGGAGTTTATGGTGGGTTAAAGTTTGAGGAAAGATACATGGGAGCAGGTCCAGGTTGAGATTGGGGGGTGGGAGGTAAACATGCAGGGCTGGCATTCACCCAGTTTGTATCAGGATGGCCCAATGGATTGCTCACAGCCAGGGTTCATTCTGAGATCAGTACCTGGGTTGTAACAGTTGTTAATATTTTGAATATCACCTCTGGAGACATGTGTACTTTAAGAAATCTCCGGGAGATATTGGCCCTCTTTATGGTGTTCAGGATTATAAATAAAAGTTTTAGAAAAAGAGCAATTTGGGATAACATTTTGACATTTCTTTTGGTTGTGTTTCTTTTCTTTTTTTTTCTTTCTTTTTCTGTTCCTTGCCTTCCCCTTTCCCCCTTCCCCATCCCCCTTTCTCCATTTTCCCTTCCCTCTTTCCCCTTTCCCCCTTCCTTTTTCTTTTATTTTCCTGGGTCACGACTTACACTGAAGCATCACTCTGGGAGGTGCAGACTAGAGGTGTTACCTGTATAGTTACTGTTTAGGGGCAAGAGTAACTGATACACTGGACTCCAGTTGTTTTTCATTCAAATACAGGAAACAGAGAAAGTGTTTTTCCCTTAGGACTTGTCTGAAGGGTTTAGAAACCCTGAATTTAGCTACCTATAAATATATTTGCTTACTTGAGAAAAGTCTTCTCTCTTACCAGGAGGTGTAGTGACAGAGTACTGCAACAAAAGTCTTCTGAACTTCTCTTGGTGTAAGTTTATCTTTGAACATATTCTTGACTCTCAGAACCACTGTCTGTTAAACCACTGGGTCATCAACGGCTATGCTTTGAAGTAATTAACACTGTATCCTGTTTTGCATTTAACTGCTACTTGCTTTTGAGTCCAAATTCAGAAATACATTCCCTCTGGCCACAAACAAGGAAGAAAAATGATTGCAGATGGAGTTGGGAGAGCCCAACAGTGCGGCAGTTTGGCATGGGGACCTGGGGAGGAAAAAGCTAAATGAAAATGCTTCATTTTCACATAGCTCTAGACCTGTGCTCTCCAATAGAAATATAACATGAGCCACAAGCATGATCTACTTAGGTAATTTTATTTTATTTATTTATTTATTTTTATTGGAGTATAATTGCTTTACAATGGTGTGTTAGTTTCTGCTTTATAACAAAGTGAGTCAGCTATACATATACATATATCCCCATATCTCCTCTCTCTTGCGTCTCCCTTCCACCCTCCCTGTCCCACCCCTCTAGGTGGTCACAAAGCACCAAGCTGATCTCCCTGTGCTATGCGGCTGCTTCCCACTAGCCATCTATTTTACATTTGGTAGTGTATATATGTCCATGCCATTCTCTCACTTCATCCCAGCATACCTTTCCCCGTCCCCGTATCCTTAAGTCCATTCTCTAGGTCTGCGTCTTTATTCCTGTCCTGCCCGTAGGTTCTTCATAACCTTTTTTTTTTTAGATTCCATATATATGTTAGCATACGGTATTTGTTTTTCTCTTTCTGGCTTACTTCACTCTGTATGACAGACTCTAGGTCCATCCACCTCACTACAAATAACTCAATTTTGTTTCTTTTTATGGCTGAGTAATATTCCATTGTATATATGTGCCACATCTTCTTTATCCATTGAGTATGGAGGTTCCTTAAAAAACTAAAAATAGAACTACCATACGACCCAGCAATCCCACTACTGGCACTTAGATAATTTTAAATATTCTAGTAGCCTCATTAAAATATATTTAAAAATAGATGAAATTAATTTTTAAATATATTTGTCTCAGTATGTCCAAAATAATATTGTTCCAAGCTGTAATCAATATCAAAATTTTTGAGATACTGTAATTCTTTTTTCTTTGCACTAAATATTTGAAAGCCAGTGTGTCTTTTACTTATAGCATGTCTCAGTTCAGGCTTGCCAGATTTCAAGTGCTCAATAGCCACATGTGGCTAATGGCTACTGTACTGACCAGCTCAGCTCTGTACTATTTCTACGATACTTATTCCATTTTTCACTAATGCTCATAATAGATCAAGATGGTGCCAGGTCACATCAGCAGAGGTGATTGCTTTTTCTTCAGCCCTCTAAGGACTCCCCTGTTAATGCATTTGGGACCAACTTTTGAAATGGGGCAAGAGAAGAAAGGATTGGCTTTGACATGGAAAGAGGATACTCTCCGAGGAGACTCAGAGCTTTGTGGGCTGGTCATGTCACAGTGCTTGATGGGAATTTGTGGTTGGTATCTATGATCCAGATTATCCAGATGGAGTCAAAGGTGAAAATAGATAGGGGAAGTATAGTTATTTATCAGGAGTAATATGATGTGATGGAATGAGTTCTAGATCATGGTCGGGAGAACTAGGCACTAGTCCAGGCATTGATCTGGGAGGAGAGAAGTAAATTGACATTCAACAAGCTTATTACAGCATCAGGCACTTTATACCCATTTTCTTTTCCAATTCTTATAGTAAGCCCAATAGTTAGATATTATAATTAACTCCCATTTACAGAGGAAGACACTGAGCCTAGGGAGGAGGAGCCCTGGCTTATCATGGAGTTAGAATAAAATCTCAGCTCCGATTCCAAAGCTGCTATGTTTTTAACATTATAATCCATATGCACGCCATATAGGTTGTATCTTCTATCAGGGTTTGACTGAAGAAGCAAAAGCAGTCATGCATGCATGTAGGTATATATGGGGTAAATATTTGTTACAGGGAATTGGCTTACATGATTGTGGGGATTGGTTAAGTGGTCTCTGTAAGGATGTTGTCTCTACATCTGATGCTAGAGCTTGAAGTCTGTAGGGCAGGCAGTCATAAAGGGAAGATCACGAGCATGCTTGAAGCCAAGCCACAGGCACGAGACGGAACCCCACAAGGTCAAACTGACCTCCATTTCTGTTATTGTGGCTTCTGACCTTGGTGATAAAAGTGTTCTGCAGAAGTTGGGGTTCTTCATCATGGAGCTAAACACATATACTTGGCTTAGGAGGCAGAGAACCTGGAGAAGATTTCAGGGGATGGTGGAGCCATTGCAGGCCCAGCTGTTGCATCACAGCAGTGAGCTGAACCAGCAGATGAGCAACAAAGTGTGAGTGAGAAAATGGCTGCAGTTTCCCTTCCACCCTCCTATTTTCCTGAGAATCATCCCTGTGGCCCACATGGGAAGCATATAAGAAAGGGAATTCTGGCAAGTGTAGTTCAGCCTACTCAAGTTGACACATTACAAAGCCATCCCATTGGTGCTCAATAGATATTCATTGAGTGAATGAATGAATGAATGAGTGAATATTATGCTGCCTCTCTTGGAAGTTCCCTGGGAGTCAGAACACTTAATTTTAGCTCTGCCTCTTGTAAGCCAAGCAATTTTGAACAAGTCACTTAACCCTTTGAGTCTTGTTTTTCTCATCTGTAAAACTCCAAGAATAATTCCTGTTCTGCCTGTTTAATAGGACTTTTATAGGGTTTGGCTGAGATGACCTGAACAAAAGCACTTTGAACATTTATAAAGGATAAAACAAATGTGATGTAGCATTTCATTATTTTAATTATTAATGTTGTTATGAATACTTCAGCTTCCTAATGAATCACATGGAGTTAATAGTTTCTGACTACCTTACCTTATGGATGTGCCAGGAAGATTAAATTAGATGAAGTACGTAGAAGCGCTCTGTCAGCTATGCCACGGCATATTCTTCAAAGGCAAGTCTTAATAGTCATTCAGCACTCAGAAACATTTGCACAGTGTGTTTTAGTTCTGGGCTAAATGGCTTAGGGGGACAAGTGTGTAATTGGAACCATTGGTAACCCTGGGAACTGGAGGGCAGTGGCCATTCCTTGGATGAAAGTTGTGGGCAGTGGATGAGGTTTCTGTCCTATAGGTCTGGGCGTGCATTTCATAGCAGGCAAACTTGCTCAGCAGAATGAAGAAATCCCTGCGGAAATTCTTGGTGAAGATAGCATAGAGGAAGGGGTTGGCACAGGAGTTGATGGGGTAGAACAGGACCAGGAGGATCTTTGACTTGGACACAGTGATGAGGGGCATCTTGAGGGAGGCAGAGATGGCGAAGAAGGAGATGGGCGCCATGCAGAGGAAGTCAGTGAAGATGAGCACGGCCATGCGCTTGGCAATCTTGGTGTCACTAGAGGAGGACATAATGCTGGGGTTTCGCACCGTGAGGTAGACGTGAGCGTAGCAGCCACAGATGACCACAAAGGCCAGGACGTTGAGCACAAGGAGGGACATAACGTACAGCTGTGACAAGGGGCTGTCAATATCCATAGGCAGGCAGATGCTCACCTTCATGTAGCTGCTGATGCCAAAGATGGGAATGAGGGCAACTGCAAAAGCAAAGATCCAGCCCACCAGCATGACGCTGGTAGCATGGCGGAGCTGTACTTTGCGTTCCAGCTGCATGGCGTGGGTGATGGTGTGCCACCTTTCCAGCGTGATGGCTGTCAGAGTGTAGACTGAGAGCTCACTGGCAAAGACAGTGAAAAAGCCGGCAGCATCACAGCCTGCTCCAGTTTGCCAATCAATGGCGTAGTTGTGGTACTGGCTTTTGGTGTGGATATCAACTGATGCTATGAGCAGCAGGTAGATTCCAATGCAGAGGTCGGCAAAGGCCAAATTGCACATGAGGAACCGGGGGACCGTGAGTTTGTATTGGCTGGTGATCAGGATTGTGAGCACCAGGATGTTCCCAGTGATGGCCAGGATGCTAATGAACCATATCAAGACTCTGAGAATGTCATACCCCATGATATCTTCACATGGATTGAATGCATCTGGCTCGGGGGAGCAAGTCACGTCAACCACTTCATTGCATAAGTCATAGTCAAATTCACTGTACATCATGTCAAATCCTTTGGCATAGCTGGACTCATCGTCTTCTGCCAAAGAGACTCTCTGACCCCTAGCCTGAGTCATATCATCAACTTCTTGCCTTAAAATAGATTTGTTGCAAATTGGATGAAGGTCAGAGCTAGAAAAATACAAAAAGGAATGGAATCAGTATGTTGGATCCAGAATGGCAAATATATCACTGTCTTTACACGGGGTAGAGAGTGGGGTTTCTTCCTGAGAGTTTGTTTTTTCTTCTAACAGTTTGTCTGCCCTTGAGGCTAAACTCAAGGGTTAATGCTGCTTACTGTAAATGAACAGAACAACTCGTGCATATATTCCTAGAGTTGGATGGCCCACCGGGGAAACCATCTGGCCACAACCTGAATGTGGGGAGGAAGGCGCCTGGGACTAGCTCAGCTTTGCTGTTAAGTGCAAATAATTTACAGACCTAATATCAACTCTACCCTCACCCTTCCCCATCTCCATTCAGCCCTCTCTTCATATGCCTGAGTAGGGTATACCCCCTTTCCTCTACTCTAAACTCCAGTCCTGGAAGATCTGGACTGTCCTCTGACTCAAATAAGAGTTTATTTTATCTACATAAATTAGAAGATCAGAGCCTGTAGTTGGTTCCCAGCCAGCCCTGTCCCTGGCTCTTTGGTACTCAGGCTACCAGGAGGTCTGCTAATTTGCCTGAAATGTTACTGAGGGGTCTATTCTTTATTATTTCACTCAACAAGCCTCAGGCATGTATTTGTCTGCAAGGTAATCCTGGCTCTCTCACATTAAGTAGTTCGCTAGTGAGTGCCCAAAAGGGCAAATGCAGGTGCAAGGGGGGCTAATTTATTCCAAGACTGTAACTCATTCCCTGAGGAGCTGGCTCTTCTCGGGCTCACATTTCTGTCTTAGCTTTCCCTTTAAACCCCAGTGTACAAGAGGCCTCATCAACAGAAGAGAGGCACTTCCAGAAGGGATTTGAATGAAAGCCAGATGATAAATATTCTATCCAGACAAGTGGATAGTGCCTGTAGAGCCAGAGGGTAATAGTTCTGTTTTGAAGAAAAAGCTTAAGGAATGGGAATGTTTCACATTGGGTCTTCTTTTGGATGGAAATGCATGTGTGTACACACACACACACACACACACACACACACACACACACACATTCCCTTCCTCCCTCCCTGAGGGGCAAGCTCACAGCAATGGTAAGTGACTGCATTTCTCTCGGGCCTTAACATAATCTCTTAAGTGAGTGGGGAGGTGAGTGTTAAAACTCTTCAAAGACCCCCCTCCCCAGTAAGACGGAGAGAGTGACTGGGGCGTGGAGGAGGTAAAGATTCCATTAGGTACTAAATGAGGGCTGGCCAAGTGTGCCAGCAGACCCGGAATGAACTTTTCCACATCAGCCTCTAGGAGAAGGGGCTGTTAGTGAGAACCCTCTCCTTTCTCTCCCCTCCAGAAAGTGAACTGAATTGCCAGAAAGTCATTTTCCCTTGGATCAAGGGACTCCTTTTTTCTTTCCTGGATAATGTGTCATTTGTTGTTTTAGAGACTGATAGGGCTTCTCACATCAGTCACAGTTTACGCTAAGGAGGTTAAACAGTTAACATATGTGTAATTGAAAATGTGCAGAAAATCTTTTGGTTTAGTCAGAGATCTTACAAGAAAGGTGAGGCAAGTTCAGAGATGGGCAAAAAGGGGACAAGAGAATCACTTTGTTTCTTATTCTAACTCCCAATTCCTAAACCCTGTCATTGGATTAGTGGCAGCCCAGTTCTAGGAACAAGAAGTAAGTAACCTGGTGCCAACAGACTGTGATTCGGTTCACTGAAACAGATCTGACTAACCATCTAGACAGACACAGCCTTTGCTTCCCGGGGCTTATGTTGGCTTCGGTGAAGATGCTTATTTTTGATACTGCTACGAACATATTTTAAATATAGATGCTTCCCTTTCCTGAAACAGAAGTGACCCAATGACATGAGTGGGGGAAAGGTAAACAATGTATGTCTCTTAGAGAAGAATAGAAAGAAAAATGGAAGCAGGGGAAATAAAATCATGCCTCTGCAGTACCTCGGCAAACCCTAAGTATTATAAAGAGTTGGGAATTCAGTTTGGGGTGAGGTTAAAAAGTAGTACTCCTGGATCCCAATAAATCAATGAACAGATACTTGGGAAATGCATGGCAAAGTGGCCAAGAGCCTGAGCTTTGGAGACAGACGGACAGACCAGAGAGTTTGGATCTGAGTTTGTTTGGTGTTTGTCAAGTTATTTACTGTCTCTGAGCCTCAGTTTCTCCCTTTGTGAGAAGGGAATAAAAATGGTGTCTTTACCTTTGTGAAAATTAAATGAGATAAAGCTGCAAAGTATTACAGTGCCTGGCAGTGAGTACTTGACAAGTATCAGCCATATGAAGAGAGAGGATGGGGTTACTTACTGAGTTCATGTTGAGGTCTAGGCCCTATGTGAGTACTTAATGAATATGCCACAGTGCATCAGTTTAAAATCTAGCCGGAAAGAAAAGGCCTAAATACAATAAATAATAAAACTAGGGCAAAATATCAATGCAAGCTGAGTATGGACATAACTGGTTAAACAACAGATGAGGGGCATGGTTAATAAGGTCTTTCCATGAAAGTCCATGAGGTCCATTGGCCAAAATGTCACAGTCACAAGGGCCTAACATTTACACTTCAGGCATTATTTCCAAATGGGGATTGGAAGAACGATTTCATCACACAACTTTAAACTCAAATTTCATTACCTAACCACACCTATAGTTATCTTCTGAATAGCAGAGCCATATTGTTTTGGGTTTGTGAATTTGTTAAAGACTAAAAACCATTGCTATTTTTGTTACCTCGTTTTGGCACGTCTTCCTAGAAGAGGCATGGGCCTCTCCTTTGCCGCACCTGACAAGCCCTGATGTAAGTTACAATAGGGACCTAGAAAGGGTGAGAGCCCGGTGGTCTGGAGGGATCAGGGAAGCCTTCAAGTCATGGTACAATGTAAGGCAGACGCGGAGATTTCTAGTCGGGAGAGCCCTGAGGCCCCATCTACACTATCAAGGGGAGTCTCAGCAACAGAGGAAGAGGATATATTTCTCTGGTGTGTGGGCGCTGAGGCAGACAGCACATGATGTACAGCTCCTTCAGTGATCTTAACGTCCTCTGAGATTTCTCCTGGGGGGTATTTAGTTCCAGGGTTTGGGCAGTGAAATGGGTATCTTTCTTGCCCTGGCTGGAATATCTCTTCCTGGAATATAAAAGAGGCAGGCCTTGCTGCCTTAGCCCAAGCCCTTAAGAATTCTAGTCATTAGGAAGAAATCCCCTGGCCCTTGAGCTAATCTGTGAGGAGTGTCTGATTCTGGAGAGTTCCCCAATGATGCATGCTAATTCTGAAGAGCGGCCCCTTTTCTGCAGATCCTTTAAATGGGTCTGAGTGTGGACTGCTAGTTAACTTAGGGTGTGTACTGTTTGGTTGTTTCACTTTGCTTTAGAGTAGGGGACATGTCTGCATGTTAAGGTTGAGTAATAGAGACTGCATTAAGTGGTGAAAGAGCGTCCCAGAAGCTGTGTTCGTGCTGGGCTACTGTACAAGTGTGGGAATGAGGCGTCATCTGATTGAGTGCCACTGTGTGGTATGAATTTTATCAGTGAGTTTAGGAGAGGCAGAAAGCTTTGAGAACTTGTGATAGCCCATAAACTATATCTCCAGTGGATCCTTTAAATACCTGGACATGTAATCTCTAAAGTACTCCCTCTCCACTCTCTCCAGAACCTCAACTTTTTAACCAGTTACCCACTAGGACTTGGTTTTGTTTGGATTACCCTCTGTACTTTGGGGCTCCTGGAACCTGAGAAGCCTGGAAAGCCAAAGTGAACAGATGTCACAATCTTAGTCCTCCCTCTGAGGTGCTAAGCTCCAAAGATGGGTTAGGTAGGTTTCAAGTTGCTGGGATGTGTTGCGGGTGTGTGCATCAGTCTTTGCTATGGCATTTATGCTTCTCCCTTCCAAAGCTGACTTTGATGGTCCCTGGCACACTTATGGGGTGCAGAGTTTGGAACTTGAAGGATAAATCCATGTCGGGACAAAGGGAAAAGGGAACAAATATTTATTAAGCATCAGCTGCGAGTCAGGCTTGCTTGGTGTTTTTCCTGTTAGCTCATTTAATATTTGGTTGGTAGCCTACCATGTGGGTAGCCCTCTCCTGTGTGAGCCCATTTTCACAGAGAACACTAAAGCTTTGATCTAGACTATGCCTAAGGGATTTCTTTTTTTTTTCTTTTTTCCTTTTTTTGCGGTACACAGGCCTCTCACTGTTGTGGCCTCTCCCATTGCGGAGCACAGGCTCCGGACGCGCAGGCCCAGCGGCCATGGCTCACGGGCCCAGCCACTCCGTGGTATGTGGGATCTTCCCAGACCGGGGCACGAACCCGTGTCCCCCGCATTGGCAGGCAGACTCTCAACCACTGCGCCACCAGGGAAGCCCTGCCTAAGGGATTTCATCGTGGATGCCTCTGCCAGGGGATCCTCTTCATGCCACACAGGTGTAGAAGTTGTGGACCAAGGTCTGCATTGGAGAAATGCCCAAGTAGGGCTCAGGGGCGGACACGAGAAGACTCACATCTGCCGCCTCCAGTTGGCAAAGATGCAGCAGTGGCTGGGGTAGGTGAGGCTGGCCTCCACGAGTGTGACAAAAGCTTCCAGACTGGGGAGCTTTTTTAAGTTGTAAGTTGACTTGGCCCGCAGCTTCTTAAGATTTCCTAAGCCATAGCTAGGCAGGGAATGGATCCTGGTTCTTGAAATATCTCTGTAAGGAGAAAAGGTAAACATAACCTGATTACTATGGGCCTAACATTTTCTGCTCTGTTAGCCGTCAACATAGCAGCCACAGTAGTGATATTTTTACATGGGTGAGGAGGGAGACTCCAATTCATCCAGCACACCTTGGTCAGATCAGTATTTGGCTAAAGGGACATTTGGCCCCTATATTTGTGGTAGGAGGACATAGATAACATGCCACTCTGTATCCTGGATGTACTTGCATCCTGGCTGATCTGGGGCTTAAATGTATCTCTTTCCCCTTCCACAGTCTATCTATAGAATGGATACCCACGAATTTCCATAGGACCGAGGAAGTGAGATCATTTCCTCCTCACCATAAAACTAGATGTAAAAATATATCCAGTGAGCTGTGGTGGTCTCTGTGGCCATATTTCAGAAAAGGATGCAAAGAGAACACACCATAAGGGGAAAAGGTATCTGGTGGGCAACAGAGGTACCCTCAGCACAAAGTCAAAGTGGCAATAGAGAGTGGTGGTGGTGAGCATGGTATCCACAGCCAGACTTGCCTGCTCGTGTACCCTGCCCCTCTATCTATTAGACTGGTGACCTCGGTCAAGTTATCTCACTTCTCCATGTGTCAGTTTCCTCGGCTATAAAACAGGAATAATAATCATACCTACCTCAGAGGGTTGTTGTGAGAATTAAATGAGCTAAAGTACATAGAGAACTTCCTGACCAACAGACAGCACTTGATGACTGGCAGCTGTTATCAGAAAACATCTCACTCACACACACACGCACACACGCACACACGCACACACACACAGTTGTTCTTGCTTTGTCAGAGAGTCTCTGCCTTGGTGAAACAGGAGGTCTATATGGAAACCAGTGTAAATGGTCATTTTAACCAGGTCCCTGTCACTGGAGGGTTCCAGAATCCCATCCTTTCTGGCAGCAACACCAGTAACATGGACCATTTTCTGGCTGCACTGTTGGCAGCTGAAACCCTCAACACAACCTGACCAGTGGGGTGGGAGTGAAGAGATTTAAATGGCATCAGCTTAGACCTGTTGGGGCCAGAAGGTTGGCCGTAAATGAGTACTTCTGATGGGAGTGGTAGCAAGTGATGACCAGGATGGATTCATTTCAAGCATCCCTGGGTATACTTGGTGAAGGAGAATCTTCTAATGTCTGCATTTCCTGTAAGTCAAAGCACTGGGTGCTAGGAGCAATGAAACTTGGGGGTGTGAATATGTATCTGGTACCCCATGTGTTCTCCCAGTCTGGTAAAAATTACTTTCTCAAAGCCTTGTTTTCATTGTGTCATTCATTCTCTTGCTCAAAAGTTTATAATGCTTCCTGTTGTTCAATGAAGCCTACTTGTAGCTGCTGCCCTATTGTCACTTCCCTTTCCCAATCAAACTTCTTATACTAGTTGTCCCTACTTGATGTCACCATTCATCATTTCCCATTCCAACTCAGTTTCTTCCCAGTCCCTAGGGAAACAATACACACTAAGGTAACTATGATGACCAGCACATCATATCCAGCACTTTGTACTTCATTAGAAGTTCTAACCTTAGTTCTTCATTGGAAGTTGCTCTTAGTTCTAACCTTCTTGATTTCTCAATTACATTTCACCCGTAAAACACTTCTCCCTCCTGAGACAGTCTTTTTCTTGGCATCACATTCTTTTCAGTTTCTTCTGACATCTACTTTGACTTATTTCTGATTTTTTCTTTTTCCTTTATCTACTGGCGTTCCTCTAAACTCAGGCCCCTTTCTGACTGTACATAATCTTCCCAGGTGATCTCACCCACTTCCTTGGTTTCAGATACCAGGTATATGCTGATGGCTTCCCAATGTATATCCCAGTTCAGATACTACTTCTGAACTCCAAGCCCAGATAATCCATTGTCCATCAGATCCCACTCTTTTGATAACTTGCAAATATCAAAACTGAATTTACCATCTTCCTTGTAAATATGTTCGTCCTTTTGCTTTTCTTAGCAAATGATTCCTCCATCTCCCCCTGTCGTTCAGGATAGAAGCCTGGGAGTCATCCTTCACCCCTCCCCCTCCTTCCCTCGGACTCAGTTTTCTTCTTCTCACAAGCCTAACTTTTACATTTGTTTCAAATCGATCCGCTTTTTTTTGGCACAGCTTTAGTCTAAGTTACCATAATCTCTGCCTAGAGAGAAAGGCAACAGTCTCATAGCTGTTCTTCTCATGATCATTGTATTAAGGTTCTTCAGAGATATAGAACCACTAGGATATATAGAGATATATAAGAGGAGATTTATTATGGAATTTGGCTCATGTGATTTTGGAGGTCGAGAAGTCTCATGATATGCCATCTACAAGCTGGAGAACCAGGAAAGTTTGTGGTATAATTCAGTCAGAGACAAAGGCCTGAGGACCAGGACAGCCACTGGTTTAAGTCTCAGGGTCTGAAGGCCCAAGAACCAAGACCCCTGATGCACAAGGCCAGGAGAAGATGGATGTTCCAGCTCTGGAAGAAAAGAAGCACATTTGCCCTTCCTCTGCCTTTTTGTTCTATTAGGGCCCTCAGCTGGTTAGATGATGCCCACCCACACGGGGAGGATGAATCTTCTTTACTCAGTCTATTGATTCCAATGCTAATCTCTTCTGAAAACACTCTCATAGGCACCCTCAGAAATAATATTTTACCAGCTATCTGGGCATCCCATGGCCCAGTCAACTTGACACATAAAGTTAATCATCGTGGCCATCTAGCTCTCTCTCTAATGCAATCTTTACACTGCAGATTGGGTGATATTTTAAAAATGCCAATTACTTGTGACTTCCTGCTTATAACTAGTCAATTGTTCCCCATTACACTTCCAATGAAGTACAAAGCACTGGACATGATGTGCTGGTCTTGCCTCACTTCTCTCACAACCGTTCTGTGCCCTTTTCTGTGTTCTGCTCTGTATTGCAGGAGAGGTGGCCTCCAAGGGTTCCATTTCCCAGGTAACACCTTGTCAAATCAGCTTTCAGTTGGGTTCAGCAAATGGGACTGGAGGGTGGGCGGAAGGGTGAACTTAGGCATTTCCCATCCCTTCTTTACCTCAGGCAGCAGCTCCTCTGTGATTCCAGCTGTCATCAAACAGATCTGCTGAGGATCCAGCAGCTACGAGTCGTCCCAGATCCCACATCCTCACTGAGCCCTTAAGTCCTAGGACTAGTAGCAATAATCTCAGGACTGCTAAAGCCCTGCTTGATGTTTAGACAAATGTACATGATCAGAGTTAAGGATTACCATTTATGTAAAACCTGTGTATATTTTACTTAGTTCCCCTCCTTGTTAGATGCCAAATAGATCAAATTTGTCAATGCTACTGTTCAAATACTTCACTGTTCTTGCTGATTTTTTCGCTTGCTTGTTCTATCACTCCTGAGAAAAGTACACTAAAATCTCCGACTATGATTTTGGATTGGTATACTACTACTTCAAGTTTTGTTAATCTTTGCTTTACATATTTTTGAGGATAATTTTTTAGGTACATATAAATATAGAATTTTTACATCTTCTTGGTGACTTTCTTTATATCTAGTTATATTTGTCTCCTGACTCTTTGGACATTTCTTCTTTGCTGGTTCCTTCCTGAACTCCAACTTTTAGACCCATGGGCTCAGAGCCTCGCCTTCTTTCCTCCATTTTCACTTACCCTGTAGGTGAACTCCTCTAGTCTTATGACTTAAACACCATTTATATGCTGATGTCCCCTCCTCCCTCCCAATTTTTATCTTGAGGCTGCTTTTCTCTCCTAAACTCCAGACTCATATTTCAGCTACCTCCTTATAATCTCTACTTGGATGTCAAATAAGAAGGTGAAGCTTTAGATATTAAAAATTGAACTCCCGCTATCTCCCCAAACCTGCTCTACTTACAGCCTTTCCAGTTGTTCCTGCAAAAACTTGGAAGTCATCCTTGACTCCTCTTTCTCTCACACCCCACATGCAAACCCTCAGCAAAATAACTTGGCTTTACCGTCCACATAGATCTGGAATTTAACTACTGCTCACGGCATTCATTGCCATCACCATGAGGTAAAAGTTCTCAGTGTTCCAAGGTCTCTTTTTTAGTTCTTGCCTACGTATTCTAATTCTTCAGAGCTGAGGTCCCTGGAGATAAGTGTCTGATCCATGAACCTTTGTCCTTGCGGTGAGTCTTCGCTCTCTGCTGCTGAAAGATCCAGCTGTCCTGTCTTGTTCTCCACTTAGCCTTTCCATTGTTCCAGAGCTTCTCAACTTTATTCTCTGCCCTAAAATATCTTTCTAGTTTCTCTCTTCAGGCAATTGCTCCTCTGACCAGTTCTGCTATTGATACTCTGGTCCCAGTGACCAAGTTCTTGTTTTGCCTGGTCTATGGGGTCTTCTTTTTTCCCTCAAATATGGAAGGGAGCAAAGATTGCCTGTTTTGTCTAAAGCAGTTCAAGGCTTCCTCCAAGGAATGAGGTGAAGGTGTAAACAAAGTGCTTCAGGAATAATTTAAACCAGGGCAATCATTTATTACCTGCCATCAACATTTGTCATATTTCTAAAATCAAGTGATACAAAACAGAAGACTATTTTTTCTTAGTTATACCTTCCCCCCTTGATTTTAAAATATACAAAAATCACAGTAATTGAACATTTCCAAAAATAAACAGATTTTTGTATTCTGTGCAATGCCATGGTATTCTCTCATTGAATCTGTAGTCGATTAAAGATGACTGTAAATTCTTTATACTCTCCCATAGAGGGTCTGTTTGCCCTTCCCTTGAATCCAGGCTGAACTGTGATGTCTTTGGCCTATAGTAGAGTATGATAAAAGTGTTGCTGTACCAGTTCTGGACTTTGCCCTTCAGAGCACTGATAGCTTCTAAATTGGTCTTATAGAGCCCTAAGCTGTAGTGAAAGAACTCTGATGCCCTGAGAGTGCCATGCTGGAAAAAGTCTAAGCCATGCACAGAGGGTTCTGGAGGATGAGATGCCGTGTGTGTGTGTGTGTGTGTGTCTGTGTCTGTGTGTGTCTGTGTCTGTGTGTCTGTAGAGAGGTACCAAGAAGCCCAGATGCACCAGATATATGAGTGAAGGGTACAGCTTGGAGTAGACCCCCCGGACCCAGCCACCTGAGCTGACATCACGTGGATCAGAGACAAGCCACCCAAACTTCTAAAACATAAAACTGTGGGGAAAATGGAATGATTGTTTTAAGCCACTGAGTTTAAGGATAGCTTTTATGCAGAAATAGAGTACCCAAACAGACTCGCATTGAAATCTCTGAGATTCTATCATCCCCATCATTTTTAACAGCTGTAGATGTATTTTTCCTTGAACGCCATTAAGAGTGCAATAGCACTATAGTCTGTATACTTTCTGCCTCTCTCACTTACCATCTTTTGCTTTATATACTAGCTGTTTGTATTTGCATTTTCTCTCTCCTGGAAGGCAGAGGGCTCCTTGCATTCTCAGCAGTGCCTTCCACATAGTAAGCACCCGGAAAATTGTTGCTTTGTTCAAAGATAGGCTGGGGAGTGGCACTGATGGAGGATTGGGAAAGGAACTAGATAGATCACCCCAGCCAGCTGTGATGTCCTCTGACCTCTAGCACTTACAGAGACTCTGGTACCCTGTATTATCTCTTCTGTTGTTTCATACTATTCAGCTTTTCATGTATATTTGTTTTGTCTCCTCAGCCAGGTTTCAGATGCTCTGAGAGCAGGGATTACTAAGATACTTTTGTGTTCTACATGGTATTAATATTTGGCACAGAGCTGGGTTCATGAAATCTACTCAGTGGATACAGAGATGCCTCAGCATCATAAAAAAAATGAGACGTTGAAGCAAGTCTCACAGAAGAGCAATTCTAAAGGGAGAAAGATGCAAGGCAGATTGAGAGGAAATCTGGATTTAAAGGGGACTCAGCAAAACGGTGCTTCTGCAGCAGGCAATTATATGTGACTGAGAGTATCAAAGGAATCAAGGAAGAGAGCATCCTTGTGCAAAGTTTACAAGGAGCAGACACAGATTGAAGACTAAATAGACTAATGCGTGTGTGGGTTGACCTGCATGCAATCCAGCGACTAGGTGTTGGATGGGGAAGCCTGCTCGGGAAGCGTTGGTGCCTTTCTGTCTGCTGAGTGTTCTGGAGTTAGCTTGTATTTTGGGTTCCTCCTCATCACAGCTCCAAAATATATGAGCTGCTGTCATTTTCACTAGGTGGCTTTGCTTCTGGGGGACTGTGGCATCTTGTCAGTGTCCTGGGATCCCGAGCTTCCGCTGGTGGATATTGAAAGGAGGGAGTGGTTGGTAGGAGAGAGATGCAGAGTCACTTAGAGTTTGGTAAAGCAAAAGTCTTTAGCAGAAGTAGTTCCTGAGTGATAGGGAAATAAAAGTGTTTGTAGAAGTGTTTACTTCAAGCTTACTGCATACTTGCTGGGGTGAGCAAACATGGAAACTATCATAAGACTTCCATATTTTGGACTGGCAGAAAAATGTTTTCTCTGGTATCTCCACGGATTAAGAAAAGTCCATAGACATTTATATCAGCAGGGGAAGGGGTAATCATGGGCTGGTGTTTTTAATCCTTGTCTTTCAGGCTGGTCTCATGCTGACAGCCTTTCTTTTTAAGGTGCCACTTTGGTTAACATTTCAGCACATGCTACATTCTGGCTGGTTTTGAGAATTTAAATCCTGAAACGTAGTACCAACAGGAGACTCATAAGACAATGGCTGAAGAGATTTCGTAATCCTGAACTGTTTCAACATTGTTAGGATTCTTGATTTTGAGATACAAAGTAGAAAGGGAAACAGCAGTCAGTAATAAGACACTGAGTCAGGAGAGTTAAACTGTGCTCTGTGCCCCATTTAATAAAGTGTGTTATAGCCAGTGCCACAAATTTGATTTGAACAATTTCTACTTTTCCCAGCAAAGATATTGTTACAGGTCAATCATTTCCATAAGTGAGAGCACATTTCTGGTGTATACTACACTGACAGATGGCTAGAAGACCTCTCTTGCATGATCCCAGGCGGAATAAAAAGGCAATTTGCTTATCTATAGGACTGTGCGTACACTGGTAATGGAAGAGAATCATTCTTATACAAATACCTCAGTGTTTGAATCCGAACTATCAAATGAATCTGAGCTATAGCCAAACCAATTTGATAAACCATCAGAATATGATTGTACCGGCTCCAGCCTGCAAAGGCAATGCGTTAAATTTTCCCCACAGGAAATGGTTTCCCAAGGAAACAGCAATTGCTTGATTGCTAAAAAAAAAAAAGAAAAAAAAGAAAGAAAGAAAGAAGGAAGGAAAGGAAGGAAGGAAGAAAAAGAAAACTTGAGTGAGTTCAGAATATCAGGTGAAAACTCAGATGGCTACTGATGTTCAAGGTCAAGACTCATGAGGGGGAAGTCAGGATGCTAGACTGCTCCTGGGAAACTCAATGGAGCTTGTCTGTGTGCCCCTAGCTTTCTCTGCATCTATTTCTCTTTGCAGTGGAACATCTCATCCTTGCACCCTCAGGTGTTCAGAGGCTCCCTGTTTTGCACTCAACTAAAATTTTTGCCTTCAGGAAAGGAGTTATGTTTGGTTTGGGTGCCCTCCCCTTAACTCTTTTAGAATCCCTTGCATATATCTACTAGGGACAAAACACTGAGCCTGTTGGGGAGGGAGATTCACCCCAGTTAACTCTTGGAGGAGATACTCTGGAGACCCGGACAAGCTTCCCCGCTCCCAGCACTGGTTCTAGGGCAGTGATTCTCAGTGTGCTTTCTGTACCAGCAACGTCAGCTTCACCTGCAAAGTTGTTAGAGGTGCAGGTTCTCAGGCCCACCCCTTACCTGCTGAATCAAAAATTCTGGGGATGGGGATCAGCCATCTAGGGTTTTACAAGCATGCCAGGTGATTCTGATGCAAGGTCAAATTTAGAACCATGGCTTGAGGGCAGCTGAGGACCACTCACAGCGTAGGTGGCCCATAGCCGAGTTCTGCTCTGGGATTTGCCCTCACCTGACTCACCCGAGACTTGGCTCTTCCTCAGGGCCAGCCTGCACCCAATGACTGTTGATGAAAAGGCCTGGCCCCTTACCTTAATTCAGTCAATTTTGAAGGGCCATCTTAAGGCCAGAGCTCCCCATAGGATTAGTGTAAGCTTCTGTTGCAAATGCAATGTAGTTCAACTTCCCTGTTAGCCTGCTTCTGCGTCCATCAAGCACTCCCCACAGACTCCAAGAGCACTCTCCAGTAAACCTTTTGCATGCAAATATCCACATCACAGTCTGATTTTGTGGGAGGGGAATCTGACCCAAGCCACGGTCACAGCCCTAACCTGAGCCGCATCTACCGTGGGCTGAGTGGGCTGCACACACTCCTTCTCCAACCCATGAACCCACAGCACCAGCGTGGGCTGGTCCTCTGCACACACTAAACAAGCAGCTCTCAGGCCAGGGTTTAGCGGGGGTTGGCGCATCAGGTTGCAGAAGTAGGGGATGGGATAGGCCCTAGAGTCCCAGGTTAGCAGCCAGAGAGGCTGGTAAGACATCTGCGGACTAACCTGAAAGCCCCCCAAAAGGAGGCTTGTTGTTAAGCTGATCAACCCTCTTGCCCCTACGGGGAGGAGAAGGAGACCAGCAGTTACAGGCTGGGCTTTCGGCCAGGATATTGCACGTATATCCTCATGCACTGACATGAAAAGATGTAGGAATGTATTATCACTCTCTGCCTTTTTAAGTCATAGCAAGTGCTTCATAATTCCTTTGGATTTTCTATAAATTGTATTCACTGTTTCTGTGGTAAAAGTGTGGAAAATGGGCCTGTAACTCGAGGACCCTGCAGAACTGCTGGTGATGATGGCATCCCTTCTTGCCGGCATTCGTGGCAGGGCTGGCTGTGGAATCATGTCTGTGTTTTCCACTGAACACTGATCAGACACACTGCACAGTGCCTCAGCCTGGGACCTGCTTGTCAACTGCAGGGGACGTTCTTCTATGCTGTGTGTGTGTGTGTGTCACTTACTGGTGTTCTTGGGCTCAGGGGTCTGGTGTTTATAGTTATCTTCCTCCCTATTTTAGTTCACAGTTAATTTTAGGGGCCCTTTTAGATGCTTGATTGGACATGTTTATGTACTTTTGGTGACATGGTATGTTGGGACTACACGGGATGTAGTTTCTGGTTTAAGCTCTGCCACTTAACGGCAGTGGTGTGATAGATAGCAGGTCACTTCGCATTTCTGTCTCTGGTTTCCTCAGCTGGGTAATGAGCTAGTTGGGGATCCCATCCAACTTGAGTGTTCTCAGTAGCAGACAGTGGTTAAGGTGCTGTGATTTTATAGTGTACCTGGTACAGGTCACATATGAAAACCTACCCCATCACAGGTATGTTCTTATGTAACAGATAGAGGTGCCTATTTAGGCACATTCAAAACCCTCAGGACTGTTAGCTAAGTGAAATTGACACACTGCTATTCTGCTGGTCAGAGGCATCAAAAGCACTTTCTCTAAGTCTGTCTGCCTCCCAGGTACTCTAAGAATAAGAAACATTGACTAAGCATTACAAGTTCTGAAGACTCTGTATATTGGAATGCAGGGACTCTATTCCTGGCGCTTCCTGTTTGTTACACCCGTGTCCTACTTGGTGCCTCACAGGGCACATCATGACCTGATATTATTAAGTTGCATATTTAGTTCTATTGTCTGACTTTCCCTTATAATAATATAAGCTTTCTGTGAGGAAAAACTTTTGTTCCTTGCACTATATACAGTGCATAGCACACGGCTGGTGCTTAAAATCTATCTGTGAGTGAATCAAAGAGTGAATATATAAATATAAATATATATATACACACACACATATATAATATTATTAAGTTTCAAACAGTATTAGGAAATAGGTATTATTGTTTCTGCCATTTTTTAGGTGAGGAAACCGAGGTTTAGAGAGGTGAAAGAACTGGTTTTAAACCTAGGTAGTCTGCTCTGGCATCTGTGCTTTAATCATGTGGACACTCCCTTCGTTTGTATATATTGCCTATCTGAAACCAGGCATTCTGGAATAATCTTTGAACTTCTTCAAAGAGACAGAGTCCCATATAAGGTCACAACATATCCTTTATCATCAGTAATAACCACTTATGGAGTTTCTGCTCTACCATACAGGATCTCATTCCAGAGGTGCATGGGTTCCAGCCTGAAGGAGAATACAGTTGCCCCTTGGTGTCTGTTGGGGATTGGTTCCAGGACCCACTGCAGATACCAAAATCCACGGATGCCCAATTTTCATAGCCCTGTCCTCTTTATCCATGATTCCACATGGAGGATTCAACCAACCACAGATAGTATATATTTATTGAGAAATATCCACATGTAAGTGGACTCAGTTCAAACCTGTGTTGTTCAAGGGTCAACTGGATAAGCTCTTTGGTGAAAATGAAGTGATGTTGATAGATGGTATGTAGATAATATATATACTGACTGCCAAGTAAGAGGTGCTGGCTAGTGGCCCCCAAATGCCCCAACTGGCCTTAGGCAGGCTATATGAGGATCATCTAGCAAACCTTTACATCTAGTCACATGTTTATCTATTTCTTTGCTCACTATTTCTTCTTGCATCTGACTCCTTCCTTCCAGATTCCTTTCTTATTCCTACAATACATTTGTCAATAGATGTAGTGGGTCTTGCTTGGAGCCTAGGAAAACACATTTTTAAAAAGCTCTTGCAGATTTGGGCCCCTGCAGCCATGAAGAAGACTATGGGAGTCACAGGAGGAGGCATTCACTGTTGGCTGAGATTGTCAGGGAAGAGGTGGGTGACCCTTGTGGAAGGGCAGGGGCTGATGAGAAGAGAATAGGGGAAAGTCACTCTTGGGGGGAGAAATGGAGATGAGGAAGCAGTGATAGGAGGAGTGGTGCTGATGCAAGGCTGTGAGGCCCTGGATACATCCCAAGAGATCTGGAATTGAGACAAAGAGGATCCAAAAATAAATGTGTGTGTATATCTCACTGGTTTGAGGGAAACTCCTGGACATTGAGAGTGAGGAAGGAGAACTGTGCTTTCCCTTTCAGGGAAGAGATGTATAGCAGAGTGGTTAAGAGTGTACTATGAGTTAGACCAGTTTGGTGTGGAATCTGTGCTCTAAAATTTCTGTGATCTTGGATGAATTGACCCCTCCAGGGAAGCCCGTTTTTTCTTCTCTAAAATGGGACTAATAGCTCCTACCACAGAGGTTATTGTAAGGATTAAATTAGAAAGTTCATCTTAAGGTTTTAAAACACTGGCTGGGACTTGGTAAGTGCTCATTAAATGTTAGTTGTTGCTGTTACTGTTGCTACTTTACTGAAATTTAGAATGTGGATCAGCCCTAAATTGTCCTATAAATCTTTGCAGATGACACAAATAAAATTTGATCTTAATTGCCAGCCCTGCCTTATAAGCTTCCCTGAATTGGAGAAAGTTGACTTCTAACGTAAGATGCTGATCTCTTGCACACGGAAGTGGGGGAAGCTACTCACAGAATGACTGGTCCAGAGGCTCCCTGGAAAACATCATTAGGCAGTTCTTCCAAATTATTGTTATCACTTAGATTCCTGGGGATGGAGTTGAGGGAAGAAGAAGGCAAACACAAAGCCATGTCAACATTACAGTTGTAAGAGCCATTTTCCTCTAAATGACCTGGAAGAATAGTCAGGGCTACTTACAGCTCATCTAGTTGGGTTCCATTGAATGCACAGTTGTGTATTTCTTGAATCCCATTCTTACTCAGCCATCTGAAATAAAAGACCCATTAAAAAACCAATACTGTCGGATGCAAACAATACATGGGTTTCATAACTGGAAGCACTGGGGCAGGGCCACACAGCACAGGTCAGTGGCATAAATAAAATACCACCCTTAAAGCTTGGGGATGGGGTGGAAGGGAGACTGAGTTATCACTGTATAACCTTTTTGTAACATTGGAAGTTTGCATTATGTGCATGTATTACTTATTCAGAGAAATAAATGAAATTTAATTTTGAGAAGGCACACTTAGGCATAGCAGCCTGGATCCCAGAAGGTCTTTGCACACATCAGTTGTGTGCAGAGACAATGCCATGGAGAGAACAGACAAAGATCTGTCTGGTCCTGAAGGACAGAAATCATACAGTTATCGAACCAGTGTTTATAAGATGGAGAAAGAACATATTGTATCACCTTTCTCTATGGCCATAAGCCTCTCACTCAGGCTCATTCACAGCAGCAGGCCTGGCTGTCATCAAAAAGTGATCTAAGCTGTCAGACAACCTGCACATCTCCCGTGACCTACGGGGACTTGGTTATTGGAGGTTTGTGGAGGTGGCTCTGGGTTAAGCCAGAAAGGAAGAGAAATCAGTGATAGAGACTGTGGGCCGTGGCGGGGTGAGGTTGTGTGAGTGGGCGTGGGGGGAGGCTCTGGGGGAGAGGGGGCTGGATGTGGAACAGTCATCCTGATTGTGCCAAGAAGGTCAGTGGGCAGGTTTGCCTGGACAGGGGAGCCCAAGGACACCTTGGGCTGACAGCTCTGCATTGCTGTGCCCCTAGATGGATCTGAAAACAAAAGCAGAAATCCAAGGTCGGGAGAGCTTAGCCTGAAGAGCCTCTGATCCGTTGCTCTTGATTTGCTGTCAGGTCCTTTCCCTTGTCAGGCTCAGGAGGTGTACAAATAACACTGTTCCAAAAGCTGACCCAGAGAAGTTTCCGTGTGTTCAGGACATCGATGGTTTCCAGTGCTGCAATGGGTAGCTCAACACACTTAAAATCACAGGAGGACAACTGCGTGTGTTTTTCTTCCTCCTGAAAGCCAGTTAGCTGAAAATCCACACAGGAGTAATGCAAGTCTTTCAAAACATTAGCAACCAATTGGTGGCTTCCGATGGTCAAGAAGTGTCTGTGCATCCCAAGTCCTGCCTGCCCTACGCCTACCCAAGTGTCCCCAGCACATCCAGCCTCCTGACTGATTTGTCAGCCTATTCCCGGGGGGGTGACAGTCACTGGAGCAGCTGCCCCTAACCTGTGGGAGGTGGATCCTGGGGGTTTTGGATCAAACAAAGGGGTCAGCAAACTTTTTCTATAGGAGGCCCAATAATAAATTTTAGGTTTTGTGGGGTTAAGAAGCAAAATGAGAATATTATTGTTACATAGGTATTCTATATAGGTACTTATAAAACAATTGCCACGAAATTTTTATTGACCAAACTTAAAGTATAATAGCAATAATTGAGCACAATTTTTTTTTTGTAATATAGGTCTACTATCGAAAAGAATGAATTTTTTCCTTTTGTTGGGGGTAACATTTTGCTTCATTTATGTTTAGTGTTTGTGTTCCCTACCATCAAAATCTTCACTTATAAAAGCTAGTCCTAGATCAGGGACCAGATGTGCCCCATAGGGTGTAGTTGGCTGACCCTTAATCCAACAAAAGCAGTGTGCAAATCCATATGAGCTCTACCTAACTTTTTTTCTATAGACTAGATAATTAACATTTTCTGCATGTATATGTCATGCAAATAGATGTTGCTATGATTAAATAAAATGCAGACTAATTTAAAAGAATTATGGTATTTAAAGTAGCCCTTTGTCTTTATGGATTTTCTTAATAGATGCCATCACATGGGGAGCAGGTGGCATTTTTTGATGTCAACAGATCAGCACACAAAAACCATACTATGTACAGAATTCTTGCCCTGGGTTTACATTAGGCTGTAAGACTCTCAAACTACTACCAGAGGAGCTGATATTTATCACCTATATGCCTAGTTTCTTAAGAGAGGTAGTATTGGTTTTAAAACCAACCTCATGATGATGGTGACGACATAGAGGGTAGAGCATCAGCTAAAGAGTAACTGAATCATGCTTTCCTTAGTCGTTTTGTTTTGTCCCTTCCCTAGTGTGTTCACTCAGTGCAGGCTCAGGAGGCTCCAGAAGCAGAGTCTGCCCTCATCCTAAAGAATGAAGGTGCTGGGGGACCTGGCCCATGAAATCTCCTTGAGGGGCAGGCAAGTGAGATGGAAGCCAGTTGAGGAAGGGAGGAAATGCACAGGAAGTGAGCGGTTCCTGTGGCCGGGCTGTGCTGAGAGATGGCACACATGTAACCTCATTTTATCTCTTCTGAATTAGCCCATTCTGCTGGTCGGCCATAGCTAGGTATTTCCCTGTTCAGAATTTCTGGTTGCAGAGCAGAGTAGGGGTGGCTGCTAGCCAAGTGTCTGATAATCCTTCATTGTTGGGCTGTTTTTAAAACAATATATATTTATATATATAGAACAGGGCTTCACGATTTTGAAAGATGCCAATGTATAGAAAGCTTTTCCAGTCATCAGAGCCATTTTGCCAGGCTTTTTTTTTTTTTTTTTGCGGTACACAGGCCTCTCACTGTCGTGGTCTCTCCTGTTGTGGAGCACAGGCTCCGGATGCACAGGCTCAGCGGCCATGGCTCACAGGCCTAGCCGCTCTGTGGCATGTGGGATCCTCCCGGACCGGGGCACGAACCCGTGTCCCCTGCATCGGCAGGCGGGCTCTCAACCACTGCACCACCAGGGAAGCCCCAGGCTTTTTTTTTTTTTCCCTGAGTACCCTTGGATGTCCCTAGGAGGAGAAAGTGTCCCTGCATCCAGACATAGCGCCTGGACTAAGAACAACTGGAGACTTAAATTGTGAGTGTGGATCTTCTGATTCTGTTATCTACGAATTAAGGGCCATCTGAGGTTAAAAAAAAAAAAAGATGCTTTTCTCACAAATGTGAATTTATCCTTTAGAGACATGTCTGAGAAATGCTGACTCTTAAGAAGCTGTCCTCACTAGGAGAGTATGCTGTCGGTTCTGGGGAACCACACAGTATCCGTGGCCAGGAATCAGTGAAGAGTGGCTATGATCTCTATGCTTCTTTTGTAGTCTTGGGCTTGCGGGACACTCTGCAAAGTTCTTATTTCCTCAAATTCTTTTCCTCCACTTGGGAAAAGTTAAGACTAGGTAGACCAGGACAGGTTGCCTTCTGTCTTATGTTCTGGACAAAAAGAATGTGTGTCAGTATGCAAAACTGTGAGAACGTTATTAGTACAAACGGACTTTTTAAAAAAATTGAGATAATTGACATCTAACATTGTATTAATTTCAGGTTACCACTTATATATTTTCTATAAAAATACTCTGGGAGTTCCCTGGTGGTCTAGTGTTAGGACTCTGTGCTTTCAGTGCTGTGGCCTGGGTTCAATCCCAGGTCAGGGAACTGAGATCTCACAAGCCGCATGCCATGGCCAAAAAAAAAACACTCTATTAATAAACTTGCCACATGAACTAATTTTGAATCACTGTATTTAAAAATGACACATATGTTTAGAGCAACTTTTTTTTTTAATATAAATTTATTTATTTATTTATTTATTTATGGCTGCGTTGGGTCTTCATTGCTGTGTATGGGCTTTTCTCTAGTTGCAGCAAGCGGGGGCTACTCTTCGTTGAGGTGTGTGGGCTTCTCATCGCGGTGGCTTCTCTTGTTGCGGAACGTGGGCTGTAGGCACGCGGGCTTCAGTAGTTGTGGCACGTGAGCTCAGTAGTTGTGGCTTGCGGGCTCTAGAGCACAGGCTCAGTAGTTCTGGTGCACGGGCTTAGTTGCTCCGCGGCATGTGGGATCTTCCCAGACCAGGGCTTGAACCCGTGTCCCCTGCTTTGGCAGGCGGATTCTTTTTTTTTTTTTTGGCAGGCGGATTCTTAACCACTGCACCACCAGGGAAGTCCCTAGAGCAGCATTTAAAGAAGCACAAGCGTCCAGGTACAACTGATTACATTTATCACTAATCTCCTCCCTCCATTATGTAGCCAAGGAGTCCTTTTGCTGCAGCACACCAGGCCAGTATTACTTAGGTACTCACTATTTTCCAAAACTTCCTTTTTAGCTTTTTTTTTTTTTTTTTTTTTTTTAACCTCCTTGGCCTTGAAGATTCTGTTTCCTCTGCTCGTCCTTTGCTGATGCTGTGGCTAAATCCCACTCGTCTTTTAAGGGCCATCTTCGACCCAACATCCTTTCTGAGCCACCTTCCTTCCCTCATTTAACTCTTCCTTCAAGCCTCGCATCAAATCACATTATACCTTCTTTATGCTTAGAACAATTGCTTTTATTTTGCACATATTTCATGCTGCTTTTTTCTTTTGCTTTCCCTTTCTCTCATACTTCTCACACCCCATCACCTCTTTCCAACACACACACACATACACACACACAGATTCCAAATATCATGAGCATATTAAGTGAAAGGATTAGGTATTACCTACAATTTTGTCCTACTACTATGTACTCTGAATACAGGCCTTTGATTTTATTTTTTCCTTCATACATCCTATTTCCCTGCTAATCTCTTTCAAACCTTTTCTCGTGTTCTCTGTAATAAATTTACATCAAATACTGTGCTTAGCTTTATTCTTCAATATGTTCTCATCTCTGCCTACTGTTTCTCTCTGGCCCCCTCCTGCCACCTTGCTCCTTATTTTTGCTTTTTTTTTTGTTTTTTTGGTATAGATGGGTCTCTAACTCGTATTATTGTTTTGAGAAAGACTAAAATTCTTTCTGGACTAGAACTTACCTTTTGTACATATCAGCATATTGAAACACATGTATATTTTTTAAAAAACACAACATTTGTGAAATGTAAAGAGAAAATACTTTTCTTACAGATGTAATTGCAATTACCAGTTCCCCAAATGTCATTCTATACATCTAACTTCCATGGATCCCACAAACACTTGGGTAACCCCTAGTGCCCTATTTCTTGGCCATCTCGGGAAGTGGGTAAACTGCCACACAGGCTACTGGCACAAACAATTAGAAGGTAGTCCATTAACAATGCAGAGTGCATTTAAAAACTTTCCCAAAAGTCAGAGAGATTAACTCAAGCTCATTAAAAAACGTGATTATTCCAAGGAAATGAGATGTCATCTTATATGCTCAGCGTGGGGCTGAACAGAAGCTGCTTGGCATGGTTATGAGGGACTATCCATGTCTTCTTGATTCAGACTCCTTCTTGGTCTTTTTCTTTGGGCAACAAAAGCCTTGCTAGGCAGTAACTAGCTTTATTGATGCGTGAGTTATTCTGGCCCTCAGAACAGATGTTGCATCACAGGAGACCATCATTCAAAGAGCAATTTTAAATACTTGAATTGTACCACAGAATCATAAATTATTAACATGTCTCCATGTTGTGATTGGGAAATGTAAAGATGGGAAATGAGAGAAAAACACAGAACCAGAGAGAAACTGGAATGGTGAAATGCCAAAGTTACCCAAACAAAAAAAGGAGCATACCATGATGAGAAAGAAATCATTACATGAAAAACCAAATGTTCCTCCATTGGAGTTTTTTCTTTTACTTACAGAATCATACTTTCAAAACTTAGCCCCACGAAAGAATTTCTTTCAACTGTGTGGATGTTTATATTATCTTGAATGTCTCTAGAAGAAAGTACAGACAAATTAGGTATTTATGTCAACTCCATTCCATGTCACCTCCCCACAAGCAGTCTACTTGGCATGGTGTAGTCTTTAGCTGAGGTAATGTTGGAATAGCTATTGTTCTGAAGGTTGATGAGCTCAGTGTTTGGGAAGTGAATGGCATCTCATTTACCTTTAGTATATCAGTTCTTCTTAACAATGGAATTGCAGACATGCAGTCTCTTCCCTCTCTGAAAGTCTTCTTCTCTAATTCAACTGTGCTGAGTTTCTAACAGACTCATTTATTACCCTTGCCTCCACAGTTGGTAGCTGATCAATAGGACGAAGTCACTTAAGCTGACCTTTCATCTCCATACCAAACTTCCCCATCCACCTTACTTGGGCCTTCATCTTCCTCCATCTCAATCCCCTTCTCAAAGCTAGTTTCCTTCCTCTGTTCTCCTTGGGTCACAGGAATTTTTATCATTGGTTTTTCTCCTCCTGACTGAAAGAATGAAGAAAGTCTCGGTTTTCTGTTTGTACCCCTCATCCTCTGAAACTTCCCTGTTGGGTCTGATCTAACATGTAAATGTAAAAGGAGTAAATTGCTTGGAACAATTTGAGAAATGGGGGATATTCTGTAGTTTTCCCTCTCCCTCCCTCTCTCCTTCCTTCCTTAGCTCATTGCATCTCTTCCCGACCTCTTCCTTTTGGGTCTGTCCAGATCCTTACAATTTCACTATTGAAAATAAACTTGCTATTATACATTGCCTTTTCTCTTGCTCTTTCAAAATACATCGTCATTAACACTTCAGTGTGAGTTTGTCAGGTGGTTTCTTTATGCTTAGGGGCAGCATGGGAATTCTGGAGGGAAGCGGAGAGGATGGTGGAAGACAAAGGGGGTTACAGGAGGGAGGTATGTAAGGTACTAAACAGTGAAGAAAGGGGAGACTTCCTGATTTGCTACAAGCTGGCTCTGTTGACAACTGTCGTACTGAGGAGCCTGCTGACTTTCTCCAAACTGAGATTAGCTGGTCTTAAGGTAAAACCGAGGACACTTGCTGTTTGCCTTCCTACCTCTGATGACCCAGAGCAACATGTTTGGAGGATGTAGACTACACAGTGCATATTACAGGCCCAGAGGCTGTTGGGCAGGACAGCTATCGAGTAAAGAGTTAGTAACCACTCTTCAAACTTACAGTAAAACCTTTTGGAGAGATTGAATCTTGTGAACAGCTGGCAAGTGCTTAATACCTGTGTTGGATATTAACCTAGAAAGAGACAAACTGAGAGTGAGTGAACAATGAAGCTGGCTATTTTAACAATTGCTAGAGTCTAAGCTTTCCAAATTCAAAATATCAATTTTGAGCTTTCAGAAAAACCTACCAGAAAATCCCATAATACACGTGACTCATGCTAATGTTTTCTATTTTAAGACTCTAACCAGGGTCTAGGAAGCTACTGATACCTTAGAGAAAGGAAACTTACACTTCAGGCACAAAGATCTGCTAGTGTGTCACACGGCATACCTTTTTGTATTATTAACATCTTTATTGGAACATAATTGCTTTACAGTGGTATGTTTCTGCTTTATAACAAAGTGAATCAGCTATACATATACATATGTTCCCATATCTCTTCCCTCTCGCGTCTCCCTCCCTCCCACCCTCCCTATCCCACACCTCTAGGTGGTCACAAAGCACCGAGCTGATCTCCCTGTGCTATGCGGCTGCTTCCCACTAGCTATCTATTTTACGCTTGGTAGTGTGTATATGTCCATGCCACTCTCTCACCTTGTCGCAGCTTACCCTTCCCCCCTCCCCATATCCTCAAGTCTGTTCTCTAGTAGGTCTCTGTCTTTATTCCAGTCTTGCCCCTAGGTTCTTCATGACCTCTTTTTCCTTAGATTCCATATATATATGTAAGCATACGGTATTTGTTTTCCTTTCTGACTTACTTCACTCTGTAGGACAGACTCTAGGTCCATCCACCTCACTACAAATAACTCAATTTCGTTTCTTTTTATGGCTGAGTAATATTCCATTGTATATATGTGCCACATCTTCTTTATCCAATCATCTGTTGATGGACACTTAGGTTGCTTCCATGTCCTGGCTATTGTAAATAGAGCTGCAATGAACATTTTGGTACATGACTCTTTTTGAATTATAGTTTTCTCAGGGTATATGCCCAGTAGTGGGATTGCTGGGTTGTATGGTAGTTCTATTTTTAGTTTTTTAAGGAAACTCCATACTATTCTCCATAGTGGCTGTATCAATTTACATTCCCACCAACAGTGCAAGAGTGTTCCCTTTTCTCCACACCCTCTCCAGCATTTATTGTTTCTAGATTTTTTGATGATGGCCATTCTGACTGATGTGAGATGATATCTCACTGTAGTTTTGATTTGCATTTCTCTAATGATTAATGATGTTGAGCATCCTTTCATGTGTTTGTTGGCTGTCTGTATGTCTTCTTTGGAGAAATGTCTATTTAGGTCTTCGGCCCATTTTTGGATTGGGTTGTTTGTTTTTTTGATATTGAGCTGCATGAGCTCCTTGTAAATTTTGGAGATTACTCCTTTGTCAGTTGCTTCATTTGCAAATATTTTCTCCCATTCTGAGAGTTGTCTTTTGGTCTTGTTTATGGTTTCCTTGGCTGTGCAAAAGCTTTTAAGTTTCATTAGGTCCCATTTGTTTATTTTTGTTTTTATTTCCATTTCTCTAGGAGGTGGATCAAAAAGGATCTTGCTGTGATTTATGTCATAGAGTGTTCCGCCTAAGTTTTCTGCTAAGAGTTTGATAGTGTCTGGCCTTATACTTAGGTCCTTAATCCATTATGAGTTTATTTTTGTGTATGGTGTTAGGGAGTGTTCTAATTTCATACTTTTACATGTACCTGTCCAGTTTTCCCAGCACCACTTATTGAAGGGGCTGTCTTTTCTCCACTGTATATTCTTGCCTCCTTTATCAAAGATAAGGTGACCGTATGTGCATGGGTTTATCTCTGGGCTTTCTATCCTGTTCCATTGATCTATATTTCTGTTTTTGTGCCAGTACCATACTGTCTTGATAACTGTAGCTTTGTAGTATAGTCTGAAGTCCAGGAGCCTGATTCCTCCAGCTCCATTTTTCGTCCTCAAGATTGCTTTGGCTATTCGGGGTCTTTTGTGTCTCCATACAAATTGTGAAATTTTTTGTTCTAGTTCTGTGAAAAATGCCACTGGTAGTTTGATAGGGATTGGATTAAATCTGTAGATTGCTTTGGGTAGTAGAGTCATTTCCAGAAAGTTGATTCTTCCAATCCAAGAACATGGTATATCTCTCCATCTATTTGTATCATCTTTAATTTCTTTCATCAGAGTCTTATAATTTTCTGCATACAGGTCTTTTGTCTCCTTAGGTAGGTTTATTCCTAAATATTTTATTCTTTTTGTTGCAGTGGTAAATGGAAGTGTTTTCTTAATTTCTCTTTCAGATTTTTCATCATTAGTGTATAGGAATGCCAGAGATTTCTGTGCATTAATTTTGTATCCTGCTACTTTACCAAATTCATTGATTAGCTCTAGTAGTTTTCTGGTAGAATCTTTAGGATTCTCTATGTATAGTATCATGTCATCTGCAAATAGTGACAGCTTTATTTCTTCTTTTCCAATTTGGATTCCTTTTATTTCTTTTTCTTCTCGGATTGCTGTGGCTAAAACTTCCAAAACTATGTTGAATAATAGTGGTGAGAGTGGGCAACCTTGTCTTGTTCCTGATCTTAGTGGAAATGGTTTCAGTTTTTCACCATTGATGATGATGTTGGCTGTGGGTTTGTCATATATGGCCTTTATTATGTTGAGGAAAGTTCCCTCTGTGCCTACTTTCTGCAGGGTTTTTATCACAAATGGGTGTTGAATTTTGTCGAAAGCTTTCTCTGCATCAATTGAGATGATCATATGGTTTTTCTCCTTCAGTTTGTTAATATGGTGTATCACATCGATTGATTTGCATATGTTGAAGAATCCTTGCATTCCTGGATAAACCGCACTTGATCATGGTGTATGATCCTTTTAATGTGCTGCTGGATTCTGTTTGCTAGTATTTTGTTGAGGATTTTTGCATCTGTGTTCATCAGTGATATTGGCCTGTAGTTTTCTTTCTTTGTGACATCTTTGTCTGGTTTTGGAATCAGGGTGATGGTGGCCTCGTAGAATGAATTTGGGAGTGTTCCTCCCTCTGCTATACTTTGGAAGAGTTTGAGAAGGATAGGTGTTAGCTCTTCTCTAAATGGTTGATAGAATTCGCCTGTGAAGCCATCTGGTCCTGGGCTTTTGTTTTTTGGAAGAGTTTTAATCAGAGTTTCAATTTCAGTGCTTATGATTGGTCTGTTCATATTTTCTATTTCTTCCTCGTTCAGTCTCAGCAGGTTGTGCATTTCTGAGAATTTTTCCATTCCTCCAGGTTGTCCATTTTATTGGCATAGAGTTGCTTGTAGTAATCTCTCATGATCCTTTGTATTTCTGCAGTGTCAGTTGTTACTTCTCCTTTTTCATTTCTAATTCTTTTTTTTTTTTTTTTTTGCGGTACGCAGGCCTCTCACTGTTGTGGCCTTTCCCATTGCAGAGCACAGGCTCCAGACGTGCAGGCTCAGCGGCCATGGCTCACGGGCCCAGCCACTCCATGGCATGTGGGATCTTCCTGGACCGGGGCACGAACCCGTGTTCCCTGCATCGGCAGGCGGATTCTCAACCACTGTGCCACCAGGGAAGCCCTCTAATTCTATTGATTTGAGTCTTCTTTTTTTTTTTTTGATGAGTCTGGCTAATGGTTTATCAATTTTGTTTATCTTCTCAAAGAACCAGCTTTTAGTTTTATTGATCTTTACTATTGTTTTCTTCATTTCTTTTTCATTTATTTCTGCTCTGATCTTTATGATTTCTTTCCTTCTGCTAACTTTAGGGTTTTTTGTTCTTCTTTCTCTCATTGCTTTAGGTGCAAAGTTAGGTTGTTTATTCGAGATGTTTCCTGTTTCTTAAGGTAGGATTGTATTACTATAAACTTCCCTCTTAGAACTGCTTTTGCTGCATCCCGTAGGTTTTGGTTTGTCGTGTCTCCATTGTCATTTGTTTCTAGGTATTTTTTGATTTCCTCTTTGATTTCTTCAGTGATCACTTCATTATTAAGTAGTGTATTGTTTAGCCTTCATGTATTTGTAGTTTTTACAGATCTTTTTCTGTAATTGATATCTAGTCTCATTGCGTTGTGGTCGAAAAGATACTTGATACGATTTCAATTTTCTTAAATTTACCAAGGCTTGATTTGTGACCCAAGATATGATCTATCCTGGAGAATGTTCCATGAGCACTTGGGAAGAATGTGTATTCTGTTGTTTTTGGATGGAATGTCCTATAAATATCAATTAAATCCATCTTGTTTAATGTATCATTTAAAGCTTGTGTTTCCTTGTTTATTTTCATTTTGGATGATCTGTCCATTGGTGAAAGTGGGGTTTTAAAGTCCCCTACTATGATTGTGTTACTGTCAATTTCCCCTTTTATGGCTGTTAGTAACTGCCTTATATATTGAGATGCTCCTATTTTGGGTGCATAAATATTTACAATTGTTATATCTTCTTCTTGGATTGATCCCTTGATCATTATGTAGTGTCCTTCTTTGTCTCTTGTAATAGTCTTTATTTTAAAGTCAATTTTGTCTGATATGAGAATTGCTACTCCAGCTTTCTTTTGATTTCCATTTGCATGGAATATCTTTTTCCATCCCCTCACTTTCAGTCTGTATGTGTCCCTAGGTCTGAAATGGGTCTCTTGTAGACAGCATATATATGGGTCTTGTTTTTGTGTCTATTCAGCCAGTCTGTGTCTTTTGGTAGGAGCATTTTATCCATTTACATTTAAGGTAATTATCAATATGTATGTTCCTATTCCCATTTTCTTAATTGTTTTGGGTTTGTTATTGTAGATCTTTTCCTTCTCTTGTGTTTCCTGCCTAGAGAAGTTCCTTGAGCATTTGTTTTAAAGCTGGTTTGGTGGTGCTGAGCTGTCTCAGCTTTTGCTTGTCTATAAAGGTTTTAATTTCTCTGTCAAGTCTGAATGAGAACCTTGCTGGGTAGAGTAATCTTGGTTGTAGGTTTTTCTCCTTCATCTCTTTAAATATGTGCTGCCAGTCGCTTCTGGCTAGCAGAGTTTCTGCTGAAAGATCAGCTGTTGACCTTATGGGGATTCCCTTGTGTGTTATTTGTTGTTTTTCCCTTGCTGCTTTTAATATGTTTTCTTTGTATTTAATTTTTGATAGTTTGATTAATATGTGTCTTGTCGTGTTTCTCCTTGGATTTATCCTGTATAGGACTCTCTGTGCTTCCTGGACTTGGTTAACTATTTCCTTTCCCATATTAGGGAAGTTTTCAACTATAATCTCCTCAAATATTTTCTCAGTCCCTTTCTTTTTCTCTTCTTCTTCTGGGACCCCTATAATTCGAATGTTGGTTCGTTTAATGTTAATGTTATCTTAAAAAAAGATAAATTAACATGATCCAAAAGCAACTTGCAAATAGAAAACAGAATTTTCCTAAATCATCCCGTTTCCAATCTCCACATACTCTTTGAAGAACTGCCTATTCTCCAAGTGATTCTGTTGAGATTCAGGCATGAGTTCCATATCCTTTGACCTCAGAGTGTGTATGTGATCTAAGTTGGGCCCATCAGACTCTATCCTGGGAAGAAGTTGAAGGTTGGTTACAGATGAGTCCACTGGTACCATCACTCTCAAGAGAGAGTCCACATATTTCTACAGCTGAGATTTCCAGAGCTATATTGGATCATTTTCAACGCCTGTGTTTCTTGGCCTGGGTTCCCCAGGAAGCAGAGCCTGAGATAAAGCCTGGCTTGCAGTTGATATATTTGATAATATGAGTTCAGAGAGTTTGGGACAGGTGGAATGAAACAGAGATGGAAGAAAGAGAATCAGTACAAGAATGATTTATTGTACTGTATTGAGTTGTCCACCACTACTAGTGACTGGTCTTTAATGCCAAGGACTTGACCTAAGAGATTTTCAAAATGGGTATCAGAACTATTGCTCTGAATGGGGGAAAAGGGGAAGCATTTATCCACAGACTACTATTTCCTCTTGGTGGACGGTATCCCCATGGTGTTAACTCCACTCTGACTTGCACACTTGTGGGTGCCCAGTGAGTTCCTACTGAGCCTCACTTACAGTGGTGTAGAAGAAGCCCCAGGACTAGAAATGAGAGGTACACAAGGCCAGAGTAGCTGCTGTACAGTTGAAATTAAGCTGCATTAAGCTGGTTGAAATTTGGGTGGGACTGGCTTCCACAGCAGTGGTGAAAAAGATTTTCAAGTTGACCCATGAGAGTTGTCTGACACACTGTTCTTCAGCATTTCCCGGGTTCCTGTGGGTTACTCAGAATCCTTCCAGTTCCTTCCCACTCCCATTTCCCTTTTCTCTGTGTGCCTTACCTAAGACAAAGTTGGTCTTAGTTGCCTGCAATCTAACGAACCTTCACCTGTGCACTCATCATTGTGAAAGATCGTGTGTCTTTTAGGTTTATGATTCTAGAGGAGACTTTAGTATCTTGTTCTCTGCTTCTGTCTTCAGAAAGCCAGTGCATTCTCCCTACAGGTTCCCTGTAACGGTTCTCAGATGTTTTGCTCCTTCTTGGTTCCCAGTGATCCACACAGAACCCATCTTGGTCAATTCTTCCTTTGATTATTTCAACAGCCCTTGAGATCATCTCCCTTTGTTTTTCATTTGTGGGAAAGAGCTGTTAACCTGCTTTTATTAAGAATTTGTTGTGTTATTTACTTAAAAAATTTTCACCCTGAAAAATAAATTGTTTTGTGTAGAGACCTGAGTGAACACAAGCATATGCAGCTGTTTAAATACTGGCACACTCAAGATACAGCCAAGTTCCAGAACCCTCCCAGTTATGTTGTATTGCCCTTTGTAGTTACCTCTCCTTCTACTTCCTATTCCTACCAACCACTGATCAGTTTCTATTTCTATAATTTTGCCTTTTCCAAAATGTCGTATCAGTGCAACCATATGTTATGGAACTTCTTTCATACAGTATAATGCATTTGAGATTCTTCCATGTTATTGTATGTATCAGTAGTTCACTGGGTTTTTAAAAAATATTTATTTATTTAATTTATTTTGGCTGCTCTGGGTCTTAGTTGCGGCATGCATGTGGGATATAGTTCCCTGACCAGGGTTAGAACCTTGGTCCCCTGCATTGGGAGCATGGAGTCTTACCCGGTGGACCACAAGGAAGTCCCAGTAGTTCGCTGTTTTTTATTGCAGATTAGTCTTCCATTGTAAGGATATACCACAGTTTGTTTATTCATTCGTAGGTTGAAGAACATGTAGGTTGTTTCCAATTTTTTTGATTATAAAAAAGTTGCTTTAAACATTTGTGTATAGTGTGTGTGTGTGTGTGTGAGAGAGAGAGAGAGAGAGAGAGAGACAGAGAGAGACAGACAGAGACAGAGACAGAGACTGAGACTGACGGAGGGAGGGAGGGAGAGAGGGAACATTTCTACTTTTCTTGGGTAAATATCTATGAGTGGGATTACTAGGTCGATGGTAAGTAAGTGTATGTTTAACTTTATTAGAAACTGCCAAACTGTTTTCCAAAGTGGCTGTACCATTTTGCACTCTCACTAGCAATGATGAGAGTTCTAGTGGCTCAACATCCTTTGGTTATTTTAAAAAGTATATTCTTTGAATATAAAAGTAATACATATGTATTATGAAACTTATGGAAAATATGGAAAAATCTACAGCAGACAGTAAAAATCACTTCTAGTTTCACTACCCAGAGATAGCTTCTGTTAACATTTGGAGTTTGAAGTTTCTAACCAAAACAAATAACTTTCATGATTGTTCTCCATCACCTCTGAGATTCTACTCAGAGAAGTTCCAACAGAAACATTGCCATAACTAAATATCTGCTAGCTTGACAGAGGCTTATTCTATATTTGTTATGTAATCATATCCAGTCTTCTACTATTTTTAGATATCTTCCCATGGGTCTATGCAGTATTCTTTTAATGAGACATCAAAGCAAGGGCCATACTTAATATTCTTTGGCAATCTATACTGCTGGTGCAGATTGGGAATACAGTATGTGCTCATAAAATATTAGGTTAATTGGTTATTGGTTCTAAAACATTTCTTGCTTCTGTCACGAAGAATGTATTAAAACCCTTATGCAGTTAATTTACTTGTCAGGTATCACGACTACTTGGAGTAATTAATCTTAAACAGAGGCAAGGAGGTCTGGAGGCCAGGAATCAGGAGAATGTACATGCCAGCTCTGGCATGAACTAGACGCAAGCCATTTCATCTTTCCAGACTGGAAGGGCTGTGGAGTGTGTGAACATCAAGGTAGATATTATATCAGACACTGCTGAGCCCTGCTTCACATCCTCTTGCTCCATCTTTTACTCTAGCGGTTACCGTAGCAACCAGCTACATACGGATTTAACTTAGCAGACACTGGCCCTCAGTTATACTGGGTATCTCTCATTCTGTATCCTCGGCTCCTCTACCACCTCTGAGTGGGACGCTTATGGGAATCTGCTCAACTATTTTGAGGCATGGGGCAGATTGGGAGCTACAAGAGAGTTAGCACCCCATATAGGGCAACTTTTCTAGTGGTGAACTCTTCCACTCCTTGGGTGAACAACTCTTAATGTATTCTAAATGACAGCTTAGATGGGCTCTAGCATAATTGGGCCTTGATTTCCTGGTGGCAGTCAACCAATAATACATTCTTGAGTTGCCTTTCCCTCATTCCTTCTTTTCTTCTTAGTCCATCGAATCTCTTTTCTCCAGTTTGAATGTAAAATAAAATACTCACTTGTTAAGTCCTTGCTCAGACATATTTTGGATCACCTAGACTGAGACAGGTACTAACTTGCACTGAATTTCATGTTTTACATAGACTCACTGACGGTTGCCATTTGCCTTTACTCCAAATCTGTCTCCACTTGCAGCCCAGCCTTGTTTCTCTTCCTTCTTTTACAGTAAAGTTTCTAGAAAGAGTTGTCTGTGCACGCTATCTTCATTTTCTCATGTTCTAGTCCTCTTTAATTTGTTGAGGATGCTCCAATTTGTTTTCGTTCTATACCTCTCCACTGAAACTACTTTCGTCATGCCCCAAATCTACCAACCCATAAACAATGAATCTAATGAACAATTTAAATTCTCATTTTTTAGACTTTTCAGGAGAATTCAGTACTCTCTGCCAGACTCTCTCTTCTATTAGTTTCTGTCCAATCACACTTTTCTATTATTCTGCCTCTTTCTTTGTTACTCCTTTTAAGTTTTTTGTTGTTGATGCCCCCTCCTCTAGACGTACTCGGAGCCTTCTGCCTTTTTTCTCTATAGTCTTGCTGGGAAGGTCTCATTTCCCATGGCTTCAAGTAGTATCAATATGATGACAACTCCTAGATTTATACTTGACTTCTGACCTCTCTAGTTTATCCTAATTAAAGTTTACTTCACATATCCTCTTCTGAATGTCTCATTGACATAACAAACTAAACTAGTTCCCACCATCACTTTCACAAAACTGCTCCTTCTCAATTCTTCCTCATAAACAGCACTCCCATCTATCAATTATTTGTTAGAAATGTGACATTAAACTTGGCTTCGTCACCCTCATTCCCCAACATCCAGTCCATCTCAACATCCTCTTAGATTCCATTTCCATACAATTTCTTCCATCTCGACTGACACCATTCTAGAACAAGCCACCATCATCTTTCCCCTAGATTTCTGCGATAGTCTCCTCCTTTCCACACATTTAATGTTGTCTTTTCAAACCCATTCTCCATACAGTACACAGAGCATTCTTTTAAAAAATGTAAATAAGATGGCATTAGTCCTCTGCTTTTCTTTAGTTGTTTCCTACAGTAAAATTTATACTCCTTCCTACTTACACTTGAACCCTCAACTCATGCCATTCACCCAATTCACTTCAGCACCAGTGGCTTTCTTTCATTTCTTCAGATGCGCTAAGTTCTTCCCTGTTTCCAGGCATTTGCACATGCTCTATCTGGAAGGCTCACCACCCACACTTCACCTGGCCAACCTCAACTCATCCTTCAGGATTGAGTTACAAATGTCATTTCTTCAGAGAAGAGCTCCCTGATTGCCAGTCTAAATTAAGGTTCCAATTTATTCCCAGTATAATCATATTCCTTTTTAGCACTTTTCCCTTATTAGCACTCATCAAGATTCTCAACTGTATATTATCTTGTGTTAATGTGTCTATTCAACGTCTGTCTCTTCAACCAGATTGTGAACGACATGATGATGGAAATCATGTTTCTTCTGAAAACTCAACATTTTCACAGTGGTTGGTGCATGTAAAGTGCTTGATGTGTATCAGGCCAGGCAGTGTGTTATGTGCTGTCAAGAGATGAGCACAAAAAAGGAATCATTCACTGGCTGTGTTCATCACACCTAACTGATTTGACATTATATGGATAACAACTTGGCTCTCTTTCTGTTAGTGAATGAGTAAGAATTTTATATAATTGAAGGAGGGAAGAATTTATGATTGTCAATGAGAAGAGTACAAGTACATTATTTAATATCAATAGTATGAGCTCCCAAAGCCACTATACTTATGAGACATCTATAAGTGTTTGTAGATGCACACTGAAATTTTTGGTCTTTATAGAAAAGAAAACACACAGCAAAAATGGCTAAGATTATTCCAGTAGTTCTGAGTTTAAGGCACTTAAAAAGATCTAGTGACCATCTAGTGAGATGGATTATTGGTGATAACTCTATAGCTGAAACTCTCCATAACCCCAAGGTAACTCAGGAAATGGAGTTCGGATGAATAATTAGTTTTCAATTCATTTTTCCCCTCTGATCAATAAATTCATGTCTGTTGGAGGCTGGAAGTGGGTAATCAGCTAGGAGCTCTATGTCTCAATGGGTTTGCTTTGGTCAGATGACTGTTTGCTGTGAAATTATTTTGATTCACTCAACTGCAGTTTATCTTCAAGAACAGGTAAAGGCCTGAGGGCCAAATGTCAGCAAATTTAAATTCTGCAAATGGATCTTCTAAAGAAAGGTAACTGGCTCACAGTCCTCTCTAGTCAACAGCTGGCTTTACATTCTGAGCTGGTGTTAGCACCTTTCATGCCTAACTGTCACCAGTCTTGAGGTTACAATGACGAAAATGGGTACTTCGCCTGCCAGGATGAACTTAGTGAGGTCCCTTCAATTGATGGGAACCAGTCCCACTATGTCCTGCCCCCTAACTAGATAATATACTTGCTTTCATGAACAGTTGACCCCAAAGCTCTAAGGCTTATTGTCCTAAACATCATTAGTGTTTTCATGAATCTTCAACGGGGCTGGTGGGTTGTTTTTTCTTAAATTTATAGTGTGTGTGTGCTCACTTGTTTTGCATTGGACTATACATCTTCTCTTCATACAACCCATCCAAGAGAGGACACCAAAGACCATGCCCAAACCACCAAAGACCCATGTCTTCAGGGTTTGCAGGTGAATTGAGGAGTTAAGACTAGTATAGTGGAAATACTCAGACAGGTCAAGTGCTAAAGTCTATGTTACTGACTGTGAGTGTCTTAAGAGTTCAGGGAAGGGGAGAGCAATATGGGTTGGATTAGTCAAGGAAGGAGAGCAAACCAGATTTCTGAGAGAGTATAAAGCTTACTGGCCTGAACTAGGGAAGTGAGTGTGTGTAGCTTAGACCACAGGAGGTTTGTAGGAGGTGGGACACAGAGGAAAAGAGGATGGAGAGGGAAGGAGGAGGCAGTATCTCAGGAACCTTTAAGACCAGGTAAAGAAGTGTGGACTTGATGCCTAAGTGTTTAGAAGCCACTCTGAGGTGCTGTAATGGGAAGTAAGAAGACTTGGGGACTCCCTGAGCAGAGGTGGCCCATATTTTCACCATCCCATAACCCTGACTTCACAGTAGTGGTCAGGACAAACCAATGGGTAGTTATTGAGAACCTATTGCATAACCCACTGAACTGAGAAAAGTCAGGTAGAACAGCACATCACTCTCCATCACACATGCTAACCAAGAATGCAATTCTTTATCTCTGTTCCACTCAGAATCCACTGTGGCAGGGAATGCTGGATTCTGAGACGGTGCGAACCAGTTTTCTTTTAGTTTGTGAACTGAGGCAGAAACAGATTCCATACCATGGCCTTAATGGCCCACTGAGATATTTTAGGCAAATTTGATTTAAGAATGCGACGCTGCCAGTTGTGTGTCTAGGTTAGGGGTTTATTATTTTTGCCAAAGCACATTTCCTAGAAACCAAGACTGAGGGTTTGAACTTGAACTCCTTTTTCCATCTTCTAATTGATTTCCCATGATATAAGCTTTGTTTGCACCTAATTTAAGTCTTTGTCTTCCTTATTTTTTACATTTTTAATTACATTTTTCTGTCTCTTAGATAAAATGTACTTCTTCTGACCACTCTGGGAGAAGTTAGTTATCCAATGATGCATAAGAAGGAGAAGAGTGGACTACACTTAATTAATATATGAGAAGCCTCCTTACCTTTTGAGGCTCACTGATATTGAGTTTTCTCTTAACTGTAGATCCTTATTGACTGGGAATTTGCATCTCTACATACACCATTAGAAAAGATGCTAACATATACTTTCCAAATCATTAAATAAAGATTTGATTAGGTGTAAAATCACGTAAACTTGGAGTTAGATGGGAGTGTGTGTAATAAGCTGTAGTTCAATGAAAAGGGCCTTAACCTTAAGATGAGGGACCCCGGATTTAAGTGCTTTCTCTCTCACTAGTTGGATGGTGCTGAGCAGTTCACTTACATTTTCAGAGCCTCGGTTTCTCTTTCTGTAAAATGATCTTGGGTAAGGAATTACCTGAGACAGTGGGAGAGCCTTGTTTCCTGCCTCCCCAGTCTCATGTCTTCAAAGCTGGAAATATTTAACTCATATTCAGATCAAACTTGCCTCAGTCTCCATGGAAACCAGACTCCTTAGCAATCAGGGGGAATTTAATGAGCCTGAAGGCAAGATTTTGAAGATCTCAGCCTTATTAGCCTGGCTGCAGATTCTGTTTTGACCTAATATTCTGGTTAAACCATCGGGCCCTGGTCCTATTCTCAGATAGGATGAATAGCATAGCTTTAAACTAGCAGCTCTGTTGCTAGAGGATCTGGGTTCAAGTCCTGACTGTACCACTTTTTAAGCTGTACGGCCTTAAGGAGGTAGTTGAAGTCTGTAGGACTCAGATCCTTTATCTGTTACTCAGGGAAATAAGATTTACCTAACAGGAAACCTTAGCACTGTGTCCAGGCACTGTTATTGGTCATGGTCCAGTCATATTCCATTGCTATAACTGAGACCTTGTCTGATTTCCTGGTTTCCCTAGAACCTGGGCCATGCCTTGCTTTCCCCCAGTTCTCTTGGGCACCGAGATGCTGTTTCCGTGTCTGGGTCCTTGTTGTCCTTGTGGACCTCCATGATGCCTGGGCAGGCTGGTCTGTTATCTGCTGCCTGAGGCTCTCTGTGCCCTGTTGCAACCACTGGAAGCCACAGCTGAACTTCCCAGATTCCTCCTTCCCCCTTTCTCTAATTTCCTCCTTCTTCTTTGGACAAACCTGCCTGGATAAACCTTCTTGCCTGTCAGATTCGGTTTAGTGTCTGGGTCCTGATCATACTATTACCTAGAGGCTTGTTGGTCATCTCGAGGAAAATTACTACAAAGAGTTGACAAAATGGAAGATGACTTACAAATTAAAAGAAAATACGAGTGTTCCAACTGGTTGAGTTTTTCTGTGATGACAAATGACTATCAGAAATAATGTTACAAAGCAGATATTTTCAAATTAGACATATTTGATTTATCTCTTTAAGGGAAAGGTGATGTATTAATAATGAGGAAGAATACAACAGCATTTCAAAGGAAAGAATTTGGGGAAAAATGGAAATTAATTTATTGCTGAAAATGATGCATGTCATCAGTTATGAAAACTCTCATATTGCATATTTTAAAAACAAGGATATGCAATTTTCTAACTTGTTTATATTTTTTCACTGGGTTTTGAACACTTTGATTAGAAACATAAAAATACAACATCATTCAGGTTTGTAGGAACATCTGATTGGCATTAGGGAAGAAAATTTACTAGCTGAATTTCATAAAAATATTTGCATGAAAGAGTAGGATTGAACATGGAGTCTGGGCGACTCAGAGTTCAGCTATATTTGTTTTAGTGAGGTTTTGTTCTCAGCTTTGACAGCCATTGAAATCTATTATTGAAATGACCTGTGAATTGCTTTTCTGAGTGTTAAACTAAGGATTAAAAAATAATGAAACAGGGGCTTCCCTGGTGGCGCAGTGGTTGGGAGTCCGCCTGCCGATGCAGGGGATGCGGGTTTGTGCCCCGGTCTGGGAAGATCCCATGTGCCGCGGAGCGGCTGGGCCCGTGGCCGCTGGGCCTGCGCGTCCAGAACCTGTGCTCTGCGGCGGGAGAGGCCGCAGCAGTAAGAGGCCCGCGTATCGCAAAAAAAAATAATAATAATAAATAAATAAATAATGAAGCATATCCTATGGTATTGCTTTCTCTAAAATATTGTTATTATAATTAGAGCAAACTAGGCTTATTGTGCATATAAAATGGTATATAATAAGGCAAGGTGCACATGTAAAACATATGATTTATTCACCTTTATTTCATACTTTAAAATATAATTTTTGTGTATATTTTGTAATGCACACAAACATTAATACTGCATTATATATGTATCTACTTTATAAATAAACTTATTTTGGGATATAGGTTTTTTGTTGTTGTCTTTTAGTGTTTTTTTAGCTGATGGGGTGAAGAATCAAGACCGTATTGTTCACTATGTAGGATATTTTGCTTGGGAAGAGAAGCCTGTGATTCTGAAGAGCTTCCAGGTGGAAATAGTAATAGGATTGTGCTGTGTTGCTTGGGAAAGTAGGTGTAGGATTAATAATAATAATGGTCAACATTTATTCAACACTTCCTATGTACCAGGTACCACACCAAGCACTTAACATTGATTATTTTATTTATTCCTCTCCTCTACCTTAGGAGGTGGGTATCATTACCATCCTCATATCAGCGTGGAGGAGGCTTAGCCGAGAGGTCCAATCACTTTCACAAAGACACACATAAGGGGGCAGAGCTAGAGGTTGAATCCACATCTTTCTGACTCTAAAGTTTGTGCTCCTACTGTGATCAGACCGAAGAATGAATTGTACTGCAAAGCACTTGGTTCCCTACCTCTGGAAATGTGTCTCTGTGGCTGGGTTTCTTCATGAGGGGTGTGATATTGTTATTTATGATACAAAATATATATTTGGTCTCCATTCCCCTTCCTGGCATAGACCTTCTGGGTGGGGATCATGGTGGGCTTGGAGAAGGCATGGAAGCTCTGAATCCTTTCCCCATACCTTGCCCTATGCATCTCTTCCATTTGTCTGTTCCTAAGTTGTATCCTTTTATAATAAGCTGGTAATCTAGTAAGCAAAATGTTTCCCTGCATTCTGTGAGCCTCTCTAGCAAATTAACCAAACTCAAAGAGGGGTCATTGGAACCTCCAATCTATAGCTGTTTGGTCAGGAGCACAGGTGACAACCTGGACTTAGAATTGGTGCCTGAAGGGGGACAATCTTATAGGACTGAGCCTCAAATCTGTGGGATCTAATGCTGTATCCAGGTAGATAGCGTCACAGTTAAATTGTAGGGCACCCAGCTGGTGTCTGAGAATTGCTTGGATGTGTGAGGGGAAACCCCACACATTGGAACTGGGTGTAGAATTGGAAAGGGGAGTTGAACTCTGTGACCTCTAAGATGACTTCCAACTTAGAAACTTGGAGCATTTCTCCATAAATGCTGTTTCCAAAGGTTATAAATGCTTTGCTTACAAACGAAAGGCCACAGTCATCAAATAAGTCTAGGAAGTGCTGGATTAATAAGGTTAAACTGTTTCTTTCCTGCAGGATTCTCAGAGCCTTTACCACAATATTATTCATTGTAAATGCCCAAGAGGAGGAAGTAGTGTGCTGTCTTTCCCCAAACATACTGACCCTGGATTCTTCCTTTATTGTAGAGTATCTCCTGAGTTTGGTGTTTCCTAGTTCAACCTTGGAAGCCCTGCTAGAAGCTAGAGTATTTATGCTGATTTATGCTAATTCTCCAAAAATACTGTTACCATTTAGAACATGGTTGGCAAACTCTCTCTTAGACAGAGTGTTATATTAGTCAGCCCTCTGTATTCCTCTACCATGATATAAATCAGAAAGTTTACAGAACCACACTGGTGAAAAGGCACACTCTGTCAAATGAACTTTGATCCAATTTCTCCCGGCATTTCAGGCATTTTAGGATGGGCCCCTTTAGGGGACACCCTAAAGAGGGAAGGTAAGAGACTCTGAATAACTCCCCTGCAGCTGTACAGGGTCTGTCAGTCACAGGATCAGATTCCTACTCCTAGCCCAACAGTTAACCTCTCTATTACACACCCTGTCTGGGTAAGAAGAAATCATGTTCTCTGATGGCAAAATGAATCAAAGGAGGACTAAACTGAAGAGAAAGCTTTGACAAAATGGGGCTGAATGTAGAAAAAAACAAAGTTTGTGCTGGGTTACTGAGCAGCTTTCACTTTGTTGTTATTTGTCCTTTCAATTCGGAGCCTGCTACACGATGCCTTCGTGGCTAGGGCAGGTCTCAGTGTAACAGGATGTCAGAGTTGGAGTTTTTCCTGAGATGCCAAGGTATGAGACATGCTATAGTCCAGGTTTCTAGAAACCAGTTACATAACTCTTAACCTCTCGTGCGCAGTGGGCATGAGAACGGTGTAGGAACCTTGTGAGGAGGTTTCCTGGAGATGCCTGAGAATCTGCCCTTCCCAGCCCCCCGCCGTGGGGAAGGGTGGGAGCTGTTGTTGTGTCACTTAGGTTGAGAGAAGGACTTTAAGAAAACCACGTGGCAACTTTCATCACTGTCTCCTCCTGCTTGGGGACACAGTGACCAGTGTCTGACTTGGGCCCGGGTGAGAGGCTGCCTAACGTGGCAATAGACCAGAGGACTGGTACTTGGGAAGTAACTGAAGTCCTAGGAACCGATTACACAGGTCACAGTTCTGACCCAGACTTCTAGGAAGAAAAGACTGGAAAATCGCCTTATCTTATATTTGTGTAGCTCAAGTGACTGACAGAGTTATTTCATGTTACCTCATTTGACTTTACTGTGAGTTTCTAAGGTGAATATAATTATGATTCCAGTCTTACAGATAAGGCAGGCAACACTCATAGAGGGTAAATGAATCACCCAAATTTCTAAGCTCAAACCAGAAAGAATCATAGTTAATACTTTCCAATTACCTTACCACATGTCAGGCACCATCATACAGGCCTTGCCTGTACAGAGTCACTTATTCCTGCCCACAACTCCATGAAGAAGATACTATTATTAGCTCCATTTTCTAGATAAGGAAACTGAGGCTTAGAGAGTTTCAGTTAACTTGTTTGCTAACAAGTGGAAGAAGTGGGGTCGGAACCTGGGCCCTCGGGCTCCCACGCCTCTTGGTGATCTTCTTTCCATGATACCACACTGGCTACATAAGGACTTTTAAAACCTAAAGATCTCTCCAAGTTAGATTCACTGCTAACAGAGTGTTCCTAAGAGGTAATCTTTGGGGACCTTATTGGATGCCGATGTACGAATAACTTTAATCAGACTACCAATCTGTAGCAAGCAGTTACTTTTAAATTACATAGGGGAGTCGTAGAAGAGTTAATATTTTAAACAGTTTGCACACCCTTCCCCACAGCTCATTTCAAGCATTAATTATTTAGAAAGCTATTTCTTAGGTACACTTCAACATAGCCGCGTAGATGATCACAAGTTCCAAATAGCAAACAGGAATCAGGTGTCACTCTTGCGCTCAGAACACTGGGTACGTTGACATTGGCTTCACCCACACTCCGCACCTTCCCAGCCACGGAGCCCCGGAAAGCGGGGAGAACCGGGATGGAGTCAGACACTCCTGGCCTCAGATCTCAGTTCTGCCAACTACAGGATCTCTGAGTTTCAAATTCCTCATTTATAAATTGGGCAAAATACACACCTCACTGTTTTGGAAGGTTGGAAGATGAGTTGTGAGAACAAAATACCTAGTTCAGGGTCTGCCATCTAGTAGATGTTCAATTAGTATCAGTTTCCCTGTCTCTCCTGCTCCAAGATCCTTTCTTAATCCCATTTTGGGAATTAGGGCAATTCAGTCAGCATCTCTGAACCTCAAGGTTCCCATCTGTGAAATGGAACCATCAGTAAATATCTCAGAGGGCTTTTGTAAGACTATGTAAATTAATATAAAGTGAAAGTGCTTTCTAAATTGTGATTTCTGTGTCCCACCCCGTATCTGCCAGCAGTGCCCTGTCCAATCAGCAGTGCTTGCACTTGTTTGCCATTTTGAACTTTGAAAGAGTCCCCGCACCATGACTCATCTTCTTCCTTCCTTTCTCTTCCTTACAACTTTTGAAGGAGATGGGGCTGTCCCTTTCCTCTCCATCTTACATGAGGCCCAGAGATGTCTCGTTACTTGTTTACACAAGCAGGACCACGGCTGGAGCCTGAGCATGTGGCTCTCTCATAAAGAGAAGAGCTTTTCCTTGGTGTCCAGGCGGCTCCGGTGGTTTGGCCCTTGTCCAGAGAGACTGTGGTGGCTGAGCTTTGTGAGGGAGGCTGCCTAATTTTATCTTTGAATCCCAATTGGTAGGGGAGGAGCTCAGCCCCTCTTGAACTAGACATTATTTGTGGGGTGTTTGCTGTGGGTGACCTCATGATTAAACCGCAGCAGAACATTTTTGTAATGTCTGCTGGGGATGAAAATATTCTTCCTTAGACCGTTTGTCACTGCAGTGTTCACACTCTGTAATGCCCCAAGATATTTCTCTAAAAACAGCAGCTGCTTCCCTTCCACTACCCAAACAGAAAGATTCAAATCCAGGCCCACGTTTTCATTAAGGACCTACTGTGTGCAGACCCTTCTGTAGAAGCTCAGAGATGAGCTAGATGCGGCCTTTGCTCTGGATTAGAGGTCAGTTGAATCAGGTGATGCCCTCTCCTGCCACCTCACTGCTCCCCAGTCTTGAGCCAGCTGATCTGGCTGGCCGAGGAGCCCCCTGGAATGCCTTCCTCCTATAGCCATGCCCACGGGAAGACAACATCTTCCCAGATGGACAAGCCAGGGGTTTGGGAGCAGTGGGGCCACGTGGCTAGAAGACGCCTGTGTTCTTAGCTGACAACCTAAGAGCACACACTGTGAAAGACAAAGCAGATGAGATGAATGAGGGCAGCAAGGAACAAATGGGTCCCTCAACAAGCATTCCAGAGTGAGGCGAGAACCAGCTGCGCAAGAGGTCTGGCGTGAGCGATCACAGCCAGTGTTCTCTAAAAGGAGAAATACATAGCTGAACGCCTTTTTTGTGTGCCACGTACTGGGGGTGTGGCCGTGAAGACAACCTGGTCCCCATCCTGGAGGAGCACACAGTCTGGTAACCAGAGCTGACTGCATGATACTCTCCCTCTCTCACTGTCCTGCCCACCCCCTGTTGCCCACGGCACTGCCCAACCTCCTCTGGCCCATCTCTGCTTCCAGGGGCTGCCCCATCCCTACAGAGCCGGTAGCTGACAGTTCTTGTGTTAGCTCCAATATCTTAATATGTGGCCTCTCCCAGGGATAATTGCACGTCTAAAAGGGTCAGAAAGGACCAAAATACCCTTGACACCTTCCTCTGTTGAATTGAGGCTGCAGTGGTGGAAGAAGAGGCAGTTTGTTTTGCACGGAGGCGGGGCTTCGCTTGATGCCCATCAGATTCTCGCCAGCTCAGCTGTCTCTCCTTCTGCCTGTGCCTGGGGCCAGCCCTGCCAGGGATTTGCCCTCCCAGGCCAGCTCCCATGGCTGCTGGGTGTTGTCTGCCTCTTAAGCCTGATGCCACGTCCAGTACCTCTCAGGCTCCGCTAAGGCTGGCTGTGCTCGTTTTGTAAGGGGCCGAAGTGGCAGGGCTCATTCTACGAGTCCCCTTTAGCTTAAGAAGCAGAGCTTCTGTTGTGCTTAATTTAAGAGTAATTTACAGCTGGTTTAAGTGTTTGATGCCTCTGAAGGATCTCAGCATTTAAAGCGTCTCCTTGAATCCTGGGGAAGAGGAGCCTGATCTGGGAAGCTGAGTGGTCTGCAGGAGGCCGGATTTTCCTGTCCTATAGAGGGACTTTCTCCTTCCCTACAGGGCCCTTTGTGCTGGATCTGATCATGCTGAGCTCAGGACAGGACAGTGACTCTGGGATCCCCAGATTTGTGAAGAACACAATTTAGACACCAAGCACCTGAGGGCTAGGAGAGATCCAAGAGGAATGTAGAGTCCCTTTTCCTCTTTCATTAGCCTCTTGAAGCATATTTTATGATTTCCATTTTGTAGGTGAAGAAACCGAGACTTGAAGAGATCAGCCCATCACTGTCTGGGGGGATGTGGAGGTGATATTAGCAAGGAGGAAGAGGGCAGGGCTGAGCTTCATGCAGCTAATCGGAGACGTGTTTCTCTCTGAACCCTCTCTAGGCTGGTCTTTACATCTGATTTCTGGTGATGACAGAGACAGGTCTTATTTCAGAATTAACGAGGTGAGGATATACCTACCTCATAAGAGGTATCTCCTGTGAAAATATAATCCAGAGACTGCAAGCGGCTGGAGTAGGTGGTCACCTACATGCTATTTGAGTGGATCCTGTTGGACTTTCTTTCCCTCTCAGAAGCCCCACGCCTGGGAGTCTATCATTATCAATTCTTGGGTTTCACATTGCCTTTTCCAGGCTCCTTTTTAAAAAATATGCCACTTCCCTTGGGAAGAAGACTATCAAGATCTGAACATACTGATGTGAATTGATACATGCAGTAATTGCCTTGCTGATGGAGAAGGCCTGAACTTCTTGGTGGAGAAAGCACTGAACAGGTCAGAGGAATGAAGAGCAGAGGTTAGCAGCATGAAAATGTCACCATTGTTACAAGCAGGGCCCAAGACAAGAGGAAGTTCTTGCTCTCCCTGGGCTGACATGCTCAGGCTGAAATCTCATGCTGAATTTCAGTGTTCACAAGGAAAATCTGGCTATCTTCTCCTGGAGTTGACAATGGCAGGCAAAGTTGGCTCTGCTAGACAGATTACTGATAAAAGAAGCAATTGTATAATTTCCATTGTGCCCAGACATCCTTGTAGTCATGACAACATCCTCAGACATTTACAACACTGACAGCCAGGGAGGTGGCTAATAATTTCTTCCCAATACTCACAGCCACTGTGTAAGATGACTTTTGGCCCAGACTGAATTCTTGATGAGTGCTGTCTGCAGGGTGATTCTGTGTGGGAGTCACTAGGGGGAAGGGAGGCTTTGGGGGTTACTAGAGGTGAGTGGGCAAAAATCACTGCATTCACTTGGGTCGTCTGACCTAGAGGGAAATCATATGCCAGTGGTTCAGTTTTGGAAATGTTTCCCCCATTGAACCATGCCTTTCTATTCCTCCAGGTGCCACCATTACTGTACTCCTGCATTATGGCAACTGGTCCTTAGCTGGTCTCCCTTGAGTATAGTCTATACCCTGTTACCTGTCAATCTACAGTCCAAATCATTGTCATCCTGTCACTCTGCTGCTTAAGAAACTCTTTTTCTAAAAGCAATCGAAGTATAGTTGACTTACAATGCTGTGTTAGTTTCAGGTGTACAGCAAAGTGATTCACTTATATACATATGTATCTATCCTTTTTCAGATTCTTTTCCCTTATAGGTCATTACAAAATATTGAGTAGAGTTCCCTGTGCTATACAGTAGGTCCTTGTTGGTAAGACTCTCTTATAGCTTCTTCTCTGCTACTCAACTCCTCGCTTAAATTTAGTTTTCCAATCTCACCAAGCCCAATCCATCCTGATACAGTCAAACCCCTTCTCAGTGTACACCTTCTGTTTATTGAGACTCAGTACCTCGCCATCCTCTGCCTATTCCATGGCCCTTTTATGTTCTATGCATTTACTCACCTCTTTCTTTCACAGAAAATTCCTTCTTTTCTGTCTTTCTAAATTTTATTCATCCCCCAAGTTGCAGCTAAATTCTCCCTACCTTGAAAGAAGCTTTCCTTGACTAGTCCAGCCCAAGGCATTGGATCAGTCCTCTTATCTATGGCCAGTGCCACACAGCTTGAAAGATGTATTATAGTCAGGGGTTAATGAATGATAGTCTTTTCTCCCCAGAAGACTGAGCTCCGTGTTTTGGGAGCTGTCCGTAGGTGACTCCTTCATCTCTCACAAGGCCATCCCCTCTATCCTTTCTCGACCACCCTTTTTAAACCATCACTCTACTTTCCCTGCTTTATTTTTCTTCATATCACTATCCCCACTGACATTGTACAACATCATTTGTCTCTTCAATTAGAATGTAAGTTCCATAAGGGCAGAGGCTTCGTCTGTCTTGTCATCTTTTGTACACCCAAGAAACATCACAGTAAAGCCTGGGATATAGTATGGCCTCAATACATGATTGTTGAATGATTGGCTGAATGAATGAGTCCTTGCTGACTGGCTACTTCACATCCACGATGACGGAGGAGAAATGGGAAGGCACTGATCCTTTCTACTGTGCACGTGGCTGCAGTAACTTTGAAAAATGAACCCAAGTATGGCTCTTTCCCTCCCACCACAGAGAACCAAATGTTACTGAACACCAAAAGTATCGGAACAGTCCACAGGGACATTGCACATTCCTGTCCGAAGAGCTCTGTGACCAGGGAGTCTAGGCATGGCCAGCTGGCTTCTGTAATTGCTCGTACTTTTACTGCCCTGCTTACTCCTTGGATCGTTGTGAGGTTCAAAGGCAATGAAGTATGATAAAAAGAGTTAAATTGTAAATCAACAGAAAAATAGGAAGCATTATCCAACCAGTTGGTTGGTGGGGATGGCATGAGGTATTGTGGACCACTAGTATTGAAAATGAGCGAAAGGAGGGGTTAGGATTATGCAGGATTATGTAATTTCACTCGTTTGGAGGGACCTTTCTGGATTTGTCAGGAGTTTGGTAAGAAGGATGCCTTTTACTTTTGAGAAACACAAATGATATATTTTCATGTGTGAATGCTGATCAGTGGGTTCTGTCCAAAAGAAACAAGGCCTTCAAAACCTTAGAAATATTGGAAGGGGAAAGATATATCACCACCACCAACACATCATCATCATCATCATCAGATTAATCCTTACAAGACTCTCAGAGATAGGTATTCTTTTTTTTTTTTCTTTTTCTTTTTTTTTTTTTGCAGAGGAGAGAACTGAGATACATAGAGATGGAGTCCCTTACACAGGCTCCCTTAGCTAGTAAATGATAGAGTCAGGAATTTAATAAGAATTGCTAACATGTATTGAGAATTTTTAAAATGTCAGTCATTCTTTTCAGTACTTCATTTAATACAATGCAAAGATGCAGGCAATGTGATTCCTCATTTATAGAAAGGAAAACTGAGACCTAGAGAAGTTAAGCCAGTTACCCAAGGTCACACAACTAAGAAGGGCAGGAACCGAGACCTGAGCCCAGCCCGATGGCCCTGGAGCCTCTGTGCTTCCTTGTTATTCTGTGCCGCCTCCTGAATCCCTGCCCTCTGTCCCTTTTGCCATGCGATGTCCAACAAATGGCTTAACTTTTATAACCAAAGAAGCTACTTTCAGCACTGCTACCAAAACAAATGAAAGAGAGGAACGCAGAAAAGAGAGAGAGGGACTTAGGGGGAGGGGTGGGGGAATAAACAGCCAGAACTGCTGAGGTGAGTCCCAGTGAAGACTCTCCTGGAATCATCCCTGGCTGGAGAAAGCAGATGGCGTGGCTGCCATGAACAGCCCCCTAAGAAGCTCTAAGAGTCCCCCACGTGAGAGGAAGCTAGTTGTCAGCTGAGGGTGCGGGCCCACCCAGCTGTGTGAAGGGTTTGCCAAGATGGGATTATGGTTTATTGAGTAGCAAAGAGCAACATCCAGCTGCCTAAGAATTACACTGACAGGATGCAAAGGCAAGAGAATATTGTGTAAACCTTATTTATAGATCAATAGATAATCTTTCATATGCAAAAGGTCAGCTCCAGGAAGGCAGAGTGGTAAAGAAAGAAATACTGCTTGCAAATACAATATTGACTTTAAAAAATCCACCCAGATGAATCCTCTGATGTATATTCTTCTAGTCAAAGTACATTTCTTTATTCATGAGTCTTTCTTCCCCCCCTAACCATTTCAGGTTCCTCAGTGAAGGATGAAGGGAATAATTGAGAACGCTGATTTCTAGTTGTCTTGAATTCTGTACCATCAAATGATCAGCATGAAATGGAATCAACGCTGAGAATTTCAGAATAACATTTCTAAGTGTGTGTGTGTGTATGCAGCGCTTAGGGTTCTCAAGTCAAATGACAACTCACCCCTACCCCTTGTAATTTCCTGCTCTGCTGGCTGTGATGATAAACATTTAACCTGGCTTAAGGAAATAAACAACTATTCCATCCTACCGGTCCCCTCTGGATTCCTTCATCCATTTTGTGTTTCTTCTTTGCCTTGAAGCAAGTAGTTCATCATTCCCAAGAATATATGAAATCGTTGCCACCCACCTCTACCTGGCTGCTGGATTGTGAAGATGTTCATGACTGCTGCTTAGACACAAATAAGAATGGAAAAATAAGGAAGCTTAACTGGGCTTTTTTTCCATGAAATCATCTTTTAAATTAGAGGACCAACTCTGAATTTAGGTGCTTCCTCTTAGCAGTTTGGAAAACACTTCAAAGGACCACGGTCTGAGAAACCTGAATAGATGTCTTGCTGGTAGAGTGTTTTTGGAGTGAAAAGTTGCTCTAGTTCCCAGGGTCACCCTGTGCTGCATCCCGGGAGGAGTGTGCAGCTGGGAAAAGTCCACCCTGGGCAATAAGTCCAAAGGCTTAAGATGGACGGCTCTTCGTCCCAACTTCCTGATGGGGATCAGCATGGCAGTGGATGTGAAAGGACTTCATACTCTGTAGGATTATGTAAGTATATATATATTTCAGAGCCATCGAGGAGGATCATTTAACAGTGACACAATTCCTCTAAACTGCTTACAAGTTCTTTTCTTTCTCCAGTTAGAAAGCATGTTTCAGATACTCTGAGAACGATAACCTCCTCTTAGGAACAGATGTGGCTCGAAGTGGTCACCTCCAGCTTTGTCTGGACTTGATGGGGGAGCCAGGTGTGCCTGAGGATTACTGAACACCTCAAAATGAGAAAAGGACACAAAGGGGAGGCTGGGCTTGATGACAGATGGCACATATTTCCAGAGTCAAAGTCGGCGATTTGTCCCCTCTGTTCTGCCAGAGTTCCCCCTTCAGTCTAGGGCTGTGCCTTCCACGCCCACATCCTCCCAAGTTCCTCCCCAGTGCTCATCCCCTAGAGGGAGGGCTGAGGGTCCTTATTAATAAGAACAAATGGTGCTGGCCACAAGGTGTGGGCTAATATTAGGGTCAAATGCTGGAGCTCTTGATTTCAAACTTTGCAGTGATTGCCCATCCCTTGGTCACGTGCTCCCAGTCCCCCATTCTCAGACCTGCTGTTATCATCATAGCTGTGGAATGTGTGAGTGAGGGGGTCCCTTTCTTCTTGAATCTCTCCTCTGCAGTAGCGCTTCTCATGAGCCACATGTGACAGTCTGTGAATAGGGCTGTCCCTTTGCATATCCTAACGTGCTTTTGTTCTGCTATGGAAGGCTCTGTGGCCGCCCCTATTCCACTCAGACTTTTTCTAAGAGGAAGGGGAGAGGAGGAAGAAGGGAAGAATGGCAATTGGAAGGGAAAGAAAAAAGAGGAAGGGGTGAAGGAAACCACCTGGGTAATAGGTAGTTTTAATAAATTTATATTTATATAGTTCTTTATGGTTTATACACTAAAAACAACTTGCAAAATGTTTCTACAGGCATAATCTTATTTAGTTTTTACAACCACCCAATTTACAGATAAGGAGGCTTAGAGAAGGTAATGGTTATCTAGCTAATGAATAACAGCATCCCATCTGGAATCCAGTCCTTCTGACATCATATATAGTTTTTTCTTTTTCTTTTCTATACTGCTCCATTAAATGTAAAGGCATATCCCAAAGTCCTCTTTTTTTTTTTTTTTTAACTCATGCCAAACACTCTGGGTGAAAGCTGAAGGTCTTAGGAGCCACCATAACTCTGTATTAAACCCTTATTGGACTTTTTCTGAGGGTGGGCTTATAGACTTTGACTGGTTGGCCAGAGAGAGTATCCTACAAATACTTAGTACATTTATTAATGTTTTTGAGCAGTTTGTAGTTTACAGTATATTTTCATATGTAAACCTCACTTGAGAGTCCTATAAGCTATGCATCTCTCAGAAATCCAGTGACTGGCCCAAGAGTAAATGGTGGAGTCACGATGAGGCCCTAGATTTTTTTTTAATCCTAAGGCCCATGACTTTTCTGTTACCTCAGATTTCCTCCACTGTTATGTACCTAACCCAGGGTAGATTCTGCAGAGAGTATAGCAAAGTCCATTTAGAGAGCCACGGCTCCTGAGTCAGTCATAACCCTGACCTCTGAGCATGAGTGGCTACATAATTTGTGAGGTGCAGTGCAAAATGAAAATGCAGGGCTCCTCATTCAAAGCTGTTTAAGTGTTTCAAGATGGCGACAGCAGAGTATTATACCTGGGGTGAGGCCCTCTGAGCGTGGGTGCCTTTAGAGCATGGAGCCCCGTGAGACGGCCCTGGTTGCCTGCCAGTGAAGCTGGTCCTGCCTCTGACATGAACTCAGGAGTGGAAGACCTTGTTTCTCTCTCAGATCCTTTCTGGGGCTCCTGTCAGAGAGCAGAAGTTCCAGGTCGTAGGGAATTTGTTCTGTTAAATCTTTTATTCCCTCAGTCAGCCTCCATTCAGTGAGCTAAACCACAGTAGCCCAGTGTTCCTTATTTTACTTGCTAACTCCAGGTCTCCTGGATCAAAAGTTAGGGACAGAGTCATAATATTACTAGTAGCTAATCTTTATTGAGCATTTACTGTGATGTCACAGGAACTGTGCAAAACTTTTTACATGCTTTAAATTGATTGCAAAGATGGCCTCAATTCCCTATCCTTCCCTGTATCCACACACCTTGTCTTGTGACTTTGCAGCTTTTTCCACCAAGTAGTGGAGTCTGCTTCTCCACCTCTTGAACCTCGGCTGGTCCCATGAATTGCTTTGGCTAATAAAATTCAACAGAAGAAATGGTGTGCGAATTCAGGGTTTTAGGTCTCAAGAGGCTTGCAAGCTTACTCTCTCTCTTGGAACCCCAGGACAGCCATGTGAACAGGCCTATGTGAGTTGGCTAGAAATGAACACCACTTGGTGGAGAGCTGTCATCCCAAACTGAGACCACCCAGAGCAGCCAGCACCTACTTCACCTGCCAACTAACTTCAAATAGGTGAGTGAGCTTAGCTGAGGCCAGGCCAACAGAGTCCAGCTCAGCAGAACCATTCCACCGATCAACTCACAGACAGGTAAAAATGATACATCGTTGTTGCTTAAAAACTGTCTTTTGGGGGTAGGTGGTTATGCATTATTATTATGTTAATAGATAACAGATACACATTCATCATGATTTCCATTCTCTTGACAAGGAAACAGGCTTTAAGAGGTTAAATTCTTGCCTGTGATCAGTAGCTAATAAATGGGTCCAGAAAGTTTGACTCCATAGGTCAAATTCTTATCTGTTATTTTGTGGGGCCCCATCACAGCACTCTGGGCTCTGATAAGCCCTCAGCTAATCTGAAAGCTGTTTGAGTGGAAGAAGCAGTGTTTTTGCAAATGGAGGCAAGCCCAAGGGATAAAGCTCAAACACCAGGAATCTCTCTGCTGATAAAAATACCATGTCTATTATTAACCAAAACTTTTAATATAGAACACTGTAATCTATCAAAGAAAAAAATGCTTAAATGCAGAACAAGAGAGACGATGTCTTTGAGGTTAAGGTCACAAGCTAAATGCTAGCAGAAATTTTGGCTGTATCTCATTAACACTAAATTATGACTGAGTTCTGCAAGAGGTCCTTGTGACAATCCCATTAATGCAAATGGCATTCCTTATGATGTCTGTTTTTGTAAATGAAAACAAAAATGCAATTATGTCAGTGGAATTCACTCATTAAACTAAACTAAAATCCACCAGCAAGTGTCTCCCCACTTCCACCCCACATCTTTGATTAAAAGCAGTTGTTCCCCAGAGTTGCAAAAGGATATTTTGCTAAAATATGAGTGCACAATTTGATCATAGAGCGGGCACAGGAGTTCTTACAGATATCGGAGGTTGGGAAGGTTCTGGAAGGCATCAGGGTCGATGTATAGCAGGTTGTTGGCCTTTTCAATTCTACTGTAAAAGAGGAAAGAACATGAACGTGACCTCAACAGTAAGGAATGCTATGGTGTTTTTCACATTATGCAAAGAGTATGTTAATGTCATTCACCCATCCATCCATCTATTCATCCATCCATCGTTTCAACAAAAATTGAGCATACATGCGGTGTCTTTTACTATAGTAAACTGTGCAAACAAAATATTAACCCTGCCCCATATAACTCTCATCACTGAAGTCTTCCTGGAACCTATTCATCAGAGACAAACAAAGCGCTGACTGGGTGAGTCGTTTTCACTGAGCACAGTTGAGTCTTTAACCATTAAGGATCTCCCAGGATCTGAGGAGGCTAAGAGGGTAGGGACGAGACTAATGCGGGGAAACTTTTGTCTGGTTGGGAGACAAGAGAGAAGGGCATGAAAAACAACAAAAGAGGGTGGGAAGGAAAAAGGCCGAAGAGCCAAAGGAGGTTAGAGAAAAGGAGAGTGAAGGGGCAAAGGAAAACAAAGACTGGGGGAAAACCAGTGGGCGTCTCTGGCTTTCACTGTGCAGTCCCAGCAGACAGCAGCTGGGAATGTGCCAGTGAGTCCCCTCACGCTGCACACTGAGGCTGCTCTCTCACAGCTCATGGGAAGTGATGGCTTCTGCCCCAGGTTGACCTGCACTGTGTCCTGATCTGGACACAGTGCAGTTCTGGAGGTGGGCATGTTCACATTTGGATTCTGACGGAGAGAGGCTGCCCTTTCCCCATCTTGCTAGATCAATGTATATTTGCAGAGATGCTCTGTGTTAATTACTTCCTCCCTGTTTCATTAGCTTTAATGTTGCGGTAACCTGTAGCTACCCAAATCCAAGTACCAGGTAATTAATCATTTTAAGTACAGTCAGTGCTACATGGGGGTGAGCACCTCTCCATGCAGGGAAGAGATGAAAGAGCCATCCCATTAACTCCACTGCCCGTTGAAGAGCATAGAGGGACGCCTGCTTGACCTTGCCCAGAAGGCCAGCTGCCCTTTGGTTCATTTCTCTGATATTCTCTGTGGGTTCTGAGACCCTGGTCAGATCTCTTTTCCCAACTAGGGTAAGGAAAGGCCAAGCAGAGTGAGAAGAAGGAAGGAGCACGAGGGCAATGGGGGGAGGGAGGGAAGGCGTCAGTTGCAGAGGCTTAATGACAACAAGGAAGAGTGAGAGTGGGATGCGGAGTAGAAGAAAAGGGAAGGAGGTCTGCCAAAATGGACAGACTGTCATTCCTAAACAAATTCATATGGATGGATGGATGCATATATGAATTATGCATGTGTGTGGGGGTATGTATATATGCTAAAAAGTTTTCAAAAAGATACGAAAGAGTCAGGAGATTTATGTTCAAGTCCTTATCCTGCTGTGGATTTGTCTGGGTGACCAGACAAGCCTCACAACTTCTCGCTGTCTTTCTTTCCTCGCCTGTAAAATTAGGAAAGTGGGTCACTGGCTTTCCTAACTGTGTTCCATGAGAATTTTGTGAGATATTAATCAATGCTTCACAGAGAAACCTTTCCAAAGACATTAGCTGAGAAACTCTTAATATGATATCCTTCTTGGAGATTCCAAGTGTATATTCACATATTACAGGCTCTGAGTTTTCCTATAGTAAGTGAATCTGTCCAACTTAACCTTATTTGACCATAGACTTTTTTCCTTTTTGGGGGTATTTAATAATTTTCCAAGTGTTTAATGATACACAGAATATACTTTGGAAAATTTTGCACCAGATTGTCTGTGAAGTCTCTTTGGGCTTTGATAACCTATGGTAATTAGAGACTGGTATGAAACAGAGGTGGATTTGTGTGAGTATTGGCATGTATGTAAAACTAGAATGTCAACAAGAGGAAGTAAATTTGGTTGGAGTAGTAAAGAGGCCAAGGATTGTTATGATCTTACTGTATGCCGGTTGATGTGTTAGATCTATTTAACATTTATCATCTCATTTATTCATCACAGTGATCCTGTGAGGCATGCAATTTTATTATTCTCACTTACAGATAAGAAAACTAAGTCTTAGCATGATTTTGTATCTTGGCCAAGGTTTCATGGTGGGTATATGGAGTCAAACTAAGACTGCCCATCTTCAGCTACATCATGGGGGATTTATTCTGGGCTTTGACTGTGGAATAAATTTGAATGAGAGGATGAGGTAGACGTACTTGCAGTCACAGAGCTAGATTCTTGAGTCTACTACACAAGAAATTCTGGGAGGGAAGAAGCAGGATAAGACCAAGCTCTGGAATGGGACCTGGATCACCAGGCAGAGACACATGACAGTGCCTTTTGGACTGACTTTGACATCTTAAAATGAAATTCTAGGGGTCTGAGGGCAGAGCAGAGCCAGGGCCTCCCAGGAATATAAGTGAACTTTAAAGCTATGGCCGAGAACAGCCATGAGCAAACCCCACAGGTTCTTGCTTACATTTCGTGTAGTTTGGGCAGGTTGGAGAACACATTTGCCTCTATAGCTTCCAAGACATCATTCTGCGAGATCTCTCTGCAAAGAAAGAAATATAATTCAAGTCAGTTCAGTTACACTCCAGAAGTGGATTTAGAGCTCAGCATAGAACCTTGTGCCTACAATGATGCAGAAGACACACAAAACTCTGTTCCTGCTCACAAAAAAGTCAGCTGTAATGATGAGGCAAAGCTAACAAATAAGATGGTAACACTTGCAGAACAATGAGAGAATAAACCCAAGGCAATGATTCAGGTCAGAGGTTATTCAGTCTACAAATGTAGCAACTGAGGCCCAGAGAGGGAAAGAGACTTGATTAAAGATATTTAGGGAATATGTGGGATGAGAACAAACTTTAAATTCCCTATAGACCAGGGGTCAGCAACCGTCTTCTACAGGACCAGGCAGTAATTTTTTTTTCTTTTTTGGCTTTGTGGATCATTTGGTCTCTGTTGCAACCACTCGGTTGATACTGTCATGTAAAAGTGGTCATAGATATCATGTACATCAATGAGCATGCCTCTGTTCCAGTAAAACTTTATTCATAAAAACAGGCGGCAGGCTGGATTTTGTGTCATGGGCCGTAGTAGTTCAGTGACCCTGCCCTAGACCATGGAGGCAAGTTCTTCATTCTGCTAATCTGGCTTTGGGAGATGAGAACCTCAGTTCAGTCTCTTTTAAAGAAACATCCATGCCATTACCCAAGCGGCGTTTGTTATTCCAGGACCTTTGGCATTAATGTTGTCTTGGCCTAAAATCCCCAGAAAAGATCCTTCAGATCCCAGCTTATTTCCTCCTGGAGTAATTTGAGGGGAGTAGAGGATGAAGTCCCCTCTGCAGAAGCCCAGAGCTTATGAGGAGAGAAGGGTGGCTCAATCAGTTAATGTTTATAAAGTGGCTCAAAGGTGAAACACGATATTATTAGGCCCCTGAGGAAGACTCTCATGCAGTTTTGTTTTGTTTTTTTTACAACTTTATTGGAGTATAATTGCTTAACAATGGTGTATTAGTTTCTGCTTTATAACAAAGTGAATCAGTTATACATATACATATGTTCCCATATCCCTTCCCTCTTGCGTCTCCCTCCCACCCTCCCTATCCCACCCCTCTAGGTGGTCACAAAGCACCGAGCTGATCTCCCTGTGCTATGCGGCTGCTTCCCACTAGGTATCTATTTTACGTTTGGTAGTGTATATATGTCCATGCCACTCTTTCGCTTTGTCACAACTTATCCTTCCCCCTCCCCATATCCTCAAGTCCATTCTCAAGTAGGTCTGTGTCTTTATTCCTGTTTTACCCCTAGGTTCTTCATGACATTTTTTCCCCTTAAATTCCATATATATGTGTTAGCATATGTGGCAGCTGAGAGAGTCTCAGAAAATCTCATAGGCAGCATGCACTCAAGTTGGCTGAGGTGAAGCGATGTCTGCTGGCCTGGGATTTAGCTGAGAAGCTCTAGGAAGGCTCTTGATCAAGGGAAAGGCCTGGAGGGCAGGGCAGGGCAGGGAGAGGGCCTGTTGAGGGAGGGGAAGTATGATTGTGAGCTGCAGTCAGTTCAGGGAGGGTAACTGGCAACATCCGGGGCTTGTCAACTCAGAGGTTGGCAGGGTCGTTTCTCAGACTCCTCCATGAGTGCGGAGACATTTTGTGAGAGAAAAGCACCTCTTATTCTATGGTAGCTTCCTTCGTGATTCATTTGGTAAAGTGAATTGGTCTTCACAATTTTCATAGTTGAACATAGATGAGGGTGGTGTGTACACGTGTGTATTTAATAGGACACGTTGGCCATTGGGCACTTACTTTGCTTCTCTGTCCTTCAAGTGGAAGGGGTACTGGGAGGTGCAGACATGAGAAGGAGTAGGAAAGGAGTGGTAGACCTTGAAAAATGAGACATTTATTTGAACACTTAAAGGAGTCAAGTGAGAGTTGAACAGGTAGAAAATAAGCATGGAGGAAAGCACTAGATGACAGAGAGGGTTTAAACGCAAATAGTCCCATATTGTCCAAAAACTATTTCCAGGTTCACTTACAGGTCCTGGTAGGTTTGGTCACCCCCTTGTGGTAATATCTCAGCCTAATACTGCCTAAAAGGTGAACATTTTGCCTTAACTGAATTCATGTAGCAAGCGTTCCCTTATATGGATTTTTTTTTCCCCAAAGAGAACTAAAAATTCTCAAAACAAACTAGCCAAGAAACACTTCTAAATTAATTATTTCAGAAGACAGTTCATATTTTATGGCCTCAACTTCAAGGACAGGAGAGGGTATTGGGCTTGGGTGGAGGCTGAGGGAACCTTTGGCTGGAGGAGGCTTGGGGGGAGGTGAACAGCATGCAGCAGTGGAAAAACACCTCACTGGAAAATTCAGGGATCTTGCTCCAGTTCAACCCAGTTCTGCTTCTAGTTATTTCTACTATCGTTGACTAGGTATCTACTATTTACCAGCCACTCTACATACATTGTCTCTGATCCCTTTAGCATGCCTGTGAAGTCAGTATTTTAATCTCCATGTTAATAAACAGCCCCATCTGTATGCAGAACCAGCTGTGGCTGACTGCCAGGCTGGAACAGTTTCTTCTACATGCCCTGCCTACCAGGACCACGCTGGGCCTAATATTTCCACTCCTATATATTTACTCAAAAGAAATAAAAACTCATGCCCTCCCAAAGAGTTGTACAGAGATGTTCATAGCAACTTTATTTGTAATAGCCCCAAACTGGGAACAACCAAATGGATGAACTGTGGAATATCCATACAGTGGGATATTACTCATCCATAAAGTGGAACAAACTGCTGATCCAGCATAGTTGAATCTTTAAAAAATTATGCCGAGTGAAAGAATGCAGACAGGAAAGAAATACTGTCTGATTCCATTTATCTGAGGGTCTAGAAGAAGAAAAACTAATATGCAATGATAGAAATCAGAGTAATTGTCACCTGGAGCCTGGGATGGAGGTTGCTGGCAGGGAAGAGGCAGAGAGCTTTCTGCGATGATGGAAATGTTCTATATCAAGATTGGGGAGGTCGGAACATGACTTTGTCTAACTTATTGAACTTTTTGTTTTTTTAAAACTTAGTTTTGGCTGCGTTGGGTCTTTGTTGCTGTGTACAGGCTTTCTCTAGTTGCGGCCAGCTTGGCTACTCTTCATTGCGGTGCGTGGGCTTCTCGTCGCGGAGCACAGGCTCAAGGTGCGTGGGCTCAGTAGTTGTGACGCACGGGCTTAGGTGCTCCACGGCATGTGGGATTTTCCCGGAGCAGGGCTCGAACCCGTGTCCCCTGCATTGGCAGGCGGATTCTTAACCACTGTGTCACCAGGGATAGCCCTAACTGATTGAACTTTAAGTTTAAAATGAATGCATATATTTTATTGTATATGAAACATACCTTAATACAGTTATTTAAACAGTGTCTTTCATTCAAAGGAAGGAGAATAAATTCCATTTTGTTTGTGTTTTGAGAACTCTGAATTAAGAGAACTAATGGAAGAATGTTGGTTATATTGTCTGGCCAGAAGGTGGTGTTCAAATCCTAGCTCTATCCTGGAGATTCTAGATAAGGTTCCTTCCCTCCTGGCTGTTCTCCCAGCAACCTCCCATTCCCTCTCCACAATCTATAAAGTGCATAGCGGAACTAGGTCAGAGGATCAGAGTTTCTCAACTCTGGATGCACATTAGAATCTTCTGGTGGACCTTTAAAAAACTTCCAAAGCCTGAGTTCACGTCGGGGAGTTGGATTTATTTAGCCTGAGGTGAAACTCTGGTGTTATTTTTTTTTTTTCTTTTTTTTTTGCGGTACGCGGGCCTCTCACCGTTGTGGCCTCTCCCGTGGCGGAGCACAGGCTCCGGACACGCAGGCTCAGCGGCCATGGCTCACGGGCCCAGCCTCTCCGCAGCATGTGGGATCTTCCCGGACCGGGGCACGAACCCGTGTCCCCTGCATCGCCAGGTGGACTCTCAACCACTGCGCCACCAGGGAAGCCCTCTGGTGTTATTTTATTTTATTTTTTTCCCCTTTAATTCTCCAAGCAATGGTGATTCTAATGTGCGTGAAGGATTGAGAACTACTGGTCTAGATGATGTTAAGGTCCCTCTTAGATCTATGCTTTCTGTCTTAAATAAAGTTTCCTTCAGGAGCAAGGCCAAATTTCCCTGGGCTGCTAAGACAATAACTGGAGCAATAAGGTTCTTGGAGCACATGAGGAAATAAAAATGAGACAAAATAGTAGCAAGAGAAACCTGGAGATAGAACATGGAAGCAGGTGTAAAATAGAGGAGGTACTAGTTAGGTCTGGTTTTTCATAAGTATGAAAATTTAATTAGAAAGTCAACATTTTAAATGGTAACTGTGTAACAAGAGGTATTGTGGAAAATATGAAAAAACACCTTACATTTGGTTAGTATTGATAATTGACGAAGTTTTATTTTTTTCTATGCATAGCTTCTCTTCATTTTCAGTGTACTTATGCAAATTAGAGTTAGTACAGCCAATACTAACTACAGTGAGGTCAACAGAGGTAACCTGGCTTGGCTAAGATAATACACAACTGTGAGGGTCACCCAACTGGTCTTGGAAGGGAGCACGTGGAATCTTTACATCCGAAGAATTTGCACAGTTAAGAAACCTTTCTCAAAAGATTCAGTTAAGACTTTTCTTTATAATTGTGACAAATCACAGCAATTGGCATAATTCGGGGTATGACAGTGCTTCTTCAGAGTCAACAGGTAAAGTGTTTATGAAAAAGGAGAGCTCTAGGGATGTGATAGATCAGTGGTTCTCAGAGTGTGGTCTGGTGGTCTCTGTGGTCAAAACTATTTTCATAATCATGCTAAAATATATTTTTTTCACTCATTCTATGAGCATACAGTGGAACCCAGGGACTAGTTGATGTGTGGATGCAGAAGTAGATATGAGAATCCATCTGTCTTCTATTAAACAAGATGTTAAAATGTTTTGAAAATATGTAAAAAACTATGGTACTCTTCTCCCTAATATTTTTTTGAACATGGTTATTTTGCATAACAACTGTTATTTATGTTATTATGTAGAGATTTATTATTGCTCTAAAATGGACTAGCAAAATATTTCCCAGTTTGAATTTCTAGAATGGTAAGTGTCAGTAGCTATAAGCTACATAAGCAAAATCTGTTTGGTGTCTTTAATAACTTTTAAGATGTAAAGAGATCCCGAGCCCAGAAAGTTTGGGAACTGTCCAATGTAGGCATTGAATGCTGTCATTTTTGGGTGAGGGATCCTGATTCTGTGGAAAGCTTATTTCCAGAGATGAGGCTCTCATCTCAGACGATGCTTCTCAGTTGTTCATGCATATATGAATCACCTGGGGATCGTGTTGAAATGCTGATTCTCAATGGGAAGATCTTGAGTGGGGTCTGAGGTTCTGCCTTTTTAATGCCTCAGGGTGATAGGGATGGTGCTACTCTTGAGACCACACTTTGGATTGCAAGGTTCTTTAGAAGAATGGTAGTAACACCCCAACAGGCCTTTCTCCCCAACACACACCCAGTGGTAGGCATGAAAAGTATGATAGAGGAGGAGTGGAATGAAGTACTTGATTTTAAAAACCCTTTATCCCCTCTGGAAACCCTTCCCTTACTCTCTTATTGAAGTTTTTCTGTCCTCTAGATTCTCACAAGGCTTCTTTCATTTGTCAGTTAAAGCAATTACCATGTTGTTTTGTCATTGCTGTTTTTTGGCAGGGGTGCTCATTGTCTAATTCCTTAACCTGACTTTGAGTTCCTGGGTGGTATCTTATCCATCTATCTTTCTATCTCTAGCATCTAGTGGTATGTTGGCGTGTGATAGGTACTCAATAAATGCTTAGTGGGTGGATGTGTAGATGAAGAAAAAGTAGTCTTCAGGTCCAGAAACAGCATCTGAAAAGCTGCAAAGGAGATGAAGTTTGTCTTCTGTAGTCTTTCACCCCCCTTTCTGTGGCCAACCTGCCTAAGTATGGTATGTGACGGCCAAGCCTAGCTTGTCTGTGAGTTAGATTTTTGTCCCAGGGATTTTTCTACATTTAATACACAGCATGCAAGGGACACATACGTGGATTTGGTCTATGTATGGATGGATGGATATGTATGGATAATAGAGTCTGGTTGCTTTTAGCTCTACCCCTACGGGTCATAGCATTTCCAGCTCCTCTCTGGCTCACAGGTGAGGTCCTTGAATTGACAAAACACCCATAGAGGAGAAAATGAGAGAGATGACTGGTGTGCCTGTAGGAGTTCTTAAAGCATTTGATTGGGTGTTAGATCTCTTCTGTGCATGGAATTCCACGTTTCTTTGAAGGCAGGGGAGATGTGCTTGCATGAGGTGCTGGAGGTTATCAGGACGTTCCCTCTGGAGTGAGTTTCAGAGCCACAGTCAAATTCTACTCCAGATTTGCATTGTTCTGGCCAATGAAGTGGTATTCATATACAAGTACACTTGTGGGTGGGGGTCGGGTCAGTAGGAGGGACTTTAGGGAGAGAATGAGCATGTAGCATTCAGCTGGGTCCAGCCTGAAATGTCAACGTATCCTAGAGTGATATTCATTTGTCCACCATTTCACCTGACACGCATTTGCCAAATGCTGGGACTGTTTCATTCAGAGAAGAGATGCTACAGGTTTGTAGGATTAGGAAAAACTGAAGAACTGTTACCAGCAATTCAGGACCTCCCTAGAATTTCAACGACATGTATGAATTGGAGAGCAGGATGTAATAAGAAATCAAACACTCACAGGAACATCGTCTTTGCTTTTTTTCTGATATAGGAGATATTCTCCAACCAGGTTTTCCCCCCTTTTCCCTCCTCCCCTGACCTTCCTTAGAGCATTTTCCTTCAGTAAATCTGACATATCCCTCCCTAACTGGGCATTCAACTGCATTAAAATATTTTTACTACTCACTGAATCAGATTTCTTTCTTTTGTCTTTAATAACCTCTGGCTAAATGTAGTTGACTGTTTCTCTTCCCTGAGTCCCCTGTGGGATGCCCTCACACACTCCGTCATAGCCCTCACAGACCGCGCTGGGTTTGCGTTCTGGTTTGTCTCCTTCACCAGGTAAAGAACTCCTGGAGGACAGTGACATTGCCTTTCATCTTAGTATTTCTGCTCCCAGCCAAGTGTTTGCTGAATGAGTGAATTATCTTTGAAAGATTATAAAAGATTTTCCACCTTTGTTCTTGCACAATAAAGCTGTGTTCTTGAAAATTCGCAGTAAACAGAGTATTTGCAAATCAAAATGTGTACTGACACAAGAAGGAAGCTTCTGGTTTCGCAGAGCCTAGGAGTGAATTTTTAAAAGAGTGAAGAGCTAATCCAACAAATGTTCAACAAGTTTTGATTAAGCAGCTTTTGTATTTCAGGTACTAGGCTTTGCGTTGGGGCTCTAAAGATGAATAAAATGGGTTCTGGGTTTTATCAATTGTCTTTAACTCAGCAAGTCTAGTATTCTAGGCTTTCCTTAACTGGGTGCTATCTTTATTTGATGGGCTACATCTGAGTTACTAGAAAAAATAAAATGGATTGTTGGTATGTTGCATTTGAATATAACTACAGATATATAAATAATATACTTTCATATATAGTATATATAATACATAATTATATATGTATTATACATTGTGTTATATACATGATTATATATTATACACACACACAAGTGTGTGTGTATATATTATATATAATATATATATAATATAATATATATATAATATATATTATATATATATGTATTTCTACCAATGTCTATACTCCCTTAATTCTTCTGGATATGTGCCAAATAACTTAAGTAAATACAGAACAGGGCGGGTGAAAATGTCCATGAACATACATTCCAGTAAATTTCATAAATCTCTCCAAATATATACTTCTACCCTTATTTAGAATTCCCTTAAGATCAGATCTGGAGACTTTACCATAGAGACCTGAGTTTGAATCCTGCCTCCATTTCTTACTAGCTGTACAACTGTGACAAGTTACAGCAGAGTCTCTCTGAGCTTCAGTTTCCTTGTCTGTAAAATGGGAATAATTGCTATATCACAGGGATGTCAAAGGTATTAAATAAGATGGTATGTGTGAAGGCACAACGCTTCTCACGTGGTAAACTCAAATATTGCTGTGCCTGCCTCCATCTCTCTGTTGAGTTTAGGACTGAAGTCCTCTGCATCTGGGAAATACTGGGCTCGCTGATCACTGAACTGGGGAAAGAGGTGTGAGCAAGTGTTCTAGGAATGCTTCTCTTAACCCTGCCTACACATCATTTAAATTCTTAAGCCAGGCTATGGCATTATCCCAAACACCATCCTGAGTCTTAACCACAGAACTGCCATCTGGTCTGTTGGCCAACAAAGGAGATTAGGCAGAGCACGTAGGTGCCCCAACAAGCATGTCTCCACCACTGAAGTCCTAATCTAAAAAGGAAGCTGGTCCCTGTGGGAGAGGGTCAATACAGAGTGGGACATGTTGTCAGGGTGGGGTAAGGACATTGCCGATAGGCCCCTCTCACTTCCCCAGGTGGCAGCAGGTAGGTGCCTTCCTTTCCTGATATGTCCCATCTGCTTCCTTCTCCCTGTGCAAAGTGTGTCTTTGCTAAAGATGCTCTAAAGATGTCCCCAAATGAGACAGAAATTAAAGCACCCTCAGTGACTCGAATTCAACTCCTTCACTTTTAAATTCATCAACAACAAACTTGTGTCCATTTTTAGTTTTGTCTTAATTTAAAATGTTAAGTAATAATCTATATTTTGGAATATTTCCCTTGCTTTGCTCAGCAGATGAGGAAAGGAACTAAAACTCACAGACGTAATAGCTAATGTTTATTATGCACTTCTTATGTGCCAAGCAATTTTTCTGCACTTTACATTTGTTAAATTGCTTAATCCACACAACAACCCTTTGAGGGAAGTACCATCCTTGACCCCTTTACAGAAGAGGAAAATGAGGCATACAGAGGTTAAGTAATTTCCCCAGTGCCACAGAGCCAGTGAGTGAAGTCGACCTAGAATATGAACTCACCATTCATGGGACCTCAAAAAGATGGCAGAAATCAGATAGGCCATATTTCCAGTGACCCGGAAAACTATTTCCACTTCAGAAGATCTTGTTGTTATTGTTTTAATTTCCAATAGAGTATAAAATTTTGGCTCAGCAATACGCCTATAAAACAACTAAATACTGCTCCCTTCCTCCATGCTGCATGGTACTTGAGTTCTGACGAGGCAAAATATGTCAACATGCAAATTCACCTTCTACAGATAAATCAAAGTCTCAAGCAGTGACTCAGGGTAAATGCTTTTTTAGGGCATTCTCTATGCAAGGGCAAAACATGTAAGACAATAAAAAGCAGTGCCCCTGCCTTCCCAGAGTCTGCACTTTAGTTGGGTAGAAGCAACATGCATGGGAAGTTGGGTGTGCAAAGTCAGTAGAAGTGGAAGAAAGTATGAGAGGAATGTCCAACACAGAGCAGGGCAAACAGTGGGCATTCAACACCTTTTATTTTCCCTCTCACACCCTCGCTAAATGTCAGCATTTCTCAAGCTCTGTCTTAGTATCCCTTTAGATTTCCCTGTTAGAACCTCTCTGTTGATGCCTCACATGTCATCAGAGCAAGTTTCCCTCTTAGACTAGAGACCCATGTTTGCAATGGCCAAAGCCATGTTCTGCATACGCTTGATAGACAACTAGTCTGGAGCAGGCTTATTATTTTCCTCTCCCAATTCTCCGCCACATCCCCTGACCCAGGCACAACCCCAGACACCAGCTGCATTGTCATTCCTATTGGTTCATTGGACCAACCCAAGCTTTAAATCTTGGGGTCATCTCTGACTCCTTTTCGACATTTAACAGATTCTAAATCTTCTCAATTACTTTTTTTTTTAAGTATTTCTTGCAAATATCCCTTCATTTCCCACCATCATTATCATAATTATGGCTCTTTGCAATTTCTGCTGGACCAGCGGTACTTAACAATCATGTGATGACTCAGGATTTGGGTCTGATGTGGTCGTGAATCATCTTTTTTTCAAACAAATTAAATGTCCCAGTGGCTAATGATTTACTCAAAAATTTGGAGTAGATTCAAAGATGTCTATATATATATATATATATATATATATATTTTTTTTTTTTTTTTTTTTTTTTTTTTTTTACAAGAAAGTGGAATGGCTAGTGGGGAAAAGAGTGGAGTAGAAAGTGAGGACCTGGGGCTTCCCTGGTGGCGCAGGGTGGAGAATCCGCCTGCCAATGCAGGAGACACAGGTTCAAGCTCTGGTCCGGGAAGATCCCACACCGCGGAGCAACTAAGCCCGTGTGCCACAACTACTGAGCCTTCACTCTAGAGCCTGCAAGCCATAACTACTGAGCCCGCATGCCACAACTACTGAAGCCTGTGTGCCTAGAGCCCATGCTCCGCAACAAGAGAAGCCACTGCAGTGAGAAGCCCGCGCACCTCAACGAAGTGTAGCCCCCGCTTGCTGCAACTAGAGAAAAGCCTGCGTGCAGCAACGAAGACCCAGTGCAGCCAAAGATTTTAAAAAAAGGGAAGGCCTGGAGTCTACTCTGCCTGGATACAGGAGTGTAGCGAATATTTATACTTGGGAGCCATGAGTAGGGAAGGTAAATGGAATTAAAAGAGGATGATAAAAAGGGAAGGAGGAAGAAAGAGCAGGAGGTAAAGGGAAAGAGGTTTTCTGGAGGTAGAATGATATTAGAAGTTAGAAAAGGTAGGTAATTTCTTTATTACTCTGTATTCCTGTCAGAAATTATTTAAACAGGAATTCATTAAATTCTAAGTGATGGGAGATAAGGGGTTGGGCAGGTAATAAGTGAGGGGACATTGATTGGGTCCCTTGGCTTCAGTGCGGGCTGCCAGCTTTAGCAGAGGACAAAGAAGGGAAGGTGGGAAGGCTGGAAGCGTCTCTGACCCACAAGGATGGGTAAATTGTCTGTAGGTTTGGGACCCAGGCAAGTTTGAGCTGTGTAACTCAAGGCTGCAGGAATAAAGATGATGGTGATAATTACCTTTATTAGACAGTTACTGTGAGGCGGGCACAGTGCTAAATGTTCTACATGGGTAATCTCACTAATGGCCTTGTCTTATCAGGGCCCTGCTGACTTGTATGTCTTAGTTCATATGCACGTGTTAGTGGCAGCATGAACCTGGAAGCCAGATAGGCCTGGGTTCAAATTCTAGCTTTATCATTGCCTAGTTGTGTGACCTTAGACAGGTCAGGTAACCTCCATGAGTTTTATTTCAATGGGGGTAATTATAGCTACTTTTTGGGTTTTATGAGAATTATGGATATAACATATGGCACGGAAGAGGTTTCTAGCTGCCCACCACAGTCTACTTTCCCCTCTTATTTCTGGGGGCACAGCTTGACTATGTTTCCTGGCAATCTTGCTGTTAGGTATAGCCTTGAGGGGAGAAGGCTTCTCCCAAGGAATGGGAGCAGAAGTGACGTGTGCTGTGCCAGGCTTGCCCGTAACCCCTCTCGTGTGCTCCTCTGTGCTCTATCTCCCATCCAACCTGGCTGAAGGTGCCAGGACAACCTTGGGGGCCAGGATTGAAAACGGAGAAGCTGCTGGTGGCTTGGGGTCCTAAATCAAGTGCTGAGGAGCACCACCCGACTACGAGGTGAGAAAGAAAGAAACTTGTTCTTAAGGTCCCTGACATTGTGGAGTTTGTGGTTGCCATCTAACCACTCTCATACCTAAGGTAGGAGTCTAGCATCCAGCATCCTGTCTGTATTTGCTCAACAAATGCTCCTCCCATCAGGGTAGGTATGAGTTTTGCATCTCCCATCTGCTGAAAAATGGGTATATACAGTAGGTGTTGAGTACATTTTTGTTGGCTGGCTAATTAGGAGTCATGTAGAAGTGTCGCTTGGCCAAACTGGGAGGAAACAAACAACAACCAAAAAACTCCCTCCTCCAAACTGTCTATATGTGACCTTGTTTAGCCAGAGACCTCTGTTCCTTGGTGACACAGTATTTACTCCCTGTGATGGAATTGCTTGGCCTCTTGCGGGGAACAGACCAGCTGGCTGCTCCTTATAGAATTATGGGCCCTTGGCTTTTTTCTCTCTTTTTCAATTATTTCATGAAAAAAAAAATGCCAGAAAGAACAACTTTTTAACAATGGGGACTACTAAATCCATTAGCACACAGACCCTGGGAGGGTGTTCAGGTTAAGAAATTTGAACCCTCAGCTCTGTCATCTCCAGCAGTGCAGAGCTGCATGAGGTGAGGTCTCCCCAGTGGGCAAAAGCAAGTCCTTCATCACTTTGGCAAATCACTGGAGCTCCCTGAGATCCATTTTCCTCTGTAAGATGTTGCTAAGGCCCTCTGTCCCTCAGTACGTTTTATACTCGATCCTTTGTAGTTGGCAGGGCTATTGAAGATCACATGAATAATGCATGTCACGCCGGAAGAAAAAAGCACATAGTGTTATGCAAAGGTCATGCTGCTTACTGTTATTTTTATTACTTCAGTGCAGTCAGGAGACCTCAGTTCTAGTCCTGACTCTGCCACTAATTAACCACTTTCCTTGAGTCAAATCAGTTACCTTCTCTGGGCCTTTGTTCCTCATCTATAAAACAACACTGTTGATCCAGATGATCTCGTGGGTCTCTTCTAGCCCTAGAATTCAGTGATTTTAATTATATCTATGATTCTGTTATTAAAAGACAGCCAACCACATTGTTGGCAGTCCTCCATGACAGCCAGCTTCCATTTCTAAAAAGCCGGGCTGAAGGCAAGGGAGCCATGAAGCATCCTGATTAAGGAACTGCACCTGTTCCCTTACGAGCAGGTCTGTGGGCAGACCCAGGAGGGAGCAACAGGACGGTAGCCCCCAAGGGCCATCCTTCCTGAGCCCTGCACAAGGTGAGAAAGTGCCCTCGCCTGAGCCATCAGACTCCTGAAGACAGCGTTTGTTTTATTGTCAGCTTAAAGAGGGCTTCATTGATCTTCCTGTAAGCCAGCGTTGATTTCTTCCTTGTCATACATCCCGAGCCTCTTTACCAAAGAAACTCAAATCTGTGTGTGTGGGGGGGGGTGCAGGGAGGCAGTTGTTGTAGGCTTTTCTGTCCACTTGTGTCACCCAGCAGCCCCTCAAAAGCTTCCTTAATTATTTTCTGTGGGCTCTATCGTGCCTTTCTGCTACCCTTGCCACACTTGTAACGTAATCCGCCCTTCCCCAGCTGGCTTTCATCCTCCTTCCAGCCTCTGTTTTTCACTCTGCAATTCATAATTACTCTCGTTTTTATGCCCCTCCATTTTCCACCTCATTAATTCTTATTCTCGGCACAAGAGTGTCTCCTTTATGGGCTGCAGTGAGGGAACTACAAGGAACTCACATTTGGCTGCTTCTGAATTTGAGGCGCTTTGATTGTCTTGTTTTCCTCTTTGGAACTGCTTGAGTCTAGTGCCCTCATAAGCACCCTGCATGCAAAGCTGTTATCCACCCTGCCCTTTGCTACCTTTTCTGAATTTCTTTGAATTTAGAAATTCAGGGGCTTAATTTCATCAACCCCATATTTAATTGATTTTATATCTGTTTCTGAGCAGTAGGTTTCCCTCTCCCATCCCAAATGGTAGTTGAAGGCCCTGCTCCAGGGCCTCCTTTGCCTCACGATGGTCCTGAAATTGTCCCTGTTTTCACAGCAAAGAGACCTGTATGGTCAGGAAAAAGAAAGGAAGTTTTTAAAAAGAGCTTCCTATTTTATGCAACTTTGCCGTGCCTGGAGAAATATGTGGTCATTCTAGAAAGTGAGGAGGAAAGTGGATTCTTTTCCAAGCTGAATCTTCGGTTCAGTTGGTTAAGGCCACCCAACATGTTGGGAATCATTAGCCTAGTTCAGTATATGTTCAGGCCTCTTCCGTGCCTTGGAAACCTTTGTTTAAACAAAAGCTTAGAGAGTAGCAAAACAAATAATGATGAAGTTGTTCCTGTCAAGGTCTAGGGCGTTGGCTGTGTGGGCAGAAGAAGACAACCCAGATCTCCTTCCTCACTCCAGCAGCTTCTGAGGGGCACTTTGTTCTCCTATGCCTGTGTGCATTTGTCTGGTCCCAAGATAATTTCAAGTAATGAAGATCCTTTTAGGAAGACATCTTTTAGGAAAAGTTTTTTAATCTTATTTTTGTAATCCCACTGAAATGAGAATTTCAGGGTATCAGAAAAGGAAGGAAAGGACTTCAGTGGTTATCTTCTGAATTTACTTTCCTGTACATGCCTCCTCTCCCCTTTTCTCAAACAGACAAAATAACAAAGGCACAAGAAGCTGTAATTACATGGGTAGTTAATAATTGTGCCGGTCTCGGCTGAGATGTTCTTTACCTATGATGATAAGAGTGCATTTTCATTCATTTTCATTCATCCACTCAAATTCCGTTATATGGGTCTCCTTGCTGGAGCTGTAGAAACAATGTCCAGGAGAGGGGATATCTATATTACGAGCCAGACAACAGAGCTAGCACTGTAGACCCACACAAGTACTTGTAGACCCATTCAAGCTGTGTGAAGCTGGCAAAGTTACTTAACCTCTCTGAGCCTCAGTTTCCTCATATGTGAAATGAGGACAGTGGTATTTATCTTGCAAAACTTTGTGAGGATGAAATATTAAATAATTACATATTAAGTATTTAAAGCTTAATAAGTGTTAAAAGAAATGATATTTATTATCATTGTTGTTATTTTTCTCTCAAGTCTAGTCTAGTCACTATAGATCCCTTAGGGTCAAGGACTTTGTTGTCTTCATAGCTTGTCACCTGTGCCTCTAGCAGGTACACCAGAAATGTGTGCTGAATGGACAGATGACATTTGCAGCCTTTGAAGTCCTTTGCTTTGTATTAATTCAACATGTATTTTCACCCTCACATTTGAGTAGTTGAGCGGGAAGGAAACCCATTCCAATTTTAAGGCGCAATCCTTAAAGTTTTCTCCAAGGACACCTTCCCTAATGCTGCAGAATTAAGACAGTTGCCTTCCTCTGAGCTTCCCTCCTGCACTCCTTGTGTCTTTGTCATAGTGAGACTAACAGTCACGTTAGCTGTGCTTATGGCTGCAGGCCCCTGAGGTCTGGAGCTGTGGCCCCTGTCAAACTTTCAATAGCGCTAAGCCCAGGCATCGTACTCAGCAGGCTTTCAAATGTATTGAGTTGGAGGTAACAGGCATTATACAGTACTTCGGTATATTGGGCACCAAATCTTAAATTCCTTTGCAGACCTCTTCTTCAGATATATTCAAAAGAATACAATTCCTGCCTTCAAGGAACTTTTAATGCAACAGGAAATTGCACTGTTGTCTTCTCCATGGTGACTGAGTTTCAAGGCTTCCTGTTCAACAAGTGATTGTTGATTGACTAAATTGAGAGAAGCAAAAGCTGTTATCTTGCTTATCAGTGAAGAATGATTAAGCACAGAAAGGTTAGGTGATTTACCTCAGGCCACACAGCAAGTTAAAGAGAAGTAAAACCTGGGTCTGCCAACTCCCATGCTGATGTCCTTCCAAGCACACAGTGCAGCATCCCAGATCTCATACCTAATTTTAAGCTATGAATAGCCACCTCCTTCTTGCTTGTCCATGATACATTTTCTTTCTTTCTTTTTTTCTAAAAAAGTGTAAATATTTGGAGGAAAAGAAAAACATTCTGACCAAATGTGCCTTTGGTAGAAATGCTGGTACCAATGTATTACATCAAATCCGGATTTAGATTTCAGAATCCATCCGCATATATTCATTTCACAATTTGTACATCTAATTATGTTTTCCTCTGTCACCAACCACAAGCAACTTCCCTCCATTTAGGATCATTGTGTCTTTAAATCTAAGACCTAAGACACAGGAATTACCATAGCAACTTGCTTTCCAGTTAGACTGCAATTGCTGACAATCAATACGATTAGACAAGGTCAGTGACAGAGTAAGCCCCCCAGTGTTTAAAGAGAGCTGAGGAAGTGCAGGACAATGAGGAAATGAGAAAATGATTGGAAAAATCTCTCCCCCGGGCTGAGTATGAGCTCTTTATTGCTTGCTGCTTGTGTAACCTAAAGAGATGTCTCATAGTAGCAACAGTTTCCAACCTGCCAGCAAGAACTGGGGGAGGCTGAGAGATGTTTAGTTGTTTTGGTTTTCCTTTTTTCTGGTCCCCAAACACTTTACACAACTAAAGACTGAAAATCACCGACTTGAAAGTGAGGATAAATAATAGCTGAAGGGGGAGTTCATGAAGAGGCAAACCAGCTGGGCAGCTCTTTTCAGCCCAGAGAGGGAACGAGGGTGTTTGTGAGCAAATGGGATGGTCCACAACTAAGTCTGCCTGGAGTGGGGCTGTGGAACTGGGGTGGCTCCAGGCATCATGGGAAGTGTCGCTGGCCTCAAACCCTGCATCATTTAAGCCCTTTTCTGTGGCTTCCTCTCCCCCTCTTCCTGTACTGATCTCTGCTTTAAAGAAGAAAATCTCATTCATACCAAAGCGTCAGCATCTGGTCACTGATTACAGTTTGATTGCAGGGGAGAGGATTGTGTTTTAATAGGGAGCAAAGCTTAAGCAGAACATTCATTATGTCTGTTAGGCCCAGAGGAGCAGATAGCGGAAGTACTTCTGGTTTCTTTCTGGAACTCCTGAAAATCACATCTGCGCCCTACCAAGATTTCATAGCAGGCTGGTTTAACATGAGGTCCTCACTCACTTAAGGAAAAGATGAAATGAGGTGATCGTTCTAGTGGGTGAATGGTAGACACTTCTCGGACACAAGGCAACACCATAGAAAGCAAATGCAAACCCACACACCCTGGAAGCGTTTGTGTGGAGGAGAGAAGACCCGACTTCTGGAGGGCTCGCATGTTTGCTACGCAGCAGGAAAGCCTCGAGTGAGTAACTTCCTGCCTGATACTCCCTGTCTCCCTCTCCCCTTCCCGAGCTATTCTCTGCCTGAGGACTGAGTGGAAGGAAGCCAGTTCTAACATGGGAAGGATGAAAGCTGGAGCCCTTGGAAGGCGGTGTGAGGTCAAGCCTTGGGTTATCAGTTTTTGCCTGACCCCTAAGAAACCCTGGGTTGTCAAGGAAAGCCAAGCTGTTAATCCTGTGGTTGACACTCCCAAATCCCTCTCCTCTAGCAGAGCGTCTCTGTGGTACTTGAAGCAAAGCAAGGTAGTGGGTGCAGCATCCACAGCTGGCGTCTAGTTTTAGTTTTCCACTTGCTTATCAGTCGTGTGACCTGGGACGAGACTCTTTACTCTCCAAATCTCATGTGTAAAGTGAATAAACAAGTCTTGTATCTACTTCATATAATCCAAATCACAATTAAGTGATGCCTGTGAAGGCATCTGGCAAACTGTAAAGCATTAAACACATGAACACATTTTTGGAACGATTACAATGATTATCCTCAGTGCTGTTATGACTGGTATCTTTCTTTGAGCAGAGCCCCCACTCCCTGCCCCATTCTGTACTCCCTTCCCTCATTTCCATTATGCTTTTCCTCCAGACACCAGTTAAAAGAGATAAAACGCGTAACTCAGAACCAACTCGATAAATCCACCCCAAGAACTGTTACTGTAGACCCAACATTTCTCTCCTCCAGAGAAATAGATAGAGGGGTTGGAGAGAGGGTGACATTTAACATATAAAATGCTGTTGGGAGGTAGAATTTAAGCATTAAGGATGAGTCAGAGAAGGTGTTTTATTCAAAAATTGTATTTTGTGGCGGGACCCCTGCCAGTGCCTCTCACTTAATGCTGCAGGTAGGTGGTGCTGCTTCCTCTACCGACCCAGGTGGCTACCCGCTGTCACATTTGACATGTTTGTGTCTTTAAGCACCAGTGCCGGTTTTTATAGGCTTTATACTTTATACAAAGTGTTTCTCTTTTAGAACACGGGTTGACTATGTTACAGATAAACTGTGTTCTGATTTGCTGCTGGAAAGACACATCACCGAGAATTGCAGGAGAGGGGAGAGAGCAGAAATCCTAACGAGGTCCTGAGGAGGTCCTTGTGTGCAGCTTTCCCCTGTAGGCATAGTTTTCTCCAGTGCTTTATTTGATTTCACACTGCCTTTCATTTTCAAAGGGCCTTTACTAGGAACAGAAGGGAACAAGGGCAATGAACATTTGATATACATTAACATCATGCCCATGTAAGGAACAAAGCTGTGGGGTGTAACTCTTTGGCAGTATCCTCTTCCCTGCCTTTCACCAGGAAAGCGTCTTGGGTCTCAGAGGAGTTCAGGGTGACGCCTATATTGGTTTTAACCACGCCTTCACCTGTCCTGTGCCAAGTGGCATTTAAGGTTATGAATCCACCCTGATTCCCAGTCTTCTATCAAAACTTATCTGCCTGTGAGTTTATCGTATTATGGAACTTTAGAACTACAGAATAAAGCCTGGTAAGAGGAGAGACCCAAGAGATCATTTGTTTTCAACTCTCTTATGAATCAAAGACCACAAGAGGGTGACTGTTTGCTAGCTGCTCAAGAATTGTGTGGGTGCTGGTACTTTATATTTCCAGGCATCAGTTTTGCATTTTTATGAAGGACTGCCATCTTCGAACCATGAGTAAGGTGAGAGTTCCAAGCACACTAGCAGGCCAGTAGGAGACAGATTTGAGAAAATAGTGCATTTTAAATGCATCTTAGATCACAAGATGTATAACTTGATGCCATCTGCTTGAGGTGACTATCACCAGCAATTTCAAATGTGTAGCTTTCATTTTAAAAGGTGAACAACACTTCTCTCCCTCTCATTCTCTCTCTCCATCATCCATGATCAATTTGTGGACAGGTAGATATAGATACTATATATACTAGATTCTAACAAAAAGAAAGGTTACCACATGTTTTAGATGATCTGCTATGGGCATTAACCAACATCTTTAGCCATGATTATTTATATTACATAGACAGTCAACAGGGTTCATTATTGTCATGAGGGAAACAGTGCTTGACATCTTGCTGCTCAAGAAAATTATTTTGTTTCTCTTTGGGGATCTAACATTTATTCCCACCAAGACGGAATTTGTTATCTTTGATCCCTGTTTCATCATCTCAGTCATCCTTTATGTTCATTGTCTGTTTGTATATTTACTATCCACCCTTCACTTAAACATTGTACCATGTTGGAGCTGTGAATGTCCCCCAAAGATTTATTCAAACAGGCTTGCACAGAGCCTCCTCCTAAGTATTCTTGCTGCCAGCCATCAGTTCCACATTATTTTACTTTGATACCTCCACTTCTCAAAAGCCTGCTTGAACATTGGAACTTCAGATTCTATTACGATTCTGGGAGTCTAAATAGGATTCTCACTGCTGCTTGTCCCAAGACACAAATGCCTCATACCTATAACCACTTGGAGCTAGTGGGAAGGGAAATCTGGAACAGGCTCGGTACTGGAGAAGGATGGTAGCAACCTGAAAGTCATGATTAGCAGGGGAGCAACCATTTGCCACATACTCTTCTGTCTAACCTTTGGATCAACTTCTCTTCTCTCTCTTTATAGGTGGTGCCCATCTATAAACTGGTAAAGCCAGTTTAATGCCCTGTGCTAGACAGGGTAAGGGTTAGGAGTCAGAAGAACTGTTCTCTACCTACTTGTCCTATTAACTAGCTATTGGCCCATGGGCTAGTAACTTAAATGGGGTATGCCTGTTCCTGTGATTTATGTGAAGATGATAATACCTATTTCATCCCTTTTCTAGGATGGTGTGAGGATCAGCTTAGCAACATGTGCTAAATGGATAAATGAACAGTAGGTAGGAAAGTGCTTTGAATAGTTAAATATATTTTCGAAAGGCAAAGTATATAACTAATGCGGGCATAATGTTACCTAGCTTTGGAGTTGCTATGGTAATATGATTGCCCAGTTTGTGATTGGACTCACTCAGTTATCGTTCTCAGATCTATTACCCCAACTGCACCTTCTCATCCCATAGTTTTAAGATATTTTTCTGTTCTTTGTTTTGAATTCTCAGCTGTTCTCACATGTGAATGACAAGATTTAGCTTGTTGAGTTTCTGTTGCTGAATACATCCTTTGATGTTTAGATATTATTTATACGGGAGCTTTGACTTCACAAGTGTGTGTGTGTATGTGAAAAGTTGCCTTTGGTGTCCTCAGCACCTTGTTTCTACAACTTCTTCCCTCTTTCTATCATTCCTTCTTCCTCGAGTTGCCCAGTACCGTCAGGCAGCCCCAGTTTGTCAAGGTAGAAGGTAATCGAAACTGTATCTCCCACTAAGATGTTGGTTACCTCATTCTGACATCTTCTTATTTTCAAAGGAGAGTCAGGGGAAGGTGATTTACTACCATAAAGCATGAAACAGTGATGTTGGGAGTTTGGGCTAATATGGAAGTCTGGGATGAGGGTCTCTCTACCTTCAGGCACATAGAAATATTGGATAAAAAGGTCAAACAGCCAATTAAGAAACTACATAAGTAACACTGTCCTTAACCTGGTCCAAATGGTTAAGTGTACATTGAAGCCAAACGGCAAAGAAAAAATTATAATTAGGTTAATGGCTGGGTCTTGGAGCTTTGCAACCCACTTGGGAAGATGAGCCCAAATTGCAGATATGTCTTTGTCTGAGAGGAGCTAGAACTGACCTACCTGCATAAAGTCAAGAATCAGGAAAGGCTGCACATTAGTGAAATGGAAGACTCTAGAATTCTATTAAGTGACTAGGGAAAACCTCAAAGAAGCAGCCGGGGTAGAAATAGTCACCTGCAAGTATTTATAGTAGCAGGTCAGTGTCACATGATTACATTGGATGAGAATTTACAGTGACTTCAAGCCAAAAAAATTACTAGAAAAGTCATCGCAAACTGGAGAAAATGAGAATGCTCCATAGCAGCAAATGAGAAACTGTTAAGATGTTTCCATACTAGAGCACGGGACTCCTACTGACCACACCTCGTCACTCCTAAGATGCGTGGGCTGAGAGTAAATGTTACAAATCATACAAGGAAATACCACGTGAGAGAGAATAACTATACCTCCTTGATTGGGGATTAAAATAAGATTGAAAGAGATTTAAAATTAAATATTTTTAAATTCTCAGATAAAGGAAGATACAGAAATCACAGGATAAAACAGGATAGTGTGAAAAAGGACAGACTTGAGAAAAGAATTAATGAAAAATATTGATGTAAGAACATATAGTCAGGTAATTAAAAACTTAATTGGATTTAATAATGGGCTAGATATAATGAAAAACAAAATGAATGAATTGGAAAGTAGATAAGGCAAATCATGCATAATATAGTATAAGAATTTCCAGTATAGATCTAGTAGGAGATCCAGAAGGAGAGAAAAAAGAATAAAAAAGAGGGTAGAGATAATAATAAAAGCTTTTCCAGAGTTGAGGAAAGACTGCCTTAGTTTGAGGAAACCACTAAGTCACAAGCATAAAAAATAAAAACAAATCTACACTCAATAGTGAAAGTATAAGCAAAGGGAAAGAAGATCTTAAAAGCTATCAGAGAGGAAAGACAGACTACCAAAAACTAGACTGACAGCACACTTCACATAAGCAACAGTACATACCAGAAGATAATAGAGTTACTTGCTGAGTGAAAATTCTGGTCGACCCAGGTTTATAAATTCACCTAGATTATTATTAATAGTTCAGTAGGGGGCAGGGGTGACATTTTCAAATACACGAAGACTGAAGAAAGCTTACTACTCATACATGGACAATTTGATTTTGTTCTTCACAATTAAGATAGGACTTTTTATGATTAAAACAGTACATGCTTGCTGTGGAAAAAACGAACAATGCAGAAAATTATAAAGAACAATTATATTATGAAGAACAATTTTCGTCCACAGGAAGGGAATCGAACCCAGAAGAAACAAGTAAAGCTTAAGAGCAAAATTCGTGACAAAATGATGGTAATATTGGTCAATTATTCAATTTAAGTGGTGTTAATTTGGGGCTATTTAAAAACTAGATAGAACTAAAGTGCTGGACAGAAATGACATGGAAAATTGCAAGGGGAAATGCTGTGTTCAGGTAAAGTGATGTTGATAAATTTGGGGGGTTGATAAATATATTTTAAAATGATAAAATAACTATAAAATAGAACATAACTTCTAGAATAGAAGAGAGGAAAAAATAGAGACCAAAGAAATTGTAATGGTGACATTTCAAGCACTAACAGGAAAGGCTTTATTATTGGATGTGTATATGTGTATATATGTGCTGGATGCCAAAGGTCCTCTGATAGCTCACAAATCTATTTCCATGAAGCCCTACGCATATTCTAACTGTAAATCTGAAACAAATTTTAACACATGCATAGGCTCAGAATGGCAGTTTTTCCACAGTACTCTGTTGTAGCAAGTACAATTGCACATGTTTCTGCAGCCAACTGATTCTTTATCTCTGAGGAACCAGGCTGCAGGTGCCGCTAGGGGCCCTTTTACATCCTTGTTTTCTGGTCAGTTTTCAAGGGAGTCCAAGGTCTCCTTTTTTCTTGTGTAGCCAGGCTTGTTTTCTAGAGAGCTGCCATCTTTTACATTGATTTCCGTCTAATAATATTCACCATCCATTGACAACAAAGATAACGTATCCCTTTTAGAGACATCTCTATCTACAGTGCTTTCCAGGTTCAGCCTTCATGGAGGTGGGCACAGGGCAACACACACACTCACATACACACACACACACAAGATGACCTACTCTCTCATCTTCTTTCCAAAATGATTAACAAAGTACTTTTCTTGCGTAAGTGACTCTTCAGTGTTTTTCTCCTGCATTCTGCAAGCCTTTTCATTCAAACTAGAGGTGACATGTTCCCTGTAGGCTCCTACTTTTTCCCAGGCTGGTATCTGATCTCTTCCACTTATCATAGTCATAGATGAGTTCTAATTTTCCTAAATTAGGGATTCTTACCCCTGTCTTTTAACACTTTAACATACATCAGTTTCCTCTAAAACATCTTGTCAACATACAATTACGTGGAAAAAGGAGGTTACAGAAGAGCATGCATAATATCTCATTTTAATTAAAAAAAATGTGTCAGCAGAGAAAAAATTGTGAAAGGCTGCTCACCAATGTATTAACAGTGGGTACGTATGTTATTGTAGAATTACGTGGAATCTTCATTCTTCCTGCATTGTTTGTTTTTTCTATAGCAAGCATGTATTACTTTTATAATCATAAAAAAATCCTATCTTAATTGTGAAAACCAAAACCATTGCATCAGGGACAGCATTCCTTGTTCCACAACTTGGGAGAGTCTATGGGTTGACAAAGGCAGCTGGGCAGTACAGAAGTATGCAGTGCCTTGTGAAATAATATACATTGTGGTTTGGGGAGCTACCTGAAAAAAAAAAAGTTGTTGCCTACTTTGTTTTTCCTATTCATTTGCAGTTAGGTTTATCCTAGGAATAGGCTCACAGACGTGTTGCAGTGGTGGCCACAAACATATTATGGCATGGTAAGACCAATGTGGAATTTGAGTATCTTGTAAGGGAGTAAGGAGTAAGTCTTAGAAGAGGCACTCCTGATCTCCTTACCCTGCTCTAATTTTTCTCCACCTGTCACTACTCGGAACTTATCATCTCTATATGCTACTTGATCTCTTTAAAAACAGTTTATTGTTCATTTTCTGTCTCTTACTCCAAGAATCTGAAATCCAGGGCAAGGGCAAGGATCTCTGCCTCGGTCAGTGTTGTCTCTCTAGTGTCTGGCACACAGTAGGTGCTCAGTAAGTATATGTGGAAGGAAGGAATACATGCTAAGTGGTTATGTACATGGCGAGAGGAGTGGTAACCCTGAAGGTAGGGGAATAGCATGGGTAGAGATGAGAAGGCAGGAAAGGAGATAGCATGGATATGGGGCCATGAGGAGCCTGACCTGGCCGGCAGGGAAGGCCCTTCAAGGTAAGTGTTAGCTAAGTTGGATAGCTGGGCTGGGGAGAAATGATGAAAGGGACTTGAAAATAAAACAGGAGAGAATCAAAATAAGGAGGGGGCACACTCAGGGCATGTACTAAGAGTAATGCAGGATTTTCTAACATGGCGTTAAGTCAGGGCTCTGGCATTGAAACAGAGGAAATGGTTTCTCACTCTGATTTACTGTAAAGGGAAAGTGGACACTGGTACAAAATTTGGAATAGGAGTGGGCTAGATTGTTTCTTTTATTGTCTGTCTGTGATAATATTACCCGAGTCAAACATTCAGGGTTTAAAGGCTTTGAATTTGGAATCATTTTCAATTCAAACCACCTGACAATGCCAGACAGCTATACTCTTACAGAAACAGAACACTTAAGGAGATACAGACCTTTTTTAGGCTCATCTGAAACTCTAATTAAATGAAATGGATCTGTGCCTCGAGCTTAGCTCTGTTTTTTTTTCATACAGTGCATTCTAGAGGCACATTGTGAATATGTATTTGAACATTTTGGTGGTGCTCATTTGTGATGAGTATGGATAGAAATGGAATTCACTCAGTATAAAAATGTTTACATGCTACAGTGAGCACGCCTCTGCTGTTTCTGAAAAGAGACAGCGTGCCTTTTTGCTTAGTCCAGCTTCTGAGGGTGGCATGTCAGGGAGCTCCTCCGGCCGTGCAGAAATCCTGAGTTATACTAGAAAATGGAGTTTGCAGTTAGGATGGGCAGAACCGAGACCGTGTCTCCGTTCCAGAAATGTGCATGTCTCTTATAAGATTTCCAAGCTGCATGAAGAATTATTTCAGTCCTCATATTATCTTTGATTTATGGCCCTAGAGGATTTTATATTTTAAATATTACTAGATTATTCTAAAGAAGTCCCAAGATAGGGGTTGCTGGGAAACAATGCAATGGAATATTCTAGAATTGAAAAAGAGTCTGGTCTGAGGAGTTCTAGACCAAGAAGTGTTATTTTTTCCTTGAGACTACCCCCTGACATCCTTGCCTGAAGGGAAGGGAATAGACTCTCTCAGCCTAGGAGGGGGCTTCCTTCCTCCCTCATCATGGAACACTTACTTTTAAGAAGTGAAGAGGGAGAAATGGTGCAATGATAGTGGCTTAAAGTACCTTCACCACCCTCCCACCACGTACATAGCAATTCATCTTGGAAATGTTTCCAGAGACATGGACAAGGCGAGCGCACATTCTTCCATATCATATTTTATACTGTAGAATCTAGAACTGGTGCTTTTGCCACTCTACCTTCCCCAATTTTACCCAGTGACATGGGTCTGGGGCATTTAAGTCGTGACTTTAAAGGTGATCATCTACTCTTGTGTTTAAGAATTATTTGGAGTGAGAATCAGGAGAGATTAATGTTGATGGGGAGTGAAGACGTTCTGAATGCCAAAGAAGGGATGATAGAACAAGAATAGAGAAACACTGAACCTGAAAATAGGATTGTCAGAGCAGTGCATGGTATAAGTCTCACAAAGGGACTGTGGCAATCTGACAAAAGTTGGTGGTCAAAATTTATCACTGCCCTTGATAAAGAGCAGAAAAATCCATTGCCATCCACATTTTCTACGGAACCCACACATATGTTTGTTGCTGTATCTTTTGAAGTCTTCAAAGGCGTGGTTTTGCTTTTAATCATACATTAGTGAATGTTGGAACAGCAGTTTCTTTTTTTTAATAGCTCTAAATGTGGCATCTTAAGTTCTAAAGAGCCAAATATATTTCTAGGGTTGGTCATCCCTAGACTCCTGGGGCAGGAGCAGGAACAGGAGCAGGTTTGGACTAAAAAGACAGAGTTAATGAAGAAGGACTAGGAAGTGGCATATTTAGTTCAGTCATATCCTACCATTTGCATTGTTCAAATAGAGGATTGCCAAGAGGCAGGGGCCAGCTATAGTATTATGTCACCCATGAACTCACTGATCAGACAGAGCCTGTTTTTCATCTTGACACTAACAACAGTTTATGGAAAAGAAAGCAGAATATAGCAGCTCTTAGAGCATTTTTAAAAGCACACCAAGACCTTCTCATATTTCTGCAATGGAGACAACTGGGCTTGGGAATAGTGAGCATTCACTTGGCTTTCTCCAGAGGAGATCAGGAAAATGCTTGTGTTTGGGCAGGAGCAGAATATTTCCCTTTCTGACTTCCTCGCTGCCCAAGTTTAGGGAGCACTGAGGAATTTTAGGGACAGCTTAAGGGACATCTGTCTACGGAGAGCTGGCCTTCTTAACAACAGTTCCCCCAAATCAATGAGACTAAACAGTTTTAGATGTAATTTGAGTCTGTCTATTGTACACCGACCATTACACTATCTGGATATTGATGGACTATCTCCTGTGCCCCATGGGTGGGGCATTAAAAGAGTCAGTATCCTGGTGAATTCAGGTACAGTTATCCCAGTGCATGAATCTTCTTTTCTTCTACTCCTGTTTGAACTTTCTGAGCTCAGTGGGAGACCTTTGTGCATAATGTGATCAAAAGACAAGGACTGTGGGAGCCTGCAGACCTCTTTAGGGAGACCTCAGATCTCCATTATGACTTTGAATTTGTTTCATGAATATCTGCTACTCAGAACACTTGGCCTCTCCTTTTTTTTTTTTCTTTTTTTTGCCATTCTTCTTATTTCTTTTCTTTGTTTTAAATTTTATTTTTGCCTGAACTGGGTCTTTGTTGCTGCATGCAGGCTTTTCTCTAGTTGCGGCGAGCAGGGGCTACTCTTCGTTGTGGTGTGCAGGCTTCTCATTGTGGTAGCTTCTCTTGTTGTGGAATACAGGCTCTAGGCGCACGGGCTTCAGTAGTTGTGGTACACGGGCTCAGTAGTTGTGACACACGGGCTTAGTTGCTCTGCAGCATGTGGGATCTTCCCGGATCAGGGCTCGAATCCATGTCCCCTGCATTGGCAGGTGGATTCTTAAGCACTGCGCCAGGAGGGAAGCCCTGCCCTCTCTCCTTTGATTATGGAAATCTCCACAAAACCTCTTCTGGCTTCTCTGCACCACACTAATCTAACTCCCATCTCTTCAAACTGCTTTCAGCACCCAAGATCTGGACAGCAACATTTAGAGGTTGCTTCTGTTCTGGTTTGTGATCTCTGTTTCACATGAATTCCTTTTATTTCTATAACTACATCACAAACTTCTTAGGAGCTAGAACCAAATCCTATATTCTCTTTCAGCTTCTAATGTGGAAGACTGACTGAAAGATGAATGGATAGATAGACCGGGAAGAGGAGCTTAGGAACTTCTAATAAGAATGAATCTGAGGGCTTCCCTGGTGGCGCAGTGGTTGAGAGTCCGCCTGCCGATGTGGGAGACGCGGGTTCGTGCACTGGTCCGGGAGGATCCCACATGCTGCAGAGTGGCTGGGCCCGTGAGCCATGGCCGCTGAGCCTGCATTTCCGGAGCCTGTGCTCCGCAACGGGAGAGGCCACAACAGTGAGAGGCCCGCGTACCGCAAAAAAAAAAAAAAAAAGAATCTGAGAATTTGTGAAGTGTTCTTTCTGATTGCACAAAGTCATAAGCACGTGGGGGAGATTCACATTTCCAGTTGGTGAGGATCACCTATTCTGTTTATTACCATTCCCTTCAGAAACCTCTCACCCTCCCACCTTCCCTCATTCCTTTTATACACCACACTTAAAATTGGAGGCATAACCTTGTTCAAGAATCTGCAAAACAGGAACATGGTAATGAACTCTTGTTGCTGCTATAAACTCGATGAATGACTTGTGGTGAAAGAGCATTAAATGGCAATCTCAGTCCAGTGATTAGCTCTGTGGCATTCTTCCCTTGGAACTCATGCAGACCAACATAACTTTCATTCTGCTTCAGGTGTCCTGTGAGCTTTGTTGATTGTGCCAGGAATGTTTCTTGGCCTTGGCTGGCAGAGTAAAGAACAAAGAAGGTCTCTTTGTTTCTTTCCAGCATTCCCACTGCCTTCCTCCATCTCTCTTCCCCCAACCCATATCACTCACAACTCTAGCTGTACTTGATCTTGAATGAAACGTGTGCTACCTTGACCTACACTTTCCCTTTGACCTGTGTCCACTTCAGACTGCAAGGACATAAATGCCTGTATTCAGTCTCCTACTTTTTGCCTGAGATATACATATCCTTCTGCCACAAGAACGAGTGCTGAGGCTCAATTTGCCCAGATGAGCCATACAGTGGGTTTGCTCCTGAAATAGTTGTAAGTGAATTGCAATATTCAGTGTTCAGCAGTGTTTCCAGAGTACCAGTAGAGGGACATTCAGAAACTGAGACAATACTTTCATGAGTGACTAATTATACTAAAAAAATGAGGACAGTTTTTACTATTAAATGTGATCTGACAATGACAAAGAAAATAAGAAAACTTTTTCCCATTACCTATCATTTGGTTATAGCAGTGGAGCACGTTTATGCATTTGTTCTTGCTTTTCTTTAATTGATTCATGTGTATTTTATTGACAACTACACTAGAGCAGGGATTGTGGTCCATTTCTCTTGAATCCTCCACCATACGCCTCCTTACACAGGACTAGTATTTTTTTAGATCTTATAACTCCTTCTGGACCATGGGCTAGCAGCGTTGGTATCCCCTGGGAGCTGGTTAGCACTGAAGAATCTCGGGTCCCACCCAGACCTCCTTAGTCAGACTCTCCATATGAGTTAGATCCCCAGGTGATTTGTATACACATTAAGATTTGAGATGCCGTGATGTAGGAGACACTTAGTAGAAAGTCATAAAATGCTCACTGCATTTAACTAAAAGAAAAATCCTTTCTTACAGAGATGAAATTCTGTATCTTGGCTAGGAAGTTTTGGTTGAATCTACATGTTACTAGAATGTTAATTCCAAGGAGAGACAAAGGGGAGTGGGCAGAAACAGGAAGAAGAAAAGCCAATAAATATAGCTGACTTAGGACATTTCCATTAAAAAATGATGTTTTGATGAAATAGCATGGGCCAGTTTTTAATAATGGACCCACGCTATTAGAGCATTTCCTCTTTGGCCTGAAAAAGGCCAGTTTTGCACTTGGATTTTCACTTCTTGGACCAGACATCCATCCATTCCTAGGGCGTCTTTTTTTTTGGTTTTTTTTCCCCACTGCCAAGTGCTCAAGACTGAGTGGGAAGTGTGAGAACTGCTGAGCACCTGCATGTAAAGTTTATGTACTTGGCAGAAATATAAGGGTTACTTTTTTCTTCTGACTTGGACACTCTGTTATTATCCTACACCAATATGACTGGAAGACTCTCAAGATGTAATAGCCCGGTTTTCAGGTTTCACCATCCCAGCCCTACCCTTTATTAGATGTGTGACATTGAGCAAGTCACATAACCCCTTTGACTTCAGTCTTCTTGCTGTAAAACTGGGATGATGAGGTTATGGTAATTAAATAAGATAGTGCATGTAGAGTGGCTTGTCTCAGTTTCTGGCAAAATAATCACTCAACAAATGACAGCCGATTGTTGCTGTTCTCCTTGAGAACTCCTGGAGAGCAGGGACTTTGTATCTTCATCTTTACTGCCCAGAACATCTAGCAGTGACTGGCACATAAGCTTCATCTAATCATTCCTCATCTCATTAATGTATTTTGTGCCTCAAGGAGAATTTGTGGAATTTTTGGCTGATGGATGGATTATGCTTCTCTGAGTTTGCCTGGTCTCTCTCAAGGTTGCTCACAAATAGAACAGACCAAACACAACGGCACATACACTAGTCAGAGGAGGTGTCCCCGGCTTGAGGAAGCATATTAGCTCTACAGGCCTCATCCTCACAGGTGTTCAGGGAGTGACGGAAGTCACAATCATTTACTCTGTGAACCCTGATAAATCACTTGACGGATTAGCTGGTGTCATCCATCAGGCTGCACTTGTCTTGAGTACTTGACTGAAGCCTATAAATCTCTTCTCTTTAAAAAGCTCGAGCCAGTGATTTCTGATTTGGCCTCATTTCCTTGAAGTTAGTGAAGAACTTACCCTCAATGCAGGATTTTTTGTTGTTGTTATTGTTATGGAACTTGGTGCTGCAGTAAACCACCATCCCTTTTCCCCCCGAAGCAACTGTCTGCTTTGCTAAATGGAAAGTCACATCTTAAGTGTTTTATCTGATTGGACTGAGAAGTTATATGTGCATATGAAGAGAAGCAGGGAAGACAGGGGAAGTATAAGGGGGCACATTTTAAACAAATACATGAAGACTGGAACCCCAAAGTTTTAACATTCAGTAAAGGAAAAACAAAACAAAACAGACACCAGCCTGAGTTCTCCACCTGGTGTCAGACCGTGAGGGGGCCCATTCTCAGTAGATGGAATCTTGAAGGCACTAGTGTCTGTGATTACAGGAAGCTCATCTTTCCCTCAAATTTCTGTTCATGTACACATGGACTTTGCAGTGCAAACAAGTAAGTCAGTCTAGATATGATTCTTCAGGTATTAATAAGCACATGTGCCACATCGACTAAAATCCCACCATTAGCAATTCAATCCTTTGGAAGTGGCATTACCCACTTCATGGCTTTTTAAAAAGGCAAATTGTCTTGGAGTATCTAATTCAGAACTCCTTAGAATTTCAATGCCATTACATTATTCAGATGTTATTGTTACTGGGAACGAAGAATGAAGAACAAAATAAAAAAGATACTGAGAGCCTGATTTGGGGAAGAGGTTCTGAAAAGTTGGGAAAGGACCCCAGGGGCACAGATGACAAATTCACAAACTTTGCCTGCCATTATCTTTCTCGTGTGCCCAGTCCCATGCTAGGTGCTTTGGAGAGGAATATGAGAAGAGAGAAAGGCAAAATCTGTAATCAGTATGTAGTTGAGCTGAGACACCATGAATGGGAAGCAGAGCAGACGTGCTCTCTTTCTAATTCATACCTTGCATTTGTATGCACTTTTAACTTTTCAGAGCATGCTCACATCCAAGCACAAATTACATGTTTGTGAAACACTTGGCATCCACAATTGCTATCTCTGTGCCCAGACTCTCTCAGAACCTCAGACCCACTGGGGTGGTTAACTTCCACTTTATTCATTTAGGCTCCTCTGGCATTTGTCCCTCTCTCTTCTGCTCTTTCTCTCTACCTGTTTAACCTCTGGAATGGTTTGAATTGTAAAACCCCATCTCTGATCATTCCATTTCTGTGTAGGCTAGCCAGAGTGGATCTGAGCACCACAGAAGAGGTTTCTGAAGTATAAGATTCAGGTAGTTTGTTTGTTACGGGTGGTGGGCAGGCAGGTAGGTGTGTATCCTATTTGAGTCTTTTACTGCTTAAGGCATCTTATTAAGTCATAAACAGCCCAGATGGATGTGGTTGTGATGGGCATGGGCTAAATGAGGAAATAAAAATAAATAGTTTGTGCATCGATCGGAGCTTGTGTTTCAATTGCATCTTTTTATTTCAACACTACTCTATTAGAAAAAAAATCTAACAAAGAGTCTGTAAGGCAGAGCCACAAGGCTATTTTTCACTTGAGTGTTATGCTACCTTAATTGTATCTTCTCTGAGTAGACACAAACAATGAGTTACTGGCAGAGAGAACAAAAAGGCCAGTTCATTTTCTGGTATATCCGTGAGCCCTGACAAACATAACACATTTGAAGGTCTTTCCCACAGCTTGCCTTGTCAAGAAAGGTCAGAAGGGCAAGCAGAAGTCTTAAAAGAAAGAGAAGATGACATTGCTTGGCTGTAGATTAAGAAATGGAAGGAGATTGTATTTGATGGCAAGCCAAAAAAAAGCCTGGCTTGAGTAAACTCTGTGAAGTCTTGCCACCTGTAAGCTTTAGCTGCTGAATGAAAGGCAGCTAGCAGAGGTCACCAGGACCGTGAATGCCTTAGAGCATCAAGTAGCCAAGAGGCTGGAGGATCCTAGAGATGGAAGATGTTAATGAGGGCATATCTGTGCTTTCCCAAGCAAGGGAGCATCTATAACATACATACTATACATACATACTATAAGGTTGCTAGTTCACAGTGGGGGCTATGGACTGAGTGTTGGTGTCTCCCCCCCAACACCCCAAGTTCATATGTTTAGGCCCTAATTCCCAGTGTGGTGGAATTTGGAGATGGGGACTTTGGGAAATAATTGGATAAGGTCATGGAGGTGGAGCTCTCATGATGGGATTGGTGCCCACATAAGGGGATAAAGAGACCAGAGCTCTCTCTTAACCATGTGGAGATACAGAGAAAAGGCAGGGAGTGGGTTCTCCCACTTGGACTTCTAATCTTGGACTCTTAGAACTGTGAGATTTAAACGTCTGTTGTTTAAGCCACCCAACCCAGTATTTTATTACAGCAGCCTAAGCTGAATAAGTCAATGGGGCTCTCGTCTGTATTCTTTCAGTCAGTATTCCCTTTTTTGGAATCTCTTCCAGCAAAGGAAACCCTACTCTCCCTTCATGGATAGAACAGAAGGGACTGAGATGTGGACAGTTGTAATGAATACAAGGTTGAAGGCATCCACAAAATGACTAGATCTCAGGAACTCTGTTTCCTTTATCAGACTCCTCCCCACCATGTGCACATAGAAAGAAATCAAAGTGAAAACAAACAAGCGAAAAAACAAAACAAACCCAAGCATATAAATGCAAAGCTAATAAATTATTCTCTTGTATGATCTGGGCAGCTATCAGATATTGTAGAGTTTATTTTGAGGACCCACCTAGAAACAGTTGAAAATGAGGAGACTTAATGGAAATACTAAAACCACATCAACCCAAAATGTGACAAGAAAATGGCTTCTTGTGTTCTTGGTTGAAGCAGTAAATACAACAAAAATACTTATTTTCAGAATATTTATGGAGAACAGGAAATGAGATAAGGACTTTCACCTTCTAGACACTAACTCATGTTTGACCTGGGTCAATGATGACAACTTAATTGGCCCAACTTTTACATTTCCCAACTGCTGACTAAGTTAATTTGCAACTTAACAGGCAGCCCGGTTTGCAAAGCCTTGAACTAAATCCAGTCTCAGCAGGATCTTTACCCAGAAATGAGTTGGCACACTGAAACTTGAAGGTGAAAAAAATATTCCAAGAAGAGGTTTCCTCTCCTCTCTGTCTCCTCTATGACTCTAGGTTCCGGTTTATGGCAATTCCAAGTGTTTAGGCACAGAAATCCTCTCTTCTAATTTTACATGACATCGAAGGAAGCTTTCACAGCCTTAATCCTCCCCATTGTCGCTTTTTACTTTAGTAGAATGATTCTGGAAAATGGTAGATGCCAACAAAAAGGAAGCCTTGTGTAGCCGAAAGAACCAGATTACCTTGGGTTCAAATCCTAGCTTCCCTGCAAAAGAACTCTCTGATGCTAGTTGATTGCTTACCTTTTCTGAATGTCAGTATCCCTGTCTATAAAGTGCAGATTAACTGAAATGTATTTAAAACACCTGGCCCCAAATAGGTGCTGAAAAATTGTTGATTTTAGACAATCAGCTTTATTTATTGAAGTGTAATTTAACAAATAATACTATTCACTCATTTTAACTCTTCGAGGAGTATTTTTACAAATTCATATATTTTGTAACAACCATCACAATCAAGATATAGAACGTCTCCATCAGCCTTAAAATTTCCTTTGCACCCCTTCCCAGACAATCCCCACCATCACCCTTGGCCCCAACAAGTACTGATGTGCTTCCTGTCACAATAGGTTAGATATTCTTTCTTCAAGTTTCATATAAATAGAATTACTTGGTGTATGGTATATTCTTTTGTGTTTTGCTTCTTTGCCTTAGTATAAATGCTTGAGACTCATCCATGTTGTTGTGTTAGTAGTTTATTCCCTTTTATTACTTATTCATACTCTGTTGTATGAATAGAACATAATTTGTTTACCCAGTGACCTGGTGATGAGTACTTGGATTGTTTTTAGTTTGGAGCTATTATGAATAAAATCTGTTATGAACATTCTTGAACAAGTCTTTGTGTGGACATATGTTTTCATTTCTCTTGGATAAATACTTTATAAGGAACTGTCAAACTGTTTCCCAAAGGGGTTATACTATTTTGCAGTCTCACCAGATACATATGAGAGTTCGAGTCACTCCGCAGTTTCACCAATGCCTATATTGTCAGTCTTTAATTCTAGCTATTCTAGTGGGTATGGGTATGTAATGGTATTTCTTTAAGGTTTTAAAATTCATTTCTGTAATGGCCACTAATGTTGAATATCTTTTTATGTTCTTATTGTCTATTTGTGTATCTTTGGGAAGTATCCATTCAGATCTTTTGCCTATTTTCAATTGGATTGTTTATCTACTTATTTTTCACTTTTAAGAGTTCTTTATATATTCTTAATACAAGTCCTTTTTCAGAAGCATGTTTTGGAAATATTTTTCTCCCTGCCTGTGGCTTGGTTTTTCATTTTCCTGCTAGCTGTTCTTTTGAAGAGCAGAGATTTTATTTTCACTTCATCAAAATAAAATCTGATCTTATGCTTTTTGTGTCCTATTTAAGAAATCTTTGCCTACCCCAAGATTGTGAAGATTTTCTCCTACATTTTCTTCTAGCTGTTTTAAAGTTTTAGCTTTTACATTTAAGACTATGATCTGTTTAGAGGTAGATTTTGTATATGACATGAGGTAAGGGTTGAGGTTTATTTTTTTTTCCCATGTGAATACCGAGTCGATTCAGCACGGTTTGTGGAAAAAAAGTATTCTTTCCTTATTGTAACCAACTCTTTCAAGATACAGAGGATGAGGGGACATTTCCCAACTCATTTTATAGCACCAGTATAACAAAACAAAACAGAGCAATTATAAGAAAAGAAATATACAGGCTAATATCTCTACAAATATAGACACAAAAATTCTTAACAAAATATTAGTAAATCAAAATCTGTGTGTGCAAGTGAACTTTAACAAATCCAAGTCAGATAGTTAGTTGCTCAAAATAACCCATGTAATTTCCATCACGCTCACTATGACACTCAAATTTACCCCATGGCCTATAAGGTTCTCCATGACCTTACCCCAGCTTCTTCTATGACCTCATCTCCTACCACCTCCCCTCTGTTTATTCTCCTTCAACCACACCATGTAGATACACTATACATGTTGTGGTGAATACTCTTTCTACAAATTGGATTCAGACTTAAATATCATCCACTCAGTAGCTTTCACCTGTGAACGTATATTAGCGTCATCAAGGGAGTTTTAAAAAAATGATCAATCCTTGGCCCTACCCTGGACAGATAGAATGAAAAATCCCTGGAAATGACAGTCAAGCTTGTGCATTATTTTTTAAAATAAGTTTTTAGAAGTTCCCCAGAGGATTCTAAAGTACAACCTGAACCTCATTATCACTTTTTTTTGGGGGGGGGATTCAGATCCCCTCTTCCCATTCAGAGGTCCAGCCACTCCAACACTGGCCTTCAGTTTTTTATCAGGAGCCTGTAGAATCGTCAGCCTTTCCTTCTTGCTTTATTTCAGTAAGTGGGATTCAAGGCTTCTTTGCCCATTAACTCTCAGAATCACAGACGGTCAGAGTAGGAACAGACCTAAGGAAGTGTTAGGGAGGCAAAGCAGACTGGAACCCAAATTTTCTAGCACTGGTGCCATTAGTATTTTAGTTACCTGACTTATTTCCTTTCCCTTTATCTGTGCTGAGTGAGCCCAAAGAACTGAGAATTGGAGGATATTCAGCTTTTTTAGCATGCTTGCAACCGTTTTCATTCAATAAATCTCTTCCTCTAAAAGTCCCTCTATTAACTTTTCTTCCCCCAGTGATCTGGGGGTGGAGGCTGGAGTGTCAGACTAGTATTCTCATTTTTATATGCGAATAAATCACTTGATTATACTTTTTGTCCTTATGTTATCATGAATATTTCAGATGAATTTTATATGGTTCATATTTATGGTTTGGGAGCTATTTCACATTTTGGCTCATTGCCGTCTCATCTGCATATACCATATCTCAGCTGATGTTGATTGGTCTCATTTACATATTCATCATTCTCCTATTTTCAAAGATATTTTATTATACGCTGGCTTTTCTTCCCCCTCCAGTGTTACAATAGCACGTAGATGTGTTTTTAAATTGCACTCATTTCCATACATAATTTTTCTGGTTACCATAAATCACCACATTGTCACCTCCTCCCCCCCACTCTATTTAGTGTAGTCTTCACACTTTATACCAAGCTGATATATGACTCCAAAATAATTAAAAATAAGGTAAACAGTTTACAGTGCACTTTGAAAAGCCACTTCACACTGCAGAGAGTTTAGTGCTTTCCTTTTCCCCCAGTCAGTCCCAAAGCAGTGAAGAGTCAGGAGGTTTGAGAGAGTGATGCTGAGGAAAGCTAAAGAGTGACAGTGATCATTTCATTTCTATTGGAGAATCTCCTGCTCCACTTCTACCAAAAGACTCCGTTCCCTCTTGACTTCTTATAGAAGCAGAGGCAGGTGGGTTAAACTGGATTAATGAAAGATGGATTAGCATGGATTGGGGCAGAGTTACTGGATTCTTCCAATTATTCTAACAGGAGGAAGGGGGAAGAATCAAACGTAGCAAATCCCCAACTACCCAGGTCACAAAGCCCTCTCTCTTCTGGATGAGAAGAGGACTAACTTTCTTTTTAGACGTTCATTGTTTGCTCCCCACTACCAGCATCTAGTCTCCACTTTTTTTTTTTTTTTCAACAGTGGCCTCAGTTTTTGTTTGTGGATCTCCCTCCCCCATTCCAAATCCATGTGGTTGGGGTAGGTGTTCTCACCTCTAGGTCTGGAGCCCATCACCCAGGCCACAGCCAATTTGAACATTACATTCTCCTAGCTGCAGTGGTTGGTCCAGGAATGGTTGTGTGATCTAAGCAAGTCAGACTTAAATCTTAAGACTTTTATGGGATTGAGCAAGAAAAAGGGCAGCACATTCCCCCTGAATAGAACCTGAGATGATGTTTGAAGGCAGGACTGCTACTGCTTTCTTGCCACCAAAGGTGGGGCTCAGGGCTGGAATGAACATAGTGAAGGGAGACCAGAGAGAGGGGGAGAGGCTGAGTCCTAAGGACCTTGAACCTGAATAGAGCTGTTTCTAAAGCCATTCCTTCTCACTGACCATCAAGTTAAATGAGCCATTAAACTCCCTTCTTTTCTTCAGCCTGTTTGAGGTTTACTTTCTTTTGCCCTCACACAACAGAAAGAGTCTGAACAAATACAATGTTTGTATCACTTATTTTGCACATATTGTCCTGTACATTTTTGTCCTGGGTTTGATTTTAAACTATAGCCATGTAAGTGCCTAGATCAGAGTAGAGTCTTAGCCAGTGTTTGTATGTCTGTTAACTCCTCCATCAGTTATCATTATCATTCCTACGACTTAGTATTTTCTTGTTATATCTGGGTATCTTCTCTCTCCAACTACTTGTATTTGTTCACTTTTATTTGTGCATTTATCAGATATTTATTGTAGGTACCTGACTCTATGGATCCAATAATGAGTAAAAGCAATCATGTCCTTGTGCTCATGGAACTTACAGTCCAATAGGGGAGTTAGGGATTAATTCAAGTAATACATAAGTAAGTGTAAGAATGTCAAAATGCTAGTCACCACCTAGAGTCTAGTGGTGATATGAGAGTGTATTATGTTAGCAGGAGGTTTTGTCCTAGTTGGGGAGGTCAGGGGGAGCATTCCTGGGCAAGTGATACTGGTGTCAGGGTCTGAAGAATGAGGAGGAACTAACTAAATTAAGAGGGCAGAGTGGAAAGGAAGTTCTAGCCAGAAGGAACAAGCAAGGCCCATGCTGGGCTGCATAACATGGTACCTTTTATGAACTGAAGAAGAGCCAGTAGAGCAAAGGAGAAAATGTGAGCAGTCTAGTTTCTTTTTTATGTTAAGAGCAGCAGTAAGGTATGGAGAGAGAGAGAGAGTGCGAGAGAGCATGTGTGTGTGTACCAGGTGTACCAGGTGTTGAAGGTGACATGATTAGGTATGAATTCAGAAAATGTCACTCTGGTTGCTGTGTAGAGAATGGATGAGGGCAAGGGGAGAGCATGCTGGTGGATGGGGAGGCACAAGTAGAAGACTGGTGCAGTTTTCCAGGACAAGATAATGGTAGCTGGAGAAGGAGACGAGTGGATAGATTAGAGGTGAAGCCAGGAGATAAGACAACAGGACTTGGTGTTGTACTTAATACAAAGTTAAGTTACACTCTGACCTTGCTCTGAAAGAACAATCTTAAGGATCTGGAAAAACGTGTAAACTCCAAATGCAATCTGATAAATATGCTATTGCTACTACAAGCATGAGATGATGGTTTGGAAGCACTGGGAGAGTTCTGGAAAGGCTGTCCAGGGGTTGGGGGGTACACTTCTGCTCTGCCTCTTGTGGGAAAAGCAGGCTTCTACCAAGTGGAATTTTAGGCAGGAGGACAGCATCTATATAAGACCAGTGTGAAAGTATATTTGTTCACTTGTTCATTTATACCTTCACCTGCACCTATGTTTTGGTCTACGTGCCAGGCATTGTCCAAAGAACCAGCCATCACATTCTAAATAAGCAATACGATGTCTGGTAATGGTAGTGCTTGGGAAATGGCAAATCTTCCTACCTGGCAAAAGTGTGGGGTATACTGTGTATGGTGGGAGATAATGAGCTTTGATTTCTGTGTCAGAGACTTAAGACTGAAACCTATAGCAGTGATGGTCCCTAGAGGGACCCAAAGTCCCTGCAAGGGACTTTGAGCAGAGCAGGTCTGGAAACAGAGTGGTGGGAGATGGGAGCTGGGGCAGGCAGAGCAGCCTCATGCAGTAGGCTATGCAAGTGACTTTAAACCTCATAGCTGCAGGAGTAAGATGAGGACAGGGTTCCAGAGATAGTTTTGAGAGGGAGTCAATAGAACTGGAAGAGCATCTGCACAGAAGAAAGAGAGAAGGCACATGAGTCAAGGGAGACTGAATTTTCTTGCTTGGGAATCTGGGCAGATGGTGATGTTATTCACTGGGCAATATGGGAAGATGAGAAATTTAAGGGTAAAGATAATGAGTTTGTCTGGATATGCTGAATTTGAGGCACTTGTGGTTCACTTAAGGGTAGATATTGAGGAATGCCTCCATTTCAAAACAAGAATTATGGCCTCAGAAGAGAGGTGGGGTTTGCAGTTGAAGGTTTAGGAGCCCTGGTAGTAAGATATAATTGATAAATCATAATGAGGATGTGACTATAAAAAAAGGAAATGGCCAAAACTGGTACCCTGGAATACCTGAACTTTTGAGGGGCAACTGAGGAAAAAGAAAAGGGACAGAACTGGTTGTGGAGTAGTCTGGAAGGTTCAGAGGACAGGCAGGAGGATGTGGTGTCACCGACGTTAAAAGGGGAAAGAGTATTGAGAGGAGGGCATGAACGGTCAGTGTAATCAAAAGTTACCTATCGGTTAAATACTAAGAGGACAAAGAAGAATTCATTAGCTCTGACAGTTTTGGTATTGTTGGGACCTTTGATAGAGTAATTTAATAGTGTTAGAGAATTTGTGGTTGAATAGCAAGAGGACAGGCTGAGGAGTGATTGAAAGGAAAGGATAGAGAGGCAGTGAATATGGGCTGCTTTTTCAAAAGAGTGGCAGTGATGGGGAAGAGAGAGGATGGTAGCAGAGAAGGAAAGCAGGATTTATCCAGAAAGCTTTCTCCCCTTCTTTTTAATAAGGATATGTGAAACTGGGCCACATGTGCAGAATGAGTGAAAGGGATTTTGTGACTTGTGAAGAGGGAGATATTGAAGAGGAAGCAAATATTTATTGAGTTCAGAAAACTGGTTAAAAACTGGAGGAAGAACATAAATGTGGAAAGGAGATGAGAACTTATCAGTGACCAAGAATAGGAGGTGAGACAGTGGATGAAGTTGAGCATAGGGACTGAAGGGTACTAATAGTCTGTTCAGAGTTCAGTTCGGTACTGGGTTCTCTGCTCCAGAATGTTTTGGAAATCTTAGGACATAAAAAGTATTGAAAACATAAGATTAATTTTTCTGGCATCTGTGGCAGTGCAGGCTGACTAATAAAGGCATGAGGTAGAAATGGACAACCTGTGTGTGAGGAAGTTGAGTTTCTGAACCAGCTGTTCTGTCTCTGGGATTATTGCTATGTCAGCTCAGATCAACTATCTATCACCAAAGGAAGGTCTCATGGTAGCCTGAGTACCCAATGAGAGCTCAGTCACATTTGCTGGATTGAATTTATTAAGGTGAATTATTTGTGGTACCTGGGATTCCTATCTTTAGAATTACTTTTATGTAATTACAGAACTTTTGGCGGGGGGGAGACCTATCCAATAGTCACCTAGTCTCTGTTAATTCCAGGCAGGGCAATGGCTGATCCATCCAGGAATACACCTTGAGTCAAAAGCTCTCCAACTCTGTTCCTTCCCTGTTTTCCTTGGTGAGCCCTGCTCAGATGAGTGCCCCATCTCCCAGTTCCTATGCGTGTTGAATGTCTTCAAGAATTGTAAACATTGAAGACTCAGGTCTTAAACTGGGCTCTCATCCAACTGGGAGATGCTTGCGCATAGAAATTAGAGATCACATAAGCTACCTCCCCCTTTAAAATCTCCTCCCTTAATACACAGATGAGGAAGCCAAAGTTCTGAGAGATAAGGTGATTTAATCAAGGTTACATAGTAAGTTTATATTAAAATTAACACTCAGACCCAGGATTCTGACCAACCTCCTCTAAGCAGTTGGCATAACTGCTCAAACACATTGCCACTCTCTCTGCTTTGTGTTTCTTTCATTAATGGATTTCTTTCTCGCTTTCTCAGACCTGGCCAAGTGTTCTTTTTAAAAGTGCGGTGAGGGCTTCCCTGGTGGCGCAGTGGTTGAGAGTCCGCCTGCCGATGCAGGGGACGCGGGTTCGTGCCCCGGTCTGGGAAGATCCCACATGCCGCGGAGCGGCTGGGCCCGTGAGCCATGGCCGCTGAGCCTGCGCATCTGGAGCCTGTGCTCCACAACGGGAGAGGCCACAACAGTGAGAGGCCCGCGTACTGCAAAAAAACAAAACAAAACAAAACAAAACAAAACAAACAAAAAAAAAAGTGCGGTGAAAGAACCAAGACAAAAATTGAATGACGTAAAGAAGGAGAAGCTTATATAACTGGGGGTGGGGGGGTGGGCGTTGCTTTATTCTTGTAATGAAAAAAACCATTCTCTTCTGTGTAATCCATCTATCTGTTGGTATACTTACTGTCATTATGTTCTAGATTCTGGCTGTGGTGAAAAACACTTTTCCCATCCCTAAAAGCCTAGCGGATGGGATCAAGGACCTTCAAAAGCAGGGTGGGTTACCTTAAGCATGAAAGAATTTACTGTTTTTTCTTACTCTACCCTACTCTGAGAAAAGCCTATTTGGGGAAACTCCTACATTACACTAGCCCAGTAGAAAGCAAGTGTTCACGTTAACAAAGTCTTCTCTTTTCAAAGGAAATCGCCCTCAGCGCTCTAAACTTTCCCAATACTTTCGAATGTTTATATATCACTTACCACTTGTCAGCATGGCTTAGGAACAAGAAGTCCAGAAAATGTCTAAAGCACAAATGTTAGGCCCTGCTGTCAATTAAAAATTAATCAGAGTTAATAATAATTAACTCTATTAATAGTTAATTAACAGAGAGTATCTCTTAAAAAGAATGGATGTCAGCAGAGAAAATAGGCTTTGATTTATAAAACTTTCACTCACAGGTACTTTGGGAGCAACACCTTATACCAAAAAAGTGAGAATTGCTTGGATTGACCTTATGCTTATTTCAGTGGCCACATGCTGAAAGATTTCACACTACTGTTTAGGAACTGTGGTAAGGAAATACAATGGGACAAGGTGCAAAGCCTTCGCTTAGTGTGTTATTCTGGTTCCTAAGCACAGAGAATCATGCTAGATGTGGTCTGAGGTTGCTGCCCATAGCCCATTTGAAGCAGTCACCCACTGCTCAGGTACATACATTTTCTCCAGGTCCCCAAATCCTGAAAATGCTCCTTTTGGGATGACTTGAAGCTTGGTGAGAACAAACCTCCTGAAAAGAGAGTGGACATAAAATATCACAACCTATCCATTCATTGATAAGGCATCGAGTGCCTAATGTATAATAGCAGATAACAGCCAAAATATACTGAATGCTTGCCATTTAGTAGTGCTTATGATTGCTTCTCCATGATCTCTTTTCACCCACACCACAAAGCAGTGATGTTAGCAGTATTGTTATCCCCATTTTGTATAAGAGGAAACTGAGGTTTAAGGAGGTTAGAAAACTTACCCAAGGTCACATGGCTAATATGTGGCAAAGCTAGGATATGAACCTTCTTGTCACCACTGCTCCATTTGACTCCTACAGCCCTGTGAGGCCCCTTCTCTTTCTCTATCCCAACTCCCAATACCTCCTCCCTATTATCCTTCTTAGCTGACCTTGCTTCTTACTTCAGAGAAAATGAAACCAGTAGAAGAGAACTTCCTCATGCTCTCACATGGCTCCCAGCCATCCTCCCACCTGTACCTGGGCTTTATATACCTTGCCTTCCCTCCTGTTACCATGGGTGAGCTGTCCAGGGTCCTGACTAAAAACAGTCCCTCCAACCCATGCCATATCTCTTTCCTTGTCTTGTAGTGAAGGTAGCCACTACAGCAATTCCCCCCTTTCTTTCATACATTTCCTTCACCTACTTTTGCTTCTTTATTGGATCCTGCCCATCAGTGTACAAACATGCCTTAATTTCTCTCATCTAAGAAAAGTCTTAACGTCAGCCACCTTCAGCTTTTGCCATTTTCTTCTGCTTGAAATATTTGTCTCACACCTGCCTCAAAGTTCCTTCCAATGGCTCCTCATCTCAGTCAGGAAAAAAACCCTCTTGTATTGTGTTGACCAAAAGGTTCATTCGTTTTTTTCTGTAAGGTGGCTCTAGTAACACTTAGTTGTCTTTAACTTCCTTCGAAACAATTTTGTTAGATTGTATGTGACAGCTTTTCTGTGTGCATTGAAAAAAAGACTTATCAAAATTGGTGAATTTTTGTGTGGCCATTTTGATATTGAAGACGGAAGAAAAAAAGCAACATTTTTGGCATATTATGCATTATTATTTCAAGAAAGGTAAAAATGGGACCAAAGTGCAAAAAAAAGATTTGTGCAGTGTATGGAGAAGGTGCTGTGACTGATCGAACGTGTCAAAAGTGGTTTGTGAAGTTTTGTGCTGGAGATTTCTCGTTGAATGATGCTCCACGGTTGGGTAAAACAGTTGAAGTTGATAGTGATCAAATCGAGACATTAACTGAGAACAATCAATATTATACCATGAGGGAGATAGCCGACATACTCAAAATATCCAAATCAAGCCTTGAAAATCATTTGCACCAGCTTGGTTATGTTCATCATTTTGCTGTCTGGGTTCCACATAAGTTAAGCGAAAAAAACCCTTCTTGACCATATTTCTGCATGCGATTCTCAACTTAAACATAACAAAAACATTCCTTTTTTTTTTTTGCGGTACGCGGGCCTCTCACTGTTGTGGCCTCTCCCGTTGCGGAGCACAGGCTCCGGACGCACAGGCTCAGCGGCCATAGCTCACAGGCCCAGCCGCTCCGCGGCATGTGGGATCTTCCCGGACTGGGGCACGAACCCGTGTCCCCTGCATCGGCAGGCAGACTCTCAACCACTGCGCCACCAGGGAAGCCCAAACATTCCATTTTTAAAACAAATTGTGACTGGCAATGAAAAGTGGATACTGTACAATAATGTGGAACAGAGGAGATCGTGGGGCAAACGAAATGAACCACCACCAACCACATCAAGGCCAGTCTTCATTCAAGGAAGGTAATGTTGTGTATATGGTGGGATTGGAAGGGAGTCCTCTATTATGAGCTCCTTCCAGAAAACCAAACAATTAATTCCAACAACTACTGCTCCCAGTAGACCAACTGAAAGCAGCACTCAATGAAAAGCATCAGGAATTAGTCAACAGAAAATGCATAATCTTCCATCAGGATAATGTAAGACCACACGTTTATCTGATGACCAGGCAAAAACTGTTACATCTTGGCCGGGAAGTTGATTCATCTGCTGTATTCACCAGACATTGCACCTTGGGATTTCCATTTATTTCAGCCTTTACAAAATTCTCTTAACGGAAAAATTTCAATTCCCTGGGAGACTGTAAAAGGCACCTGGAAGTTCTTTGCTCAAAAAGATGAAAAGTTTTGGGAAGATGGAATTATGAAGTTGCCTGAAAAATGGCAGAAGGTAATGGAACAAAAGGATGAATACATTGTTCAATAAAGTTCTTGGTGAAAATGAAAAGTGTGTCTTTTATTTTTACTTAAAAATCAAAGTCACTTTTTGGCCAACCCAATATATAATGGCCTGCAGCACCCTATAGGATCTTCCCACTCTCCCTTCCCATATATCCTCTAACCTCAATTTTGACAGCTCACACCATTGCTTATCTCATTCTCTTCACAGTAATCTCTTACTGTTCTTTGTACATGCCAGATTCCTTCTTGCCTAATATTTCTGCATTTGCAATTCTCTCTTCCTGGAGCATTCCTCTCTCAGATATCCTTCTTGCTTGCTCTTTCATCCAGCTGCTTGCTCAAATGTCACTTTCTCAGTGAGGCTTTCCCTAACCACCCTATTTAAAATGACAATTTTTCCAACTTAGTCCCTTAACCCCTTTCTTCATAGTACTTCTGACATGTTATACTTTATATTATCTATTTATGTATTCATATATTTATTTATCTTTTACCCATAACTAGAATGCAAGCTCTGTGAAGGGAGGAATTTTTGTCTGATTTGTCTACTGTTGTATACCAAATGCCTAGAACAGTGGCTGGTACATGACACATATTCAGAAAAACATTTCTTGAATGGCTATTGAAGTCTGAGAGTTCAAGGCTTGGGGGTAGAATTACAAGTGAATCTTTGGGAATCTCTACAGTGGGAATACTATTTCTTCCTCTGCCTTTCCTCCCTCCCACTTTCTCTTATTTTGCAATTGGTTAATAGGGAGTTGGTTTTCTTTCCACTTTAATCCTTCCTTCTGCAAGGCAGTCTGTCAGTAGGAATTCAGTACTGTGGACTTGGATAGTTTCACAAACTTTCATTGCTTTAGTCTCCTATTATTTATTGGTATTAGTGAAATTCCCATTTCACATAAAGTTATTGTTCAGGCAAACAGTTCTTTTCTTCCACTTTGTTTGTTTGCCTTTGGCCACCATGTGCACCAGCTCCATGGTGAGGAATCATGAGAGAGAATTCTGTGTGCTTTTCTCACTCTGGAGGAGTTTATATACATGGGAAGTCAAAAACAGAAGCCTTGGAATCACCAGGAAACAGATGTGGGATATAGTTGATGTAATAACTATAGATGTTATACAGGAATGAAATGTGAAAGATCCCAAAGTACATAAATATATAAGAGGAAGATTGCAAGGAGTGGGTGAATTTGAGCCTGGGTCTCAAAACTATCAGATCATACTAAAAACATAGTCTCTGTGAAACCATTGGATCTAATTTAGGATTGGGTGTAATGGTTCTAGAACAGTATCAACTTCTAGAACACTCATCTGAAAAGAATCAAGGTCAGTTCATAGTCTCTTAATGTACTCAGTCTTAGTTAACATAGACAAGTTCCTTTTGTTCCTATTTATCACAAGACAGAAGAATGATGAAAACAAATTGGTAAAAGCAACTAACAAAATTGCTTTAAACTACCCAATCAGTCTAAAATTTCAAGGGAGTTGAAATATTAGTTAATAAGATGTGCAAAGAGTAGAATCTTGGATAATTGACTCTATTTAATAACAAGTCAACTAGATAGTTCTTTTTGGTTCAACTCTAGTAGCAGGCACATTTTCTAAAAATTTCAATGTCTGTGCCTGTATTAAGTGGTTCAAACTAATTAATATAATTAAATGGTTTTTGAAGATTGAAAGTCTTGACTTCCATTTCCTGAAATGCTATAAATTAGATAACCTGAAGATATTTCCACTAAAGATCACCCAGACATCGTCTATAAAACATAACCATTATTGTTTTAATTGCATAGCTGAGCTTATTAGAAAATATAAGAAATTCCTAGGGTCCTACAGTAGAACAACTGAATACCAGATGGAACCTTGAGTTGTGAATGTAAACAGAATTCTAAGAGGGTAAGTTGAAGTCAGTGTATTTTGTGGGGGGCAGAAGGGAGGAGTGGGGAGAGGGTTGTCTGGACTTGGTAGACAAGGAATTTGTGTTTTGATGCCCAACTGGTACATGAGATGAAACATGGATGATGGAATGCAAAGATCTGTTTCTGTGTGTCATTTGTCTGTCTACCTAGCTACCTGCCTACCTATCTATCACATGTGCATTCTAGAAAGAAAGATACAGAAAATGGAGAACAGGCAACTTTCAATGAAATAACATGTGGCTAATTTCCAGAAATTATGAAAGACATAAATCCTTAGATTCAGAAATCTCAACAAGTTCCAGGAAGGATAACAAATCCACTGCTGGATACCTGTGAATTAAAACTGTAGAGCCAAAAAAGAAAATATTTTAAATGCAAACAGAGAAAAAAAGACATATTATTTTCAAAGAAAAAAAAAATTAGAAAACTTCATAAAAATACCTTCAAAATTATTAGAGAAAATAACTGCCAGTTTAGAATCCTATGCCCAGAAATAATCATTCAAATGTGAGGGTAAAATAAAGACACTTTTAGACAAATTTAATTAGCCATTAACAAAGTTTCAGCAAAAGAATTCCCTTAGAAAAGAAGATAATTTAATCCAGTAGGAAGTCTCCAAAAATAAGAAGGAATAGTGAACAAAGAAATTAATGCTCCTTATTGAATAGGTTGGTTTTTCACAATGGTTGGAAAATTCACCTATTTAATAAGGAATACTAAAAAAATGTTGACCAAGAAGTGGGTCACAAAGGAAAGCAAATTGTTATCAAACAAATCATTTTCTTTGACAATGATGCATTTGAATTACTTAGAAGTCAGTAATAGGAGATAATTATCCCCCCCCCGCCCCGCCACATGTACACACGCATTTGGAGAGCCAAAACCAAACCAAATCAAACAAACAAAACACTCTTTTAAATCGTACGTGGGTCAAAGGAGAAATTACATTAATAATTGGAAATTATTTGGAATTGAACCATGATGAAAATGCAACATATCAAAGTTATGAGATGCAGCTAAACTGCTTCTTATAGAGAAATTTGTAGCTTTAAATTATTATACCAGAAAAAGAGACAAAAAACATGGAAAATTAATGAGCTAACACAGGAAAGTAGTGAAAGAACAACAGAATTGTGTTAACAGAAAACTATAAAGCCAATATTTATTCCATTTCTGGCTAGAACTTAAAATGCAAACTCAAAAGCAGTTTAATTAAAAAAAAAAGTAAAATGAGGGGCTGTTGATAGAGATGTTTTGAGAAGATAAACACTCATCTAGACATTACAACTTGATATATAAAGTTTAAGTTTTAATTTTTCATTTTAGAAATAAAGCAAATGAGAGTCTAACAGATTAACTTTAAACACATTTCAAAATTTGTTTGCCTTGAGAGAAGAAACCTAGAGAGAGTAGAGAGAAAAAAATAATAAAGATAAGAGTAGAAATACATTAGAGAGGATCAACAGAATCAAAAGCTAACTCTTTGGAAAGATTAATAGACTAGAAAGAAATCTGTTCGTATCAACCAAGGGGAAAAAAACCCAATAAAACAATGAGAGACATGAAAAATGGCACTTAACTACAAATAAAACATGTTTTAAATCAGAGAGCCCTAAGAACAATTTTATAACATTAGATTTTTTTAAAAATCAGACAGTATGGATAATTTTCCTAGAAAGACATACTTACTAAAACTGACTCATGAAGATGTAGAAAACTGAACAGATCTATAATGATCAACAAATTGGATTGGTAGTTTAAAACCTATTCACCAAAAACAAGGTCAGCATCATATGTTTTAGAAGTAAATTCTACCCCTTTAAAGTGATGGAAAATCTCAATCTTTTACAAACTACTCCAGAGACCAGCAAAAGATGGAAAGTTCTTCAACCCATTGAATGTGGCTGGTGTAAGACCAGTAATAAAATAGACAAGGACAATAAAAGAATGGAAAGATTTAGACCAATCTCACTTATTAATGTAATTGGAAAAAATCTGAAATAGTGTAGTGACAGTGTATTTCCAAACGGAGGCTAAACAAATAATATATCATTATCATTTGGGTTTGTCCCAGATTTCAAGGGTTGCTAAATATTAGATAACTCTGTTAAAGGAAATTTCCACATTAAGAAATTAAAAGTGTAAAATCACATGATTTTATTAATAGGCATAGAAAATATATTTGATAAAAACCCAAAACATTTTGACAAACGAGAAAAGGGGGGAATATTCTTAATCTGATAAGGGGTAAAATCTATCAATCACTACAATAAATATCATACTCAGTGGTGAAATATTAGACACATTCCATTTAAAGTTAGGAATGAGGCAAGGATGTCTACTATTATACCTTCCATTCAGTATTGTGCTAGATGCCCTAGCCTATACAGTAAGATAAAAAAAAGATATAGGGCTTCCCTGGTGGTGCAGTGGTTGAGGGTCCGCCTGCCGATGCAGGGGACACGGGTTTGTGCCCCGGTCCGGGAAGATCCCACATGCCGCGGAGCGGCTGGGCCCATGAGCCATGGCTGCTGAGCCTGCGCGTCTGGAGCCTGTGCTCTGCAACGGGAGAGGCCACAATAGTGAGAGGCCCGCGTACCGCAAAAAAAAAAAAAAAAAAAAAAAATGTATGGAGGAAGATATGGATTAATCAATAAGGGATGCTGAAACTATTGATTATCCTTGTGGATAAAAATAACACCTTTGCTTATTATCATATTAAAATCTCAGCTCCAGGTTTATTAAAAATCTAAATGGGGAAAATCAACACTTAAAAATTTTTAAATAAAATATAACATTCTATTGAGGAGACTTTCTTTAAAAAGGACACAAAAACTGCACACCAAAATTGAAAAGCTGATAGATTTGACAATAATAAACTTAAAATTTCTCTAAAACAAAGATATATTGTAGGTTGGGGAAAGATATTTGCAACACATACAACGAACAAGGGTTAGCATCCAGAATACAAAGAACTTTACAAAATTATGAGAAAAATACAAACAACCCAGTAGAAAGATAGGCAAAAGATATGAACAGGCAGTTCATGTAAGAGAAAATGCAAATGACCAATAAAAATATGCAAAGATACTCAACTTCACTGGTAATCAAGAAAATGCAAATTTAAGCAATAACTAGGTACCTTTAAACACCATCATATTGGCAAACATTAAAAGGAAAACCTCACAATAACAGTGCTGGTGAGGCAGTGGAATAATAGGACATTTTCTACACTCTTGACGGAAGGGTAATCTTCTACAAGTACTTTCAGTAGCCATTTGGCAAAATGTATTAAAGTCAAAGAAACAAATGCCTTTGAATCCAGTTATTCTATGTCTCCTGGCCACATGTGCACCTGGAGACGGGTAAAAGATTAACCACTGCAACATCATTTGTAATCATAGAAAACTGGAGACAAATGCTCATAAACAAGGGGATGAATAAATATTAATAAACTATGATATATTGACACAATGCCAAATTATAAAGCAGTGAAAAGGAACAGATTGACTGGAGCTACATACAACAATCTGGATAAATTCCCAAAGCATAATGTTGAGAAAAAACAAAACAAAACTCAATTATATGCACAATATGTACAGTATGATATGATTTTCATAGAGGTTAACAACATACAAAATAAAACGGTGTATTGTTTTGTATGAATCATGTTTTTTCATTCCATATTTTTGATGTTTTGACATCTTGGGGTTTGCTGACTGGAGGGACTACTCCTAGGGCTAACTCCTAGAGATAGCAAACAACTGGCCTGAGAGTGTGCCTTTCTTATGTAAACCAACTAATCCATCCCCCAAGCACCTCCTTTAAGGGGCCCTTACACTCTGGGCCACCATTCCTCTGTCCTAATCACCCCAGGGAAGCTCCTACACCACAGAGTCCACTGAAATTATTTAGACTAGCCAATCCTAAACCTGTTTACCCTGTTTCACCCATTTTTTTCTCCTTGGAAGCCACAATAAAATGTTTTCCCCCAGCTCCCTCTGCCTCGTGACCAACCCTGGTGCTTCCCCATGTGCCCCCTTCTCCTGGGAGCTGTGAGAATAACAAACTATCTTTTCAAAGGTAGTTTCCTCCTAATCTTTTGGCCTCACCATACTCAAATAGTAATAAGACCTATATTGCAAAACATGTTTAGAGATGCATACATATCTACCAAAAGGAAAATTCTGAGAATCGCAACACCAGAATCAGCATAGTGCTTACCTCTGTGACAAGAAGAAAAGGAGTGAAACACAAATATATCTAAAATGTTTTGTATTTTTTAAAAAGATCTAAACCATTTTGACCGAACGTTAAGATTTGGCAAAGCTGAGCGGTGCTTTATGAGTGTTTATGATACCATTCTCTACGCTTCATACTTGAAATATTTCATAATTAGTTTTTCAAGATTGAAATTCTCACCAGGCCATATCCCTAGCATCATTTATTTATCTGTTTGTTTTTAAACAGGGAGAGCTATTTAAAAGTATCATCATACTCTTCATGTCAGATGGCAACTTTACTTCACTCTATTAAGGGGGCATGAAGTGCCTGAATGATTTCTATAAAGATGCACAATTCATCAAGATGGCTCTGAAAAGAAAATTTTCTTCACTATACTGCAAGTTACTTAATGTCTCTTCCATGATAAATGGGGTGGGTGGGGTTTATTTTTTTCTTTCCTGAAATGGAGAAGCTTTAGGATTCCCTTGAACTCTGTCTCTGTTAGAAGCAATCCATATCTTGGGCAGTCCATTCACCCTTGGCCAAATTTAATTCCTCTTTGTGGATTAAAGGAGAATAGTTTAAAAGATCCCATAAAAAGCTTTCTGGCAGCCTGGAAAACAGCCAATATTCTTTTTGAGGAAGCTGCCTTTTTATGATGGCCCAAGTTTAAATGACACTGGGCTCTGTGTTCTTTGAATTTCACACAAGTTTAAAAAATTAAAGTGAGAACAGCTTGGCCTAGGATATACAAAAAGAAATTGATCATCATCCTGACCTCAAAATGCCAAGAGTTTTTGTGCTTCACACTCTTTAGGTCAAACTGCTACCCTAATTAACTTTCTGGGAATGTGTCCAGGAAAACTATCCAAGGGGGTGGATTGAACTAAATGAGGAAATCATCCAGAAAAAAAGAGAGTTTAAATAACTTGATTTGGCTCTTTACCATGACCCAGGAGATAACTACCCCACTGTCAAAATCATTTAGGCACCTAATTGGTTGTATTTCTCATGTTGTTACACATGAGTCTTGAAGCCAGTGGGGCAGCCAATAGTAGGAAGGAAGAGGTGGGGAGGTAGGAAGAGGTGGCTTCCTTATATAACTGGACTTTAAGGTTTTTTTAAAGAAAAAAACCTTCACATTTTGGCATAAGTCTTAACTGCCTAGATGTGCGGTGCTTTGTAATGTGTAACGTGAGGTGCCCTATAAAACACAGAGAAATTGGTTCAACTAGCATTAGCCCTTCATCCACCTTCCGGCTGTGTGTGAAAATGCCAACGATTCACTGGGGGTTGCAAAGCCTCCCATGGGGTTTCTTGGGATAGAGGTGTCAGTGTTCTTTGTATCCTTCTTCCATGGTGTGGAGGAGACTCTTGTCCTTAACCTTAAACCAAATGTGAGAGGTATTAGGAGAACTAATTAAAGGGGTTGTCACTCATTTCCTGCACATCTGGAAGACATAGAGCCTGGCTTATGACTAAAGTCTGACCTCTAAAGGTGAGAAGTGGCCAGCTGCTTTGGGAGAGGGCTGCAGTTCCACAGACAAAGGTGTGGGTTTCCCAGAAGCCAGACCTATACCCAGCTGAAGGGAGCTGGATTCTCATCCTCAAAAAACTGGACTTGCCTGCATAGTGACCAGACCCCAGAAGAAAACCTGTCTGGAGCTTCTACTCCCGGAAGCCAGTGAGAGGAAGGAACTGCTCTCCCAGAACCACAGATGGAGGTCCTAAGAATTAGCCTTTGAATATCTGCCACACCCAGAGGGGTCCAAAGCCAGGTGGCCACTGTGCCATCAGTGTTGGATCCAGTTCCTTTCCCTCCAGTCTCTCTACCTCCTAGGCCCAAGCCAGGCAAGGCCAGAAACAACAGCAAGTTGGGGAGGAATTAATAAGGAAGAGAGAAGAAGCCCCCCCTTCCTCATCAGTTACAGGTTTCTGAGTCTGAAGTGGGCCCAAGCAGTGGAATAGGGAGGTCTTAAATAGGATGAAAAAGTGGACCTTTAATAATAGTCAACACTAGACTTTCATGACATTCATGAGACTGGAACAGCTATGGCACCTGCCCCGAATTTCATCTGGGATGGGGGAAAATGAGTCAGCAGAGTAGGGTTTGCCTGGCAGTGGTAGTAAAGAAGAGAACTACTTCTGGTTGTACCCTGTTGAATCCATCTTGGTCAATATGTTATGATTTCTGAGCTGGTGAAAACCTTCCCCAAGTCTTCCTCTGTAGAACTTTATCTGTGAGAGAAAAAGTATTATGAACTTAAATGGGAGAAGGAATGGAAAGCATTCTTATTTCCTCCCCTGTTATTTAGCTCTTATTCCCTGGGCTGTCAATGAGCAGTTTAGGACAAAGAGGGTAATTTGGCTTTTCCTTTTGGTGCAGTTTGACATAGAAGAAACATTTGCAAGTCAGAGCCCCAGCCATGGGGATTTTCTACATACTAGCAGAATGGCTGGCTAAAGGAAGGAAATGATTGCCCAGATGTTCAGTTTCCATTGACCTTCTATTCAGTTAAAGTTCCAGATAATCTGTCTCATGTAGACACTGCCACATGCCATTGTGTGGACTCAAGATACCATGATGTTTTCTTTAAGAGAGAAAGTTTATGGTTGTAGGATAGAAACTCATGAGGCGGGCGCCACTCCAAACCCAGCTCCCATGACACCTCGCTGTCCCCTGAGTCTCCAAGATTTCCCCTCACCAACCTTCCTGGAGTGGAGATTCTTCAATTTTATCATCTTCCAGTGAACAGGGATTTCTAATAGCTCTTTTGAATCTGCTTTCCTTTTTATTCCACTTATGTCCCCTTATCTCAACATCTGTGCTGGGCTGATAAAGGGGATGTTGGCTCCCCTGCTAACTGTATATCACTGCTGACTTTATCTCCTCCTTTGTAACCTTTACATCAAGGTGGTGGAGACTTTTTTTTTCCTGTCTCCCTCCTCCCTTGTTTGCACCGAGTGGCCCTGGAATTATTCTCTACACCACGTTTTATCACCTGTTCACTTTCATTTTATCAGCTGTGCACTTTCGTCGTCTTACCTGAATCTGATGCCTGATTTGTAACTCATTTATATGAAAGCTCGGGATGAAGAAGCAGCATGGTGAAGGGAAAAGACCACTAGGGTAAAAAATTAGAAATCTGGGTTCCATTCTGGCTCTGCTACAAAGTATGCAAATAACTGAGAAAAGTCAGGTCCAATCTGTAAAGTGAGGGGGATGGGCCCGATGATCTCTAAAGCCCTAGAAGATAGATTTTACACTGTGGTTATGTAGTGGAATCCTCCTCAAATGCTCTCCCATTTCAGTCACATTCTGTTGAAAGCAAAAGAAATAATTTTACATTAAGTGCTCAACACAGAATGAAGCCCATCATAGGGGATTACTGAATGATGGCTAGCCCTCCTTTTTCTCTAGTCAAGGTTAAAATCACTTGAGCCTGCCCTTTCCTTCCCGTCCCTCTGCCACCACTCAGGCCAGACCCTCATCCCCTCATGTCTGCAGCCTTGGCTGTGACCTACTAACAGGATTTCCTCCTCTGGTCTCTACTGTCTAGTCTGTCTCATCTAAGACCAGAGTGTTCCTTCTAACACTGCTTGCCTCAACACTCTCCTACTCAAAAGCAAGACAAAACAAAAGAAAAAAAGCCAACAAAGATTAAAGACACATAAAGCCCCTTCAATTGCTTGCCAGTACCTCTAGGAAAATTAACTCATTTGTCATCCATTTGAGGCATTCCACAGTCTGCCTCCTCTCCTTTTCAGGGAAATGTTCTACTACTTCCTACATAGAAACTTTAGCCAGGGCCTCACCATTAATACATGGCTTGTGTTGTATATGTACTAAAATTCCATGGGTGTATGTCCAGTCTCCCTAAGTATATGGAATGGTCTCATAGAGCAGGAACCATGCCACTTGTCTGTATTCCAAAGGGCCTCATCTCATCAGTGCTTTGTGTATTTCAAATATTAATGCATATTAGTAGATGGGGGATAATGTATATAATGGCAATAGCTCTAAGTTTTAGGCATATGAGCATCTCATACTCTAAATCACAGAAGATTTTGCCCTTCCAAGTTATTCCAACCACACCAATCAGTTTTGTTCAAAACAATACTTAGAACATACATGAATGATGAAAAAGGAATCTAGCTTTCTAGGAATTTAATACAGACTTGGTGAAGAATATAGAAAGGGTTTCTTAGGATATGGGAGAGCAGTTGGTAGAAAGTAAAAACTGTGAACTATTGGCCCATGAATTGAATCCAGCTCCAGACATGTTTTGTTCAGCCCACACAGTATTTTAAAGAAATTTGAATTGGTTGCCAGCACTTCAAATTGTGAAAGTTCATCTAAAATTGCAGATTTGTGGCCTCTCTTGAAGACTTAGAATATCTAGCAACACTGGGCTACATTCCCACATAACTGCAACTGGCTACAGTTGAGTGATGGCCGACACAGCATAAGCTACCGGTTGGTCAGATTCCTTGTTGGCTTGTTTTTCTGTTTCGTGCCCTACGACTTTGTGTTTGGGATTTCTGGTACTTGACAAGCTAGTCTGAATGGGTTTGAACCTTTTAGAACCCAGTGGTTCTCAACCTTGGGTGCGTATGAGAATCACTTGGGGCTGTTTTTGTTGCTGCTGTTTTCCGCATACTTATAAATGCCTGAGCCCCACCTGTGGGTGGGTGGTGCAGTCAGGAATCCTTATTTTAAAAGCTCCCTGGGGCTTCCCTGGTGGCGCAGTGGTTGAAAGTCCGCCTGCCGATGCAGGGGACACGGGTTCGTGCCCCAGCCCAGGAAGATCCCACATGCCGCGGAGCGGCTGGGCCCATGAGCCACGGCTGCTGAGCCTGCGCGTCCGGAGCCTGTGCTCCACAACAGGAGAGGCCACAACAGTGAGAGGCCCGGGTACCGCAAAAAAAAAAAAAAAAAAAAAAAAAAAGCTCCCTAGGTGATTCTCATGCACTGTGAAGATTAGGAACACCTGCTTTGGAGAGACAGCACAAAGAACCAGCAGCAAGCTGCCTTGATCAGTAGTTAGGGAGTTGGCATGATGGGGAAGGTGTTTACAAAGCTGCTCCTATCCCAAATCTAACTCCCCTCAGTACATGGTTGAGGGGTAATCTAAGCAGTTCCTTATAATCTAGGAGCAGTAGGAAAGCCTAAATTAGACATCACCATGATTCACTGGAATAACAGCACATACATAGGACATGTGCACATTCCCTTGGAGACCTCCTTCAGTCAGTGGAGCTTAAGTTTTTGCCTGGGGCTGGATCAGGGTGGAGAGGACTTGAGCTCAGAGGGTGTATAGTGCTATGAATAAGAGTCATGTATTTCACAGTAAAGAAGGAGGAGGGCATTGAATGGAAGTGAGAGAGCAAGCCAGAGCGGGGAGTCCAAGGGACAGGACCAGAGGCAGATATTGAGAGTCAGAGAAAGTCCATTTGTTCTTTTGACAAATATTTATTGTGTTCCTACTTATATGTCTGACACTGTTCTAGGCCCTGATGACATAGTGGTAACAAAGTGTCTTCTCTAATGAGTTTATATTCTAGCCAGAAAAGTAAGGAACGAGAAATAATTTGAGAAAAAAAGTAGGTACAGTCATGGGGCAATTACTTGGAATGAAAGGAAGGGCAGTCATGTATAAATTAACAGGTATAAAGAAGAAACAGTTCTTTAAAACTTACATCCTATGGATGGATGGAGAGAGAGAGAGAGAGAGAAGAGAGGCAGGGAAGGAGGGGGTGAGAGAGAGAGAGTGAATGAGCTACCATATACAGTTATTCATTTACAGATTATTTGTTGATCAACTACTAATGACACACATTATCTAAAGTTCTAGGAAAAGCAATGGTGAGCAAGATACATTTCTTGCCCTACCAATTTTAATTCTATTGTGATATACATATATATATATATAATCTAATAATTATAGTGCAGAGTGTATGGTGATGATGACAATGGTCATTTTTAGTGCTTGCTGTGTCAGGCACTATGCTAAATATTTCATTTGCATGACTTCCCTGGTGATGCAGTGGTTAAGCATCCACCTGCCAATGCAGGGGACACGGGTTCAAACCCTGGTGTGGGAAGATCCCACATGCTGCGGAGCAACTAAGCCTGTGTGCCACAACTACTGAGCCTGCGCTCTAGAGCCTGCGAACCACAACTACTGAGCCTATGTGACATAACTACTGAAGCCCGTGTGCCTAGAGCCTGTGCTCTGCAACAGTAGAAGCCACTGCAATGAGAAGCCCGCGCACCGCAATCAAGAGTAGCCCCTGCTCGCCGCAACTAGACAAAGCCTGCGTGCAGCAAGGAAGACCCAACACAGCCAAAAATAATAAATAAATAAATAAATAAATAAGTGGATTAGTCCACAGCATGGAATATTTCATTTGCATTATCTAATATAATCCTCAAAACCACCTTATGAATTAAGTAACTATACTTGTATCTATTTATAGATGAGAACATTGAGTTAAGAGTGGTGTAGTAAGTTGATCAAGGACACAGTGGCAGATCTGATTTTCAAAGTCAAGTCTGGCCCCCAAAGCCCATGCTCACATATGTATATGTGAATTCATATATACATGAGAGGGATAAGAGATTGGGACCAGGGCTGGTTAGATTTTAATGGGGGCAAGTGGGATGAATGAGAACAAAGCAGATCTGGAGCTTAGATGTTTTTTTAAAAAGCAGTACCAGGTAAATTAATTCAAAGGGGGGACCGCAGTCATTTGAGATTGTGCTGGGAATTTGGGAAAACACAAAGATGGCTCAAGAAGGTGAAAGGAGAGATCTTATTAGAAATTCCTCTGAAGGCCAGTCTTATTAAATTAATTCAGAATTGGGTTTTTGTTACTCTAGATTCTGGGTCTTGGTCTGGATAGAATTCAGGGCTGCCCTTACTCTGTTGGAGTGAATAAACAGAATTCCACTTTAATGACTCACCAGGGTCTCAGCATCTGATAAAATGACAAATATATTATGCCTCTAAAGCCGTTCTTTCAGTCCCCTTGGTTAATGTCAACCTGGTTTAACTGTGATTTTTATTGACAACATTTAGCTCAAGAGGAAATAATGAAAGGCGACTGGCACATAAAGGTCAGTTTGGGGCAACTTCTGCTCAGATATAGGAGGATTAACTAGGGGTAAACTTCCTTCTGGAATCTATGGGCTCTGCCTGACTGTGACAATCACTGAGAATGAAACCACAAGAACAGCACCAAAAAAAGTCATCACAGCTCCATGAACCAAAGATAAATTTAAGTCTTTCATAATGCACTTAAAACTAATTTCCGTTTTCTATTTGGGAGTTTCACACATTTAATCAGAAAGCATATGCGTTGAATAATTATATTTTACTGACTCTGTAAAATGCAAATGTCGAATGTTCAAATGAACTCTGTTAGAGACAAGAGCAAATGAATGAAACTATTTAAAATAGATTCAAAGAAAAGCGAACAAGACATTGCTCAGAATGCAACCCTGGATCCAAAATCACTCCTCAGATAATAAAAATGTTATTTATTACAGGATTTTGAAGAATGCCTTATTTAATCTTTAAGGTAATAATATGATATCTATACCTAATCCTTAAGACCAACATGTATATTGACAGAAAAAGATTCCCTGAAAAATTTAATTTCCTCTGTGAGGATAAGAAGAAGGCATTACTGACATTGTTTCTTTTGAATATGGACCAGAGATTTTACTGGAAATCAAGATAAATACCTCTGCTTTGCATCAGAAGAACATTAAATATTAAGCACACATGATGCTTCTCTAGATACTAACTGCTAGCCCAGAGCAGATCCTGAATAAATAGTTCCTACATTGTAATAGAGGCAAAGCATTATTTGTCTATACTACTTAACTGGTAGAAATAAAGAGCAATGGCCAGTAGAAAAGCAAGGACTCTATACTTCATTAAAAATATTACAATCTATAAATGATAATTTCTAGATTAACTGTGTGTGACAAAGTAACAGCTTTGCAACAATGATGTAATAGTATTGGCACCTTGCATTTAACAAAGAGGGTCATGTCTCCAATTTTTTGAGCATGGGATGTATTTCATTTTACTCTAGGAATGAAATCTCTATCTTGGCTTTTGACATTTCCTATTTTGAAAACACCCATTGATCTAAGAAATAAATATTCCTGTTAAACGAGGCCTTTGTACTAATTGAAGACTAAAACATGGTGGTGAAGAGCTGGGTCATTGCTGGTGGGATGCACTCTCCACCAGACTTTTCTAATTCTAAGCTGTGCAAAGCACATGGATCCTAGCTTGTGGGGACACTGACCACTGGCAGGGGGCTTAGCCTTGGCTGAGAGGAATAAAAAATGGGGGAAGTGAACTAACATTTGGTGAAGACTTGCTATGTGCAGCCATTGTTCAAGGCTGTTTGCCACATGCTCTTACTTTTTAGTTCTCACTGCAGCGTAACAAAGTAAATTCATTTTTTTCAAACCAACATACAGTTTGAGTGTATGTGTACAATTCTAAGAGTTTTAACACACGAGTAGATTCATATAACCCTCACCACCACAAGCAGGATACAGAACAGTTCTATCCCGTCTCCACAAAACTCACTGTGCTGCCCCTTTAAAGTCACACTGATTCCCACCCCTCCCCTCCCCTCCCCTCCCCCACAAGTCTTAAGCCCTGGTAACCACTGATCTGTGTTCTGTTGCTATATTTTTGCCTTTCTCAAATATATAAATGGTACGACCCACTATATTACCTTTTGAGACTGGCTTTTTTCCATCAGTACTCGTCAGTTAAGTTTGTCTTGTATATCAATAGTTTGTTTCTTTTTGTTGCTGAATAGTATTTCATTGTATGTATATACTACAATTTGTTTACTTATTCACTTGTTGAAGGACATTTGGGTTGTCTCCATTTTTGAGCGATTGGGACTAGAGCTACTATAAACACTGATGTGCAGGGTTTTGTATGAATATACATTTTCACTTTTCTAGGATAAATACCTAAGAGTGAAATTACTGGGTTATATGGTAAATGTAAATTTAACTGTATAAGAAACTGCCAAGTTATTTTGCAGAACAGCTTTACCATTTTGCAGTCTCACTAGTTATATGTGACAGTTCCAGGTGCGCTGCATTCTTGTCAGCATTTGGTAGTATCAGTTTTGTTTTGTTTTAATTTTAGCTGTTCTATTTGCTGTGCAGTTTTATCACATTGAGATTTTGATTACTTCCTTAATGGCCACTGAGGTTGAGCATCTCTTTATGTGCATCTCTTTGTCTCTTTATATCTTCTTTGGTGACGTGTCTGTTCATATCTTTACCCTGAATTTTTTGTTGTTGTTTCCTTTCTGCTGAGTTCTAAGGGTTTTCCTTTTTTAGAACATAATCTGGATACATGCTCCTTCTTAGATATGTGATTTACAAATATTTTCTCCCACTCTGTAGTTTGTCTTTCATTCTCCTGATAGTATGTTACACAGAGCAAAAGTTTTTAATTTTGATAAAGTCCAGTTTATCAGTTGTTTCTTTTATGGGTAGTGCTTTTAATGTTATATCTAAAAACTCTTTGCCTAACTCCAGGTCATAGAGATTTTCTCCAATGTGTTCTAAGAATTTTATAGTTTTATAATTTATATTTAGATTTATGATCCATTTTGGGTTTGGGGTTAATTTTTGTTTAAGGGGTGAGGTTTAGGTCAAGCTTCTTTTTTTGCATATGTTCCAATACTGTTTGTTTAAAAAGACTATCCTTTTGCCATTGAATCACTTTTGCACTTAAATCAATCAGCCATAGTTTTGTGGGTTTATTATTGGACTCTCTATTCTGTTACATTGATCTGCATCTATCCCTTTGCCAATGCCATATTTTCTTGATTACTGTAGTTTTATAGTAAGTCTTGAAATTTCATAATGTGAATTCTCTTTATTCTTTTTTAGAATTGTTTTGGCTATTTTAATTCCTTTGCCTTTCCATATAAATTTTAAAATCAACTAATCTGTATTTATAAAATACCTGCTGGGATTTTGAATGAAATTGTGTTAACCTACAGATCAGTTTGGGGAGAATTGACATCTTAACTATATTACTTTTTCCAATTATGAACACAACAGAGTATACCTCTTTTATTTAGGTCTTCTTTGGTTTCTTTAATCAGCATTTTATAACTATCAGGATACATACAGATCCTTTATTTTATAGGGTTTATAACTAAGAATTTCATTTTTTTTTGATTGTCAATGGTATTGGATTTTATTTTTGTTTTCTAATTGTTGTTCATTGTGAATTTAAACATAAAATGATTTTTACTTGTTGCATCCTGCAGCTTTCCTAAATTCACTTATTAGTTCTGGGACCATTTTTTTTAGATTGCATGGACTTTCTATATAGACAATCATATCATCTATTAATAGAAACAATTTTATTTCTTATTTTCCAATCTGAATGCCTTTTATTTATCTTTCTTGCCATATTGTACTGTGCAGGTTTCCAGTACTATGTTAAAGGGAAGTGGTGAGAGTGGACATTCTTGCTTTATTCCTGATCTCAGTGGACATTCTTGCCTTTCACCTCTCATGATTAAGTATGATATTAGTGGTAGCTATTTTTCTTGATGCTCTTTATCAAGTAGGAAGTTACCTTCTATTCCAGGTTTGCTGAGTGTTTTACCATGAGTGGATATTGAATTATTTTCAAATGCTTTTTCTACATTAATTTATATAATCTTGTTGTTTTTGTTCTTTAGTCTTTTCAGTCTGTAGGTTGCATTGTTTGATTTTCAAATATTAAAAGTCTTGCATTCTCGGGATAAACCCTACTTGGTCATTGTGTGTAATTCTTATTATATGTTGCTGGTTTTGATTTGCTTATATGTTGTTGAAGATTTATCATCTGTGTTCATGGGGGGTATTAGTCCTTAGTTTTCTTCTGTTGCACTATCTCTGTCTAGTTTTGATATCAGAGTAATGCTGGCCTCATAAAATGAGTTTGGAAATGTCAATTAGATCCACTTGGCTGATGATGGTGTTCATTCTTCTAGATCCTTTTTGATGTTATACCTACTTGTTCTTTTCATTACTGAGAAAGGAATGTTAAAGCCTCCAAATATAGCTGTAGATTTGTCCATTTCTCATTTCAGTTGTATCAATTTTTGCTTCATATATTTTGAAGCAATGTTGTTAGGTGCATACACATTTAAAATTATTAAGTCTTCTTGACCCTTTTGTCATTATGTAATGTGCCTTTTTATTCTTAGTAGTTTTCTTTGCTCTGAAGTCTACTATTTCTTTGCTCTGATGTTTGATATTAATGTAGCCACTCCTACTTTTTTTTGATCAGTGTTTGCATGATATATCTTTATTCATCCTTTATTTTCAGCCTTCCTATAATGTTATATTTAAAGTAGATTTAGTTTAGTGTATAGTTTAATGTCTTTATTTTAATTGGGGTGCTTCAGTTATTTACACATAAGGTAAATTATTAATATGTTTAGACTTAGGTCTATCATTTTCTAATTTGTTTGTTTCTTCTACTTTTTTACTGTTACCCCTTTCCTTCCTTCTTTTGGATTATTTCATTTTTTTTCAAATTTTATTTGACCATACTTCTTTATATAAATTATTAAGTGGTTGCTCTAGGGATTAAAATATTCACACTTAAAATTTCAGAATCCACTTAGAATTTATATTTTATGATTTCAAGATGAATGTAGAAACCTTACCATCATATAGTCCTTTTAACCTTCTTTCATGTTGTACTTGTCATATGCATTTCATCTACATATATTGAAAAACCTATCGGATAAAGTTATAATTTTTTCTTTTTAGTTTGTTATATTTATCTACATATTTCAGATATTTTATTATTTATATATGTCTATATTATATATATTATTTAATATATACTATTAACTGTTAATGTTCTAAGTTTACTTTTGGAATAATTTTCCTTCAAACCGAAGAACTTTCTTCAGAATTTCTTTTAGGGCAGTTTTGCTAGCAACAAGTTCTCTTGGATTTCTTTCTTTTGATAATGTTTTATTTTATCTCTATTCTTTAAGGCTATTTTCATAGGACATGGAATTCTGGGTTTTTCTTTTAGAACTTTAAAATGTTGTTCCATGAATGAAAAGAAAAACACAACATACTAAAACTTATGGGATACCAACAAATTAGATAACCTAGGTTAAATGGACAAGTTCCTAGGAAGACACAAACTGCCAAAACCTACTAAAGAATAAACAGAAAATCTGAATAGATATAATAAATCAAGACTCTGAATTAGTAAGCAAAAAAACTTTTCACAGAGAAAAGCCTAGGACAAGATGTCTTCAGTGGTGAACTCTGTCAATTGTTTAAAGTAGAATTAACCCCTTTTTCACAAAATTCAAAAATTCAAATCCTTCACAAAATTTTCTAAAATATAGAAGATGAATGAGTGGTTTCTAACTTATTCCATGAGACAAGTATTACTGTAATACCAAAATCAAAGACATCACAAGAAAATAAAATTACATACCAATAACCCTTATGAATACAGATGCAAAAATCCTCAACAAAATATAAGCAAACCAAATCCAATAACGTATAAAAAAGATTGTACACCATGATCAAGTGGAATTTATGCCAGGAATACATGGTTGGTTTAACATGCCAAAATCAATATGTTACATTATAATAATAGGATAGAGGACAAAAATGATATTATCACTCCAAGAGGTGCAGAAAAAGCATTTGACAAAATCCAGCACTGAACAAACTAGGAACAAATGCACACTTCCTCAAGCTGATAAAAGGCATCTATGAATACCTCACAGCTAACAACTTACTTAATGGTGTAAGACTGAAAACTTATCACCAAGATCAGGAACAAGACAAAGATGTCCACTCACAATTTCAGTTTAATAATACTGTAGGTTCTATCCAGAACAATTGAGTAAGAAAAATAAATAAAAGGCCTCCGGTTGAAAAAGAAGTAAAACTATTTCTTTTCACAGATGACATGATCTGTGAAAAGAGATAGTTATAATACAGAAAATTCATTATCATAGTTTAGTTGTGATACAGAAAATTCTGAGGAATCCACAAAAAATATTAGAGCTGATAAGTTCATCAAGGTTGCAGAAAAATCAATTGTATTTTTATACAGTTGCAATAAACAATTCAAAAACAGAAGGAAGAAAACAATTCCGTTTACAATAGCATGAAAAACAATAAAATACTTAGAAATAAACTTAATAAAAACAGTGTTAAATTTCTACTCTGAAAACTACAAAATATTGTTGAAAGAAATTAAAGAAGACCTAAATAAATGGAAAGACATCCTGTTTTATGGAATGGAAGACTGAATTACTATTGATATGAAAATACTCTCCAAATTAATCTACAGATTCAAAGCTATACCTATCTAAATCTCAGCTGTCTTTTTTTTTTTTAAACAGAAGTTAACAAGCTGATTCTAGAATCCATATGATAATGCAAGGGACTCAGAATAGCCAAAATAATCATGAAAAAGAACAAAGTTGGAGGACTTACACTTTCTGATTTAAAAAGTAACTACAACATTACAGTAAGCAAGTTCATGTGGTACTGGCAAAAGGATAAAAATATAGATTAATGAAATAGAACTGAGAGGCCAGAAGCCCACAGATTTTTGGGCAATTGATTTTTTTTTTTTTTTTTTTGCGATATGCAGGCCTCTGACTGTTGTGGCCTCTCCCATTGCGGAGCACAGGCTCCGGACGCACAGGCTCAGTGGCCATGGCACACGGGCCCAGCCGTCCCGTGGCATGTGGGATCTTCCCAGACCGGGGCACGAACCCGTGTCCCCTGCATCGGCAGGCGGACTCTCAACCACTGTGCCACCAGGGAAGCCCTGGGCAATTGATTTTTGACAAGGCATTTTAATGGGAGGAAGAACAGTCTTTTCAATGAATGGCATTGACACAACTGAATAGCCACATGCAAAAGAAGGGAACTGAACCACTACTGCACACCATATACAAAAGAAACTCAAAATGGATCAAAGATCTAAATGTAAGAGTGGAAACTTTAAAAGTCTCAGAAGTAAATCCCTGTGTCCTTAGATTAGTTCTTTCCTTATTAAATATGATACCAAAAGCAAAAGTGACAAAAGAAAAATAAAGTTGTAATTCATCAAAAATAAAAATGTTTGTGCTTTAAAGGACACTGTCAAGAAAGTGAAGAGTTATCCCACAGATAGGGAAAAAATATTTGTACATCATATATATGATAAGGCTCTTGTATCCAGAATATATATATATATATATATATATATATAATTCAACAATAAGACAAATAATCCAATTTAAAAATAGGCAGGGGATTTGAATAGTAATTTCTTCAATAAAGATATACAAATGGCCAATAAGTGTGTGAAAAGGTACTCTACATCTTTAGTCATTAGGGAAATGCAAATTGAAGCCACATTGAGATGCCACTTCACATCCACTATATCACTGTAATAAAAAAGATGGAAAATAACAAGTGTTGATGAGGATGAGGAGACATTAGAATATTCTTACATTGCTAGTGCAAATGTATAATGATGTAGGTACTTAGAAAGAATTGCTTTGATGGTTCTTCAGAAAGTTTGTAGAGCTCTCGTATAGTCCATCAATTCCATTCCTATGTATCAATATATACCCAAGAGAATGGAAAACATATATCTACAAAAAAACAAGTACATGAATGTTCATAGCAACATTATTTATAATAGTCAAAAGCGGAAACAACCCAAATGTCCATTAGTGGATGAATGGATAAATAAAATGTGGTATATCCACACAATGGAATGCTACTTGGCTGTAAAAAGGAATGAAGTACTGATAGATGATATAACATAGTTGAACTTTGAAAACATTATGCTAAGTAAAAGAGCAGACATAATAGGCCACATATTGCATGATTAGTTTACATGAACTGCCTGTAGTAAGCAACTATATAGAGGCAAAAAATATTTTAGTGTTTTCCAAGGGATGGAGGGAGAAGGAGATAGGGTGATTACTAATACATATGGAGTTTCTTTTTGTGATGAAAATATTCTGGAATTATATAGTGGGGATGGTTGTAAAACCTAGTGAATATACTAAAAATAACTGAATTGTTCACTTTAAAAGAGTGAATTTTATGGTATGTGAATATCTCAATATAGCATAATAATAATAACAATAATACAAATACTAATAACTGTTGCACTTCTTTATGGCTTCCATATTTTCTGATGACAAATTCATAATCATTTGAATTGTTGTTCACTTATATGAAATGTGTTGTTTTTCTGCTTTCATTAAATTTTTTTAAAGCATTACTTTTTTATCGCTTTTATTTTTTTAATTAATTAATTTATTTCCTTTATTTTTTTTTGGCTGCATCGGATCTTAGCTGTGGGATTTTCGTTGAGGCATATGGGATCTTTTGTTGCAGCATGGGCTCTTCATTGTGGCCCATGGGCTTCTCTCTAGTTGTGGCACGCAGGCTTCTCTTCTCTCTAGTTGTGGCTCGTGGGCTTCTCTCTAGTTATAGTGTGTGGATTTTCTCTCTCTAGCTGTGGCACGTGGGCTCTGTAGTTTGTGGCACTTGGGCTCTCTTGTTGAGGTGCGCAAGCTCAGTAGTTGTGGTGCGAGGGCTTAGTTGCCCCGCAGCATGTGGGATCCTAGTTCCCTGACCAGAGATCGAACCCTCATCCCCTGCATTGGAAGACAGATTCTTTACCACTGGACCACCAGGGAAGTCCCCAGTAAATTTTCTTTTTCTTTAGTTTTCATTAGTTAAATTATATTATTCTGGACCTGGATTTCTTTGAGTCTTTACTGTTTGAGATTTGCTAAATTTCTTGAATCTATAGGTTTATGTATTTCACCAAAATTGAGAAGTTTTCAGCTAATTTTTCCATTCTGTTTTCTGCTTCAGCTTCTTTTTCCTCTCCTCCTGGAACTCAGATAATACAAATAATAGACCTTATGATACTGACCCACAGGTTCCTGAGACTCTGTTCATTTCTCTTCTTTCTTTTCTCTGTTTTTCAGGTTGGATAATTCCTCCTGATCTATGTTTAAGCTCTTGACCAGGATCTTGGATTTAGTAGAAAATGGATGAACTTTTGGATAATTTGGAATTGTAGTGGCTATTTGGAGGAATCTTTCACTTAGATAAGATAGTCTACCTTAGGGGAACTCTTAAAAAGAGAGGATTCCTAACCTATCAGAGACAATAGAATGCATTCTTTGATTGGTATGCAGAAAAATGACTCCAAAAATAACTTCTACGAGTCCTTGCGGCATGTAAATAAAAAATATTTGGTAAAAACTTTAGCCATCTTAGCAGGTAACTAACTTATTCTATCTCCTAGGAACACAATTTGGATCCAGCTTTTCTTTTGAGTTTTGTGTTATTGTACCTGATACATGCTTAAAATTTTTAAATGAAAACTGTAAGATATCTGTTTGCATCTGTCTGTATGTTTATGTACATCTGTGTATGTATGTATATTATATATATGTGATATTTTTTAAAAGCTCTATTTAACTGGTTTAAAAAATAAGCCAATTAAGTATTCCTAAATTAGGTATTATATAACGTATTCCTAAAACTCTCAGAAATATAGAGGCTAACCCAAAGGCTTTCCAAGCTCACATGATCTAGGATAATATTCAATAAATAAAAGCTAGTTTAAGTTTGTTGGTTTAGTTAAAACAGGCATGTCCCCAGAGTTGGCAACATGAAATATAATTCAAACATACTGCTTTTTCTACCTAGATTTACTAGTCAAATAAGCTCATGCTATCTCTATGTTACAAAATTTGTCAGCAAGAAAAATAACTAAAGATGATGGTTAGCTGTTTAACATCTAATCCAAGCATACTTGTTTAGAAAAACAAGTAATTTAAATAAATGTAAATAAGATAAAAGTTTATACTAAATTAAATTAAATGATGGATATTCATTGAATATAGGTCATTTCTATACTAAAACATTAATAGCTAAACATAAATTTAGCTACCATTGGCTTGTTAATTTTTACAGATGAAAAATATCTGGGTCTATTGATAAATATGTCTTTTGCCACATTAAAAAAATTATACTATGAAAATATGTATTAAAAATTATAAATTTTTATAATTATGTATTCATAAATTTGCTAATCTACTACAAGATGCTGATATATGACAGACAGTTCCTAATTGCCTGCTTCCTAGTTTTCACTAGAAAATATAGGTTACTAATAGTTAAATTTTATGATCAATATGTAAAAATAAAAGTACTAGAAACAGTTAAGAGTGAAGGGAAACAGCTTTGTATACAAAGTATGGCAGGAAAAGGGGATGTGTTTTTAAATGAAGAGCATGTAAGGAATATAGGATGTGTTTTTGTTAAAGAAAAAAGGGAGTAATTTTGTCCTAAAGTAAAATGGCTGGTTGTTCCAGAATGAAAAAGAAAGAAAAGAAATAGGACAAAATATAAATGGATATAGAAAGTTGCAGAAGGTTTGTGGAAAGGAAATTATTTGTTGTGAGATCAAGGCTAACAAATTAAATGGATTTATTTATGAGTTTTTAAAATGTGCTCCATAATGTACTGATTAAAAATAAACCTAGAGGGCTTCCCTGGTGGCGCAGTGGTTGAGAGTCCGCCTGCTGATTCAAGGGACACGGGTTCGTGCCCCGGTCTGGGAGGATCCCACATGCCGCGGAGCGGCCGGGCCCGTGAGCCATGGCCGCTGAGCCTGTGCGTCCGGAGCCTGTGCTCCGCAAAGGGAGAGGCCACAACAGTGAGAGACACGTGTACCGCAAAAAACAAAAACAAAAAAACCTAGAGTTTAATTTTCTCTCTGTTAAAATGAGAAGATTTCTTAAATTATTGGTCTGCTCTTAATAAGAGATTGTAAAAGATTTTCTTTTTGTGATCTGCCTAGGAAACAAAGATCCTTTGTCTTATCAAAATAATTTCCTCTGCACATAGTCTTTATCAGCTCTTTGATTGTTTAGAAAAACTGAGTCTTTTCACTGTTAAAAGAGTTGAGGGGTTTTTTTTGTTTGTTTTTGTTTTTTAACAGTTACTTGATTTTCTGTATATGGTTTTAAAATCTTTTAATTGTCACTGTGGTTGAATGATTAAGTTTTGTTTCACAGTGGCCTATGATCCTGTTTGATCAAGTGTTTTAAATCTTTTGACATTTTTGACAGACTGCCCCAAATCAATTCTGAATGAAGTCTTTTTTTCGATTTTTCCAGAGGGTCCTTGGAAGATCTCAAAAGATTTGTCCTCTCTTCTTAGAAAAAGAGAAATATTAAATTAATAGGCTTATTTGATATATTCAATTACATTGGAAACATTGTCAAATAAAAGTGATGATTAACCTTCTTTAGGTTATATATGCATGGGTATATATTACTAATGTTCACAAAACTATACAAAATTCTGTAAGATTTGTTACTGTCCTTACTGTCTATATAATCAGTCATAATTCCAGTTTTTTCTTAAAATATTGTATATCACAAAAATAACCAAATTCCTTTGTCAGTTGCATTATCATGAACTCTCACTGGATCTTTAACAGTGGCCATTTTAATTATAGACAGTTACTCTTTTACTTTCATGCTTTCCTGAAAGCTTTTGCAAGCAGCTATGATATAAAATTGCAAGAGATTAGTGGGAAAGACCCTGAAAAGTACTCTAGAATATGGGTTTCTGATAATTTTAAGATCATAACACTGACCTTGGTAGGGATTTCTAAAATTCTAATTGAAAAACCGATGGATTCTTAAAACTGCTAACCAAGCAAAACAAGAATTAGTTACATGGAACTGAATGAACTTATGGAAGTGATTACAATTTTTATGACTTTGTTTGAAACATTACTGGTTCTTCAATGTTTTGTTTTCTAGCTGTAAAGAACCTGTGCCCCACCCCTCCCCCCACCAATCTCAATCTCTCTCTCTCTCCCTTTTTCTCGCCTATCCATAATTTATACCTGTTTGGTAAAGTATACTTTTATAAGCAAAATAAAACACTTATCTTTTTCTCCTTACCTGATCGCTCCAGAATATTCTTATTGAGTATTCTCATTTTCATGGCAATGTAGGTATTTAGATAAGTTCAATAAGAATTTGTATTCCTTATAACAAGATACAATTGGGCAAGTCTTTAACTTAGCTTCTTAGCCTAAAGAGACTTTTAAAGATACAATCTTAAATTCCTTATTACTAGACAGTTTTAAAGAACTAAGGTTGACTTTGTGGAGCCAGGAAAGCCCCTTGGATATTAATAAAGGTTTGGCTGGAATATCATATTTGAGAATATTGCATAGACTCACTATTCTTGCTGCACTATGTAAATAATCAGGCCAACTGTAATGAGACTAGACTTGTTTACAGACAAATTAGTCTTACCGTGATTGTCTTTGATAAAAATGAGATGACTATACCAAAGAAGAGAATAGTAAAAAGTAGAGAAGAAGAGTAGAAAACTGTAAGTGCTCTTGTTATCAGATTCTAGTTGTGTTCATTGTCTTTGAGGTTTTGTCATCTACCTGTAAACTTCAGAGAAATCACAGCAGATCATGTATGTACAACTTTCTGTGTGGTTGTACTTCTCTGTGGGCCACTCAGAGAGTTCAACAGAACACCTAGTGACATCATCAAGGACATTCAAACTCAAACCAGAAAAATCCATCTGATTGGAACTGCCATTCCCATTCTACTATCTAAAGATGCTTTGAGCTCAAATCTAGAAAATTTCTTGACTGGCTGCTCTCTAGACTTGGAAACAGAGTTTATAATTTGCTCCAACTATCAGGCTTTATTTTTCTTTTGTTTCTATAGGAATCCCTCTTATAAAATACCCGATTCCTTACACCAGTAGAGTTCTAACCCAGGTGGAAGCTTGCCTGCAACACTACCTCCTGAAATGAAACATCCCCCTGATCTAAATAATTATGATGTGGTTCAATAATATAAAGCACTAATACAATATTCAAAGGCTTATTTCCATCAAGTCTAAAAAGCCTTCTGTGATCTGCATTCAAAAGAAGACAATATGTCCCATACACTAGAACATGGAGTCTTTAATTTATTGAAGAAGTCACTGATGAAAGACTGCATTTAAACCTCCTTAAAAGAGACCTTATCTGCTTATCTACAATTTCAACAAGAATGTATGAAATTTTTTAGACAGAATTGTATTTGACAGTTGCATAACCTTAGACCATTTACTGGCTGAATGAGAAAGAATATATGTTATTGCTAATATGTCATGTTGTGTCTATGTAAATAACTCAGGAAAAAAATGGAAACTTAATTCACATTATCCAAAAAACACAGATTGGCTTTGAAAAGTAAAACTTGAATCTGGGGATTTCCCTGGTGACGCAGTGGTTAAGAATCCGCCTGCCAATGCAGGGGACATGGGTTCAATCCCTGATCCAGGAAGATCCCACATGCTGCGGAGCAACTAAGCCTGTGTGCCATAACTACCGAGCCTGCGCTCTAGAGGCCGTGAGCCACAGCTACTGAGCCCACACGCTGCAACTACTGAAGCCCGTGCTCCTAGAGCCTGTGCTCTGCAATAAGAGAAGCCACCACAACGAGAAGCCTGTGCACCGCAACGAAGAATAGCTCCCGCTCGCCGCAACTAGAGAAAGCCTGCGCGCAGCGACGAAGACCCAACCCGCGGCCAAAAATAAATAAATAAATTTATTAAAAAAAAAAAAACTTGAATCTGATTATAACTTCTTTGATTTTTTTAGTTGGTTAAATCTTAGTTCCTAGGAATATCTGGTCTGGGGAGTTTTTCAATACTTGGCTTATTATTTTACGCATAGTCATGATATTAACCTCCCAAGTGCATTGTGTCCTCTTCGAGGGTTTTAAGTGCCTTTCGGCAGCCACTCACACTTCAAATGAAATCCATCAGGATTAGACAGCTTGAAGGACTCAGTCATCTGACTGCCCATGTCTATGATGCCTGTGCAACCATTGGAAACAGTGACTATATGACCATCTGTCCCAGCAACTATATTAACAGTGGTACCGAGAGTAATGCTATACTATTTGGTCACACCCTCAGCTTGTGGAAAGAATGACCAAAAGGGAAGAATTATTAAAATTTAAAAAATGGAGACCAGGGTTGAAGATCCCTCAGGCAGACAAAACCAGTTAAACCACATAAGGGAAGCCATCTTGCATATTTCATGAACATAAGCAAAATTTAATTTAGGCTATTTCTTGCAAATGCCTCTGATAATCATAAATGAAACTTAACGACACCTTCCTAAAATGATATGTGATAATAACTTTTAACTTCCCCTGTCGTCTGGAGACCTCCATTATAATAACCAATCACTGTAAAAGTCCTCATTTTTACTTTACAAGCCACCCTGTAACATAACATCCTGCTTCTGAGAGTCAATACCAGTTTCAGGTTTGCAGCATCCTGGTTCGTGAAGTTTGTTTCTTGCTCAGTAAAATATTCATATCAAGTAAAGCTCTCTGAATTTTCTTTTGACAGTAGAAAAGGTCATTGTCTAAGCAAACCCTCACATGGAAGATAATTAGAGTAGGTTTAATCTTTACTAAATGCTGACCCTGGGCCCAATGACCTCTTGGAGCAAGGGGTGGTTCTAGAAGCTGGCCAACTGCTTTTCTCCGGAGTCCCAGCAGGCTGATCAGATGAACAGGCCCACCGTGACTTTCTCGTCAGCCACTGCCATTTCCTTCCCACCGACAGAGAATTGCTATGCATTGAGTAGGAGCAGGTGGTGCTGTGGAGAGGCCACCTGAGCCAGAACTCTCTGTGAAGGAGAAAAATGGTAAAAACACGGAGGGTACTCTGCTTGGTCAGGGTTCAAAACAATCCTCCATGGAACGTTGCTCTGAGAGCCATTCTGCTTCCATGCTCTTTCACATCCATCAAAGCTTTTCTTTTACGTAGAAAAAAAGGAAAAGTTTAAGAAAGAGAAAATGTTTCGTTCAGTCTTGTCTTTGCATTCTTTGCAAGCTGTAACCTTGACAGAAGCAAGTTGATTAGCAGAGTTAATAAGGGAAAAATAGTTTGCAGAAAGGCATCGTGTTCCAGAGGGTATGTGGCATCGTGTGCGAAGGGGACCGGAGAATGCCATGAACGTGAGGAGGACGGGAGTTGAGTTGCTTCAGTGGGTCTTTCTTTTGGTTCCTGTCTACCTCTGACTATTGTCCTCAAAGGAGCAGGGTAGAGAGAAGGGAGCAGTCACCCCATCCCACCCAGACAGTCCAGCTGGTCCAGCTGTGCTTGGCCCCAAGGTACAGGTGGGGGAAGATGGAGCACATTGGTGGTGGAGAGGAGACCAGCCTTCCAAAACTGCTTGGGGCGTGTGGAGGGTGAGAAGTGTTTGGCACTGGGACTCCAGAATTAAAGTTTAGTGAATCCAGGTAACAGAAATATCTGTTCTGAGTAGGAAACCCCACAGGTTCGAAGACTTTGGGGAAAAGGGCTTAAGCCATCAATCCTGGACAGGCCAAGGGTGGGGGATGAGGGTTTGGGGCCAATCATACTTGGTTCTTCTCAAAGAAACATAACACAGAGCATGAAGATTGCATGTAATTTTCACCAATGTAGTCTGGTTTATATGAGTATCAGGAATGGCCTTGAAAAGCTAAAGCCAGCCTGTATTGAAAGAGCAGGGGTGGTGTCCTCTTTGCCTTGGTGTCCTGGGGCAGGGCTGTTGGTATTTATAACCTCAATCGTGTTGCATTGGAAAGCTCCCCTCCTTCACTTTCTCCTCCACCTGCTGCCACCCCATTACTCCTGAGACCGGATGCCTTATTTCCTAAGTTCAGTGAAAGGGCTGTGGTCTCAAGAAAGCCCACTTGAGGTCACCTCATACATTAGAAGGCCAGACACCTCCCCTTTTGTGCTTGAAAAACAGAAATTGACAATTAAACTTCAAAAGTCAGGAGGCTGAGAAAAAATAAACACAAAAGATTTAAATGAGGAAAACAGTTTCTGCTTTCTCAGAAAGATCAGCCTCTACAAGCCGACTCTTAACAATGTGCCTGTTGGTTCCCACCCCCCAAACGCTCCATCTCAGTCTCAACACTGATACATTCAGTCTTTTGGGACAAAGCACCTCTGTCCTCGTGAGCTGCACTCCCCTGCCAGCCAGCTGGGAGCTGCCGGACCCAAGGCCGCCAGGCGGACAAACAAAGCTCTTCGAGGTTCGTCTGGATGTACTGACCTCGATTCACTGTGGGGGTCTGGTTGGTTTCGTCTGCTTCCAAATGGAAATGGGAGTTGAAGAACACTGATTCAGAAGAGGTTCATGGCAAGCTGAGGGTACTCCTCCCCCCAGCCATTCAGCAAGCTAGAATTTCCCCGGAGTGTGAACTGTGTGGCCTTAAGCAAATCACTTGGAACCCCTCCAGATCTCAGTTTTCTCCCCTGTAAAATGGGCATATCACCATCTGCTCTGCCTTCTGACCAGGTTATTAGGAAGGCCAAATGAAGGAATATATGGTAACTATTAAATACCATACAGGTGTTTTTAGAGACACCTTCCTAGTGTGATTTCAGGAGTGTGACGCTAAGGCTCTCTACCTGCCCACCTCTTCTTCCTTAGCCTTAAGGCCTGAAATAGCTTGAAAAGGAAGCACGTCTTCATGTTTGCTAATAAGATGCCACCTGACATGCAGTTACTCCAGGGAGGCGATGTGCAGTGATACACTTAGGCCTCCGGATGAGTGACTGCATCAGAGGTGCAGCGCCAGGTGTGATAGGAGGAGGGAAAGAGAGAACTCTTACAGTTGGAAAGTGGGTGCATAGGGAAGGATGAAAATGAGGAAGACAAGATTCCCAGGATAAACCTCACTTATTTTACAGTTTGGCTGGGGACTGATCCAGCCATTTAGGGATTTTCTTCAGAGATACAGATTGAAATTATTAAGGAAGAAGAAAGATATATTTCATCCCATCTGGCTCTTTAGGAGGTTTGATGCTGTGGAAAGCAGCATTTTATTAAACTCCACCAAACCTCAGGCCCATGGGCATGGAGCAACATTCTTGACACCAAATCCATGCCCCTGGCCATTACCCACATTTTGCTCATTAGGATTTGCCCAGACAACCTCAGTGTAGTTTATTTCCTGAGACATTTCTTGCCGATGATCTAACCTCTCCTCTAATCGAAAGCTTCCTAACACATGTGCCACGTCACACTGGTGGGCTACAAGGACGCTATATGTGTGCAAACCCTTTCAGCCCCCTAGGCAGCTGTGTGGCACCAGGATAGCCTCTCACCTTAGGCAGTGCTGGAACCATCCCTTTATTGCCTAAGTCTGTGTGTGCCATGATGTGAACAAAGTTGGAAAGCATTGCTCTAGTCCACGTTCTACAGCATCTAAAGAAAACATTCTCAGTGCAAATCCTACCCCATCATTTCCTTTCAGTGACACCTTATTACCCATAGAATGAAGTTCAGGCTCTTCAGCAGGATGGTTGTGAATGAGCCCTGTGTGATCTGGCTCCTGCTTTTCCTCCCAGTCCTGCGTTCTGGTCACCTCAAGCTGCCTGCTGTTTCCTGAATGCATCATGCTACTCTTTTTTTTGTGTGTGTGTGTGTTACACGGGCGTCTCACTGTTGTGGCCTCTCCCATTGCGAAGCACAGGCTCTGGATGCACAGGCCCAGCGGCCATGGCTCGTGGGCCCAGCCACTCCGTGGCATGTGGGATCTTCCCGGACCGGGGCACGAACCCATGTCCCCTGCATCGGCAGGCAGACTCAACCACTACACCACCAGGGAAGCCCCCATGCTACTTTTTTCTCTGCTTTTTGCACATGCTGTTTCCTCTGCTTAAAATGGCCTTCCTTTTTAGTTCTCATGGGGATTTCTTCCCTTCCTTTAAAATTCGTCTCCACTATCACTTCCGCTGGGCAGGTGTCTCTCGTCTCTGACCTCCTTAGGCTCTGCTAAGCCTTTATTTGGAAGCGCTCATGTGGCCTTGCACACACCATCTTACAGCATTTATCTTACTGCTGTGATCATTTGCGGACCTATTTTACTCCATTATAATTAGCCCCAGGAGGGTAGGCTCTGTGTTTCATTTATCTTGAGACTTGAAAATAATAGGTGTTTAACAATTACTTATTGGAGAATAATTGATCCATCTATAATGTTACAAAAGAAACTATTTGATTTTCAGATGAAAGCTGATTGACAGTATTAAATCACAGAACTTATTAGTGATCTTATTAGTGATCACTAACTTTTATTGGAAATGTACTATGTGACAAGCACACAGTGTGGAGAGTTTTATGCGCCTACTTTGTAGTCCTACAGTGTAAAAACAACTATCTCCAGTTTTCCAGGTAAGGAAAATGAGGCTGAGAGAGATTAGGTGACTTTGCCAAGTTCACAAAATTATTTAGCAGCAAAGATATGTTTTATTCAAGGCATTTCTGCCTTCAGAGGTGGAGTTCTTTCTTCTCTCCCACTGCGGCTTTGAAATGCACCTTGGGATATATGTTGAGTACACATCCCTTACCTGGACACTTCAGTACCTGTCAATACCTAAGTGCGTTTGCTTCCAAGTCTCACATGCATTTTGCTTCCCTTACCCCTTGCTCTGCTCTATTTGGCTAAACCCAGCCTAGAACTTTGTCACCTTTGGATCTGGTCATAAAGCGGGCAAAGGGCTGAGGAGGATCGTTAAGTGTTGACTATGTCCCATCTGTAATTTCTCCTGCTGAGAATCTATTGTTTAGAAGCTAAGCATAAGGGTTTTCAGAGATGAAAGTGGAACGGAGCAAGGCAAACTGTAGAGGGAGGGTAAGGAGACCTGCACAGCTAGTGTGCTATTGAGAACACTGAGCCTGGCCTTGCACCCAGGGAAAAATCATGACCTAAAGGTAAAGGTACCTGTCATAGTGAGAATGATGATGAGGGGATATACACCAGAGATAGTTAAAAGAGTCAAAAGCCACATGCCTTGTGTGGGGAGGAGGTTTAAATGGGAAATTTCTGTACCTTCCTGTCAATTTTGTTAGAAACCTGAAACTGCCAAAAAAAAAAAAAGGTCTTAAAAAAAAGAACACTCAGTGTTAGGCAGACGTTTTTGGCAACACTTTTGTTTCAGATATGTATGTATATAGACACACACATATATATATACACACGCATATATATATACACACATATGTGTGTGTGTTTGTTGGATTGTGATGTAAAGTGTATTTTTTTAGGTCAAAAAAGTTTGCAAGCCACTGTAGTTAAGTTATACTTGCAAATAAAAGCTCAAATTAACCTCAGAAAAAGTTAGATGCTTAAATAGATGCAGGACATTGAAAAGTCATGGATACATTTACTCTAAACATTTATAACCTAATATGTGCCAGGTGGGTAACAAAAGGACAGTTAGGACCAAAGGGACAATTAGGACAGTTGGGGGAAGGGGGCAAGTCTAGTTTTGGATATGTAGACCAGACATACTGAGAGCCGGTCAAATAAAGAGAAAACCACCAGCCACAGAAAGTTTCCTGCACCTGACACAGTCCTACACAGCTCAGTGTCATTTCTTCTGAGAAGGCCTCTCTAATCCCTTAGAAATTAAGGGCTTTCTCCTTCCCACCACCATGATGGGGATATGGGAAGCCATTCTGCCACATTAGGAAAATGAAACTAAAATTTCAAGTTAGGAAAAGGATAAAATATCATCCAGTAAAAAAAAAAAAAAAAATGTTTCCACTTCTCCTAGGAAATCAGGACAAATCTATTCAGGTGGGACCAGAGATAAGGAGTAAGGAAAAGAGGCTGTCTAGGATAAGGGCAGTGGGCTACATAGGTGGCAAATCATGCAGGAGTGCCTGAGAGGCAGGCCAGGACAGTTGCAGGAGGAGAATGCCAAGAAGAGTGCATTTGGGAGCAGAATTTGCATGTTGCAAACCGAGTCATTCAAGAATTCTCATGTTTACATGTGGTCTACACCCTTTATATTTAATACAGCATTAACAGTAAAAACAGCCAACATTAACTTGGTGCCTACTCCCTGCAAAGCATGGTTCTAAGTGTTTTACCTTTATAATCCATCTAATCCTTTCAATAACCCATGAGGTAGGGACAATCTCCACCCTCATTTTATAGGCGAGAAAACTGAGCACAAAGCAGATACGTTTTTGGAAGTAGCAGACTCAAGACTTGAACACAGGCGGTCTGTCCCTAACACTGATCCTTAACCACTTAATATACTGCCTCTGCTCGTTAAATTCTTCAGTGTAAATTTCTGTGATGAGTATTTGTCTTGTAAATCGTTTATTTCCAGGCAAGTATATGACATTCATCAATATTCCATAAAAGTAAATTAGCTGGCACAATTCAAGGAAAACGGAATGGGAGGAGGTTTAACATCTAGTTAGTTGTTAGTTGATTGCACATTTGTCACCCTCACTAGGTTTCAAGTCTCTTGAGGATCAAGGGTCCTATTCTCTCCCTTGATCTCCCTTATAACAGGTGGTTTAGATCTTCGCACAAAGCAGGTGATCATAAACACCTTTCAGTCAGTTCCCCCCTCCCGGCAGTTTAAGTTCTGTACAGTTTCCAGCCATACCAGGGTTTGTCAGAATCACCAGGCCCACCTCCTTGTGCTACCCTCCCATGGCCTGGAGTGGTTGCCAGGAAATGGCTGCCCAGCCAGGAACAACCTTTCCAGGCCCCTGCATCCTGGTGGGGCTGTATGGAATTCTGGAAATGGAATTGAGCAAAAGAGCTACCCAGCCAGAATTTGCTGGAAGGAGAGATACATTTTTGTCATGTTAAGCCACTGGGATTTGGGGAGGTTGCTTGTTAATAGCAGTTGAGCCTACCCTTATGAAGACAGGTGATTTCTTTAACTAAAAAAAAAAGAAGGAAATGGGATTCCGAGTCTGCATCACATATGGCTTTTGGCCATGTAGCTTGACTGGAGGCAGAAGACCCCGGGGACTTGTTTTTGTCCAGATTAGTTATTTGTCACTGTCTTGTCCTTATCCAATCATTAGAACATGGGAGAACCCCTGTTCTGAGTGTCAGAGAGAATGGCAGCCCCAGGACGCTTCTCTGACAGACAAAGCGCTATTGTATAATCAACCATTATGTCATCCCTTCGCAGCGCCTGTTCTGCCTCCTGTTCTTTTTTGGCCCGCCCTGTGAAGAAAACAGGTGAGGGGAATTTTTGTCTTAATCCACTGGCCATTGTTCTCCCCGGGTGTTTTGCCTTTAAAATGCCTTTGGTCTTCGAATGCAGGCTGATCGTGGTTTTTGCTGAAAGAATCATCATCTCCTTGCTGCTCAGCTGGTCACTTTGTCTCTCTGTCTGGCAGCGGCAAGTATTATTATTAGACGATTTCTCTTCTCTCTCAGGGGAAAGAGCAGAAGGTGACAAACACACTTTTTCTGGTGGCTTTTGTGTCTGAACCCTCCACGCAGTGGAGGAGGAGGCAGCCACTGCCCAGGATGGCAGGTTTATTGATCGAGATCGTCAGCAGGGAGGCCTCTCCCAACACAGTCTGGCAGCTGGCACTCCCCACGACTCCTCAGCAAGCATCCATTACGAGCTTGCACAGAAGGCCCCAGGAGCCATAACAGGAGAGCTGGCAGGGAAATTCTCCATATTCTGTACACACGCCCACTGAGCTCGGCTTCTGCAATGCGTCTTTTCTTTTTCTTCTTAGTGATTATGTCCTACACTTGAACGGTACATTGTCTTTACAAAGTGAGTCCGCGTGGCTCTCCCCATGGGATTCTCACATCCTGGTGAAGTAAGGGGGGCAGGTTCTATTACTCCCAATTTATAGAGGAGGAAGCGAAGGGTAAAGCAATTTACTTAAGGTAACACAGCTTCCGAGTGCTAGGGATCCAGGGAGGAGACTCTCTTACACAGCCTCTTCACTTCATGGTGTCACTTCTCATAGAAAATGAGCTGAAGCCTTGAGTGGTGTGTGAGTCTGCTTCCACTGGAGTCCTCAAGTCCAGCAAAGAGAAAAATCCCCTGCTAATCATTACGTTACCATTCACAAAACTACAAATCCGCACGCCCAAGGTACTTCAGGATAATGTATATGTATTGTAGTAAGGAGGCAAAGTTGGGTAAGAGAAAATGTCACTTTTTTCCAATAAAATACAGATGAAAATACGGGTAATTAATAATAGTCTGGGATTTTCTTTAAAATAATATAGTAGAGGAGGATTTGGGGGGAGTGGGGGGACCTAGATGAAACAAGGTTGGCCATTTATTGATAATTGTCGAAGCTGAGTCTTAGGGACGTTGGAGTTATTATGTTACTTTCTGCACAGGTTTGAATATTTAAATATTTTCAAAACAAAATGCTAAACATATAAAGATGCACTGATAGGGTGGAGAAGCCCCTGTCTTTGGAGTCTGTAAGTAGAAGTCGGAGACCCCTTGGTGAGCATATGCAAGAGAGCACCAGGTGAGAGGACCCCCGCCCAAAACCACTAGAAGCAAAGGCTGGCTGCCACTGTCTTTTTATTTTGGGGAGAGAAACTTCCCAATAGTAACTAAGTAAAGGAGATGGTAAATCCTTCTTGCTCCTACCAGCTTTTGTTATTGTGAAGCATGCTTTATTTAGGTTTTTGAGTTGCACCAAGTGTTTGGATGAACTGGTGGTCATGCTGTGTGTTTGAAAGCTGCATTAATGCCAAATAGGCCATTAGGGATCCAGCCCTGAGAACCTTTATTCCTGAAACAAATCCCAAATGCCCTGTTGGGAGAAAGCAATTGGAGAGGAAAAGAAAAGCCCCCAGGAATGTGAGAGGAGAAGAAGAGGGGAGGGTTGGTAGACCACGTTGGAACAGCAGGAAGGAGGGAGGCGGGACAGCACTCTGGGAGCTGTGACGTAAGGGGTGGGGATGGATGCATTGCGGGCAAGGTGCCCTTCATCACCAGCCTTAGCTACCGGTGACCTTGAGGGGATGCCACTGCCTCCAGGCCTGTGAGGCTGGCAGCTCCCAGAGCCAGTTCTGCCTGACAGGGCTAAGCCATTTTAACACATTGCTTATTCTGCTGTCAAGGCACGGGTTGGAAATCTGTAGATGGCCTGTCTATGGCTCTGTGCAAGTCTGGAAGGCCCAAGGTGGGGGGATGTTGGGGAGAGAAGAGGCTGAGCCCTGAGAAGGTTACATTCTGAGCTTCTGTGAGTCCTTGTCTCGTCAGTGCTGGAATTTTTATTTTTTTTTTGTCTGCATACATATAGAATTTTATTATGTGGTTGCCTTGCACTGGAAAAACATCACCAAAATAAGACATAGCCTGGGGACATTCATATCATTATCTGTCAGGTTATGCTGGTTTATTACTGACACATAACATAACACATAAAGGACTTCTCTCCAGAAAACTATGTCAGTGCCGGAATTTAAAAGGATGATTATTTGTGAAAACAGTTCATCCAGCTGCATTCCCACCTTATGTTCTGGGAAGCTGCGGATTCACACAGACAGGGAGAGAGCTGATGTTAACTCAGCAGGTTAGGAGACGAGATTGAAATCGAAAACAATTCAAAGCTTTTTAAAAATGTGTTTTCCTTCGGCTAAATGTATTTTTTCTGCCTTTAACTAGAGGATAACTAAATAGGGCCTGTGAGAACATGAGTTTGTTCATTTGGTCCACTCCCACCCCCAGTAACTTGTTTTAATTGAACTGAGTAGTTTCATTAGAGACATGGCTGCTGGTTTCCTATATGACAGTGACATTTTGTGGGAGGTGGTTTCTGAACTAAACCTGTGTAGAAGAGGACCCCAGGACACACTGAGGAAGGCCTCGGAGCTCAGGTACACAGGTCCTGACACAGGTGCCAGACTTACTGGCAGTAAATTCTGCCTTTCCCTTGATTACATGCAAAGCGCCTTTAATGTTTTACACCCATTAATCTCCTGTCATTCTCAAGTGACCTGGGAGTGGTCTCAGTGAGCCTTTTACTCCCATTTAGAAGATAGAATAATTAAGGCTTAGAGCTATGGCAGAGCTAGTTAAGAGCTCATTTCCCCAGATCCCGGGTCACGGCAGCAAAGCATGCTGCCGTTCCATTCAGCAGGGTTGTTATGCTCTCATGCCTCCCTTGCTGCAGACTTGCTTTCCAGCAAATCCATCTTTTTACCTCCCTTCTTGGTTACCAGTGGGTGACGCAGAGACCACTGTTCAAACGAATAACTTTGTAACCCTAGCATCACCACATTGCCGGTACAACCACCTGCACTTATGGAAGCTTTGCTGGGTCTCACGTCACAGGGCTGAGTGTTACCTAAATGCTAAACATGGTGATTGAAGAACAATCAGTTCTACATCCTGGGGAGCCTCTGTGGACTCATACATTCATTCTAGACCAAGACAATATTCTCTTAATGCATCGCTTTGACATAATGCGTCAGAAGCAGCCTGCTCTATTTTCCTTTGTTTATAAACCGCAGTCTTGCCTTTGGGGAAGTGCTTCAGAGAAAAAAAGAATCAACAAGCAGGTTTGTACATTAGCTTGGAGTCCCATGTTTAAACTTTGGCTCCAGTACTTAACAGCTATGTGACCTAGGGTAAATGAGTTACTGTTTCTGAGTCTCGGTTGCCACAACTCTAAACAATAAAAAGAGTACTTAAAGGGGACAATATTTGTGAAGATGTCTTGGAAAGGGTAATAAAGATGATAGCAACAATCGTAATACTTTTATATTACTGAAGAAGTAAGAAGTTGGGATGGTTTTTTACTCTGCCTTGGGGAAGCTGAGATGCCCTGAATTCCAATCAAAGCAGAAATCTTGTGGGGGGGAGGGTGCATTAAAAGCATACTAGGCTCAGAGCTGAATGCTATTACAATGATCAAACGAGCCTTTGATTGTGGTAAAAACAATATGACACAAAGGAATAAGGATCCTTTGAAAGATATACAGATATACAGAAAAAGTATCATTATCTAATGCTAAAACACAAAGGACTAAAATTTGATTTAAGTCATTTGGTGGACAAATGTGTTCGGACTTCTTCCTGCTCTTAAAGAATGATCCAATGGAAGCCCAGTTCTAGGGGACAGGAGGTACACGGGAAGCAGACGGCCCCCTCCAACCACAGAGTGGTGAGTGGAGAGCACCTGGCTTACAGGAAGAAGGGCAGATGGAAAAAAGACTTGGCCACGGCATGGCCCTTCACGGGGCGCAACCAGAACCTCTGGAGGGATGAGAGCAGAGAGAGATTATTGCAGCCAGATGCACCTCCTTAATACCTCCAGACCTGTTTTGAACACCAACTCTGAACCCAGCACTTTATACGTGGAAAACGTGCCAATCACCAGTGATATTTATCATTATCTCACCCCAAGTTCAAAGAGGTAGATCATTCATTCACTCAGCATGTATTTATTGAGCATCTTCTATGTGCCAGACAGTGTTGCAAGTTAGTGGAAAGAGGGAAGAACCAGGTTGACAATGGTCCCAGTTTGTGTGGACTGTGAGATCTAAAGGATGCGACGATTGTACTTTGAGGTTAAGTGCTGGGGTGAAAACAAAGATGGGGCTGTTGCTGTGAAGATGAGAGGAAAATGACAAGGAAAATCTTCTCTTGATGAGGACTCACTTTGGGGAATTTTTGGTAACAGCTGGGACTTGAAACTAGGGGGCCACATGCATTCCAGTAGGACACACCGCTAGAGACACAACCCTCTTATATCGTGCTGTCTTATATCGTGAAAAGGGAAACAAAACCATTCTGTCAGGATCTCCTGCCCTCCTTGCATCATTAGTAAGAGTTGGCTTTTAGCACTGAGGTTTCCGCACTCGCTCTGTTGATTCACAGAAGACCTGGTTTAGGTCAGTCATGGTGCCAACTTCAGGGGCTAAGACAATGAATATGGTACAGTTGTTGCTCTCAAGGACCCAATCTAGAGGTTAGAGAGAAAAGTGATTTGGTGTGATATGTGCAATGACACAGGTGCAGGGGTGGCTCTAGGACCCCCAAAAAAAGGGCAGCTTATGGAGCCTGTGGGATCTTGAAGACTTCTGAGAGGAGGTGAATCTGTACCAAATCCTGTAGGTATATTTGTATTAAAATAAAGTAGGTAATCAGGACAGGGGAGGGAGGGACAAGACTATTTTGGTAGGGGGAACTTCTTGTTCTGAGACTTGCAAAGAAGAGGAAACTTGGCATTTTCCAGGAACTGCAGGAAAATCATCGTGGGTAGAGCAGAAGCGTGAGGAATGTGTAAGAACTGAGTCTGTATGTGAGCAAGAGTCAACTCAGGAAGGCTCTTGCTAAGCTGTATTGGGGAATTTAGGGTATACGGGTAGCCCGGAGAGGGTTTAAGCAGGGCTGTGAAATGATCAGACTTGAGTTTCGGAAGTCCCCTCTGCTGCTCTGTGGTGATGGGTGGGAGGGATGAGATTGAGGCAGGACACCATGATGAGTTCGAAGGCTCCAGCAAACACATGGCTCAGAAGCGACCTGGCGAGGTTAAGGGCGTGGCTTTAGCATCAGACGGATCGGGGTCTCAGTCTTTGCTATGCTATTCATATGCTATGTATCCTTTAAACATGAGTTTTCCTCTCTGTGAAATGAGGATAAAAATAGTGCTTCCTAATAAGCATGTTGTGAAGATTAAGTGAGGTGTTGTGAATGCACGTGAAGTTCTTAGCACAGGGCCTAACATGTGGTAGTTGGAAAAGCAAGCTAGAATTTTTTTAGAACCTCCAATTATGTCACCAACAGCTTTTCATGTGACCGCATTTTGCTACCATAGGTCTTAGAGTAATGTTCTTAGTTCAAGATTCTGGCCTCCTTCCCCAGTATCTGCTTTGTTGACTTCAATTAGAAGCCAAAAAGCAAACAAAGGAACAATCACTCTGCCCTATTGTATTTCTGGCTGAGACCGATAAGGGTGGAATCATTTTCAGTCCAACTAGCTCTAGGAGTAAGAAAAACACATGAGAAAGGAGAGCTTGGGAGAGGAGAGGGGTTCTTTTCTCTTTTCATCTACTGCTAGGTAAACATGGCCCTGGTGCTTTGTGAACGCCCAACTGGTGTTAGCTAGGATTGTTATCGTTGGCTTGGTCAGAGTTTGGAGGCTGCCGGCCCACAATCAGGCCAAGAAAAAGTTCACAGGGGGCTTCCCTGGTGGCGCAGTGGTTGAGAGTCCGCCTGCCGATGCAGGGGACACGAGTTCGTGCCCCGGTCCGGGAAGATCCCACATGCCGCGGAGCAGCTGGGCCCATGAGCCATGGCCGCTGAGCCTGCGCGTCCGGAGCCTGTGCTCCACAACGGGAGAGGCCACAACAGTGAGAGGCCTGCGTACCGCAAAAAAAAAAAAAAAAAAACGGTTCACAGATTTTAGATTAAAAATCACTGAGGGCAACTCTGGCATATGTAGCTTCTATGTTTAATACTCACCCTTCCAGGCTACCAGGATGATTTTTCCAAATCAAAGCAACCCCTTCTATGGCCACTACACACACCCCTTTGCATCTCTGGTCTGTCGTTGGTGTCATTGAAGGAAGTATTGAATGGGACACACCTGCTAACACCTTTCATTTGATTCGGCTTTCTCTGGCTCTACTGAGTATCTGCATAATAATAGTTCATTGATGACAAAGTAGAAGCAAAGAAAAATTAGTTTATACGTGGGTAATCATTTTACCATTTGCTTCTCTGGAATTCAGTCTGCAGCTGCTCCTGTTTACCTGTGCTGAGGACTAATCAGAGTTCTAAAGAGTAGAGTTTTATTCCAGATAACTGGGGCATCTGGAAGCACTGGGCAATGCAACTGAAGAGGAAGAAAAAAGGTTTAGTGATATTGAGAACTTGATAAATGTGTACCAATGAGTTAGACTGAGTATACCACCGAGGAGATGGTGTATGTCATCTTCGCTCTCATTCTGTTCTTCAAATTTCTTTGCATATGTGCCCCTGTGGCCACCTTCACTGTTTATTTTGCTTGACCATTCTTAGAAGTGAGTTATTTCATCTCAACTTTTCTCCTGATCCCATGTTATCATTTTTATTGACTACTCCCATGGGCTCTGTTTTGTATCACAGCAATACTCACCCATTATAGCAAAGAGAGAGAGAGAAAAAAAAAACCCAGTGCAAAGGAAAGGTATGGGATTATTTTAGGAAACTATGAAGTGACATGCAACTTCATCACTTAGCAATATTGCTGAGCCTTTCATTAAGAACTAGGGTGACATACAGATGTATGGGATCCAGATGATTTTAACATTTAGAGATTTGGAAGTGTTTGAATTTAGTTGATGAGTAGATGTGGCCAGTAGCTTTGGGGCATCTCTTTAAAAATGCTGATTTGATGGATGATTGAGTGAGAAGAGGATGCCCCTAGGAACCTGATTTGTGTGTGGAATGCCTTGAAGCAGTCAGCTCAGGGAAAACTCAGGAAGATCTTTAACCTCCCCCAAGAATGTGGACGGTGCTTGAGCACCCTGAAGGGAGGGGCTCTAGGTGGAAGTTGAGGGAATTTTTTCCATGGGAGGGGTGAGGAGTGGAGGGGCAGTGGAGGAGTTGGGGGAGATGGAGACAGGCTTAGGGTGTGTCAAGGACAGTGGCCAACACAGGAAGCTTTGGTTCATGGCCGGCTGAATGGGACCTAGTGAAGTAAGAGTTCTCTCTTCTCAGTCCAACTAATGGGCTAGTGCCCATGAGAGACAGTGGATCCTCACCCCCAAGGCTCTCATCGTGGCAGCAGTGGGACTGGAGAGGCATCATATGGAGTGACTTCATGGGCAGTGGACATTGGCAAGTTGGCCAGAACCAGAGGACCACATCTGACCACATGTGATCCTCCCCCAGAAATTGCCAGTGTATCTCAGGGACCCTTTACAGGCGAAGTGAAAGCTGATTTTATAAGGGGAGTGAGGGAGTTGGGCAAGAAATAAGCTACTTTATAATTTACTGTTACTACAATATGATTTGTTTCTACTATGCTGGTGGAATTTGAGGAAATTTAGGTTATATATATTGGAAAATGTTCCATAAGCCAATAATGCATAATTTGGCCAAACATTCAGATAAGAAGCATCCTCTGGTTTTGGTTTGGGTTTTTAATTTTTATTTTTAAAATTGTTTTGTTTTTATTTTGTTTTTTTTTTTTAATCTTTTTTATCATTCCCATCACCTTCTTTTTTTCTGGTAAGTTTCATGCTGAAAGCCTAAATCATTTCCTTAATGTTCCTTTCTGACCCATCAATTCTACCTACCTCACACCTGCACAGTTTCCTCCCTTTTTTTCCAGTGGCACATTTAAAATCACTGGTTTGTTTTGTTTTGTTTGACCAAATCTGTTAGCACTGAATTATCTTCCCAGATTCTTGGGCAAATGTTATGTAAACATTTATAATAGATTGCCACTGAAATCCCAGGCAACACACATTGCCCTTGGGCACTCTCCCTTTGCAGCTGTTATGATTGTAAGAGATGATTTTCAACATCAGAAAAGTGGACAGAAGTAAAAAGTGAGCAAAGAGCCCAGACTCAGGGCTTAAAGCTGTGTGAGCCGGAATGTTGTGCAACCTCTCTGAGTCTCAGTTTCCCCATCTTCAAACTGGGTCTAATAGTACCCTCTACATCCTGGGGTCACTGTGAGGATTAAATGAGAGAACGTGATCACAGCACACAGCTGTGACAACACATACAGAGGCTCAGTGAAGAAGGAAACCCTTACAACGCTGTGCTCTAGGTGTAGAATTTCATCTTCTAAGTCAGGATGATAGTAGAATCCCTTGTGAATCAAAACTGGGGGGAAATGTAGTATGGCCCCCTGAAGATGATACTAAAGAATTCTGGTTTCTGTCCTTGGACCAGGTGGCCTTTTGTGGTTACCTGACACTTCAACATAAGTCAACAGGGAACCTGGCACTTTGAATTATATAGATGCAGTGATGTAACATTATGTCCTTGAAAGAGCTAGAGAATTTGGTGGGGTTAAGTAGCACTCAGTAGAATTCTAGCAATTTCTAGAATCAAGAGGTCTGTGCTACAGTTGAAATAGGATAGACTAGGAGGCAGACACACTTTCTGGGGTCAAATCCTGGCTCAGTGATGCACCAGTCACACCATGGACAAATCCTATAGTCTTCCTGGGCCTCGCTGTCTTGTGTAGAAAGAGGCTTTAATGCCAGCTGTCTCACGAGGTTGTTTTGGGCTAATCACAGTTGCTGACATATAGTAGGTGCTGGGTAAATCTTGCTTTCCTTTCCATTGTGCTTCCGCCTTCTAAGTTCTACACCAATATTATGCTCAGTATACATTAATTGAGTATTAGAATATGAGAGCAAAATGCATTGCAATGTTCCAGGAAGACACTGGTGAATCTGGATTTTTCTTCTTTGCCTAATAAATTAGCAGGAATTAGAAATCCTTTTGAGACTTCCAGACAGCGAGTAATTATGAACCAAATTATTCTACTTTGTTTGCATGGTCACCCTTTGAAGGAAGAATTGCTAAAGTATTTGACAAGTTGTTCTGGTGAAGTTCTTGTGTGTTGTGGTATATAGGTGGTACTGTTTATTGAGCAGCATCTATGTGACAGACACTGGACTGAGTAATTTACATAGCCTACCTTTGGTCTTCACAGCAACCTTGGATTCAGATTCTGTTTTTGTTTTAAAGTGTATACTTTTGGGCAAATCATTTAACCTCTCTGACCCTCAGTTTCCTCATCAGTACAGAATAATAACCTCTGTATTACTGCTATAATCTGAATGTTTGTGTCCCCTAAATTGGCATGCTAAAATTCTAACCCCCAAGATGATGGTATTAGGAGGTAGGGCCTTTGTAAGATGATTAGGTCTTGAGGGTGGAGCCCTTATGAATGAGATCAGTGCCCTTATAAAAGAGGCCCCAGAGAGATACCTTGCCCCTTCTACTATGAGAGGATGCAGTGAGAAGGTGCTATGAGCCAAAAAGTAGGTTCCCATCATACACTGAATCTGCCAGCACCTTGAACTTGGCCTTTCTAGCCTCCAGAACTGTGAGAAATAAATTTCTGTTGTTTGTTAAGTCACCGAGTCTATGGTATTTTGTTATAGCAGCCCAAATGGACTGAAATACTTGCACATTGTGAGAATCAAATGAGATAATGCCTGTCAAAGTGCTTTGCAAACTGTCAAATACTCTGTAAATGTTAGCTATTGTTATGAATTAAAAGAACCATTAGGAACAGAAATCTGGGCTATTTTGATGTCTCTAAAAGCCGTAGCCCTGTGCATCACTATAGTTGAGAACAGTGCAGGAAGGGACTAATCTTTTTGGGGGGTATCTACTATATTCTAGATATTCAGTGAGGGCTTTTGCATACACGTTCCTGGAGTTCTGGGTATCAGTGGTAGACTCTTCAATAACTTCCTTTGCCTTCAAATTGTCATTCTGAGTGCCTCAGTGCGTATGAAAAATGCAGCTCAGGGACAGAGCTACGTGCATAACTATCTAAACTTCAACATCAAAGTCCATCACAGGAAGACTGAGGACCACCACATCAAAATCCCCAACTCTTTCATTCTTAATAACAGAGGTCTTTTTCCCTTAAGAAAAATATCCATAAGGTAACATCTCTTCTCTGCCTCGTCCTTTCGTGATCTGTGTCTTGAGGACAAAAATGAGCCCACTTTTTCTTGAACGGGATGCTTTTCCAGTTATTTATTTACTTATTTGAGAAAATTGTCCTCCAAAGCACTTCAATCAGATCTCCTTTTGTATTTCTCCTCCCCGATGCCTGCTCAGCCAGGCGACATGCATGCCACTTCAAATTGCTCCTGACTAAAGAATCAGAGCACTTGCTGCAGCTTGTTTTCTTTTATCCATTTCTTGGTGCTTTCAAAATCCTGGCACTGATGGCGTGAAAGGTGAACTTTTTTCTTTCTCAGCTTTGGGATAAAATATGCTTTGCCTAAAGCACGCTCTGAGCATTTTCCTTTGTACCTTTGAGATGGAAAGAAAAAGCTGGAAACAGACTGACAGACCTACGTGTGCATGTTCTTGGCTGGCAAAGGAATGAGCCAGTGCCTTTCTGAGCTTGCTGACAGAACTGCCATCCTCCTAATGGAGGGGTGGGGGAAGGCCCTGGCTTTCTCTAGGAATGGGGCCACAGAGTGACTATAGGCTTGTGAAACAGCGAGCCAGCCTCCATGGTTATGACAGTCGGGTTTGTCTTTGACTGTCTCTCGTTCTCAACCCTCATTACCACAAAATCTGATTGCTTCTTCCCTGGAAAATTCTCCTGGATCCACCCTTTCTTCTCCATTTCTACTTTTATTCTGGTCCAGAGTCTTGTTCACCTCATGACCGAATAACTGTAATGGCCTCTGTTCTGGTCTCCATTTCACCAGTTTCCCTCTTTTCCAGTTTGTCTTGAACACTTACTTTCAAGCCAAGGCTCCAAAAACACGACTTCACACTCCTGCTCCCAGGCCTACAGTGGCTTTCTGTTGCCTGCTCAATTGAACCTACAATCCTCTGCCTCACTTTCAAAGTCCCTCCTGGTGAAGAGGTCTCACTTCTGCTGAAGATCAAGGTCCAAGATCTTGGGTGCCATTCTTGGTTTTGCCAAATTCTGGCTCTGGGTCTTTGGGAAGGTCGCCTCACCCCTCTGGAACCTCAACTTTGACATTTATAAAATGAAGGATGTAGACAGAGCTGGCGGCCCAGGGGACATAGCAGAGTCCGGAAAATCTCTCCTGCGCCTCTGTGTCAAATGGGGACTGTACAAGAACATCTTTTGGAATCTTTGCAAGAAATGGAATAGGTATTCATACCACTCCTAATGGAATTGTCTACAATGGAAGCTAGCAAGATGACAAGGGTGGAAGGTGAAGGGCAATATATTGATATCCAAGGACTAGAATGGTGTGGTCACTTTCACTTCACAGCTGCTCCAGGCCTGAGACTAAAGCTCCACATGTAGATATTCTGCATTAAAGTTTTAATGTGGTAATTGCAGCTTTTAGTTGTGAGGAAAACAACAAAATCTGTCATCTGAAATAACTTCCTACACTACCTATATATTATAATTCTGCCAATAAAACCATCACTCACTTAAAAAATAAATAAATAAAATGAAAGGTTGTAGTAGCTATATTGGGGTCTATCTGCCTAGCCCACAATAATCCTTTTCTCTAAGAACTGTAGTATTTCTCTCTCCTCATTTCCCTCAGTGCCTTCCTTCTTCCCCCTCTCCCTTCTTCCCTCCTTTCCTTCTTTTATCGACATTTTGATTTGAGATAGAAACGTTCAGGGCATGAGGAATTTTTTTTTTTTTTTTTTTTTTTTTTTGCGGTACGCGGGCCTCTCACTGTTGTGGCCTCTCCCATTGCGGAGCACAGGCTCCGGACACGCAGGCTCAGCGGCCATGGCTCACGGGCCCAGCCGCTCCACGGCATGTGGGATCCTCCCAGACCGGGGCACGAACCCGTGTCCCCTGCATCGGCAGGCGGACTCTCAACCACTGCACCACCAGGGAAGCCCAGGGCATGAGGAATTTAAGTGACTTACTTACTTGAGTCATATAAACACTATGTTCTATATATATATTATGGCCGTAAAGTCTGTTTTAAAAGGAATCATGCCCTCCAAGCAAGGTTCAGATGTCAGGGAGCTCCACCCAGAGTTGCTTTCTGGGGGAGGGGGCGGGGAGGGAGGGGGGAGATTGAGCAGAAGCACCAGGACTTTGCCAAGGGGCAGGACAAAACGAAGAGTGTTGGTGATAAAATGAACAGATGCAGCCGTTTTCTTCAGGGGAGAGAGGGTCCTCCCTGAACCATCACTAAAAAAGAGGGTACATGGTTTATGTCCGTAGCCAGAGGGAACTTGCTTAGCTATCAGGAGGCATTTAAAAAAAGCTAATCCTGGGGTATAATGTAATTATTCAGAAGCTCTTTTTTGTTTTTAAGTGTAAGTTTTTAGTGTAACATTCTAAGAGCTAGGGACAGGCATAAGTTTAGCCTGGGCAGCATCAGAAAACAAGAATGTAATTAAATATCCAAATCACAATCTGTAGACTATGGAATGATTTTTAAGAAGATAAAGTTCTGTTTTCTTTAAGGTTACATCTGTCTCATAATCGTTACTGTGCCTCCCCTCCACCCCAGCCTTCACCTCTTGAAGGAATTTTAAGGCCATCCACTGCCTCAGATTTCCAGGGCTCTTGGTTTTAAATGTTGGACTTAGGAAAGGAAAGCCAGGAATTATCACACGCAGACACACCCACTGAAATGGCCTCACTCCTGGGTCGTGCCACTCGCTGTAGTGATGAGGGTACAGTGTCAGCTGCTGACAGACCTAAGCCTAGGAAGCTGCGGATGGCTGATGGGCTCTGTTAACCTCTGCTCCGCCTCCCCTCGGGGCAGGGTCTACAGGGCGAGCTGTCAGTAAGAAGACACCTGGTCCTCTAGCTTTTCCCCGCTGCCACTTAATCATGACAAGCCTGAAAAAAGAGGCTGGCAAAAAATGCAGGACTTTCACTGCACAGGTGAGCTTCCTAGAATCACATGCGACAGAGCTCTCAGGGTCTCTGGAAGTGGTGGGCTGGGAAGGACAGTAACCGTGTCATGGAGCTGGTGTGATTACTAAAGGGTTGAATGATTTCAGTCCGAGTTCATTCTCAGGGCTCAAATGTTTCTGCTGTTTAGTGGGGAGGGAAGTGACCTCAGGGATTCTCGTGTTCAGTTCTGTGACTTTATAGGAGCGTAAACTGAGGCCCTTAGATGTTAGATGATTTTCCTAGGTTGAATAAGAAGGTGCTCTTGGGATTAGAACCAGATCCCGGGTCTTCTCACGCCTAGTCCTGGGATCCTTCCCCGATGCTGTTTGGCCTCCTTGCCCTGTGATACAACCTATCATACGGTGGAACGTGAGGGTTTCCGAGATCGCCTGCAGGTCTGCCCCACAGGGAGGCATCCATCCTTTCTCTCTGCTTCCTGAACTCACCAGAAAAATTGTCGACTTCCGTCAAGGTGCCAGAGACATGGTGAGGGACCAAGGATGGGTTTGCACAAACTTGTGGAAGCCAAGGGACTCTAAAGAACTAGAATACAGTAATTAGAATCCTGTGTGTGGTTCTGATTCTCTAGGATGATTAGAACACCTCTATGTGCAGGGCTCAGTGGAGGCACTCAGTCACGCCTCACTGATGGGAGCAGAAAATTCTGCAGTGGACAGGCCTTTTGGTGCACACAGGGCAGGGAGATAATGCCATGTCAGTATTCCTGCATTCTGGAATTATGAACATGGTGTCCAACACCAACTAGGGCCTCTGTGTCCCAAGACATTAACTGAACATTTTCAACATTATGGGGCTATGTTTTGGATTATAAAGAACAGATAAATATAAATATGAGATTACGTATTATTTTAAAAAAGCTTTTATGACATTCCCAGAAATTAGAACACTGACTTACCTACACTCTGTACAATATGGTTCAGCAGATCCTACCAGGGTCAAACTTCAGGAAGTCCAAGAGATGTGAACTCTGGATGTCTTAAAAATGTTTACATTAAGGAGATTGGGACAGGTTTATAATTGCACGTCCTCAAGAGGGGAAAAAATTCCTCCTTTCTGCTGTTTCTCCATTTCCTTAAATTGTTGTCATTATCCTTTCTTAAAACTTTTATTTAAGCTGTGGTTATAAACTCTTTTTCTTCCCTGCCCATGATGTCCTGCAATGGTTAACAGCAGTGTCTTGGGGTCTTGCTTCCTGAGTCCAAATCCTGGATGTGCCCCTTGGGCAAATTACTTACTTGCTTGATGCCTAGTTGCTTTATCTGAAAGTGTGGGTAATAGTGGGGCTTGCCCCAAGGGGTTGCTATGAGGAGTAAAAAAGATGATACAGTGAGACACTTAGAGCTGTGCCTGTCATTCTACTTACACAGTACACATAAGCCCAATTATTTGTCTTTACTGTTATTATGTCTGGAGTCTCTGCTCTGTTCCCATTTTGCTATCTGTCCTTGGGAAATCACTTAACCTCTGATCCTCAGCAGCCAGGAGGGCCTGGACTCCCTGATCATGCTGAGTTCTGGCCCTGATTAGCTAGTGAATGGCACATCCTGACCTTCCTTCTGCTTTCATGATAGCTACTCTGTCAGTGCAGAGGAGTCCAATTCAATTCATTTCAATCCAATTCAATTTAACTCATCAATTCAACTCAGTGCAAGCCATTCATTTCATTTATTCAGAAATATCTCTTACGGGCCTCCCTGGTGGCGCAGTGGTTGAGAGTCCGCCTGCCGATGCAGGGGATACGGGTTCGTGCCCCGGTCTGGGAGGATCCCATATGCCGCGGAGCGGCTGGGCCCGTGAGCCATGGCCGCTGAGCCTGCGCATCCGGAGCCTGTGCTCCGCAACGGGAGAGGCCACAACAGTGAGAGGCCCGCGTACAGCAAAAAAAAAAAAAAAAAAAAAAAAAGAAATATCTCTTGCGGTAGGTCTAAGACATGCATGATACTTGCCAGATCTAAGACAGGGGCATGGGCATCCTTGTTTTTGAGGGTCTTACAAATCTAAATGCTTTCTGTAGACATCACATCTTTCTAAGTAGAAAGAAAATGAAAAAGACTCTATCCCTTTAGGGGTTTAAAGGAGTTTTCCTTTAAAAAATCTTGAGAAAAACGACATGGAGCCAGTCTCTAGGAAGTGCAATTCTGATATCTAAGTAGTTGTAATTATTCCCTACTCAAGGGGAGCAGTTCCTAAAGGCTGGCAAATCTTCCCCGAAGGCTGCAGGAGACAAGCTATTCAACTTCGGTGAAAACAAGATGGTGGCTGTCGGCTGTCTGTCAAAGTGTTCAGACAACAGCAGAATCAACAAAGTCCCAATTATGATTGAGGGAGGATTTTGTATTTAGTCAAAAGGAATTGATTTCCCCTGGAGTGTCACTTACACCATAATGATTATTGGAAGGGAGACAACTTAAGAGTGATGCAAAAACAAAAGTAGATGGTAGTATATATATGTCAATGCTACTCTCTCACTTTGTCCCAGTTTACCTTTCCCCCTCCCCATGTCCTCAAGTCCATTATCTACGCCTGCGTCTTTATTCCTGTCCTGCCCCTAGGTTCAAATGTAAAATAGATAGCTAGTGAGAAGCAGCTATATACCACAGGGAGATCAGCTCGGTGCTTTGTGACCACCTAGAGGGGTGGGATAGGGAGGGTGGGAAGGAGACACAAGAGGGAGGAGATATGGGGATATATGTATACGTATAGGGGATTCACTTTGTTATACAGCAGAAACTAACACACCATTCCAAAGCAATTATACTCCAATGAAGATGTTTAAAAAAAAAAAAAGGAGATGGGCTGCCATCATTAGCTGATCTTGACTTCTCACCTTGAAAGCAGAGTTAGAAGAAGACAATAGATGGGGAGGCAGAATATTTGGAACATTTTCTTGATATTTATAGTTTTATGCTCACTTATTCATTTTTTGCCTTTCTTTTGAAAAACAATTGGGTTGGGGATCAACAAACAAAATGGCTAAGTTCAGGTTAATTCTGGGAAAAGTTATCTAGATCTAATTGGTGTCTATTTGCTTACTGTGTGAAAGAGTAAATTAGCCCAATGTTTAAGTAAGTTTCTCTGAAAGAATTATTTATTTCAGAAACATATGGTTTTAGATCCAAAGATCTCCTAGGCATAATATGACCTCAGCTAGTCCCTACTCCAGGCAGTTGAAATAAATAATTGAGTAAAAAACTGATTCTATTTGAAAATACTTCTAGTGTCTTAAGTAATTTGTATTTCTTAACTGCAAAATCAGGCTGGGTCTAGTCTGTTCTGCATTCAGTCAAAGAGATTTGTAAAGCCATTTAACACACTCCACTAAATTTCTCTGAATCATGCCTTGGTTCTTTCTACCCAAACCTCCACTAATTATTAAAACAGAACATTTTTTTTTTTCCCTGCTAGGTAATCTTTCTTGAATTTGGAGATCTGGAATGGAAATGCTCCAATTTCCCCCACTCTCACCCAAGTGCTGTGCTTGGCACGTTTTGAGAAATGAAATTGATAATTCAGAAACTACACTATTTCCTTCAGGAGAAAAAGCTATTTCTTTGATTTGCTGCTGTTGGACTAGCTCTCCAGGTGTTCTTTCTATCTATTAAGCATCTTCCCTCACTGTTACATATTTAAATCTTTTTAAAAAAATATCCAGCACATGTCTCACCTATTCAAGGAAGTACCCTTGTTTGTTTATTGCAAGTTATTACCTTTCCCTTCAAGGAACTTCCACGGTAGTCAAATTTTGTCCTGCATTCCCTGTCCTTATCGTGTTATCACATGATCACTTGGGGGTGAAAAGCCTTGTTCTCTTTTTCTGTGTCTCTGTGTGTGTCTACTCTCTTCAGCTACATTAAAAGGGTCATATGTCAGGGCTGCAAAATTGGCTCGTATATCCCAGCAAGTGGCTGTACACACAGTAAGTATTCAATAAAGGTGTGATGCGTGTAGTAGCAGGTCGTGGATGATGTACCACTTTGTTTAGGGTCTCAGTGATTTTTCGGGGAAGATGCTGAACTCAAGATTTTGATATTGCTTTTGGCTTGTTTTCTATTTGGTACAACTGCATGCTCCGTGTTGCTGAAATTACTTTAGTTAAATGGTCAGGACTGTCAATACACAGGGAGAAGGTCATTTTGTCTCTAGCCTGCTCAGGAGAAAAGAAATCTGTTTTTCTCTTTTGATCTAATAAACTAGAGCAACCCTGGAAACCATCCTTTCAGATATAATTCCATTTCCACTTGTTTTGCTCACCATATCACAATGTTTAAAACTGTTATGCCTGCCAAAAGAGCAGTTAGTGGCCTTATTTTGTAGGTGATAGAGCCATTACTATTCACCAGACAAACATTTAGGACATGTGCACTGAATTATTTAAAACTAATAATGCACATGAAAAACATTAAAGTAAAAATGGGATGAAAAACTTCATTGTGAAAACATTTATTTATTCCTGGCTTGCCCAACTGTTCTCCTTTGTTCAAGGGCACACCAAGAACTTCAGAGAGGAAAATCCTGTGTACCTGACTGCTTTTCTGCTTTCAGTCACAACCAGCTCCCCCTTTGCTTTGCTTGATCAAGAACATAGTGGTGTGATTGATTTTCAGCGTGACTGTGTGAGGAGCTCAGCTGACCAGCTCTGTAGTGAACCTGGTAAAAATTATAAAAACAAAGCAAACCAACCAAAGAAGCAAGAAAACTATTCAAAGCCTCTGGAAATGGTCCTAAGGGCAAAGAGCAAAGGAGAAAACATCTATTCAAGAAAATCTATGAAAATCTAGTTAAAAAAAGGCAAGAGTGTGTTACTTAAATCAAAACTATGGCCTCCCTCTCCCCTCCCACCTCAGAGAAGTGGAGACCCTACTCCAGAAAGCAAGAAGTCAAGAACACAGGGTTTCATCTCTTCCCAGCTTCCAGGTGGAGGGCTTTCTTCCAGGAGAAGCAGGACTTCAGCATTTCTCATTCTGCCTCCAGCTGCTTGTTGCTGAGGCTGCATTCTGGGCAAGTGTGGTTGGGAAGTGGGGGGCTCCTTTCTTTTTACCAAGGCACACTTGTGCACCAGAGGCTCTATCTTGTGTATGGCCTGCTGAGAATATTGGAGATCCAAAACTCTTGCCAGGGCTCATGAGGTGGTGGTTTCAAGCCAATAGAATCAAGCCAGGAACATCTCAGGTTGTTACTCTACCTTCCTTCAAGTGTTTAACTCCTGGAATGAGGGTCTCAGAGAGAAGTTTGCCTTTGAATCCACTCTTGGCTCCAGAGCCCTGGCTGAGTGTTTGCCTGAAGTGAGAAGCAGACTGTAAAATGCGTATCTGGTATTCTCTTCCCAAGGGAACTGATTTCATTTGCAACAGAGGATGGAGAAGTTTAAGCCTGAGAGCACTCTCAAGAACAGCACAGGTATGGTAAAGGCAATTGGGATATTCATGGATCTAATAGATATATAACATAGGACAATTAGTTTGCAGGAGAGAACCGGGGGAATAAGACAGCTGGAAGGAGTCCCCCTGGGGTCAGAATAGATATCAAACTTTGACCCCGTAAATGATTTATTTGAAGGAGCCACAATTTGGCTGGATTAGTTTACAGAGGAATTTATGCCCTGGGAATTGTTGAAAGTAGTAGCATAGTCTGCCTGCAAGTAGTAAAGGTTAACATCTGGGTGTGGTCGGGGAAAGAATGGAAGAGAGCCCTGCCAACACCTTGTCTTCCCAGGGTGACTGTGGGCATATTCAAAGCTGTGCCTTCTTGAGAATCAACATCAAAGGCTTTCACTAAAATAATCTAGCTAGTAGTCACTAAACAACAAACAAACAAACAGCACTAATAAGTCATGGAGCTGGAACCAGTACCCAGAATGCTACAATAGATTGTCTGAAATGTTGTTTCCAGCAAAAAAAAAAAAAAAAAAGAAGAAGAAAAAGAAAGAAAGAAAAAAACCCCCAAAAATCAAAGGGATACAAAGAAACAGGAAAATAAAGCAGGCAAGAGAAACTGCCTGTGAGAATAACCAGATGTCAGATTTAACAGAAATATATTTGAACATAGTCATTATGAATATGTTCCAGAAGTAAAGAAAAGCATGATTAAAGAAATAGAGGAAAATATGCTGGGAATATTGCATTGAATAGAGAATATAAATAAAGAGATAGCAATTATTTTAAAAAATAAAATGAAATTTAAAAAAAATCATGAGTGTCTCAAATCACAGTAGATTTGAACTTGCAGAAGAAAGAAATAGAAAAATTGAAAATAAACCAATAGTGATTATACAAGCCAAAAACAGGAAAAAAGAACGAAGAAAAATGAAGAGAACCTCAGAGAAATATGGGACAAAATTGAGCACACCAATATGTGCATAATGGAAGTATCAGGGAGAGGAGAAAGAAAAAGGAGGAAAAAAATATTTGGAAAAATAATAGCTGAAAACCTCCTAGATTTATTGAAAACATCTAGTAAGCTCAATATTATTCCAGTAGAATATACACAAAGAGACCCATAAACAGATGCAATATAGTAAAAATGCTGAAAGACAAGGAGAAAATCTTGAAAGCAGCAAGAGAAAAATGACTCATTACTTATAAGGGACCCTCAACAAGGTTAACAGCTCACTTCTCATCAGAAACAATGGAGGCCAGAGGTGGAACTGGGATAACATATTTATAGTGTTCAAAGAAAAAAAACCCTGTTAACCAAGAACACTATAACCAGAAACCCCATGTTTCAAAAATGAAGGCAAAATAAAGGTTTTCCAAGGTAAACAAAAGCTTAGAGAATTTGTTGCTATTAGACCTGCCTTATAAGAAATGTTAAAGGAAGTTTTTCAGGCTGAAACAAGTGACCCCTGATAGTAATTCAAATCCACACAAACAAAAAGCATTGGTAAAGGTAATTATGTAATTATAAAAGACTCTGTAACTGCAAATTTTTTTCTTTTCTTCTCTTACTTGTTAGGGAGTAGAGCTATATAGGGGTAACATATTCCACACCATACAGCTTGCTCTCTCTCTCTTTCTCTCTCTTTCTCATTAACCTAGCTGATTCTGATAAGATGTATACAATAAACCTTAGAGCAACCACTAGAAAAACAAAATCTCAAAAATATGGTAAAAAGTCATTAAAAAATTTAAAAACTACATTAGAAAAGATTCACTTGATGTGAAACAAAGTAGTAAATGAGGAATAGAGGAGGAAAAAAGACATGAGACATATAGAAAACAGAAAGTCAGATGTAAATAAAACCAAAGTCAGATGAAAACAAAAATGGCGAATGTAAATCCATCTATATCAGTAATAACATTAAATGTGAGTGGATCAAACAATCCAGTCATAAGACAGAGATTATCAAACTAGACTAAAAATATGATCTAGCCATATATTTTCTAAAGGACACACATTAAATTCAAAGGCACAAATAGATTCAAAGTAAAAGGATTGAAATAATATATACATCATGCAAATAGCAGCCATAGGAAATCTGGAGTAGCTATACAAATACCAGCTATACTAATACCAGTCACAGGAAATCTGGAGTAGCTATACTAATACAAGAAAAAAGAGACTTTAAAACAAGACAGTGTTACTAGATATAAAGAGGAATATTTTATGAGGATAACAGTTTCTATCCATCAGGAAGATATAACAGTTAAAAACATATATATACCTGATAACAGAGCACCAATATACATGAAGCAAAAATTGACAGAAATTAAGAAATAGGTTATTTGACAATAAAAGTTGAAGACCTCAATACCGTGCTTTCAATAATAGAACAACTAGACAGAAGATCACAAATATATAGGAGACTTGAACAATGCTATAAACCAACTAGATCTAACAGACATGTATAGAACCCTCAACCCAACAACAAGAGATTATACAGTCTTCTCAAGTGCACGTGGAACATTCTCCATATAACCAAGACAGTTTGGTACTGATACAAGGATAGATACATAGATCAATGGAACAGAATTTAGAGTCCAGAAATAAATTCACATCTCTATGGACAAATAATTTTCAACAAAGGTGCCAAGACTATTCAGTAGGGGAAAAATAGTCTTTTCAACAAATGGTGTTGGGACAACTGGATAGCCACATGCCAAAAATGATGTTGGACAATTACCTGACATCATATACAAAAATTAACTCAAAATGGATCAAAGACCAACATGTAAGGTCTAAAACTTTAAGTCTCAGAAGAAAACATAGAAATAAATTTTTGTGACCTTGGATTTGGCAAGGAATTCTTGGATATGAAACCAAAAACAAATATCACAACAACAAAAAATACACTGGATTTTATCAATATTAAAAAGCTTTGTGCTTCAAAGGACACCACCAAGAAACTGAAAAGACAACCCACAGAATGGGACAAAATATTTGCAGATCATACATCTGATAAGGGACTTGTATCTAGAATGTACCACAAATTCTCACAACTCAGTAATAAAAAAATATGTTAAAATGACCATACTACCCAAGGCAATCTACAGATTTAATGTAATCCCTATCAAAATACCAATGTCGTTTTTTACAGAAGTAGAACAAATAAGTTAAAAATTTGTATGGAAATACAGAAGACTCCAAATAGCCAAAACAATCTTGAGAAAGAAGAACAGAGCTGAAGGAATCATGTGCCCTGACTTCAGACTATACTACAAAGCTACAGTAATCAAAACAGTATGATACTGGCACAAAAACAGACACATAGATCAATGGAACAGAATAGAGTCCAGAAATAAACCAACAAACTTGTGGCCAATTACTCTTCAACAAAGGAGTCAAGAATATACAATGGGGATTTCCTGATGGCACAGTGGTTGAGAGTCCACCTGTCGATGCAGGGGACACGGGTTCATGCCCCAATCCGGGAAGATCCCACATGCTGTGCAGCGGCTGGGCCCGTGAGCCATGGCCACTGAGCCTGTGCGTCCGGAGCCTGTGTTCTGCAACGGGAGAGGCCACAACAGTGAGAGGCCCACGTACCGCAAAAAAAAAAAAGAAAGAAAAAAAAAAGAATATACAATGGAGAAAAGACAATCTCTTCAGTAAGTGGTGCTGGGAAAACTGGACAGCTACATGTAAAACAATGAAATTAGAACATTCTCTAACACCATATACAAAAATAAACTCAAAATGGATTAAAGACCTAAATATAGGAGCAGAAGCCATAAGACTCCTAGAGGAAAACATAGGCAGAACACTCTGTGATATACATCATAGCAATATTTTTTTTGGATCTGTCTCTTAAAGCAAAGGACATAAAAGCAAAAATGAACAAATGGGACCTAATTAAACTTGAAAGCTTTTGCACAGCAAAGGAAACCATTGACAAGATGAAAAGACAACCTACTGAATGGGAGAAAATATTTGCAAATGATATGACTGATAGGGGTTAATATGGGAAATATGTAATCAGCTCATATAACTCAACTTCAAAAAAAAAACCCAAAAACCCATCTGATTAAAAATTGGGCAGAAGTACTGAATAGACATTTTTCCAAAGAGGACAAGCAGATGGGCAACAGGCACATGAAAAAATGCTCAACATTGCTAATCATCAGGGAAATGCAAATCAAAACCAGAATGAGATATCACCTCACACCTGTCAGAATGACTATCATCAAAAAGAACCCAAATAACAAGTGTTGGCAAGGATGTGGAGAAAAGGGAACCCTTATACATTACTGGTGGGAATGTATATTGGTGGGGCTGCTGTAGAAAACAGGATGGAGGTTTCTCAAAAAATTAAAAATAGAACTACATTGGACTCAGCAATTCCATTCCTGGATATATATCTGAAGAAAATAAAAACTCTAATTCGAAAAGATACATGCACCCCAATGTTCATAGCAGCATTATTTACAATTGCCAAGAAATGGAAGCAACCTAAGTGTCCATCAACAGATGAAAGGATAAAGAAGATATGGTATACATATACAACGGAATATTATTCAACCATAAAATAGAATGTAATTTGGCATTTGCAGCAACATGTATGGACCTACAGAGTATTATGCTTAGTAAAATAAGTCAGACAGAGAAAGACAAATACTGTATGATACCACTTATATGTGGAATCTAAAAAATAAAACAACTAGTGAATATAACAAAAAAGAAACAGACTCACAGATATAGAGAGCAGACTATATGTTACAAGTGGAGTGAGGGAAGGGGGAGGGGCAATATTGGGGTAGGAGACTTAAGAAGTACAAACTAGCCTATTATGTATAAAATAAGTTACAAGAATATATTGTACAACACAGAAATATAGCCAATACTTTATAATAACTATAAATGGAGTATAATCTTTAAAAATTGTGAATCACTGTATTGCATACCTGTAACATATAATATTGTACATTAACTATACTTCAATTTTTAAAAAAGACAACCCAATTAAAAATTGGACAATGGGGCCTCCCTGGTGGCGCAGTGGTTGAGAGTCCGCCTGCCGATGCAGGGGATACGGGTTCGTGCCCCGGTCTGGGAGGATCCCATATGCCGCGGAGCGGCTGGGCCCGTGAGCCATGGCCGCTGGGCCTGCGCATCCGGAGCCTGTGCTCCGCAACGGGAGAGGCCACAACAGTGAGAGGCCCGCATACCGCAAAAAAAAAGAAAAAAAAATAAAAATTGGACAATGCATCTGAATAGATACTCAGTAGAGAAGAGATACAGGTGACCAATAAGTATATGAAAAGCTTGACATCATTACTCATCAGGGAAATGCAAATCAAAACCACAGTGAGATACCACTTGATACTAGGATGGCTAGAATCAAAAAGTCAGATAACAACAAGTGTTGATGAGGATATGGAGAAATGGGCAACTTCACTCCCTGTTTATGGGACTATAAAATGGTTCAACTACTTTGGAAAATAGTTTGGTGGTTTTCCAAAGGATTAAAAATAGAGTTATCATATCTCACCTATTCCATTCCTAGGTTTATTCTAAAAGAAATAAAAACAGATGTCCAGGGCTTCCTTGGTGGCGCAGTGGTTGAGAATCTGCCTGCCGATGCAGGGGACGCGGGTTCATGCCCCGGTCCGGGAAGATCCCACATGCCGCGGAGCGGCTGGGCCCGTGAGCCATGGCCGCTGAGCCTGCGCATCCGGAGCCTGTGCTCTGCAACGGGAGAGGCCACAACAGTGAGAGGCCCGCGTACTGCAAAAAAAAAAAAAACAAACCAGATGTCCACACAAAAACTTATATATAAATGTTTAAAGCAAACATTGTTAATAGCCAAAAGGTGAATAATCCAATGTCTATGAGCAGATGAATGGATAAACAAAATGTGTTTTATGTAAACAAAGGAATATTTTTGACCGTAAAAAGAATAGAGTATAGATACCTGTTAACAACTTGAATAAACCTTGAAAGTATGCTAAGTGAAAGAAGCTAGTCCCAAAGATCTCATATAATTCCATTCATATGAAAGTCCAGAATAGAGAAATCTGTAAAGACAAAGTAGATTAGTGGTTTCTTAGTACTGGGTGGAGCATGGGTAGGCAGAGGAGTGATAACTAAAGGGTTAGGTGATAAAAATATTTTAAAATTGATTATGATGATGGTTGAAAATATCTGTGAATATACAAAATACCATTGAAATATAAACTTTAAATAAGTAAATTGTATGCTATGTGTTATGTCTCAAGAAAGCTGTCTTTGAAAAGCAAGCAAAGGTAAAAAGAAAATAATGGTAGAATTCTAATGCTCATAACTCCCTGGGTGTGAGGAGATAAGAAGTGGACATGCTGGGGGGTTGTCTGTTCTTTGCGGGAGTAGAGAGGAATGTTTTACCACTAAGCCTGGCACAGTACCTTAGAAATAGAGGATTTAAAGTTTGTGGCTTTGGAAACAGTAGATAGAGAATACCTTTAATTACCCATATGCCCTTAGACAAATCATTTTACTGGGCTTCATTTATCATTCCTAAAACAAGTAAGGGGAAGGAGGAAGTGTATACTCTCTTAAGTTCATCTAGCAAAAAACTGTCTGATTTGGGACTTCCCTGATGGTCCAGTGGTTAGGATTCCATGCTTCCACTGCAGGGGGCATGGGTTCGATCCCTGGTTGGGGAACTGGGATCCCACGTGTCGCATGGCAAAAAAAAAAAAAAAAAAAAAAATCTCTGATTCGAAGAACAGGGCAGGTTTGCACAGGGGAAGACCTGGCCTACATAGAATTTTAAAATATGTGTCTATCGTATATTTTGGGTTGTATATACTACCTTTCTCAACCCTTCCATTTCCATGGGTATCTATGGAGACCTATTCACCAAAGCATATTCTTGGTTAAATACATGTCATTAAATCAGAGTTTCCTGGTGAGTTTTGTGCAACAGTTATAAGTGATATAAGATTGGGACACCTCTGAAACCCTTTTACATGTTAGGTCCATTGCTAATCTCCAAGATGGGGGTAGACCATACAGCATTTTCCAAACCTATTTGATTATGTTAGACCTTTTCAACATTTACTTTTTCTAGAGTGTCTTATGAAACTCAGGTTGTGAAGAATGCACTTTGAAAAATGCTAAAGGGCCATTTTAAAAGCTTAAAATATTTCTCCTCCAAGAGGATTTTGTATTTCAACTGCAGAGTCTTAGAAATTAGGGAAATCTTAAGGCTCCAGGGATTAATTAATTAATGGTGGCTTTGTGGCAAGCAGCAGGGGAGATATTTGAGGGCAACTGAGCTAACTTAGTGCCTCTCAAATCATATCACATAAAGAGCTATGGACTGGTTGGAGCAGCCTTGCTCCAGACTTTAAATCCTATCCAAAATGAGAAAACAGAGGTAGAATTCCCCAAATCTAGAAAGAAATCTTGCAAGAGTCTGTGAGTTCGCAGTAGACCAATAAGGATTTTTTTTCTTTTGGAATTCTGTGGAACTTTTCAAACATCATCACCATTCATCTAATTGTAGGTGGACCATTTAGGGAGCACTGTCTGTAGAGATCTCCAAACCCCAATCAGCACTCCATGTTCACATGGCAGTCACTTCTGCTAGGCCTCTCCACCTGCTGAAGATCAGCTACTCAACCTGTTGAGGGTTAATTATGAATGGGGAGCCATCTTCACTGGAAATGTGTAAAAGGCAGCAAAGCTGGAACCAGTTCTGCCAACTACCTCCTCTATAGGCTTGCATATCATTCAAACAGCTTCTTAGTATTATTACACAGCTTCTGGTTATTTTGCAGCTTATCACTGAAAATGGCCAGTGACATCTACTTTTCGGTCCTCCTATTTATTTGTGATCCCGCTCATTCATTTTCTCTGTACTCCTTATTGAATAGTTACTGAGTACCTAGTGCTGCTGAGAGCAGGAGAGGGGTGCAGTGCTAGCCCTCAGAGAGCTTTACTGTATTTGAGAGGCAAGATAATATGTAAAATTGGTATTATAGATAACTCCAGCGCCATGCATATTTAAGCTCAGATGATGGGTTTAGATGGTTTTTCTTTAGGGATTGAGTTCAGAGGTCAGGGAGGTCTTCTTTCTCTTTTTTCTTGGTTAGTACAAAGATTGGACATTTCCTAATCAGGTATATCAGGAATCTCAATTTCCATCCTGACATTCAGAATGGATTGATTTCATTTTTCTTATTTCCTAAAATGGGAACAGTAATAGCTACAGTGCAAGACTGTTGGGTGAGATACTATAAGAGGCATACAGCAGGATGATATAGTAGGATTAATAGGTGTTTGTTACATTCAGTCTCTCCTTCTAGTTCTTATTTGTTGAAGGGGCCTTTCATTTCTTCATTCAATTCATGTAGGTATCGAGCATCTACTCTGTACCAGGAGCTATTCTGCATGTACGAATCCTTGCCATCATGAAGCTTTAGTTCTGGTTTCTAGTGGTGGTGGTGGGGAATAGATAAACAAATAAAAACATTCAAATTGCAGCGAGTTTATGGAAGAAAGGGGTCATAAGCTAGTGCAAGGTACGGGTGCTACTATAGTGGACTGGTCAAGGAAGACCACTCTAAGTGGTTGGAATTTGGGTGGAGATGGAAGAGGAGAGAAAAAAACATTCTAGACAGAAAGAAAAGCAAGTGAAAGATTTCAGGTGGTGAGAGCCTGGTGTGTTTGTAGAGCAGAAAAGGGTCCAGGATGGCTAGAGCATAGTGGCAATGGGCAAGTGATGCATGATATGCACTATGCCTATGGAAAGGCAGGCAGAGATCAGATCATAGAGTACCTTGTAGCCATGACAAAGCATGTAAGCACCCCAAAGGAAGAGATTTTGTTTGTTTTGCTCAGTGCTGGATCTCTGACACCTAGGCTAGTGCTGTTATAATAGGTAGTCATGAACGTGGATTGAATAAATTTTATTCGAAGTGAATTCTAAGTAATTGTTGCCATCTTCTTTGTCCGAGTCTCTCTAGATGCTGTGTGGGGGATGGATTTAAGTGGGACTAGGGGATAGAAGCACTGGAGACACTTGTAGTAGGTGAGAGAGGTGGTGGTTTGAGCTGGGGTGGTGATAAGGAACGTGAGAAGTGGAGATATTTGAGGTGTATTGTAGGGGTCTAGTCCCCAGCACTTGAATTGGATTTGATGGTGAGGAGTTGGTGATATGTGCATTAATTCAGATGATGAAGCCTGGGAGAGAATATTCTGAGGAGCTGAGGGGAGGGCAATTAAGTGTACTATTTTTTGCTTGCTGGTTTTGAGATGCCAGCAAGAGATCGAGTGACAATGTCAAGGTTTCAGATGGGTATTACTTGTCTGGGGATCAATGAAGAGGTCAGACATGACACATGGATTTTGAATGTAGGTGGCATTTAAAGCCACGGGACTGCTGAGATCACTGTAGAGAGAGTACAGATTCATGAGGGAAGAGGGTCCAGAGGAAGTCTGGGGAACTCCAACATTTAGAGACTGAGTAGCAGAGAAGATGAAGGTCTGGTGTGAGATGTAAGAGGGAAACTAGTATGGTGTCACAGAAGCTGGAGGTCAAGAGAGAAAAGTGTTTCATGCAGGAGGATGGTCGCCTGTGAGGCATGTTCCTGAGAAACAGGTAACATGTAGGTGGGGAAATGCCCTTGAATCTGATATCTGAATGGTGCACCTTCCTCTTATCTTCAAACTTTTATTTGAAAAGTAATATAAACATACACAGTGTAAAACATAGTTAAAATATTTAAGAGAAGTTTATTGGTACCTGTGACAAGATAACTTTTAGTGGAACGATGGGCAGAGAGTCGGATTGAGTGGGTTGAATAATGAATGGGGATTCCTGGGAGGAGAAGGCAGAGTAAACAAATAACTAAATGGCCATTGGTTTCCTCTTAAAACCCCACTGAGAAGACAGTAAGGGGATTTTTTTTTCTTTCTTTTAAAGCCATAAAGCCATAAATAAGGACAGAGGAACAAGAGCAATAGAACTTTAGGGTTATAAAGAACATGGATGGGGGCTTCCCTGGTGGCGCAGTGGTTGAGAGTCCGTCTGCCGATGCAGGGGACACAGGTTCGTGCCCTGGTCTTGGAAGATCCCACATGCCACGGAGCGGCTAGGCCTGTGAGCCATGGCCACTGAGCCTGCACGTCCGGAGCCTGTGCTCCGCAATGGGAGAGGCCACAACAGTGAGAGGCCTGCGTACCGCAAAAAAAAAAAAAAAAAAAAGAACATGGATGAATGTGGTTCTTGTACTAGTACAGCCAGGGTATCCTGGAGCTGGTTAGAAATGTAGAATCTCAGACCCCTCCCCAGACTTACTGAGTCGGAACCTGCATTCTCCCAGTGTATTCCTCTGATGTGCTTGCATTAAAGTTTGAGGATCGCTGACTTGGCAGATGCTAGAAAATGGAATCCTAAACCAATGTGATTTACACTTCACAATCCCTAAAACACTCAGGAATTGGAGGCACTGGTGTCCCCAGAAGCGGAGCTGGGGGCAGTGAATAGGGTTGAGGTGGCCAAAATAAAGAGGGTTGGTGGAAATGTTGTTTAAGAAACAGCCACACTACCCACTTGGTATAGTCAGGCCAGAGCTCCTCCCCACCTGAGAAAAACACCAAAGGTTTATTCTTTAAAGAGAGTAGAATAGAGAGTTTCTGAACTGGACATCGCAGAGACCACTTTTGGCTGCCGGATGCTGAGACCCCCAGCCCTTTTCCCCAGCCACCAGAATGCTGGCAGTAGGGCTTCACCCTCCAGGTAGGAGCTTGGAAGAATCTTCTCCAGGGACTTTGCCCAGCCCAAGAGGCAAGACCTAGATATTGACACAGTGATTCCCCAACTCAGTGGCCCAGCCCGTCCTTTTATTTATACTTCTGTGGCTCTTGTTTTGTTTCTTCTTACCCTATAGCTCTGCTTCCAGAGCTACTTTGTAATTTTCCTATCTGGTTATCATAACTGTTTGTTCTCTTTCCTCTTGTCCCTAATATTTGTTTGGGGGAATCAGATGCCATTCTAAGACGGTATGTTCTTATTGAAGGAGCTCAGCCGATTTTCACAATCAGGGGCCTGATAAACAATTTTGCTACTGTGTGCAGGATTCTAGATGACCGCTTTGCTGTTCACCATAAATCTCACATTTGCTTTCATTGCCTTTCCAGTTTGTTTTCTAAATTAAAAGAGTGTTTTCTTGTTGTATTTTCTGCCTCACCCGCCCCCTCCCCCCCAATATATTTACTTACGGAAAGTCTACACTGCTTGCCCATAAAAGATACACCAATTAAATGAAGCAAGAAACACCATAAAGAAACACCAATTAAATTCCTTCCTGCCCTAGCAGAAATTAGCCTTGGTGGGCATATGGCCGTGGCAAGGGTTTGGGGCTGACGGTCGATACTTGCTCAGGCTGTGATCTGATGATGGAGAGTGATCATTTTTTTTTTTTTTTTGCATTCAATTTGCTTTTCTATTCTAAACATAGCCATGCAAAAATAGTTTGAAATTTAGAAGAAAGAGAAATTGCTTAAAGAAAACAGTGCAGCCTAAGCTTCCACTTTTGGTGCTGTTTTCCACCTTCTGTACCCTTCTCCTCTATCCTAACTCAAAGGACCCAGACCCTTGTATTTGCCCAATTTGAAAATTTCTAGTCAAACTTAAATATTTGGACATCTGCCAGTTAAGCCTTACCATAAATTTGCTGGTGTTCATTTGTCATTCTATTTTATTTGAGGGCTGTGTTTTCCTTGTAAAATAAAGATAGGAGTTTCTGACCTTTTAAAAAAAATAAGGTGTCTGGAGGTGGCCCTGCACAGCTCCTGAAATCAACCCTAGGTTGTCAAAAGAGCAAATCTATTGTAGATGGGACAGGCAGACACCCATCTTCGCATCCATTTTTTCGCTGGCATCAGGCAGGCAGACGTCTCCTCACTGGCCTTCATTAGGCATCTGTTTCTTCCAGCTCTCACAATCTATGATTTCAGATTGTACAAGGCAACTTGCAATTAATTGTCAAGTGAGTGGTTTTGACAGTGACTGTTCCGGGTTCTGAGGGGGATTTTTATTGTTGTGGGTAAAAATGAGGAAAAGCATTATTGTCGTTTCTTGTTTGATACTCTTCTCTTTTAGCAACTCCATGAAAACAGGCCCCGTGCCTCCCCTATTGATTCTTTTCTCCCAAGTGTCCAGTATAGTGCCTTGCACAAATGTAATCAATAAATATTTGATGTTGAAAGAAAACTTCATGAAAAATCAGCGTCTTTACCTGGTCTCAAAAGCTAACTCTATTAGAGTAGGATTCATCTCAGGTTGGAGAAAATAATAGTATTTAGGTAGGGGAATGTAAGGTATGTTTCAGATCTGGGGATTAGGAAATAGTCCATAGAGCAAAGCGTAGAAAGGCTAGAAGCTGAGAGAGAAGACAGGAGAGTTAATTTGAGGACAAAATATGGAGGAACTTAATGTCAAACTTATGACTTTGGACTTTTGTCCAAAGAAGGCTGAAGGCATAGAGGCTGATTCAGAAGCTGTTACCCTGAGCTGATGAGTGAAGCACAAGTACAGGCACCCTGTCTTCTAAGGATGTGATCCTATCTTCTGAACCAAAGCTTAGTAGACTTTCTTAGAAGGGACAGGATATTTTATCCTGGGGCCACTCCTGAAATCTAGTGCTCAAGGCTCTGGCTCTTCTTTTATTTTTTTCAATGCACTTCTATTCCAGGAGGTTCTGTATGAAATGTTCCATGACCTCCAGTCAGCCTTTGTTTATCTAGTTACAAGATGTTTGTAAAATCAAAGCATTTTAACATTGAAAGAAACCTCAGCCCTGTTTTACTTCTACCTTTCACCAATCTACTGATGAATTTTCTCTCCCATATCCTCAGTTGATCTCTCTGATTCATTGAAACAGCTGAACTTGTAGGGTTCCTATTTCTTAGAGGTTTTCAGCAATCTTAGCATTAAGGAGATACAAAAGTTGGCTCATGCTGTATGTTTTCCAGATTTGTGATAACAGGATTCTGTGATGGCTATGTGTTGGCTCTTGCTGAAAAGAGAGTCAACTCTGGGAGAGGGTATGAAAGAGAGTAGACCCTAGCCACTCCTGAGACTAAAAATATAATTGACTTCAGGTCTATGGCAAGGGTTTGGTTGCTTTACTCAAAAAGAGTTTTTGAACATCCCTTGAAGACTTTCAGATCAGTTGCCATATTCCATATGAAAGAACAATGTAATGACATGTTCAGGTCAGAGACCTAAAACATGCTCAGAGATACTTCAGGGAGAGGTCAGATCAAGAAGAAACACCCAATTCTCATTATAATCATCAGCTCCTAAGCAATTAAAAATAATTACTCTCTTTCCTAAGTGACCTTATGGGATATATAAGCTAGAATCTAGTCTAAATAAAGCTAAATTGGGGAGTTTAAATCTAACCGCTTTAAAAAAATAGTCCAATCAACCACAGTGACTGGATAACCCAATTAGTGGTTTTGGAGAAGGATAATCAAACATTAAATGAATTTTCCATTTGCTGCCAAGATTTCCTGCTTCTGAAGCTTAGGCTTCTTTGGCAGAAGACTTGGGTGAGGAAGGACAGCACTGACCTTTAGGTAAGCAAGGGGATTTTATCATCACCAAGTAGTGCAGTTCTACACTATCAAACCCTTACTTTTCAATAGCTGAAATGACTCTGTAAATTATAACTCTTAGCCAATTCTCAGAGGAGAGTTCATTTTCTGCTTTAAAGAATTTATTTCCCTTGCAATATAATTTTTACTTTTCCCCTTTCAAGTTACTGCATTCTATAGCTGTTCCTTTTTCTGATTCCTCTGCAGGAAATATAAACCTTCCTTACCCCAGTCCAATTAAATTCCAAATGTTGGCATAGACATATCATTTCTCACTAAAGTAGGTGCAGGGTTTTGTTTTGAGAGGAAAGATTATGTATACATTAGCATGAAAACTGCGCTGTTTGTTTCTTTCAAAGAAATATCTAAACAAGACAGTAAGAGTCTCCAGATATGGGCACCCAGAGCAATCTGCACACTGGGGTGTTTGGTTTTAATATCCAGGCAGACTACAATAATCAAAGCACATCTGGGAAACACAAGAAACCTAACATTCAAGGTTTGGAATTTGACCTTAATTGGCAAAAATTATATTTCTTTGAACATTTTTATCTGGTTTAAAGTGATTTTGTTTAGGTAATTTCACTCATCCTTTCCATATTCTTTTTAGAAATAGAGAGACAGGTATTATTAAGTCAAGAGAACTGAGTGGCGTGCCTAAAATATAGAATATTCAGCTTTTAATTTAGTAGACTTTGTTTCTAGTCTATGTATCTCTCTTTCTGAATAAATTAATGGATTCCAGAATGATATACAGGCATTTTTTAAAAAAAACAAACACATAAAAAAGTGAAGAAAACAAGGAAACTATCAAATCCTATAGTAGTTCACCGCAGGGAGAGCAATAATCATCTTTTATAAGAATCTTTTCTTCGATACTGAGGAGCGGAGCAAATAAATAGATGCAATTCCCCCTTATTTATTGTACCATTTGTTCTACATGTAATCGAGGCCCCAGAACCTTCATTGCATTGAGCCAGGCACAATAAGGAGTACAAAGGAAATTTTCACTTCAGTTGCGGAAATAAGATATATATGAAAAATTAAGGGCAAAGCAAGATTATAAAATGAACTGCACCGGGATTCAGTTAAATGAAAATGTAATGGTCAGGGAAGCAACCTTTGAGTAAGCTTATGATAAGTAGGTTGGATTTCAAGAGACAAAGAAGAAATTGAAGATTACATAAGCAAGTGGTATGACATAAGCACACCGGGACACAAACTGAGCTTGAGAGCAAGTCTTTATCAGCCTGGCAGAGTAGATGGCTCCTGTTGGTGAAAGGTGCGAGGTAAAGTCAGAAAGATGAGCCACGGAATGATTTTGAACTGGGGAATCGTAACATGGTGGCAGTGGTGTTTTACGGAGAAACCTAGAATGACAGTGTTCAGGCTGGTTTGGAGAAGAGAGAGATTGGTAGCAAGGAGGTAGATTAGCACATAATTATTTAATCCAGGCTTTAGATGTTCAGATCTCAAACAAAGATGATGGCAATGAAAAAAAAAAGAATTACTTCTTGTAGCAGAATGAAGGGAGTTTGTAAAACTGGTTAGATGTGGGCAATTGGAAACATGAAACCTACATGATGAGGTGAATTGAATTATCAATATTCAACAAATGAAGAAGTCAACAGTGGCTTTAGTAGTTTTGTAATCCATCCCTTTCTACACCTCTGAAAGAGTAACACCTAGTTCTGTTGTGGCTCTAGTCTATAGTTCAGAACCATCTCCTTCATGAGGACACATGGTGGTCTTAAATAGTTGCTTGTCACGCATAAAGCAATGAAAATCAGCCAAAGGTCCATCTTTAGCTGTTACTGAGCACTGAATTGGGAGTCAGGGGATCTGGGCTGCAGTGCAGACTTTACAGGGGATCTGTACTGGTGGCTGGGGTTGGATAGACCAACTTCGAACCGGCCTTTCTCAAACTGTTCTCAGAATATTAATCCTGGAAGACGCTCTTAAAGAAAAAATTCCTCATTTGAAATTGTTTGCAAGCATCAGAAAATCTGTTTTCCTTTTGGAGATCACAGAACCTTATTGGCATAGTAAAAGGCTTTCCTTTTGGCTTGTAATACTGCTAACATCCCTCCGAACGAAGGACCTACTAAGGAAAGACTAAACAAGTTCCTATCTAAACAATAGTCTATGGTTATGGGATATGGCTAGTGATCTAAACCAAAACAGCAAAACAAGGAATTTATAGCAAAGGAAGAAAATAAAAGGGAAAACTATAATTAGATAATTAGAAGTAAGTGCTGGTCAATTGAGATGGCAATGAGATACAGGAACTTGCTGTGAGGAGAGGGGTCAACACAGGCAGCCTATAATATAATCTCAGTACAGCTCTCCCTACGCCAAGAATGGCCATCAGTGGAGTCTTTTCTTCTAGTATTGTGGTTATCTGACCCTGCTGGAGAAAAGGATGTCTGTATCCACACAAGTCACTTAGACTTAAAATTTCAAGTTTTGAATGGGTGTTCACATTCTTCTTAGAAATTCTAACTCCAGGAAGAATTAAGCAAGATCAAAGGGTCCTTTCTAGATTCATTGACTGCCTCCAGGTAAAGCTGAGTTTCTAAGTTAAGTCTGAAATCAAAAATCCTTTACCCATGGTCAGGATGAAATCTGCTCCTTGAGTTCTTGGAAAATATTGAAAGCCTAAAGGAACACATTTTCTTACTCGGAAAGTAAGTGCACGGAGAGGGAGTGCTCCAGCCACTGGGAGGAGGAGGAGATTATTCTTAAATCAGTGGGTTCCTATAAACTATCTCAAAGTTATGAAGAGCTTTACATCCATTTTTCAAAGCATTCTCATTCCTGTTGATTCATTTGATCATCCTGAATGCCCTCTGTGGTGTTTTTTTTCTCTAGTATTTTACAGATGACGATAGCCACAACAATCCCCCCCTCCCCTGCCACTTGCAAGACATTGTGCTGGATGTTTTAATACTCCATTTAATCCTCACAGCAAGTCTGAAAAAGGTACACATTACAATTTCCATGAAACAGCCAAGAGCCCACGTGATAGAACAAAAAGCAATGTCATAGTCTGGGTTAGAACCCAGGTCTCTTGCGATCTGGAGTCCATACTCTTCCATCTCTGACTTGTCGTAATCAATTACAGGCCCACCTGTGACTATAACCTGAGAATTCCCTCCATTCCTGACCCTGCTCACCTAGTTGAGTACTTTATTCACGGTGCTATGCTGTCTCAGGCTTCCCAAACCCTACTGAAGCCAGAAATATTTAGCCATTCTCAGCTGTAGTCTAAATCAGAAGTGGGCATTCCACAGACTGCGGCTCACATCTGGCTACTCCCTGCTGTTCTATGCAGAATGAAAAAAATTCTCTCTTCTAGTAAAGAGATACCAGAAAGCAGACAGCCTAGCACAGAAGGGAGTTTTGGATAGAGGAGTATCACCCTAAAATGAAGTCTTGTTAGAGGCTGTCTGCTTTAGCGACTGGTTGGCACTGCTTGGCCCATGGGGAAACACTGACAAAAGAGAAGGGCCAGGAGAGGTAGAAATTGTGTGTGTGTGTTGGGGGGCTGTATCATTTAGCGTTCACAGCCATCCAACTAAGCAGGTCGTATTAAACCCTCTAGAAGTTAGGAACCTGAGGCTCAACAGAGGTTAAGTAATTGTTCAGAGTCGCTTAGGAATGGGTGACTTCTTACAGGAGCTCAGGTACACTGGCTTTCTCCTGTGTTTATGATCATCTAACAAAGCAGACTGTGCATAGTTGCATTCTTCCTTATAATCAGGAGTAGCTGTCCATCTGAGGCGGTTCAGCCAAAACACGCAGTGGGTCACTTATTTTCCCTGCCGCTGCAGCTGCCTTTGGGTAGGAATGGAGGGCTTGTGATGTCAAGAGAAAAAGGAGCAAGCAGAACCAAGTCAGTCTTGCGGCCATTTGTCCCTGAATGAAAATCTGAAGTGCAACACCATCGTGTTTGAGTGTAGATATGGTAATTGGTAAACAAAAAGTTGACCACCTTCTGCAGTAACATAAGAGTCACGCATAGCTTTGGGGAATCGAGATTAAAACAGGCTTCCAGAATAGCAGCTTCTGTTTAAAATCCTTGGGATAAAACCACTGAGCATATCTACAATCTCTCAGCCACCACTTGCCAGTTCTCGGGGGAAATATCAGTAGTAATTGGACAATTAAACAGTCCTGCCTTCCTCTTGCTCTAATGCAGTAGACATGGGACTTTAAGGGAAGAGCAGTGGATTGTGAGTCAAAAGGCCTGCTTTCTAGTTTGGGCTCTGCCTCAACCCATTGTGAGAGTTCGGGCAATTCTCTTTACTCTCCAGACCCCAGATTCCTCAATTGCAAAATAAAGAGATAGAGTGAAATGGTGTCTAAGATCTTGTCCAATTCTTAGAGTCTGTCTACTTCCTATTAAAATAGTTCAGTAAAAATCTAAAGTTGGGAATCACATTTTCCCAGGGGTATGAAAGAGTATCCTGTCTCTCTCTATCCCTCTCTGCCTCCTTTTTTTCTTTTCTTTTCTTTCTTCCTTTTTTCACACCCCTTCCCTCCCTTACAATTCCTTTTTCCCCAGGAAGCAGAGTCTTAGTTCAGGGATTACTTGCTGGTGCCTCCAAAGCAGCAGTGACTCTTGCCTTCTTGAATTCAGTGTCCTCAGGAAACACACCACGCTTTCCACTTAAATCGAAGGCATCTTTCTCCCTCCAATCCTGACTCTTCTAGGTTTCTGATTTCTCTTAGTTTTATTTTTCTGGTTTCACCAAAGAGTCTATGGCACCCAAGAGCAAAAGTGTTGAAAACAACAAAAAACTCTTCCTTTTGCTTTTGGATTTGGGTCTCCGTGCTGACCTTCCCCGACAATTCTGAGACAAAGTCTCACTACGATCCTTAGAGAACCGCAGGGAAGGAGTGTTGGGCTGGGGGAGTTTGTTTTATGTAAGCCTTTGGTCAGGGCAGAAATATTTTAGCCCAACAGTTATCAGTCCAATGTGAAAATAATAATAGCATGCAACACACAAATACCGGCCACACTGTCATTCCCGCTGTCTCTGATACTCACAGTTCAACCGCATTCCTGGGGAGGTCGGAGGGAATCTCTGTCACCTTGCTCTCCTGGCAGAGGAAAACCCTGTTAGAGCAGTGACAGATCCGATGATGACATCCTGAGCCCAAGCTCAGGAATGTGAGCAAGGCCACCAGGAGCAAGGCCATGTTTATTTATCCATCCACCTGCTTTCTTCCTGCATCTGCAGAGAAAAACCTGCACAGGTTTCAGAGGCTCCCCACTGAGCCCTTGTGAGAAGAGATCTGCCTTGGGAGCTGGTAGGGTCACGTGACCCACCCAGAGATGCTTTCCCCCCCACCCTTCGGTCACTTCCAGACAAATAGCAAAATGCCTGTATGCTAGCATTGATTTTAGGGGAAGCAAGATAAGTTACTCCCTTATCTTTCTTGATTGAGTTTATTACACCCTGACCCAAGGAAGACAGCAAGTAGAACCTTGATGCATGTCTGGAAGAGTTTATATTAATTTGACTGTAGAAATGTCCTTCCTGGTCACTATTTTTTTTCTCAAACCAGTGACATGACTGGTCACTGACTTTGACTTTCTCCAAAAAAGACACAATCTGGAATGTGAAACATCACCAAGAGTGTCACTGTGTGAAAGGCAGGGACCTGTTTCCAGTCTTGGCCTCAATGTCTTCCTCTAGTCCACTTGATATAAAACCAGAACTGCTGGGTTGTACTCATTGATCCTCTTCCTTGCTGGAATTACTAACCAAAAATGGTGTTGCTCAGAAGACAGGCAGTGGGTTAGTGAGCCCCAGGCAGATCGTGTTAGGTAGAAGGCACTTCTGAGAGGGGAGTCAGTCCACAGAGATAACTGACTCATCTGAGCGACCTATGGAATGGGCTGTGTTTTCAGTGGGGTTTAGTAGATGCCAGCTGTCCACTCTCTATGGCCTATCCTTTCTGGCTTCTCTCATTTCCAGGCTCTGAAGATTGCCTTTGCCTTTTGGAAGCTGGCACAAATGAATTTATTTAATCTATGCTTTTAACTTAGTTTTAAATGTTCTCTGTAGGTGACGATCGTGGCGCTTTTGTTGACACTCGCCATCAAGGAGATGGCGAGGATCTGAGGGACGTTTGGCCACGCTGTCAGTAAAGGGGCCTTCAACTTTCAACTCCAGAACCTATGAAGTTTAAAAGGCAGAATATTCTCTAAGATCCTGCCTAAAGCTTATTACTTGCTAAAATTAGCTTCAACACTACCTTTAAGTAATTAGTTGCATAAAATTGAGTTATGTGAAAATGCTAAGCAGTATATATCGATCCCACTCCTTTCTTCCTCTCTACTACCTCGTCAAGGAATAATGACATATGATGAATGGATTAAATAATCATTAAGGGAAAAACAGAAGCAAGTGACTTTTAGGGTGAAGTTGTTCCCTGGCTTCTTCTGGGAGCAACTGATTCATTCTAACTCCAGGACTGGAAGATCAAGGCAGTATCTATATAGACTCTATATGCCAGCAGTTTGGGCTAACATGAACAGTTAAATTATTTCATTCACCAATTGATGCATGGAGTCATACTCTTTCAGATGTGGAAGGGTCTTAATTCAATAAGTTAACTAAGGCTTAAGTTTACTTTAAAATATCCACATTGATTTAAAGGGGTTGACTTACCTCTGTTTGAATAACTCCACTGACCAAAAAACTCATTACCAAGTGAACTTTTCACCCATACACCTACCCTCCAAATCCCCACTGAGATGTTGGAGAGCTCTAGTTATAACTAAATTAGTCCTCATATAATGAGCATAAATTAGTTATAATTTTTTTTTTTTTTTTTTTTTTTTTTTTTTTTGCGGTATGCGGGCCTCTCACTGTTGTGGCCTCTCCCGTTGCGGAGCACAGGCTCTGGACGCGCAGGCTCAGCGGCCATGGCTCACGGGCCCAGCCGCTCTGCAGCACGTGGGATCCTCCCGGACTGGGGCACGAACCCGCGTCCCCTGCATCAGCAGGCGGACTCTCAACCACTGCACCACCAGGGAAGCCCTTATAAATTTTTTTTAACTGAGATTTTGATTTTAAAACTATGTCCTCTTCACAATTGACAGATGACATATATAACGTAAATGTAAATTATTAAGCAAGATAATAGAACAGTTGTAGACTGAAGAAATAGATGCCAACGACATTGCATCTATGTAGTTGTTTCTCCTTTATCCCTCTCATGTTCCTATGCCTAGAAGTGACCCTTAATCTGAATTTGTGTTTATTATTCCTTTGTTTTTTAAAATTAATTTTATTACCAAAGTATGCAGCTCCAAACAGTATATTGCTTAATTTTGCTTGTTTTTGAGTTTTATACAAATTGTATTACTCTTAACTAGTTTTTGGTTACTTGCTATTTTACACTATGACATTTTAAAGGACCATCTATATTTCTATATATAGCTGTAGTTTGTAAAATTTCACTACTGTGTAATATTCCATTATATAAATATACTACCATTTATGTTTTCATTCTCCTGTGATCTTTCTTTATTCTGAGGCCATAAAAATATTCTCCTATGTTTTCTTCTAAAACTTTTATAGTTTTACTCTGCACATTTAAGTCTTTAATTTATTAGATATTAATATTTACGTGTGGTATGTGTTGGGAACTCAGTTTCGGTATTACTCAATGGCATATGGTTTTTATCCACATGGATAAACAATTTTCCCAGAACCACTTTTTGAATAGACCCTCTTTTTTTCCTTTAATTTGTAAAATTATCACATCTCAAGTAACTACTATTTTGCATAGGTTTGCATTTAAGCTCTTTTATATATAGTCCATCATCCTTTTCACATGCACCAATGCTATACTGTCTTAATTACTAGAACTTTAAAATCGTCTTGACATGTGGTAAGAAAATTTATTCTTTTCTAATTCCTCCTTCCTCCTTCTTCCCTCTCCCTCTCCTTCCCTCCCCCTCCCTCCCTCATTCTCTCTTCCTTCTCTCTGTCTCTTTCTCTCTCTCTCTCTTCCTTTCTTTTTCTTCTCTGGTTGGGATATCTAGTGCAATGATGAGTAGAAGTTATGATGAACATTCTTGTCATGTTCCTGATTTTAGAGAAAATGTTTTCTAATTTTTCACCTTTAAAATGATATTTGTTATAGGCTTTTGATGCCTACTAGGTTAGATATCAGGTTAAAGATTGTAGAAAAGTTTTCTAAGAATTTTTTTCTTACCATGAATAGAAATGAATATCATCAAATGCCTTTTCTGCATTTGTTTTACCCCTAACCTATTAATTTGCTGAGTTACAATGATAATTTTATACTATTAAACTCCTCATATTCCTAGGATTAACAGACTTTGTTATGAGTTACTGTTATTTTTTTTTTTCTTGATTTTCTGCGGTACGCGGGCCTCTCACCGTCGTGGCCTCTCCCATCGCGGAGCACAGGCTCCGGACGCGCAGGCTCAGCAGCCATGGCTCACGGGCCCAGCTGCTCTGCGGCATGTGGGATCCTCCCGGACCGGGGCACGAACCCGTGTCCCCTGCATCGGCAGGCGGACTCTCAACCACTGCACCAGCAGGGAAGCCCCCGAGTTATTGTTATTTTATACACCAAGAGATTTGACTTCCTAGTATTTTATTTAGAATTTTGGTATCTGTGGTCATAAGCAATTTGTAATTTAGTAATGAATAATGTAATTTCTAATTTTCCTTTCTCTTGTTGTCCTTATATGGTTTGGTATCACAGGTGTATTTACCTCACAGACTGAGTTGGGCCATAATCCCTCTTATTTTGCTCTTAGGAAAAAACTGTTTCAGATTAGAATAATCTATTCCTTGAAAGTGTGGATTTACTTGCCTGTAAACCATCCAAGCCTGGTCTTATGGTGTGTGTGTGTGTGTGTGTGTGAGTGAAGATTTTAAAATATTTGTTCAACTTCTTTAGTTGTTATTGGGCTATTCAAGCTTCCTATTTCTTAAATTTTCCATTTCATTCAAGTTTTTAAATGTATTGTGATCAAGGTTTTTAGTATTCTCTTTTTAAATCTTTTAAAACTATTCCTAGTGTTCTTTATTTCTGTCCATTTTCTTCGTATTAGCCAACCTTGTCAATTTTTTTTCTATTTAATTGTCCTCTCACGGACTGACTTCTGCCTTTGCCAGTCATATTCTATCTTTATTTTCCTTTTCCACAATTTTTCCTATTGTTTTCTCATCTGTTTTCTTTTTGCTCTTTTTTTTTTTAACCTCTTATTTGGATGTCAGTTCATTCATTTTTCAGCCCTTCCTCCTTTCTAATATATATATGTATACTTACATATAAGTTATATATATATATATACACACACACATACTTAATCTGTAAATTTCCCTGTAGTCTTTGCCTTAGCTCTATCCCATAAATATTGATGGGTAAGTTTTTCATTATAGCTAAGTCCTAAGTATTTCTCAATTTTCCATTATGATTTCTTTTTTAACTCCCAGATACTTGAGGTGTACAGTTTTGAAATCTACAAAATACAGATATTTAAATTTATCTCTTTGTTATTGACCTCTGATTTAAATTGCATAGTGGTCAGAGAATGTGCTATTGAATTTTCCCCCAAATATGTTGATATGTGTTTTATGGCTTAGTACAGTTAATTTTTATAAATATCCAATGTGAGCTTGAGAAGGATCGGCATTCTCTATTTACTTGTGACAGGCTCTATATTTGTCCCATAAATCCAGTATATTATTATTTTCCTAAAATTGTCTATATATCAATATTTACTAACATTTTAAGTTTTAATTAAACTAATGAAGGGATTTCTGTTGAAATTTCACATGATCAGAATGACACAAGTTGTCCCTATATTTTTCTTCACATATAAATGATACTTGGGGCATACACATTTAGAATGGAATATATACATGGTGAATTAAACCTTCTCTAATTTTGTAGCATCTTACTGTACACGTAGGATTGTCTTTTATCTTAAAATCTATCTGTCTGATATTAACATAGAGGTACCACCTTTTCATTTGATAAATATTTTTCTAGTATAAATTTTCCTACCTTTGTGCTTTCAACCTTTCTGTGTCTTTATGTTTTAGGCATGTCTTTTATAACCACTGGTAGAATTTTATAACCACTTAGCTGAATTTTTTGTTTTAATACATTCTTACAATCTCTTTTAACAGATGACCTTAATAATTTACATTTATTCTGATTATTGATCCATATGGATGCTTTTTTTCTGCCATGCAACTTGCTTTCTACTTTGTTCTAATTTTACATGCTCCATTTTTTCCCCTTTTTGTCTTTTATTTGTTGAATTTTGTGTGTTTGTCTCTTTTATTGCTTTGTTTTGTTTTCTTATTCTATTTTGTTCCATCTACCATTTTGGATGTTATGGACTCTCCTTATTAATTTTAATGGTTACTCTGAAATTTTTACCTCATATTTAAACTTATACCTTTTATTTTAAAAGTTTAATTTTATCAGTATTTAAAATCCCTTCCTGAAAGATGCATGGACTTTAAATTTTTAAGCCTACTCACTGGCTAGATAAAACGTATTTTTTTGCTGTCCAGTATTTTAGTTCTGTCATTATTATATATCTTCATTATTTTATATGTTCAATATTTGCTTAGATTCTCTGCCACTTTGGACACGATAATGGATCTCCAAGGAGTTTGTATTCTCATTTGCCTTTGTCAATACTGCATTGGAAAGCTTTGAGAAGCTTTGCTTATGACCAAATATAATCTCTTTCCAAAGATAAGCCTCAAAATAATGGAAGACAGCTATTTTCAGGGAAATGCTGGTAAATGTTTAACAATCAGCTTTCTAGGGAAAAAAGTCCTTGTTTATAGTGTTTGTTAATTTCCACAGTGTAAATTCTCTTGCCATAGCTTATATCAAGCTACCAATGTGATGTCAACCAGCTTGCTAAATTCCTCCACATTTGTCTGTCTGCTCTTATGAGTTGGTAAGAGCTGGTCTAGCACATCCCTGGCTATTTTGTACCTCTTGAATCATCTTTTTACTTGTTTAGATGATCCCCGATTCCTTCAAGCCATTCCTTACCTGACATAGCTTTGAGTGTGTGATAGTTTTTCTGGATCTTCACTTTAGAATAATCTCCAACATGGGTTGCTATATCTCAGGGGCCGAAGCCTAAAGTGTTGTTTGGGGTTAACATCATCATGAGTTCTGTGAGCTTTATGAGAGTCTGGCTGGATGGGAAGTGTTGTAGGATGTGAATATATAGACATACTCTCAGAAGCAGCTATTTGGAATTGCAGTCTTCTCAAATGATCGGAGAATTGGGCATAGCAATTGTGGCAGCAATGTTTGGCTCTGATATTGGATACTGAAGGGAAAAACCCTTCTCTAACATAAAAGGGAATCTAATACGTGGAAAATGAGGCTCTAAATGAGCTTACCAGGAGATTAGTGGTGATAAACCTGAATTAAATGCCTTATTACTGAGTGTTTAGTCCTGAAAAATTATGTGGGCTACAGCTCTTTTTCTTCCCCTGTATATCTCCCACCAAACCCTCATCATTCTTTTTATCCTGTCATTAGCTTCCCTTGCCTTTTCTTTTACTTATTCTATTTCGAGAAGAGCTTTCTTTTGAGGTCATTTGCCAGTTCTTCCTTGCATCAGAGGACACCTTGTATTCGGCACTGCCATCAGGTTGCTCAGATTTCCCCCTAGATTTCTGAGAGATTAAGAACAATGCAAGCATCAGGTGACGATGATTATGATTATGGTTGTTGTCTTAAGAATGTGTTCTTAGGAATCTATCTCTTAGGAAATCAGGGTCCCTTTTAGCTTCCTGATTTCATAAGTTAAAGTTTGTCAGATCACAAAGATCTTGAATCTCAGACATGAGGTAGCCTGTCTGCACCATTGGAATGGAGGACTAAATGCAGTTTCTTCTGGCGGCTTTTATTCTGTGGACTCTGATGGTCTCACACAACTATGTGCAATTCTTCACCCAGGAAAGTTTGTCACAGGTTGGAAATTTGAAGTGGCTTATAAATCTGAAAAAAATTAATTTCCAAACCAATTTTCTTTTCATTTCACGGTAGTCATGTAAAGATAGGGTCTCTGGGGTCACTGGGAGAACATCTGTGTGTCTGCTGATTGGGCAGAAAGCTGTCCTATTGATGGAGATAACTTCTTTTTTTTTTTATGATTGCATTTTTTTTATTTTTTGCTTTATAACAAATTTAATCAGTTTTACATATACATATGTTTCCATATCCCCTCCCTTTGATGGAGATAACTTCTGTTGCAATCTATTGGTCATGCCAAGTCACAAGGCTAGATCAGATTCAAGGGCTGGGAAACAGACTCCACCTTGGTGAGAGGAACACAAAGGCACATGGCAAAGTGGTGTGCACACACAGGGGGAAATAATTGCAGCCACTTCTGCCAATATTTACTGCAGGTATCTAAGCATTTAGAGAGGACATCATTGTTTATGCTAGGTAATTTTTGCTTCTTCTTTTCTTAATGTTTTCCAAAGTACCAGTTAGGCCAACTAATAGAGATACTGATGATGATTATATTGAAGATTCATTTTCAGCCTTTAGTAGTTTGTTCAATTATTAACTAACCGTGTTGCTACCCCAAGAAAGACAATAATGTAAGCTGGTTGTTTTAACCCTATGATGTTTTAAAATGACCAAAGATATTTATTTTCCATTCAAAAATTTGTATTTGGTAGGTTTGTATTTATTTAAAAAAAACTAAATTCCTTTTCTCCTTTTATACATTGTTATACTGTAATTTCAGTTGTACATGTGAATCTAATGTACACTTGCTATAATATTAGTGGCCTTAGTGAAGTATACTATGAGACTTATGGCAGGAATAAAAATTCCTTGTGATATGACAAGAGCATAAAGGTATCATTTGTGAATATGCAGTAAAACATGATAATCTTTGGACACTAAGTCTTTCAAGTAGCAGCCTTGAATCCACTTTATTATCAATATTATAATCTTAATTACAGTTCCTATTATACTTATTTTTTTATACATTAAGCTTTATTTATTGACATTTTATTGTTCTATCATATAATTTCTAATAACAATTAGATGGGATTATGTAAACCTGGTAGGGCATTACATAGGAGCCTAGCACACCAGCCCCACCAGTCATACCTGGCACATGTTTTCATATTGAGACAGACAGTCGTTTAGGCCGTAATGTTAATGAACCCTCTTGGGTTGAGTAGTGCACGACCTGTACAGCTGCACCTGACAGTCCTACACCAGGGAATCAGGATGGGTGCCAGTGATTAGTGCTTGACCCAGTGACGGTAAGTTTATTGGACAGTAGCAGTGGAGGCTGAGGAGAAGCACTTTGACAAAGTACTCAGAGTGCTGGGGTGGTGGTCCAGAGGAGCATCCTTTAAGACATCACACAACCGATCATCTGCATTACCTATTCCTAAGGTCAAGAAAGGAAGAAGCAGTGCACTGGAGTTGGGAGACCTGGGCTCTGTCCATAACTCTGTCACTCCTGTGGCATCCCTGGAGATTTTTAATCATCTGCAAGTCAGTTTCTTCTCCTCCAACATGTGAGTGTAAACAGTTAACCTACAGGGCTGTCTTGAAGACAGCCCGGGATTCACATGTGGAAGCACTGTGACAGAGCCTGGTGTCAACGTGTGCTCTTCTTCTCCTTGTGGCTGTTGTGATGAAAAGGAAAGGTAAACAGCTCATCACTGGAGGAGAGAATCTTTTTCATGACGATTTTCCATTTGCTTTATGTGGTGAGGTGGTAGGTGAACAACTTTGGCCGCCTGATTGTTTAACCCTGTGTGCCCCTGACCTTGTCCGAACCAGTCATCACCATTACTCCAGGGGCAACACCGACCTTCACGGACCCTTGTCTCCTCTTCTTGGACCCTTTCTCCCACTCAGGACTTGGGGAGTTCAAGGCCAACCTGTTGTGGGCAGAGAGATGATGTAGCCTCCCAACGTGTCCTTGACTGATTGGGTAACAAACGAAGTATACGGTCAAAACAAAAATGTTACAGTGAAGACTAATGATAGGTGAAGGGGAGGCCTGTTTGTAAGCCTGATGGCCAACTGGTGCCGCTTTTGAACAAACAAAGAGGAGTTTGAAGTTCTTGCATTAGTTTAATTTCTCATAGATGTGGAATGTCTCAGGCTCTTTTAAAAACACAATGGGGAGAATGCAAATCACATCTTAGTCATTGCAAATGAGCTTTGGTCCAGTGTTTTGACCCCCAACATTTCTAGGCTTCAGAGTAAGTTGAAATTGAAAGGGAGCACACTTGGGAGTTGGGGTGCACTGATATAAGGGTCAGATGCATCGTATGTTCCAACACCAGGCAGGGGCTGGTGGGAAGAAGGGTAGTGACTGCACCTAGTCACTGGTTTGATCCTGGGAAGTTTCATGAAAAATTCAAGGGCAATGAATGTTTTCAGGAATGCTTGTAGTGAAGCCATTATTAATATAAATCTACACCTGGTATCTTCCAAAAATTTAGCCCTAGGAATTGGTACGTACCAAAGTCTAGGATCCTGCCCCTTGCCTCGAGGAGCTTAAATGTTTGGTTATGACAACGTGACTATACAACATATGATGTTATTTACTTCACAGGAATATAACCAAGAATTAAAGTATTGCCTTATACCTAATTACAAACTATGTAGGCTGCAGTGCTCCAGGAAACACTGATTTTGAACTGAGTCTCCATAGCTATCAAGATAAATAGCTTTGGCAGTTTTCTGACTTAGCTGTTTACTGCACCCACTTAGACCTCTCCACCAAACCTCCAGTTAAACAAAATATTTTAAATATGAATATATATATATATATGCAGTATATAGACATATTCAAAAGAATGGCATGGCAGAGTAGGGTCACTGTTTATGAAAGCATGAGTGTCAGTTGCCAGCAACACAGCATTGCAGGCTAAAAACCCAGGGTCTATTTTCTGTTTCTATTCTTTGGAATGAAGAAAAGTAATACTGACATTCCATTATTTATGGACATGGTTAAAGAAAAGAGAAGCAGTGAAATTTCACTGCTTTCAGAGGATAGTTTATTTTGATTCCACATAGGGCCCCGGGCCTTTGCCTCACAATGATGTCCCCTTTCCTGTTGATACCTCAGGCAACCCTGGTGCTGTGATGTCTCAGTGCCCTCTAGGGTAAGGGAAAGAGCTGGCAGAACCTAGCCATCAGTATTCACTGGGCTTGGGAGGCAACTGGTTAATTGATCAGGAACGTATGGAAGGCCTGCTTTGTGTCTTGCACTCTGGAACCTTAGGTGCTGTGAGCGAAGCTGAGGTAGAAAATGGAGACTCTGTTCTCAGGGGATTGCTGATGCACAGGATTGATGGGAGCCGGGCCTATAAAAACAGGGTCCCATGTATATAAGATGTGCAGAATGCAGAACAGAGCTTCTGTTTATTTTGTGCTAACTTTGCACTAGACCCCAGGCGAAATACTTGCATAATCTGTGATCCTTCTACCAATGCTACAAGGCAGCTCTGATTATTCTTATTTTGTGGATGGAAAAGCTGAGGCTTAGAAAGGTTAAGTGTATCTGCCCTGGGTCACACAGCTGGTAACTGATAAGCCTAGAATTGGAATATGAATGGTATCCCTCTGAAGTCAGAGCACCTCTGCTTAGGTGCAGCACGGCCTTGGAAAGCAAGGCAGCCTGGGAGGGGGCGACCAGAAGCAGTAGGCTGGGGATGGTTGGCAGGCAGGCTGACTGACACAGTGACTTCTGCTGGGCTGTGCTCAGCCACCTTCCAAGGAAGAGGAACCCCTCCCTCTGTTGTTCCTTGGTGACCCTGGAAGGCAGTGGACCCTCATTTGTTTCTGCGGGATAGTCCTGCTGAATCATTCCAACCATGTTGTGGCCAACTTACCTACTACCTTAATGTTCTATTTTTATTTTTGTGGCTCTCAGCTGGAAATAGCTCGGCTTTAATGGCAGCTTTTAGAGTGAGGTTTTTAAAGAAACCATTTAAGTTATCATGTATACTAGGACAATTTTGAGAGTGAAAGGGAAATCTGTTAGTAATTATGCCAGGGCTATCCTGGGCACCCAAGGCTATGATCACCCTACCAATATTGGATCAAAGGATGTAGCTACCATGGACATAAGATCTACATTATTCAGGCAAGAACATCTTTAGAATAGGGAGCAGCCAAATGGAAGTAAGCTTCCCCTACTACAGCAGTGTTATCTTCTGTCTGATGTTAGGGCATGAATTAGGACAACTTCAGTCCCTCAACCTTCACCCACCTTGGACAAGGCCAAGGCAGCTCTGATTTACCATGTCAGAGTGACATTGTTATGTGGAGACCTCTTGCTTACTGCCAAACTTAATGAATCTGGACTGTTCTAACTTACAGGAGTTAAAGAACTTCTTATTTTTGAAGATCTTTGAACATTTTTGCTTAAAATTTATAAATTGGACTATAACAAGGCATGCTGGGGTTTCCCTTAATAGGTCAGCTAACCAAAGGCATTGCAAGAATCTGGAAAATATCACGTATTGCTGGTCCAGGACTCCAAAAGAAGGGAGATGAGGAGTGGAGAGGAGGAGAGGGAGGGAAGAAAGGAGGAAGGAAAGGAGGGAGGATGGACTAGATGGCTTTAAGCCAAAAAAATCCAGGAACATCTTGTGACAGTGGACTTCTAGCCCAGGATCCTGCTCTTTTCAATCCCTGACCCTCTTGTCGTTTGTCCTCTTTGGGCTGACAAATGGGTGTTGATTCGTGACAGCATCATTGATCAAATGGCAGGTTGTCTTGTATCATGTCTGATAATAAAGAAACGTAAAAATGCTTCTAGGCTTAACTTGACAGTATCCATTTAGATGGTAGCTTCTAGTCCTAAATCTTTCCGAGAATGACAGAAAATTCCCTTTGTCTAAAACATGAGTGTTTTTCATCACTAATACCCCAAATAATGCTTGGTCTGAGACCAGGCTCCTCAAATAATTTCCATCAAATGACTCCTAATGGGGAGAGGGGTGGGTTTCCAAAGAGATCCTCAATAAAGTCAGCATTGCTTTGAGCCTCTTATTTTATATTATAAATGTATGCAAATATTACATTCTATTTTACAATATATCCATGTTTGCTATAGAATTTGTCAAAATATCTTTAGTAAGAGTTATATGAAAAGACGATGTGCCATTTTTATTCTGCAGTTTCACATTATCCCTGACATAAGACCACATCCTCCATTTTAAGAATGAGGGAATAAAACCTCCCCACAGCACTGACAGTAGGAAGGAGTTGATTATTTTTGGAGTCAGAGATCTAGAGTTTTGCTTCTGAAAGTCAAATAAAAACCTGGACATATTGATTTTATTTCAAAACTTTTTTTCCTCCAAATTCTTCAGAAGATCAGAAATGTAGTACCAGATAAACAAGTGATTCTGACCATGTTATTGCACACAATATTGACCTGCAAGGAGCCAGGGAGAGGAAGCAAGGAGAGAAATATCATAACATGATTTTGGTACCAACCAAATAAAACCCTTAGTGACTCTCTTCTCCCACATGGCTCCATCTCCCTAAACAGTTCACTGGTTTTTATCAGAAGGATAATTTATAATTTGGAATTTCAGGGTACAGTAGGATTAAAATGAAGTCACAAAATTCAGACTCAACTCTGAATTTTCCCTTCTCTCTCTCTCTTTTTTTTTTTTTTTGATGGAGATATGTTTGTTCTTCCCTGAGGGAAGGACAGATGAGTATGAACTTTGGTATTCTTGGAGTAGACTTTAAAAAGAGATGTATTTTCAAATTCTTTTTTTTTCTTTTTTTTTTTTCAAATTCTTTTGATGTTCTGATAAAAACATAATTAACTTCAGGATAAATCTGTCGGCATAATATAGTCCTTCCCTATACATTACTGTCAGTATCCTAAATACTAAAAACAGAAAACAAAAAATGAATGACCTCCCTAAAACCAAAACAAAGCAATAAAACTGAAGATGTTGATAACATTAAAGGAAAAAAGCCATTTTGATTTTAGAAAACATTTCCCCATTTTCTCTACATTTTAAGTACATATGTTGATATAGATAATCAAACTTATCTTCCACAGTAGAGTCCTTCTATATTTATTTAGTCACTGGAATTCAGTCTTATCACATGAGAGATTTGATCCTGAGAATGCCTAATACCATTCCCACCATCTACTCTGAGAACAGTTGAACACAAACACCTTCTCAGCTACATTAGTGCCCTTCATTCATTGTCCAGACCTCTGCTGAGTTTCTCTTAGGCCCCGTGGTTGATGCTGAATAGTTGAAAATGGATTGAAACATACTCCCTGTCTTCTGATATCATAGTCCAGTGTAGAGACAGACAGGTAAGGTGTGCTGGACCATGTGAGGTCAACTCGGCCAAATCTGGGAACTATGTTTCCCAGGAAAACCTTGCCTGACTCCTTTTCCAAAAGAAAAAATCCTTACATGTGGTTTGGCCATCAGAAATGAAGCCAAATCCATTGCTCTCAGGTCTTTGTGGTCAACTACAGCCATGGACAGAGGCATAGGTACCTGCTGGGCTCCAGCCGTTCTCTCTTCCATTCCTCATCCAGCTTGTCTGCATGCAGTGGCTCCAGGCCCACCACCAGGTTCTTGGCTGGTGACCCATCAAGCCTACAGCTGTGCAGAGGCAACTTCTTCCCCAGAGGGGGACAGTTTCCAAAGACTTCCCTATGAGGTCTCTTCTTGTGGTCCCACTTTGGTGGCTTCTTGGATTTGTCTTTGAGCTGCCACTCCTTTGCTCCATGGAGCCTGGCTAATGACTTTTTCTAACCCTCCGACTTCCCCTTCCAGATCATCTCTTCCCCAGCTCCTGGCATATTTGTATACAGTCTAACTCCTAAAACAAAGCCTTTATTTCCATACTACTTATAGTGGCCCTGTTTTCCTGTCTAAATATTATTCAAACCACTACGAGAGGATGCTATAATAAAGGCAAGTGGTGGGCACAAAGGCACATCAGAAAGGAGTGGTGTCTCACACAGATAGGCAGTGCTGCAGGCATGGTCAGGGGAGGTTACCTGGAGGTAGGGCTGGATGGGCAAAGAAGGGAAGGGCACTCCATAGAGATGGCGTGAACATTTTGGAGCTGCAAATAATTCTGGATTATACGATACACATTGAGAGGTGTAGTGGGAGATAAATTTGGAGAGGTTAGGCAGGAGCCAGATTATAAAATCATTTTGTGCCTGGTCAAGGAGTCTGTGTTTGTGGATAATGGGGAAACTCGGAGTGTTTTTGTTTTTTTGTTTTTTTTGCGGTACGCGGGCCCCTCACTGTTGTGGCCTCTCCTGTTACGGAGCACAGGCTCCGGACACGCAGGCTCTGCAGCCATGGCCCATGGGCCCAGCCGCTCCGCGGCATGTGGGATCTTCCCGGACCGGGGCACGAACCCGTGTCCCCTGCATCGGCAGACGGACTCTCAACCACTGTGCCATCAGGGAAGCCCTTGGAGTGTTTTTAAACAAGGAAAACTTTGGGGAGATTTACGTTAGAAAATTTCTCTGGCAGTTATATAGAAGCTGAATTGGAGAGAAGCAAGACTAAAGGGAAGAGAACCAAGGAGACAACTGCATCAGAACAAAGTAAAACAAAAATGTAATAAAACAACCTGGGGTCACTGATACAGAGGAAGAGGGACCAGAGAGAAAACATCATATAATGGGCTGAAGGAAGAAATTTGTGAAAGAAGCTGATGAGGAAGGGTCAGAGAGGTTGTAGGATAATAAGAATGGGAGCAAACGGAGGGGAGGACATTAAGAGAGGAAAGTGGTCAACATTGCAAAGAAATTGGAAGGACAGGAAATTGCCCATTCTTTTTTTCTAACCAAGTATATGTTATTGGTCACCATAAGGTGGCGTAGTTCCGGTTATATTTGTATTATTATTCTTTCACTAGCTTTCTGGACACAGAATCTCTGGAGAAAATTGCATTATGTATATAGTGAACTTCGGCAATAAAGGGAACAAAGCAGTCTTAGCCCCAATGATCAGCTAATTTCCCTGGTTCACAGAGTCCAGCTCATCCACAAATAGGAGAAAATGTTCTGATCAAGGTCTTAGAAAACACCTCCCCCCACTATCCCCCAAGAGAAGTCAATTCTGATTCTTATAACTAGTAGGCCATTTCAAACCTTTCAATAACTTGTCAATAACTTGGATGATGACGAGAGAGGTGGGAAGTGAGATAGCTTTTACTAAATCTGACGCTTGCTTTGTTTTGGCCTCTTCAGTCAGAAAACACAGTTTTAGATTTCTCTGAGTCATCATCTTCCTTTGCGAGACAAACTGCATGGGGTGATTGTCCATCAGTCTCTACTGTAGCCCAGGTGACCCAAGGAGAAAGTTAAAGCCATTTCACCATGTTGATAGGAGAAGCCCCCAGAGGCTGAAACCCAGAGTACAATCTTCCTCTTCCTTATTAGCAGAGGAAGTTAATTATATGTTACTGTCTTTGCTTCTTTTTGGCATTCAGTTCACAGAGATTCATTTTTTCCTCTGCTTTCTCCTGATGTTTTTTAAAAAAAAATGCTGTTTCTTTCTTTTGGTAAATCTCTTCATTTACTTTATGAGGAGTGGGATGAACCACAGTCTCCATGGAGCAATTCCTACTTTCCAGGGGCTGTGACTGAGGAACTACTGCTCTAGGTTAGCAAGGGCTTGTTACAGAGAGGGAACATTTTGAGGCATCGTATCCTTTCCTTTTATACAAATAGATTACAAACCTGGAAACAACATTTCATACTTTGAGCTCCTATTGTTAAAAGGCAACCCTCCCAAACTGCCTATCACCCCCTCACCCTCCCAACATATACACACAGATGACCACCCACTAGATTTTAAGAACCTTGAAGGCTGAGGCCATGCTTTGTTTACCTTTGTAATATATATCAACAATATATCTCCCCAAGTCTGAGATATTACCTTTGTAATATATATCAACAATATATCTCCTCAAGTCTGAGATATTCTCATTTAAATAATACCACTTAAGGAACATTAATTTTTAATCTTACTTTAGAACAATTATCTAAATTTTTAGGGGCCCGGTCTGCCTTACAACGAATGCAATCAAAATATGCAAACTTCAGCCTACGCCATCTGCATTCACATTTGTGGGGAAACCACGGTTTTCTCTGAGAACAATCGTTGGCATCAACATCTGCATTTTCTATGTGTAACTGAAGGGTCTATCCTGTTGATTTCTCCCAAACCAAGGAAGTCTGTTTCAAAAGATTCTAACAATACCCAAATAGAAGTTGTCCCATTAAAATTAAAGGAAAACATTTAAAGTTTGTCTTTATGGGTACCCTATTACATGAGTATTTGTTGAATTAATCAATGAATTTTAGGGAATTCCCTGGCAGTCTGGTGGTTAGGACTCAGCGTTTTCACTGCAGTGAGGCTGGGTTCAATCCCTGGTCAGGGAACTAAGATCTCGCAAGCAACATGGCATGGCCAAAAACAAAAAAAAAAAAAGGGGGGGGGGTGGATTTTAAAGTCCTATGATATTTTTAAAAAATTACCTTCAATAATTGCATCTCAAACCAATGGCAAAGAGAGTAAGTGGCAATGGCCAGAGAAGTTAACCTAAAATGCTGCATCATAAGGGGTGCAGTTATTGATGTTGTTGCTGTTGCTATTTGTAAAATAAGAGGCTCCAGTATTATATCTTAATACAAATGCATACTGGCTCCTTTTAAAAAAAATTATTTTATTGAAGTATAGTTGATCTACAGTGTTGTGTTAATTTCTACTGTACAGCAAATGGATTCACTTATACATCTATATAAATTCTTTTTCATATTCTTTTCCATTATGGTTTACCACAGGATATTGAATATAGCTCCCTGTGCTCTACAGTAGGATCTTGTTGTTTATCCATTCCGTATATAATAGTTTGCATCTGCTAACCCCAAGCTCCCTATCCATCCCTCCCCTCTCCCCCATAATGGCTCTTGATTCTTCCTTTGTTCCTGTGTACCCTCCTCCCTCTCTAGTCATATTAATAATGTGGGGTCCCCTGCTGCTGCAAAGCGGGCAGGTCTATTAGTCAGCTGAGCTCGTGTGTTTTAACGAGAACAGTATGAACCCAGAGGCCAGGAATCATGGGTTCACATTCTGGATCTGTAACTTCTTCCTTCAATGATGTCAGACCAGTCAATTCTTTCTGCTACAATTTCTTCATCAATCTAAAGAGGGTGATGAGGCTTCTCTCCCTACAAGGAGAAGCATAACAAGTCCATGCAGGGCTCAGGGCCATTGCTTTCCTTACTGATGTACCTCTCCTGGGGAAACCTGGGCGCTGGGAAACAGGAGTTTCTTTGTCTGAGGGTGGGGCATATAGAAACAGGAATGTGAGGCTGGGTTTAGGGTCCAGTAGAAAGGTGACTCTAGGACCAGGTTTTTTGTTTTTGTTTTTGGCTGGACTGGGGCTTCGTTACTGCACGCGGGCTTTCTCTAGTTGCGGCAAGCAGAGGGCTACTGTTCATTGTGGTGCGCGGGCTTCTCATTGCGGTGGCTTCTCTTGTTGTGGAGCACAGGCTCTAGGTGCACGGGCTTCAGTAGTTGCAGCACACGGGCTTAGTAGTTGTGGTGCACGGGCTTAGTTGCTCCGCGGCATGTGGGATCTTCCCAAACCAGGGATCGAACCTGTGTCCCCTGCGTTGGCAGGCGGCTTCTTAACCACTGTGCCACCAGGGAAGTCCCAGGACCAAGGTTTTTTAATAGCAGAGAATTCTTCAAGGAGCTGCGCCCCTCTCTGTGCGCTGAATGCTGGGAAATCAGCAGCCTTGCTCCATGTTTCCCAAACTGGAATGCATGGGCAAATGTCTCAGAAAAGAAGTTTTAAAAGTCTGTGTGGCATTTCAAAGATAATCTAATAAATGAACAAACATATTCTGAATTATTTTAACAGCATTCATTCCAAGAACTGCCACATAATATCCATGTAGACATTTGCATTTGTTTTTAGAAATTTCATTTTGACTAAGTGAAGATCACATGTCTTCAGAGATTGATGCACTAATAAAAGTATCACAGGAAGAAATATAATGGGAGAACTGAGCCATCAGAGAGTGCAAGAGCCTATATGCACATCACACTCAAAACAGGATACTCCTGGGCAGTCCTCCCCCTGATTACACAGATAGCCACCACAGAACCCGTCATTGAACAAGCCATACCATCCATACTCATTCACTTTAAGCATGGCCAGACACAGGAAATGAGACCTGCTTCTGGCACTCAGGGTTTATTCAATGAAAATGTCAGTAATGCTTCAAGCATAACCCTCTTTTCAAGTAAACAAGACACCATTACAGAGTTATCAAATGACACTTAATTAAAATCGACACTCGAAGATTGTTCGTTGGCAGCTTTTTGGAAATGTGAGGTCTATTTATTGTGAACCAGCAAGCAAAGCCTTGAAATAATTAATAACATACTTATGCTAACAGGCATTATCTGATTTACTGAAGCCAAAATACATGCAAAAAAATGTATTAAATGCAGAACCTGACCTGAGACTCATCTTTCTCCTATTAAAACCCACACTGGCAATCTAGTTTCAGAAGAAGAACATCCTTCATCACACTGAATTAATGTTTTTAATTGGAATGTTATGGGTCTTATAGTTTAGTTAGTAAATATTTCTAATATATATGTTTGGTTTTGGTTTCATTATTTTAGAATGAATTTAGAGCTAATTTTATATTCACATTTTAATAACATTGTAATAAAAGTAACTTAAGTCAATACTGGAAGTGCACCAGATTTTTATTTTTCTTTCAAGGGGTCTGTGCATCCTTCAAATTTAGGAGACATTGTTATAGGGGTTAAGAGCATAGCATTCGTAATCAGGGAAACCTGGGTTCAAATCTATGCTTTGTTACTTAAAAACAGTAAACTTGAGCACGTTATTGAACTGAATTGTGCTTCATTTTCCTGATTTAATAAAAAGGTATAATAATAATACTTCATCATGGGGTTATTGTGAGGAATAAACAAAATAATAGCTTCCCAGTATATGATCTTGGGCACATAGTAAGTGCTTAGAAAAAGTTAGCCATTATCATCATCGTTATTATTTTTTAAACTTTGGTCTGAGGGACCCAAGGGATGGCAGAGCCAGTCAAGTAGATAAGAATTGCTGTAGCAGTAGCTGCTAGGAGCCATTGCTGTCGACAAGAGCAACGTCTTTTTTTTTTTTTTTTTTTTTTTTGCGGTACGCGGGCCTCTCACTGTGTGGCCTCTCCCGTTGCGGAGCACAGGCTCCAGACGCACAGGCTCAGCAGCCATGGCTCCCGGGCCCAGCCGCTCTGCGGCATGTGGAATCTTCCCGGACCGGGGCATGAACCCACGTCCCCTGCATCGGCAGGCGGACTCTCAACCACTGCGCCACCAGGGAATCCCTGAGAGCAACATCTTTTAAGGAGTGCTGGGCTGGAGCAACCTCAGTAACTCCCAGAGGGAGTAGTTTTCACCCAAGTAGCAGTCTGGTACAACCACTATCTTTGCGAGCAGCCGAAGCTGTCAGTCTGGTGAGACCTTATTACCTGGAGGTCCCACCCTCTCTAACAGCCCTAAAGTGTGGGTCACCTCTGAGGAAGAAAACCATGGTTCAGTCCCTGTTGTTGCTTTGACTGTTGCTTCCAGAACTTTCTTGATGTGCTCAGCGTGGCTGCCTGCCCCGTGCTCTCACAGTCACCCCTAGCATGTGACCCATTATATAGTTTTTCTGGTCTTGGTCCTTGATTTTGTTCAGATTATGTCTGTTGTGGCCATTCACGGGACATCCAGCCTCACCTATTGTGTTGTCTGGGACCTCTGTGGCTGTCATCCTCTGTGGGTTCCGTCACATCCTAATCAGGGAAACTAGAGACTTTCTGTGGGCGTGAGATGGCTGGTGGGAGCATTTCAGTGTCAGTTATCTTCTACCATGGTACTCTTTTCGTGCCTGGAGGTTTGTTGAAATATACCTGAGTCCAAGACCTAACAGCAATCCTGATTAGACCATCCAGTGGTGTCCTGCAACTCTAACTCCCCCTGCAGTTTTTGGATCACGAGTTTTTCAGATTTGGTCCAGATACCTCAGAGCTACTGTCCTGCAAAGCAGGAAGGCGGGGTAGACACCAATGGCTTAAGCCCACCTGGAGAGAAAGGAGGCAGAAACCTGCAAGGATTATGGAGGAGAAGAAAAAAGGTGGGCTGTTTCAGCCTTGCAGAGCACGCAGGATGTTCACTGTATGATGATTTTTTAAAAATCATTTGCAAAGCTGGTTGAACTCCCACAGAAGGCCAGCCTGATTCCTTATCACATGATCTACAGCAGGATTTGCTGAGCCGGACACCTGGCTAGAGTTGCATTAGCATGTAGCACACATACCCCTCTCTTCCCAAACCCACAGACCCCTCCAGACAGCTTTTTTTCCTCCTCCTTCTTTTTCCTAGAGCATCTCAAAGCCTTCTGTGATCCCAGAGAGCATGAATTATTCACTATATGTAGCATCAGGCTTCAAAGCATACTTTTTAAAAAGTAAATCTGCCTAAACCATCCAAGGCTTTGCCTCGGCCTTCACTGTCGTTAACTGGATGGTCATCTTTAGAATCATCACCCATCTTCCTTCCTGCCTTCTTGTTGTTGGCTTGGTTCCCCTTCCTACCTCCCTCCACTTTTATAAGTAACACAGGTGCTCATCCTATCTCGCCTCAGGCATGTCCTGTTCAAGGGTGTGGTTTACACATATAGCCATGATCCATGTAAATGTCATCATTTTCATTTTAAAGGGCTTCATGATCACAAGTGGAAGTATATAATATCTCTCTCACACAGTGTCAGCCCAGCTGCAAATTCTACTCACTGAGGTAATGACCACCTACCTGCATGTCTTTAGCATTTATTAAGATTTAGGAAGCACCCACAGCTTAGGTTTGCTTTCTGGCACTGCCATTAATTAAATGTATGAGCTTCCTTCGGTCAGTCATGTAACTTTCTGAGTCCCAGTTTCTTCATCTGCAAAAGAGGATCTAGCAACAAAGTGAAAGTTAAAGACGGCATGTTTACCCAGCATCTAGCATGAAGAAAATTCTTAAATAGTGGTGTCAGTAATTTATTTAATCAGTGGTGATTTGTTATGCATAATCTAGGTTCATGACATCTTAGCCCCCGGCTCCAGCAGTTATAGCCGGTCCAGACATCTCATGTTAGGAGCTCAGGCTCTGATATTTATCAGATTTGAGTTCAGATCCTGTCTTGGCTACTTGACCATGTGACTTTGGGCAATTTATTTCATCTGTGAGTCGTTTCATCTCTTTAAGCTTTATTTCCTCATGTGTGAAATGGGGCCCATAAAAGTGCTAACCCAGTTGTTTTTGTGATAATCAAATAAGATATTGGATATAAAGTTTTTAGTCCAGTGCTTGACACTTGACAAATATTTGGTTTTAAACTGCAACTTAAATGCATTAACTCTGGCCATTCTGTCCTTTCTCCACAGCTGTAGAGAAACGTTGAAAACTGTGTGAAGGGGAAGAGGGAGATGGCCATAGGCAAAGTGATCTGGTGTTTTCCAGACCAATCTCTTTATTCTTTTCCCCTCGTTTTATTATGAAGAATTTAATACATACAAAATAATAAATATACCATATGTGAGATGTGAATCAGAATACTAATAGGGCCACTTATGAAGACACCATGAGGAACGAAAATTTACCTAAACCTTTACTACTGTGAATTCTCCTGATTCCATTTCCCTGCCTTCCCTCAGAGGTAACTACTATCTTTGACTCTTTGTTTGTTTTTATTCCCTTATTTTCCTTTATAATGTTACCACATATGTATGCATCTCGAAACAACATCTTGTCTAGTTTTGCTTTCTTTGGGACTTTATGAAAATGATATTATACTGTATACATTCCCATGAAACTTGCTTTTCTCATTCAGCATTTGTTTCTAAGATTCGTTCATAGTGTGTGGCTGCTCTTCGTTCATTTTTATTGCCCCATAGTATTCCATCATCTGAGCAGTCTAACGAAATTAGCCATTCTCTTGTCAATGAGTATTTGGACTGTTTCCATGTTTTTGCTGTTGAGAGCAAGGCTGTTTGGACACAACAGTTTGGACACAAACATTGCCGTACATGTTTGACGTGACTCCCTAAGTTATGCTGTCCAATATGGCAGGCACTATCCACTTGGCTATTGAGCACATGAAATGTGGCTAGTCTGAGTTGATATATGCCCTAAGATTTAGTAGAAAAATGTAAAATATCTAGTTAACATCTTTTATATTAGTTTCATGTTAAACTGATATATTGTGTTAAATAAAATATATTAAATCTATTGTTAAGACTAAGTTTACCTTTTTTGAAAACTATTTTTAACATGGCTATTGGAAAAAATTACATATGTGGCTTGCATTAAATTTCTGTTGGACACTGCTGCTATAGGGCATAATTAGGGTATTCTTAGGAGTGGAACTTCTAGGTCAGAGGGTTATGCTCATCAGCTTTACAAGATGATGTCAATTGTACTTCCAAGTGGTTACGCTAATTTGAATTTCCATCCTATGTGTACGATCCTTCATTGCTCCACATTTTTGTCGTAATTGGTATTGTCAGATTTTAAAATGTTTGTCAGATTGGTGATTGTAAATCACATTTCATTGTCTTATTTTGATTACTCTGATTACTATTTTGTGTGACTATTTCCCCCACCTATTTATTAGTCATTCGTTTTTCTTCTTCTGGGAAATGCCTGTCAATAGCTTTTGAAGATTCTTATGTGGGGTTGTTTGCCTTTTTCTTATTGATTTTTTGAAGGCATTTAAAAATATAATATTTGTTCTATTCTTTCTCACAGACTATGGCTTGTATTTTTAGTTTCTTCCTGGAACCTTTTGATAAATAAAAGTTCTTAATGCAGTCATTAAAATTTTTCAAACCTATTAAAATAGTTTCATTTTATGGTCTGCTCTTTTTTCTCTACCCAGAAATCATAGAATTGTATTTCAAAATGGTGTCTTTTACATCTAAGTCTTCAATCCAGTAGGCATTGATTTGTGTACGTAATGTGACCTTGGAGATAGAATTTTAATTTTTCCTTATGGATAACCAATTTTCCTAGCATAATTTATTAAACAGTTTCTCATTTCCCCACATCCACCAATATAAGCAAATTACATAGATATAACACTATTTCTGGATTCTCTTTTCTGTTCTATTGTATTTGTCTATCATTGAGCTGATTCTCACTATTTTATTGCAGCTTTATGATGAATCGTTTTCTCTGCTTGAGTAAGGCCTCCCTTTCTTATGAGTGTTGGCTCCTCTTGGCTTTTGGTCTATTATATAGATTTTAGAATCAGCAGATTCAACAATCAGAAATTGTTAAATTTTTTAAAAAAACTTCTTGGGCTTTCGATGAAATTGTGTTCAAGGGCTTCCCTGGTGGCGCAGTGGTTGAGAGTCCGCCTGCCGATGCAGGGGACACGGGTTCGTGCCCCGGTCCGGGAAGATCCCACATGCCGTGGAGCAGCTGGGCCCGTGAGCCGTGGCCGCTGAGCCTGCGTGTCCAGAGCCTGTGCTCCGCAATGGGAGAGGCCACAACAGTGATAGGCCCGCGTACCGCAAAAAAAAAAAAAAAAAAAAAATTGCTTTCAAACTATAGGTCAACTTAGGGATAATTTATATGTGTTCATGATATTTAGTCTTCCAATCCGAGACTGTTGTATATCATTGACCTCAAAGATCATTTATTTAGTTCTTTTATAACTTTAAATAAAGTTCTATAATTTCCTTCTACAAATGATTTTCACATCATTTGTTAATTGTATTTTTAGGTAAAATGCATATGTTATATTACTGTTGTTAATATACAGAGCATTTTCTCATTGTTTCTATTGTATAGAAATACAATTAATTATATATCAACCTTTTATCTAATTATATTTCAAAAGTCATAAGTACTAACATTTTGTCTGTAGACTGCTTTTGGTTTTCACTGTAGACAATTATATAATAATTCTTGAATAATAAGATTTTGTGTCTTCTATGCCAATCCTTATACATTGGACATTTTATTCTTACTTGCTAAGATCATTAAGACCTTCAATACAATGCTTAATAGAATATATTGACTAGTGAGCACCCTTACCTTACTTTTTATTTTTATTTATTTAATTTTTTTTTTTGCGGTACGCGGGCCTCTCACTGTTGTGGCCTCTCCCGTTGTGGAGCACAGGCTCCAGGCGCACAGGCTCAGCGGCCATGGCTCACGGGCCCAGCCGCTCCGCGGCATGTGGGATCTTCCCGGACCGGGGCACGAACCCGTGTCTCCTGCATCGGCAGGCGGACTCTCAACCAATGAGCCACCAGGGAAGCCCCTTACTTTTTATTTTTAAAAGACAGTTCCAGTATTTGAATATCCAGTGGATCGTGGCTGTAGATTTTTTAGTGGGCACCTTTAATCAAGTTAAGAGATACTCAGTCTTCTACTAGTTTGATGGAAACACTTATTATAAATTGAATTTTATTAAGTACTTGTCTGTACCCTTAATGTGATCACTTGATTTTCCTCTTTTAATGCTAATATGGTAAATACCCTAATAACTTTTTTAAGGCAATATTAGTCTTGCATCCCTGTGATAAATCCAACTTGATCATTATATGGTTTCATTTTTAAAACACTGCTGAATGTAATTTGCTGTTACTGTTTAAGGCTTTTGTACCTATATCCAGTCCTTATCCTACTTAACCTATCAACTGCATTTGATGCCCTTGGTCACTCTGGATTTCTTCCTTTATGTCTGATCACTCTTCAGTCAGCATTGTTAGCTCCTCCTTAGTTTCCTAACTCACAGTGTGGATTGACCCCCAAACTCAATCCTTGGACCTCTTCCCTTTTCTGTCTACACTCACCCTCTTGGTGATCTCATCTAGTCTCATGGCTTTAAAAACCATCCATACACTGATGACTGTCAAGTGTTTAGCTCTAGCCTGTACCACTCCTCTGAACTCCAGACTTGTGTCTAGCTGCCTGTACGATATCTCTCCTGGATGTCTACTCGACGTCTAAAGGTTGAGGTGTCTAAATCTGAGCTTCTATCCCTCCCACTGCTCTCCCCTTTAGGAAATGGCAGTTCCATCCTTCCAGGTGTTCAGACCAAACACCTTGGCATTTTGCTTGACTCTCATACTCTGCATCCAATCTGTCAGCACATCCCCTAGGCTTTCCCTAAAAATGAATCCAGAAACTGGCCATTTCTCACCATTTTTATAACTACCACCAAGATCCAAGCCACTGTGATTTCTCACTTAGTTATTATAGTAACCCCCTAAGTTGTTTTGTCCCTTCAGCCTACTCACAACATAATAGAGTGTTATTATTAAAGTCCAATTCAGATCAAATCCTCTTCCAATATTGTCCTTTCTCACTCATAGTAAAATCGAACATTTCTTACAATAGCTATGAAGCCCTACCCTGTCTGGCATCCCTTATCTCTCTGGCCTGATCTCCTACTACTCTCCCTCAGGTTTATTCTGCTCTAGGCTCCAGCCACACTGGTCCATCTTATTGGAACAATATAGGTAGATGTCAGCTTCAGGCCTTTTTCACTTCCTGTCCCATCTGCCTGGAATGTTTTCCCTTCAGAGACCACATTGTTCCCTCCATCACCTCCTGGTCTTTACTCAAATGTTTCTTTCTCAGTGAGGTTTGCTGTGGCCCACTTCCCTAAGATTGATACTCTAATCCCCCTCTACTCTCTTGCCTCATTTGCAGTTTTATTTTTTTCTCCTTATTATTTTTCATTCTCTAATATACTATATACTTTATTTACTTATTTAACGTCTGTCTTCTTTCAGGAGAATATAAGCTCCATGAGGTGGTGGTCTCTGTTAAAGTTTGTGAATATTCCATGTGTGTCTGAAAATCAAGTGTTAAGCACAGCATTCTTCACATATTCACTATTGAAGCTTGGGAATAGTAATATGCAAATCTTTACACTTGCTGATTTTTGTTCTGCTTGATCTGTGAATCACTAAGAAAGGATTTAATACCTCCCACAGAGTGGTAGGTTCGCCATTTTCCCTCATAGTTGTTTCAGTTTTGTTCTACATATTTCAAGATATCTTGGGGCAATACAAATTTAGAATTATTACATCACCCAGGAAAACCAAACCTTTTCTCACTGTGGTAGGAACTTCTTTAACTTTGGTCTTATATATGTATAAAGCCTATTTTGACTGGAATTATACAGATGTACTAAATACCAGATATCTTTGGTTAATGTTTGCTGAGTAGGTTTATTTCATCTCTTTATCCTCGGTATTTCTCTGTCTTTCTGTGTGAGGCTTGCTTCATCTAAAGGGCACATATTGCTTGATTTCTTTGCAATCAAGTCTGACAGCTCATGCCATTTCCCCAGAGAGCTCAGTCCATCCTCATTTACTGTAATTTCTGAAATATTTTGATTTATTTTTATCAACTTATTTTTAAGCTTTCCATCTGTCCCACTCTTCCTGTCTCGGATTTTCCTCCTCTCTTGGTTTCTTCTGAATTAATTGAGCCCCACTGCCCCAATTTCATTAGCTACCCTCTTTAAAGCTATTTGGAAGACATATATTCTACTTCTGTTTTTCATTTTTAAAAATTTAACATCCACACTTCATATACTTAAGTCTAAATTTAATGGAGTTTTACTCTCTTTCAAAACTATAAAGCCCTAGAATAAGTTTCTATTTATCATAAGATTATGAATAGGAAGGATCCGTGGACTGTGTGATAGATACAAAGGGATGAGAAGTCCCCCTCAGCTCTCTGGCTCACTTGCTTGCTCCCCTATATTTTTCTGTAGAGAATTTATTATCCTCTGACTTTATCTGTTTGTTTATTGCCTGCTTTTCTATACTAACATGCAAATTTCATGGAGACAAGAATTTTTCACTGTTTTATTCACTCTTACTTACCTAGTGGGTCAGATAGTTCCTGCTTATAGTAAGTGCTCACCAAATATTGTTGAATGAACAAATGCTACAGTTGCAGACACACACTCCAAACTTACATGATATGATTGCTTAGCTTTTTTTTTTTTTTTTTTTTTTTTTTGCTGTACGCGGGCCTCTCACCGCTGTGGCCTCTCCCGCCGCAGAGCATAGGCTCCAGACGCGCAGGCCCAGCGTCCACGGCCCACGGGCCCAGCCACCCCGCGGCACGTGGGATCCTCCCGGACCGGGGCACGAACCCGCGTCCCCTGCATCAGCAGGTGGACTCCCAACCACTGCGCCACCAGGGAAGCCCGATTGCTTAGCTTTTTAATGTTCTTATTTGTTTTTAACCTCACTATTTTTATTATTTTAAAAATAATATTTATTTCATTATTTTTAATTATTTTTCTTATTTTGTAAAAGAATTGTTTGTTCAGTTTAATCTACATGCCTAGCATTTTATTTACCCACTGTTTGTCCTTAGGGTGATCTTTCTTTTGTCCTCAGTAGTATCCTTTATAAGATTTAGTGTAGGTCTGCAGGTTGAAAACTCTTTCATTTACTATTTATAGGAGTATTTTTATTTCGTTCTTGTTATTAAAAGATAATTTTTAATGGGATACAAATGTAGGTTTGAGATGGGGCACAAATGACAGTTCTCTCACAATATGAAAATATTGGAAGATACTCTTCTTCAACTTTCTGGCTTTTATTTTCCCCATCAAAAAGTTAGGTGTGGGCTTCCCTGGTGGTGCAGTGGTTGAGAGTCCGCCTGCCGATGCAGGGGACATGGGTTCGTGCCCTGGTCCGGGAAGATCCCACATGCCACGGAGCGGCTGGGCCCGTGAACCATGGCCGCTGAGCCTGTGCGTCCGGAGCCTGTGCTCCGCAACGGGAGAGGCCACGACAGTGAGGCCCGCGTACCACAAAAAAAAAAAAAAAAGAAGTTAAGTGTCAATCTAAATATTGCTCTTGGTATGTAGTCTATCTGTTCTCTGTAGTCTGTAGTTACACTTAAGAACTTTTCTTTACCTTTAGTGTAATTTGATTGCACTCTACCTAAAAATGGATTTTTTAGTATTATTCTTCTTGGGGTTGAATGACTTCCTGGACTTGAGGGTTCATGTCTTTCCCAAAGTTTGGGAAATTCTGGACACTATCTCTCTTTTTCTTTTTTTTTTTTAAAGATTTATTTATTTATTATTATTATTATTTTAATTTTTGAACATTTATTATGTGCTAGGTATGGTTCATAGCTTTTTTTTTTTTTTTTTTTTGCGGTACGCGGGCCCCTCACTGTTGTGGCCTCTCCCGTTGCAGAGCACAGGCTCTGGACGCGCAGGCTCAGCGGCCATGGCTCACGGGCCCAGCCGCTCTGCGGCATGTGGGATCTTCCCAGACCGGGGCACGAACCCATGTCCCCTGCATTGGCAGGCGGACTCTCAACCACTGCGCCACCAGAGAAGCCCGGTTCATAGCATTTTGAACACATTAACTCTTTTTTTTTTAACATCTTTATTGGAATATAATTGCTTTACAATGCTGTGTTAGTTTCTGCTTTATAACAAAGTGAATCAGCTATACATATACATATATCCCCGTATCTCCTCCCTCTTGCGTCTCTCTCCCACCCTCCCTATCCCACCCCTCTAGGTGATCACAAGACAGGAATAAAGATACAGATGTAGAGAATGGACTTGAAGACATGGGGAGGGGGAAGGGTAAGCTGGGATGAAGTGAGAGAGAGGCATGGACATATATACACTACCAAATGTAAAATAGATAGCTAGTGGGAAGCAGCCACATAGCACTGGGAGATCAGCTCGATTTATTTATTATTAATTTATTTATTTTATTTATTTTTGGCTGTGTCAGGTCTTAGTGGGGGCACGTGGGATCTTCGTTGAGGCATGCAGGATCTTTTGTTGTGGCGCATGGGCTTCTCTCTAGTTGTGGTGTAGGGGTTTTCTCTTCTTTGGTTGTGGCTTGCAGGCTACGGGGGTGGGCTCTGTAGTTTGTGGCATGCAGGCTCTGTAGATGAGGCACGCGAGCTCAGTAGTTGTGGTGCGCAGGCTTAGTTGCTCCATAGAAAGTGGGATCTTAGTTCCTTGACCAGGGATTGAGCCCACGTCCTCTGCATTGCAAGGCGGATTCTTTACCACTGGACCACCAGGGAAGTCCCTGGACACTATCTCTTCAAATATTATCCATTCCCCATTTTCTCTTTTATTTCCTTCCACCACTGTACTTAGATATGTGTTGCTCCTTTCCCCATGTTCTTAGCCTCTCTTTCCTCTTTTCAGTCTTTTTGTCTCTCTGTGCTTCATCCTGTTCGGTTTCATCATATCTACCTTCCAGTTACTTAGCCTCTCTTTAAACATGTCTCTTTCAGTGTTTAACCATTCAGTTGCATTTTTTATTTCTGTGATCATATTCTTCAATTCTAAAAGTTCTATCTGAACCTTTATCAAACTAGTTTGTTCATTTTTGATAGTCTCCTATTTATTCTTATTTTTATTTTGTATGTCTGATTTCTTTTATTTCTATTTCCACTCACTTTCACTGTCTGTTAGAGTGTAAGAGACCTATGCTGAGGTGTGTTCCTCCTAAGGGATGTACTTTTGATTCTTCAGGCATCTAAGGGCATTACTACAGAACCAGGTCTACTTTAAATTAAAATGGTAAGGTTGTGGGTTTTTTTTTTTCAATTGCAAAAAAAAGTGTAAATTCAGACCCAAACTCATGTGAATCTCAGGGGGTCAAGAGCAAAGGGCATCCTTGCTTTTTGACTCTACTGGGTAGCTTTTCTTCTGATTCACCACATATACCCCTTCCTGAGCCCTTACTTTGTGTGGGATGATCAATGATCCAGTGCTCTGTGATGCACATGTATAGGCTTAGCTAACCTTCCCCCTCATCGGCTGATGCTTTGGCCCAGATGGATTCCTGGATGTGTCTTGGGTATGTAACAGCTATAGTGCTGGTTTATCTCCCCAGACTCACATTCTCATTTTTTTCTGAAGTTAGAGGAATTCATTTACTTTATTCTAGTTTTATTTGTTAATTTATAAAGGTCCTTTAAAAATATTTCGGCTAACATTTTTAGATTTTCTGTAACAGTGTGTTGTAGGATTTCTGTTATGTTGTTGGAAACAAAACCGTGGAACAATCTTTCTTGATAGTATTTCCCAAAAACTAATTACCATCCACTGAGGCAGGGGAAGAGCAAGATAAATAGCCTTGTCCATGTGCTCTGTGATCATGAGATCAGGGAGACCAGACTGGATTGTTGGCATCTTCCCTCAGTTCTGTGACTGTCTCTGCTGTACCTTGAATCACTTCTCTGTTCTCTTCTACAGATCCCAACAAATCTCAGCTCCTGTACAAGGCACCCCTCTGTGGCTCAGCATGGGGCATGATGTAGCATCTGGAGTCAAACAACGACCCTTACAATTCTTGTTGATTTAAAAGCTTACTATATTATAATGTTACAGCAGCCAATACTATGGGAGACTAACAGAGATGGTTGTTTTCTCTCCCCAGTTCAGGAGCTGTATTATTTATTTTGTGGCAACTCACCTGTGTGTGGCTGAGTTCTTGCTTTATTCATGCAAATATAGCCTGGCAGGGAGTGTACCATAAGCCTGTAAAGGTTGTTGCAAAATCCACAATTTATTGCTCCATAATGGCTATTCTGAAGTTTATGCTTTTTATCCTCTTCCTCTGTCTTACCATTAGAAGAAGATTCTGTGAAGTTGTAGAGTTTTAGCAAAGTTTTGGATAAGCACTTCCACTGGGAACTCTGGTCATCATACCCTTTCTGTCTAGGGTCCAGCTTGTTGAAGTGATTAGAATGAGGTTAATACTCACTAGAGGGCCATCGTGGTTGTTCTGGCCATTTATCACAGTCACAAAAGTAGCCAGTATATCAGAAAAAGTGGCCAGAGAGGCCACTCAGTGGTTCACTGAGTCACAGAGCGTCTCAGCAACGAGACGGATATCTTGGCAGTGGATCTCCTGGCTCCTGGGGACAGAAGAACAGAAGAGAGAGTATTCTCCTATCCTGGCTTCCTTGCCTTGCTTTCATGTGTACTGGTGCATCTTCTGCCCCAGTCATCTGGTGCCAGAATGTTCCAGTGGGAAGAGATCCCAGAAGCCATCATGAGTTTCATGTTTCCCTTTTATTTAAGAAAATTCTGCTACACAGAAAATAAAAGAAACAAATATATAAGGTAGAGATAAGACTAATTATAGACAGTAGGTAAGCAAGTAGCTTGTGTGTCACAGTGAAAACTCATAAAGAGTAAGTTAGTAACCTGTGAGGCACAGTAGAACTAGCTAGAATGAATGGAACATTTGTACCAGATGCACTCCTGCAATGTGAGGTTGGTCCCTATGTTCTACACAAATTTTGACACTCACCTTCAAAAGCTACTCTAATGTATCTTATTGTGCTTACAGAGGACTTAGTTCCTTTATAGGTTCCTCACCTATTTTTCCTGAAGATAAGCTTCCTCACATTCACCAGGGTGGTCTACTCACTGTTTGTGCCTCCTTTGCCCCTACTTCCTCATCCCCCCATGCTGGGGTACAGCACGTGTGTTTGGAGCCTTCTAAAGCTGTGGTGTCTCATTTCTCTGGTTCCACTGTAGAGCCAACCAAATGCATCCACCACACCTTATGACCCAATATAGCCTCCAAATGGCCTTCTGACATGTGGCCTCAGAGGTTAGAGAAATGGGTGATGGCATCTTTTTTTTTTTTTTTTTTTTTTTTTTTTTTTTGCTGTACGCGGGCCTCTCACTGTTGTGGCCTCTCCCCTTGCGGAGCACAGGCTCCGGACGCACAGGCCCAGCGGCCATGGCTCACGGGCCCAGCCGCTCCGCGGCATGTGGGGTCTTCCCGGACCGGGGCACGAACCCGCATCCCCTGCATCGGCAGGCGGACTCTCAACCACTGCGCCACCAGGGAAGCCCGATGGCAGCTTTTTAACTAGGGTTAACTCTCTTGCTTGCCTTATTCATATACCATGGGGGCCATCTGAGCCAGGAAGATTACCCAGAAGTGCCAGTCTATAGTTCTTATCTTCCAATTCAAAAGACAGTTTATATACTTGCCTTTGTTTGCTCATATTTTAGTCTTCCAAATAGAATACTGTCAGGAAGTTGCTCTTAGTAAGAAAAGGTCATTACTTCTCTTCTTCATTTGCTAGCTCCCAGGTGGTTAGTTTAAAATGCACTGTCATTGCTCTTCCTTCTCTGTCTCAGCCGTAAGGAATTTGGGATATGAGTCTTTAAGGTCAGATAAATAGGAAACTGGGTGTTCCATAAAGCTGAACATGTCAGCTGTTAAGGCTGTGGATGTTGGGTGTGCATGTCTGTTCATGCCTGCTCTGTCCAGCTCAGCAAAGAATTGTGGGCCTTTGGTGAGGGGTTGGGCTGCACTCAGGCTCTCTTTTCTGGGGAAAGCGCTCCCACTATATTCTGTGATCCTGGTGGGGCTTCCTGTCAGAGCACCTAGCCTCACCAGCCACTGGGATGGACATGTGCTCAAGACCAGCAATTTCCCTATCTTTTCTTGTAGTATTCATAGTGCCTGGTTGAACTGGAGAGAGAAGGGAGCCCTGCCTCTGAGTTCATGAACTAGGAAAAGTATGAGCTGAGATTTGATGCTCCTGCCTTAGGGGGAATCATTGTCTGTAGCAGGAGAGAATAAAATCTGAGACAATTAGAACTGAGAGAAGATCGTATCAGTGTCAACTCCTTGTTTTAGTTCTCAGTGGTACCAGAGCTGCCCTTGTCTTCTTAGCTGTACTCGTTTCTATGAGCCCATTCAGTTAAAGGGGACAATAAGCCCCTTTTGGTGTAAGCTAGTTTGTGTTCAGTTTCTTTTATGTATGTAGAGATTTCTGAGAAAACAGACATTAGTCACTGGAAGTGGAGCATTACAAATATCAGGCACCAGAATTCAGAACTGGTTGATTTCAGGTAGAGTGTGGTTAGAAAGATTGCTTTCAACTGGGCTGGGGAAATGGAATTATTGTTATATAATCTCATGGACGATGTAATTATTGTTATGTAATGCTTTCTGGTCACCTCTTGAGTCATAGGTCAATTGTACATACCGAGAGAGCTTTTAAGAACTTGAAACTGAGGTAGGGATGGTAGAAGGTATTGGCTTCCTCTTATAGACATCAAGGGGTTCTGATAAGGGAAAAGTCTTATTACCAGCTGACATGACTAAAACTACAAAAGAAACAGAATTCAGTATTGGTACAATAAGTCCTTTCCATCTGCCAACAGCATCCTTCTTGGTCCTGTTCGAGTTCCACCTCCTGCACAGGTCTTCCCCAACTACTCCAGCCCACTCATTTTCAGTTCTTCATGCATTTATTCTGCAAATATTT